>NW_024870728.1:5135000-5735000 GCF_019054845.1 Dipodomys spectabilis
GGCACCACAGGCAAAGCTACAACCGTGACACCTTACACTGGGACAATGCATTCGAAACAAGTTCAGGTGAGCCTCTATTTGTGAGTATGCACCTGTGATTCTCCAGGTAGATTTGTGTGTGTGTGTGTGTGTGTGTGTGTGTGTGTGTGTGTGTGTCTGCTTTCAGTCAAACTGGCAAATGGAGCCTGGAAACTGTCAAGTGACTTGAAGTCTTTTGTTCTTTTGGTCAGTTGTGGGGCTTGAACTCAGGGCCTGGGCGCTGTCCCCTTCTTCAGCTCAAGGCTACTAGCACTCTACCACTTGAGCCACAGCACCACTTCCAGTTTTCTGGTGGTTTATTGGAGATAAGAGTCTCACAGACTTTCCTGCCTGGGCTGGCTTTGAACCATGATCCTCAGATCTCAGTCTCCTGAGTAGCTAGGATTACAGGTGTGGGCCACTGGCACCTGGCACTTGAAGTCTTTTTTACCCTGACATTGTTCATATTAATGGTTAAGCACCTGCAGTTCAAGAGTAGTATTGTTTCTATTCAGTACTTTAGTTAGTAACACATTATTCCATAGTGTGTAGAGAATATGTCAAAACCAGTAATGGCCAACTAGACAGACAGATGCACTTGGGTGATGTTTTGTCCAAAAGAATTCTGACGATCCATCATCATTCCACCATAACTGCAATGGGTTAAACACGAACCATCAGAAGGTCTGTGTCTCACAGATGGATTCAAACCTCTCCTTCTATGCAGAATCCCTTCTGCCTTACAGTTAAAAAGGATTCGGTACTTGCTGTGTGGTGTCTGTAGGAAGTTGTTATTTAGGATTTTGAATGAACAATGTGTCTCTAAATACGTGACCTTACACCTAGAGTTCACAGCTGATTGAAATCAAGGTCAACTGGAAATGGATACCTCTTCCTTTCTCCTTTCTGTATTTCCAGACTTAAATAAAACCCAGTCAACACGAGGAAAAGTACAATGGATCTCACGGATTTTCCTTTCAACCCAAAAATGAGTTGGATTTTTTTGGGGGGTGGGGGTTTGGAGGGATTTTTCTCTTTTGATTTCACTGAACTATGTCAACTCAGCTTGAACTGCTATAAAATGCCACCATCAGAGGAAGCGCGTGTATTCTTATTCCTCAGTGGAAAAGTTCTCTGTCCTAAAACCATCGTGAGCTTTTGAATATGAACATTCTTTTTTTTTCCTCTCACAGAAAATATTCCCTGCTCTTTTCACAAATGCTAAGTAAATATTGCTCAACTTTTTCTCTCTTGGTTCTTTCTACTTGGGGTTGAATAAGCTTTTCCCCTATATTGTATTGTCCTTCATCTCCCATGTCCTGACTGGACACACACACACACTCACACACACACACGATGTTCAGAACAAATGTGTTTGTCAAAGTAAAAACTAGTTTTGAAGATACTCAAGCTCCTTCATGATTTTTACAGTAAATGTGAAAAATACAATTTCTAAACTAAATTTAAGCGGAAAAAGTCGTTCTTTTTTTGTCAATAGTGGGATTTTGAACTTACAGTCTTGTATATTAGGCATGACCTCAGAATTTTTGTATTTTTATCCCATTTGTTTTACAGATAGAATCTAAATATTTTAGCCTGGGGTTGGCCTCAGTTCATGGTTTACCTACTTATACTTCTGTAATAGCTGAGATTACAGGTATGAACAACCACATTTGGCTTGTTCATTGAGATGGGGGCGCGGTGTCAATAATTTTTTTTTACCTTTGCTGGCCTTGAACCAAGATCCTTTTGATCTCTTTCTCCTGAATAGCAGGATTACAAGCATGTGCAACAAATCTTGACCTTCATTAAAATTTTTAAATGTTTGAACATATTCATAGTAATTTATTAGAAAACAATGGAAAGCAGAACCAAACAAAAAACAGGCAGAGGGTCAAGAAGGTTTGTCATTTGCAATTGAACAGTGAAGCTACAACCTTCACTGTGAGTGAATATTACATAACTGATCAGGCTGAGATCTGAGCATCGCGGATAAATCGTGGGAGAGTCTGCCTCTGGAGTTGGAACACAAGCTTCTAGAAGTTGCAGTTGAGACCTGAAACTATAAGCTCTGGTTGTGCTTTCAAAGTGTTGACTGTGAGTGGCTTGAGTCTAAGTGGCTCGGTGAGCCATTGTTTCAGAACATTCTAGAAACATTCAACAGCATCTTCCTTACTTTCTACAATAGATTATTAAGTGCACTCTTTAACCATCAACTGTGTGTCACAGCTATGTTTGGAGCTATGAATGTCACAGGAGCCAACAGTGGGGACCAGAACCGAGAGGAGGATAACCAAGAGTCAGGAGCACCCAGTGTTAGGGGTTGAAAGTGGGCGCAACACCAGCTTTCTTGGGGACAGTAGGTTTGAGTGAGCACTTTGGGCAGAAAACATCCAAGAAGGACCTTGAATGCAGTTGGGTTGAGTGTTCTTGTGGGAAGAATCAGAGGCCAGCCAGGTGTTGGTTTTGACTCAGCACATCTGGCCGGGAGCAGCGGTGAGACTCAGGCTGAGTGGCTTCCCGGACTGAGAGCTCAGGGCTCTCGTGCCCAGGGCATGACATTGCAGGGGCTCTGAGACCGGGGGCGGGGGGGGGTCACCCAGACTCTGGGTCACTTCTCAAGCTGATGAGAACGTGCAGAGACTTTCAGGACCTTTCAGCTCAATCTCTCTGGAATGCTCCAGATTAGACATAAATCTCTGGGTCTGCTTGATCCAGTCACGGGCTTCGAGTGAACTACACTCGGCCATGGATTACCTGGTCATGCTTGAATTTCTTAAGTCTTTCTCTCCTAGAATGATGGCACGATAGAAACCAGCATTTCCAGAGAGAGAGAGAAAGAGAGAGAGAGAGAACAAAATCCAGAAGCTATAAGGGACAGCAACAACCCAGTCCTGGGGCCAAGGAAGAACAGCAGGAAATGGATAACTAAGGAAAGGTACTGAGTTCACATCTCCAAAGTTTCTCCATAGGTGTGGAGCCAGGAGCTGCCAAGTGGACAGCAGAGGCCTAGAACCACGCCCTGAGCCTTCCCTTCCTGCTCCCAAGTCTGTCCACGCCCGTCCTGAATTTATCACCCCTTGGAGTGAGTGGAAATACTACAATACCCACCCCCCAGCTTGAGTCACATATTTTCAAGCCTTTGCGTCTTCTGTGAGCATTCCTGTATTATTAAGAGAGAGGTGAGTCTCACTCAAGGTCATGTCCCCGCGCTGGCCTGGCCTGCATGCCAGGCTGGGATGTTGGGGTGGGGGTGGCAAGGCCCCAGGCCACCTGCATGGATGGTGGATCACTGCCACGATCCTCAGGGCCACCCCAGGCTCTGCTGCCTTCCCATAGCTCACTCCCCTCCCCAGCCAGAGGATTTGCTACAATGCAAACCTCACGGACACGCATGGCTCATTGCTCCCCACACCAAATGAAACACGCTTTTCAACTGTCCAAGAGCAAAAGAGTAAGACTTCATCAAAATAAAAAGGGGGGAAAACACCAGAAATCTCTCCCTCTTACTACAGGCTCTGTAACCAATTATCTCAACGCAACACTTTCATCATTAGTTTTGAAACCTTTGTATCTCCCCTCTCCTGACTTCCTGAAGGTCAGGGAAGGTGTTGTGTGTGTGTGTGTGTGTGTGTGTGTGTGTGTATGTGTGCATGTGTGTGTTTTCTCATTCATTTTCATATATCCAAGCACCTGAAATGGAATAGGATGCATTGTTTCTCTTGGTTGCAATAGATTTTATTCAGTGCTTAGATAGGTATGTGCGCCAGCATATGCATTCCAATGTATATATGTATGGGTGTGTGTGTGTGTGTGTGTGTGTTGTATTACTTGACTGTTATTCACTTCTGTGAATAACAGAACCCCTTATATACATACATAATCTAATTTTTTGATGGACTCTTACTATTTTGCCAGGCTAGTTTAAGTGCTGGTATTATATGAGGGAGCTTTTGTGCCTTGACTATATCTATCTGGCTTTGAAAAAAATATATATGTATATGTGTGTGTTTGTATTCACTTATAGATGAACATATGCATTTGTATGTATGAATACATATACATATAAGTATATATGAATGTATGCATGTATGAATATACATATATATTGATACATGAACCCAGATGTTCATGGCATCGATTTCACTTGCAGTGATGATGATGTATTCACTTGGTTTTCTTTGAAACATAGCTTAATACTGATTGCCACAATGGTTTGCATTCTTCATAAATGATGCATTATGCCTGAATATTTAAGTGACCCTGTGATAATTTACCAAATGGACATTTGAGATGAAGGACCTAGGTCTAAGCACAAGCCCTGGGACAGGTAAGTCTTGCCAGAGGAAGTCAGTGTCCAGGTCCCCTTAGCTGGCCCAGGCAGTTCACTAGCGAGCTCGCCGCCCATCAGTCACAGATGCCCCACATAGATAGCTAAGCAATGAATGAAGTCCAGGCCAACCAAGAGAGAATGCAGCCATGCACACAACAGAAAGCCAGCAGGCAGGCCCCCTCACCCTGCCTGACAGCCCACCGTCGCCCACTGGTACGCGTCTGGCACTTTGAATTTTCTTCTCTGTAAAAACAGATTTCACAGCACAGCTTCTTGCCCAATTTCAAAAGCATTTCATGATACTTTAGAAAAGTACAACCAAAAATTAGGACATGTATCTTTCTTCCTCCTCCTCCTCCTCCTCCTCCTCCTCCTCCTCCTCCTTCTTGTTCATTTGAACCATTTAATAGTATAAGACTTGTCTCTTTCTGAGAATGGAGAAAAATGTCATTTGTGTCTATTTTGAAGCTGGAGTTTCCTTAAAGGATATTTAATAGAGAAACTCCGTTTTTTCTGCTTCCTAATTTTGATAATATACATAAGAATTGTGAATCATTTCAGCTCATGCATATCTCCAAACTCATTAGAGTAGATTATGCAGGTTACTTTTTCATTCCTGGTAGGTGTCCATATTCTCATTTTACATTTTTAGTGATTTTTCCTTTAGCAGAAGAGCTAGTATTTTTCTATATTCAAATATTTTCCAAATATTTACCCATTGTATTTATGAATTTATAGTTTTCTATTTTCTACCTGTTTTATATTTTGTTTAATTTCCTGGTTCTGGTTTAATTTCCTACATTTGACTTGAAAAAGAAAACAAGCTTTCTGCATTGATGGCTCACTATATTTTTCTTTCTTTTTATGAAGAATAGGCTCACAAGCCTGGCACTGGGGGCTCCCATCTATAATCCTAGCTAGGATTATGGTTCAAAGTCAGCCTGGGCAGAAAAGTCTGGAAGGCTCTTATCTCCAATTATCCACCAAAAAGCTAGAAATTGAGCTGTAGCTCAAGTGGTAGAGCACTAGCCATGAGCACAAAGAAGTTCGGAAATAGCATGCAGGCCCTGAGTTCAAGCCCTAGGACCAGCGCGCGCGCACACACACACACACACACACACACACACACAAACACGTGCGCACACACACACAGAATAGGCTCACCGCAGTACCAGGTAAATTTCAGTCCTCTCTGTCCAGATCCTGACCCTTGTCCAGGGCTGAATATGGAGGCCACACAGGGAGTCCTACAGCAGGAGGCTCCAGAGCACTCAGGCTCTTGTGAAGATCTAAGGGAGGCAGGAAGGCTGCAACCCCAGGTGGTTGTTTCTCTACCTGGTTTCTGCCAGATGGGGTACCTGTGCTCTTGGGCCCCCAACCTGTGGCCTGCTTAGTACTGGGCTCCAGGAACGGGAGCAGAGGAGGGAATAATTTGAGCTGTCCTAACTCTTGTTTCTGTGAGCCCCCCTCCCTCCTTCCCTCCCTCCCTCCATCCCTTCCTTCCTTCCTTCTTTCCTTCCTTCCTTCCTTCCTTCCTTCCTTCCTTCCTTCCTTCCTTCCTTCCTTCCTTCCTTCCTTCCTTCCTTCCTTCTTTCCCTCCCTCCCTCCCTTCTTTCTTTCTTTCTTTCTTTCGGCCTAGGTGCTGTTTCTGAGTTTTTTTCCTCAAGGCTAGCGCTCTACCACTTTGAGGCCCAGCACACTTCCTGTATTTCCCTTTTGAATACAGTCTCTTCAGACAGACTCTGCTCAAACAATGTGGCTTTGACTATGTCATGTGTTACTTTACAGAATGCCAGCAAAACCTTAAGTGTTCCCCTCTGAAGGCCCTTTGAGCATAGCCCATATAATCTTAGTGCCAAATTTCCCATTATTAAGAGTTAGTTAATTATCCCACTACTGTGACTTTAAATCCCTTTGTAAGCTAAGAGTTATTTAGAAGATTTGTTTTGTGCTAGCTCTGGGATTTCAACTAAGGGACTGGGTGCTGTCCCTGAGCTTCCTTTGCTCAAGGCTAAAACTCTACCACTTGAGCCAGCGTTTTGGTTGTTTTATTGGCAAAAAGAGTTTCACAGACTTTCCTGCTCTGGCTGGCTTCGAACTGAGATCTTCAGATCTCAGCCTCCTGAGTAGCTAGGATCACAGGTGTCACTCACAGGAACTTTCTAGAATATAAGGACCACTTCTTCTCCCTCCTCCCCATCCTCCCACCCCAATGACTGTCCCTCTTTCTCCTTCTTGGCAGGCATATGTTAGTCTTTCTGGCTACAGGGTTGGCTTTGGAATCTTGGACTTCATGACATTTTTCTGGAGGTTTCTGGGAAATGGAAGTCCTTGGTTCTGGAGGGGAGGATGATTGACAGGGGCCACGGTCTCTTCACAGTAAAGGTGACATACACACACACAGAGGCCTGTTGCGGAAAAGCCACCAGAGGATGAAACCGACATCAGGCAGAGAGGAGGGAGGAAAGCAATAGCACGGATTTGTCATTGCGATGGATCCAGCCTCACCTGACACCTGGGACCCCTGGAATTTTAAGTTACAGGGTAAACAAACCCTTTGTTGTTGTTGTTGGTCACACTATTGTGAATGCAAAGTTGAAATTACTTACAATTATAAATCTGCTAAAGGAAACTCTGGGTAATTTAATTCTTACCTAATGAAAAGGATGCCTATGGGTATGGTAAGCAAAGTGTGAGGAATTTGGGACAGTCAGAGCCTCCCATGCACGTCACTTCAGTTACTTTGATGAGATTGGAAGAGCCAAGACCCATGGCTTCTTTCCACTCTCTCCATCAAATCCTCCTTTGGACCACCTCCACCTCTGACTGAGCTTACCCACAATGCCTCTGGTTCACCTCTATTCCACTCCCAAAGCACACATGGGATCATGTTTTTCTTCTGTCTGTTCAAGACCCTCCCGAGCCCCTCCTTCGGATAAAGGTCAAGTTCGCACAGGGCTGTGCAGATGAAGCCCCAACCACCTTCCCAGTCTCCTTTCTCCTTGTCCTGGCTCCCTCCCATCCCCCCCCAACAACCGGAAGTGCCCTTCTCTCTGTCCTCCCTGTCTGGAAGGTTCTCTCTCCCTCCCTTCCCTGCTGGCTCTCAGGTCTGAGCTTGGCATTTCTGTCTGTGGAGGGATGCTCTGGCACCCAAGTGCCTGCAGCTGCCAACCTCTCCCGGAATGCTGCTGTCCTGTCACAGAATAGGGAAACAACCTGTTCGTGGACCCCAAAGTCTTGCTTGATTGAATACTGGGGTAGGGGGAAAGGGGAGAGGAACGAGGACACATTTCTCAGGTCTCCAGCTGTGGTAGAAAACACACAAAAAGGCTGGGCATCTGCGGCTCCCGCTTGTAATCCTTTTAGTTCAAGGTTCAAAGCCAGCCAGGGCAAGAATTAACCACCACAAAGCTGGAAGTGGAACTGTGGCTCAAATGGTAAAGCACTAGCTTTGAGCACAAAAGCTCAAGAACAGCACCCAGATCCTGAGTTCAAGACCGAGGATTCACACACACACACCACACACACACACACACACACACACACACACACCTCATATAATAAATGCTCAAAATATTTGTTGGATGAGACAATAAATAAGAATTAATAATTCATTTAACAATCCCAGTATGTAATACATACACCTATTATCTTCCACACACCTCTGGTGTGTAACTCAGAACATTATTTCTTTGACATTGCAGTAGAACTTAAATGAAATGGTTCCAGTTTCAAGCAAGTTAAAAATATTTCATTCAGTATCTAATTTCGTGAATCACAGACAGGGTGCCAATTTTTTCTAAGCACACTGCTGTAACTCGACTACATGAGATGGAGGGGGGAGAAGGCCTTTAAAAATAGCTGACCGGATATCCCTCTTGGTGGCTTGGGTTATGTCAAAGGATTTTATGTTAAGCCAGCACCTCACAATGGGTCGCTGAGCTTTGAAAAGGCGATTTGGGGTCCTTTTCAGTGTCAAATATCTGCTTACAAATGGGACCAGACTAAAAATCTCCTAGAGAAAAGAGACAGTGTCCAACTAGCTATCATTTTCTAATCCTAGATACTTGAAAAAATTCCAATGTGAATACCGAAAGTCATGTTTTCTTTCTTACGACTTTCTTTTTACAAAGTCATCTAACAACTTAATGAAGAACCCAGAATTCCTATAAAAATGTTCATTTTTTTTTTTTAAATTGGAACAGCCACCGTCAGATAGCATCTTTAGTTCCTAACATTGACTTTCATTTCTAAAGCAAATAGTGAAAGGATGTTTGTTATTGTAGATCTCATAAAGGCAAAGCAATAGGGATTGTTTGAGTTTAACTACTTCCTTGGCCCCAGCTGACTAGATGTGAGAGGCTGATCTCCTGTCTTGTTACATGGCCTGGCGGGGTGGTGATTGGCTTGGCCAATCTCTCTGTAGATGTGAGGAATTTGATGGTTGCTAATGAGGGAGAAGCTGAGATAGAGAGAAGGCAGAGAGCAGCTAGTGGAAGAAACGTGGGAGGAGGAGAGACCCTGGTGGGGGCATGCTTGGGTAGAGGCTGTGCTGGTTGACTGGGGCAGGAATGGTGGAAAAAGAAATCTCAGTTGCTAGAGATCTTCCTGTTTGAAGGGACAATGGGGGTAGGTAAGTTGCTACAGTACACATGTCTGAAAGAGCTTCCATTATTCACTTAGACATGTCAATTCTAAACGTGTATGTGTGTGTCCATAGGAAACTCCTATGTCTAGATTCTGAGCTTATCCTGCCCATTATGAAGAAGGTTCTTCTAGATGCCCATGCAAACCAGCCTGAGGCACACTGGGCTGAAGGGAACTTTGCACTCACCATTCTCCTCTGCCATTGGCCAAATCATCACCTCCCCTCACTTTGGGTGGTACTAGGGCTTGAACTCAGGGCCTCACGTTTGCTAAGTAGGCACAAGATCTCCCACTTTGAACCATGTCTCTATTACTTTAATTCGTGAGGTTTGAACTCTGGGCCTGGGCGCTGTCACTGAGCTCTTCAGCTCAAGGCGAGTGATCTACCACTTGAGCCATAGTGCCACTTCCTTGTTTTGTTTTTGTTTTTGATATGTTCTTACATTAGTTTTTGTACCAGCCCAAACTTCTATATCTGCCTCCCACTTGGTTGAGACCCCAGGAATGCACCATCATGCCCAGCATGTTGGACTTTTACTTGGGGTGGATTTGAACTGCCATCCACCTGATCTCTATTTCCAGAGTAGTTGGGATGGCAGGTGTGCACCACAACACGCTGCCTACAGGTGATTCTTGCTTGAAAGCATTGACAAAGTAAGATGCCAGCATGGCCAGTCTCCTCCCAGGAAGAGCAACGAGATCACTGCTGACCACACCAGTCTTCTCAATTCATCTCAGACTTGACTTAGGCACTCTATACGTTGGTATGTGAAAGGCTGCTGGGATCCAGGTGCATAAAGACAATGAAGATTGCTCTTTGTAAATATGGCAGATCAGCTCGATTGCCAAGACAGGAGGACGCATTGCTCTTGCTTGCAATGGCACTGAGGGCACTAGAAATATCTAGAAATGCTTTAATAAGTGAGCACTCAAATGAGAGGAATTTCTAACTCATTGTTCCAGAAAACATGTTCAGTTGCAGCAACAGACATCATATTACTGTGAGCTAATTTTTCTTCATTAGCTCTATATTTGGGTTCTGTTTTGCTCACATTAGTGCTCTATTTCATTCTCCTGTTAAGAGTGTCAAACTTTTTTTGGTGTGTTCAAATTTTCTTTTAAAAAATATACATTAGAAGCCAGGCTCTGGTGGCTCACGCCTGTAATTCTAGCTACGCAGGAGGCTGAGATCTGAGGATTGTGGTTCAAAGCCAGAGTGGGCAGGAAAGTTGTGAGACTCTTATCTCCAAAAAACCACCAGAAAACTGAAAGTGGTGCCGTGGCTCAAGTGGTAGAGTGCTTGCCTTGAGCTGAAGAGCTCAGGGACAGCACCCAGGTCCAGAGTTCAAGCCCCATGACCAACAAAACAACAACAACAACAAAACCCATTAATTTAAATACAGTTTACTTTTTGGATACGTATGTCTAGAGCTTTCTCTAGTATGAATCTGTCGTGTGGAGTGAACTCTATTTACAATGATGACAAAATACTGCCTTTAATTCCCAACTAAATAAGTGACATTTTTCTAGAGTCCATATAATAAAATTAATCAATTTATCAAAAAATTATTAATAAATCCAACTTATCAATAACTTATTAAGGATTTAATTAATTTAATAAATCAATTTATTAGTTTACTAACTTAATTCATCATGTAACAATGACATACAGTAGTCATTATTTATTATTTTATTTATTGAATGAATTCATATATATTTATTGATTTGTTATTGAATTCAACAATAAATGATCATTGATTTAATTCATTTATGGTTGAATTTATTATTCTATTGTTGAATTAATTCATATGTGTATATATTTCATGTTTTTTAAAAATGAATAGGAAAAATACATGGTTGATTGAATCCCTAAAGTACACATGAATGTGATTTTCCAAGGTTGAGTCATGAGGGAAGCAGCTGTGATCTAAAGATCTGTACTCTGCCCAAATTCACAGGTTGACCTCTTAGGGTGATGACATGAATGGTGGGGGCACTGCAGTAGAGATTAGTGCCCTTACGAAATAGGTTCAAAGAAACTTCTTTTGCTACTTGTACTGTATGAAATCACATCACAAGAAGGCACCTATGACCAGCAAACAGTTCCCCAGTGGACACCAATTCTGTTGCCATTTTGATATTATTCCTTACCAGCATCTAGGATTATGAGAAATAAATGACTGTTGTTTATAGGCTACCCATTCTGCAGTAGTTTGTTACCACAGCCCTAATGGATGAGCAAGAGGCCTTGGTATTCTTCACTGTCTCCTTCAGGACATTTCACCTCATGGGCTAGCCTCAAAAATGGACTGTCTATATTCTCCTGCAAGGTACACCAGTTCTACTAACATCTTCAAACAGCACAGTCTTCTTACTTCCTTAATAAAACCAAACTCAGCATTCTCTTAGATTGGTCTAGAGGATGCACAACCTCGTGCGGTAGACTGGCTGCACTTTGTGACTCTGATTTTGGCTTAAACCAAATCCAAACTCCTGTAAGGGAAGTTTGTTTATAAACTGTTCCCTGCTCCCCTTGCCTTTACCTGGCCCCAGGAGGGCGGAGGCACCGACACCACTATTAACCCTTGCCTTGTGGGGCTAATCCTACATGAACCCACTGGTCCTGTAGGACAGACAATATCATTGCAATTACTATTGTCTTTACTCATCTCACTATCAAAAGAACTAACATAACTATTTTTCCTTTGTTTCTTTGATATATCCTTAGGGAACGTACTTTATTTCATTCAGTTCTCACAACAGACCTATAATAGTAAGCTTTCTGACATTGTGACAAAAAAATCAACTTATTAACTAGGCACTAGTGGTTTCTATCTATAATCCTAGCTACTTGAGAGGCAAGATCTAAGGATTGTGGTTCAAAGCCAGCCTGAGCAGGAAAGTTCATGAGACACTTATCACTAGAAGTAAAGCTATGGCTCAAGTGGTAGAGGGCTAGCCTTGGGGAAAAAAATAAGTTCTGGGATAGCACCCAGGCCCTGAGTTCAACTTATCACACACATCAACTTATAAAAGGAAAGTTTCATTGACTTAGTTTTGTAGGGTTAGTCCCTGGTAGAGAAAGACGCTCAGTTTTTGACAGGCAGGAAGCAAACAGAGGCAAGAAGGGACTGGAGTCCCAACATTCCCTCTAGGGAAAGCCAGTGCCCTCACTTCTGCCCAGTGGTCCCTGTCCCCCACCTTTATAGCTCCCAGTAGTTCTATGGGCTGAGGACCAAACCTCCAGCATTTAGGCCTTGATGGTACATTTCTTCTACAAACTATATCAGAGAGTATAAAAGAAACAAGAACAGATATGTAGTAAAAAAAAAAAAAAAGAAGCCATAGCAAATAACCTCTTATCTTTAACAAAAGGAAAATGCACTTTAGAAACACATGGAGTAACTGCCACACAATCTGGTGAAGAAGCTACAGTCCATGCCTTTTCTGCCCTGGCAGATCCCCTGCCTTTAGGAAATTTGACTCCTTGCATGGATGAAAACTTCCAGGATCCACAGGTTTGCATTTCCAAGCCTAAGAGGGCAGCACCAAAAGAAGCTGGCATTTCCTGTTTTCCCTGGCTCTGCCAACAGTCCAGTGGTGAAGCACTTCAAATCACCCAACCTTTGTTAATAAATAATCAACTCAACTGTGTACTCAGCCAGAAGCTTTTTATTTTTTACAATTTGGTGTACTGAAACACTTCTAAAAAATGAAATCCAATGTCAAAAGTCCAATGAGGCAGCTATGAAAGCAGGGGTCAGGAATGTGTACACAAGTTGAAAGAGAAGTTTTCCAAAATATGTCTAATTGAAAAACAAAAAAAATAGATTAACATTCCCATACACTTAAATTGCTCTATTTGGTTTGTCTAGTTCTGGGTATGAGCTTTAAGTATGTTTAGACTTTGTAGTTTGGGTTGATTAATTTGACAAGTGGCCATTTCAAATGTTCAATTATTTGAAGCAATTCCCTTATTGCTGGCAAAGAAGAAAAGGCAAGCCCAACAACAGATTATATTAATAAAAATAGATGTGAAAGTAAATAGCAAAATAGCATAGCATGGCAAAAATATTGCTTAGGTCCTTCTTGATACAGGAAATAGGGATCATAGCTTGTAAGGCAGAGGAGGAAGCCAAGTGGGCAAATAAAGTTGTCTCAGTGAACATTCAAAGTCAAATGGCTATTTCAAATAGCATCTGTTCAAGAGAGCTAAGACTTCCACAGTTACTGTCTTTTTTCTCTTACAGATGTATGGAATTAATCTTGATTCTTATGGGGCTATTGCTCATGTTCAGTGTATGTAAACCTGGAAATACCTGAGCGTACGTTGATAAACAATGATAAGTTAGTAACTCAGTTCTCACATTCCTCAGTTCATCCTGGGTATAGGCCAGACATATTTCCCAGGAGGCGTTCACCGATGTGTATTGCTGCCTGAATGTGCTGCTCATGGTGGTACCTCTCCCCTCAGATGTTCATGTAAGGGACTCCTTGGCAGGGGAAAAGGTTGCTGACCTATCCCTTCTCTTGCCCAGACTATTGTGTAGATTCCTGACACCTTGCCAGGGTTCTTAGATGGCAAGCAACAGAAATGATTTAGGCTCAGGCAATGATAAAACAAGGAATTTGTTGGAATGACCTGGGGGCAGCTCACAGATATTGAAGAAAAGCTAAATCAACAAGCCCCAGAAAAGACCAGCCCCAGGGTTGTTGGGAGGATCAAGGTAGAAGAACCAACAAAAAGTTTTTGCAGGGCACTGGTGTCAGAATGAATAAGTCTTTGCTCTTTTGCTTAAAGATTCAGACACTTGTCTGGCTTAGCTTAGATCATGCCATCCACCTGTTGACTAAGAGACTTATAGAAATGGGGAATCATTTCCCAGGTAAAACTGAGGTGGTGCTGTTACTAAGAAAAAAAATAGAAGATGTCCATAGCATTGTTTTTCCTGGTAACTCTAGTTTTTATCTCTTGTCTGACTGGCCTTGGATATAGTAGTATGTGTTTTGAAGTCCTTCTGGCTAAGTTTGGTAGCCACCCAGTTGGGGTCCATATTCTTCTTGTGTGATCCAAACTCTTAGTTTAGTGCAGAAGTCTAATTCAAATGCAATTCCAGCGAGGCCTCTGATTTAGGCATCCTGCTTTTCCCACTCACTGTCTGCTCCTTCTTGGTTTTCCATGTTTGTTCCAACTTTACACGAACCCTTGGGACTTTCAGATAGTCTTGGGCCACCATATTATTTTTAGATAAGCAAAATATATCTGCGGTGTACAACATAAGGTCTACAAATATATACACAGTAGGTAATGGCTTCATCAGTTTAACACATGTGTTATCTTACATAATTTGTCGTTTTGTTATGAGTATCCATAACATCTATCCTCTTTGCTACTTTTCAAGAATAAGATATTGCATTAGCTAGCTTTCCTCTCAGTGTGATAGAACACTTAACATAAGCTCCTGGCTTAAGTCCCTCTTTTTAGGTACGGTGTGGTAGAGCAGAGCAGCTGACAGCATGAAAGACAGGAAGTAGAGAGATGGGATTCCGGAAGAAGGAGCCAGGACAAGACACAGCCCCCAGGAAATGTCTGCAGTGCCCTGCTTCTTCTAAGTAGGCTCAACTTTCTACTTTCCACTGTCTCCCAATAATTTCATTACATTGTCAGTTCAAATGAATAGAGTTGATTAAGTCAGATCCCTCAGGATCTAAGCAATCTAAAAGCTCATGGCTAAAACCAAGCCCCTATTATAGGATCTGTTGAGGGATACTTAATATACAAATCATAATGAGCATGTTGCTATTAACTCTAGTCACCATGCTGTATAAATCCTGGGCTTCTATTTCCTGAGAAAAATTTTCCAGAGTTAGCCTATTTGACTGCTTTTACCCAAAGCCTTATTTAGTTCCAAATATTTTAAAATGACAGAACAAACAAGAAAATGGTTCTTTTACTTCCTTTGGCAATGCACAACCCTTAAGAATCTGTTTACTCAGGGGCTGGGAAGGTGGCTCAGTGGTAGAGCGCTTGCCTTGCATGCATGAGGTCCTGGGTTTGATTCCTCAGCACCACATAAGCAAAAAGAAAAAAGCCGGAAGTGGTGCTGTGGCTCAAGTGGTAGAGCTGAACTGCTGAGGGACAGCGCCCAGGCTCAGAGTTCAGGCCCCACGACCGGACCACCCCCACCAAAAAAAAAAAAAGAATCTGTTTACTCAGAAATCATTTCACCTGTGTTTCAAAGTTAAGCTTTTCCATAAATTCAAGGTCAGTGCACACAATGTCCTGTGGAACAATTAACATACAAATTATCAGTAAATTAATTAACTCTGAGCTGGCTGTTGTGGCTTAAGCCTGTAATCCTAAGCTAGTTGGGAGGTGGAAGCAAGAAATTCTCAATACTTTATGTGAATTAAGGCTGGTGCAGAGGCCATGCCTGCCTGTTACCTCAGTGCCTTGGGGAAACACAGACCAGCCTGGGAATAAAGTAAGGCCATCACTCAAAAGTAAAGCAAAAAGGGCCTGAAGTGTGGTTTAAGTGGTAGAGCACATACCAAGCATGAAGCATGAGGCCCTGAGTTCAATCACACACACACACCATTTGGAATCTCATTTTAAAAAATGAGTAGTTCAACTGCTTTCTCAGTACTTGCAGGCCACAGTAGAAATTAAATCCCGCATTATTGCTTGTGTCTTTTAATAAGGTGATTTCCAAATAAACTGAAAGATTTTGGACTATTGGCTCCAGTAGGTAAAACTGCACGAAGATGGCAAAATATTGTCAAATAGCATTCCCCACCACCAGGAACATTTACTGAGCTCCCAGCCTGCATTTCCGCATCATGACAATCCCATAGGTGGGAACTGTTACCCTACTCTATAGATAAAGGAACCAGAGCTCAGCATCATCGCCAACACTGCACAGCTGTCTGTGGCATACGTTATATAATGATGAGCTTTCTATGTCAAGTTTGGCTTTGTAAGAAAGTTTTGCATGAGAAAGGGGTTGTTTTATCAAAATGATGATAAATGGTAACTTTGGTGTACGTATGTGTACAATTGGAATTAACCATCATTTGTGTGTGTGTGTGTGTGTGTGTGTGTGCGCGCGCGCGCGCGCGCACCAGTAGTAGGATTTGAACTCCAGGGTCTGGGGCTCTTCCTTCACTTTTTTCCTTATGCTGGCACTCTACCACTTGAGTTCTATCACTACTTCTGGCTCTTTGGTGACTAATTGGATATAAGAGTATCACAGACTTTCTTACCTGGGCTGGTTTCAAACTGACCCTCAGATCAGATCTCACTTCCTGGGTAGCTAGGATTATCGGCACAAGCCACCAGATCCTAGTCACCACTACTCTAAAAAAATTATAATGCATAGCTGTCCAGACCTTCTCCAGAAGGTATTAGAGTGAGTCTTGAGGGTGTGGGTTATTTGTATGGTAGTTCTGATAAACAGCATCATCTTGGATTTCAGAAATGAAAAGCACTGTCCTTCATACATATTGAATAAACAGAGAAATGAGAGTCTACGATATTTTAACAGAATCCACTCTATTTAGAGCAAAAAAAAGTTGTAGTTTCACATGTAGAAACAGTTTAGACTTCAGAGCAACCGCTCTGCCACTTTCTGAAGGTGAACTTTGTTGAAACAGATTCCCAAGTAAATCATTTATAGTATGTTAGTTAGTAAATATCAGAGAAATTGGTATAGGTCTTGTGTTTTTATGCCAAAAAGAATGTTAAACACATTGCAAATATTAACCCCCTTAAATTCTATATGAAGTAGCTGGAGGACCTGATGCATACTGTGTTTCAAGAGGGGCAAATCCAAATTTCCCATGCTTCTCCCCATTACAGAAGCATAGATGTTAAACTCTTTTCTATTTTAAACCTGATTTGTTGTTGATTTATTCTGCACTGTTCTTCCTTCTGAGATTATAATCCAATGATTCTATAATCGACTTCTGATTACAATGTGCTTTCATGATTATCATCTTACTGATCAACTTGGTATTGGGAAGTCAGTTTAGTTTTAATGGTTAAGCCAGATCAACCTTCAATGCATCTAGAAAAATGTCTAATGGATTTTGTGTTCAACTCTTCCTTACATTGATTTTTTTTTAAAGCAAGATGAATAAGTGGTTTAAAAAAAGAGAGAAAATGTTTTGTGACATGTGGAAAATTTGCTAATAATGGTTGAAATAACTTGAACTAATCCAGATGTCCTATGGTGATGGTAAGTGGAGATCTCTGACTTCCTCCTGAATTCATGACTGTCATGAGTAGGGGAGAGACACTTTGAAATTGTGACCGAATTGAAATAATAGTCTTTGTATCTGTCAGACTCTTGGGTCACTTCAATCTCCTAACTAATAAGGAGCCTAACTAGTAAAAATTTGTCTTTGATCAGAGGGCATTTATTATGTGCTTCCTCATAAGATCTGTGTTCTGAGGAAACACTGACTCCACCCAAGGTCTTCATTAGGTTTGTTTGGGGTCAGAACTAAAACAAGTGCAATGGGGTATAGGCAGACTATTCTAGAAGAAAGACTGGATAATTTGCTTATTAGAGGGAAAATTTTTAACTTTTGATATTCATCTCCTAGCAAATCTCATTTTTAATTAAATAAGAAATAGAAAAGTGAGAGGATACAGTCAAAAATTCAATGCAGATCCTACAAAATTAAGAACAGTGAGGGAAGGGGTGAGTTGGGAGAGATGGGAGAGAACGATGAATGGGGTGACATTGATCAGGATTCATTGTGTTCATAAGCTGCTTTCGAATGGCAACCCTTTGTACAACTAAAGATAATAAAGGTTTATTTATTTATTTATTGTGAAAATACTGTACAGAGGGGTTACAATTATATGGGCAAGGTAATGAGTACATTTCCTATTATGCATTGTTGCCTCCTCCTTTTTTCCCCTCCCATCCCTTCCCATCTCCCCCCTCCCCCCACCACGCTGCACACCCCCCTCCCCCACACATACACCCCCACTCCCCCCACCCCCACCCCCTGGGCCAAAGTTGTAAAGTTTGTTTTTTGACATAACGACTTGTACATCTCATTGTTGCAATGGGTCCACCTGTATCCCTATTTAAACAATTGGTTTTTTCCCTTCCCCTCCACAAATTATACCAACATCATCTACAGTGAAAACAGGGGTTATACCGTGGGGGGAGGGACATACAAAGCAACAAAGAAATCATCTTATAAATATGTTAGAAACAATCGCAAGAAAGAAAAATCATTTGAGTCCTTATCTTGGGGTTCATTTCACCTAACATCAATTTATACTGTTTCTGCTTGTCTCAGACATATACTAGTTATTGCAAATAAGGGAAACCATGGGACCTATGTTTCTTTGGGCCTGGCTTACTTCACTTAATATAAACAATTTATTTTTTAAAAAGAAAAAAGAAATGGAAATAGAGGAGATATAAACTATTGACTGGTAATTGAAGGTAGAATTTGGGTAATTTCAATTTAGTTCTGCTTGTCATTATTAAAACTGCATCTATTATTTGACTGTTCCACATAAAAGAGTATACCAGAAGCTCTAATTAATAATCCCATGATGATGGCACCCCAGGAATAAAATGCTATATGCTGTGTGATTGAATTTTTATACAAACACATACCTACCAAGTATTAACATTGGTCATTCTTAGGTTCTTCGTTTTGGAATGATTTTTGTTTTGGTTTATTTTGGTGTTGCATCTATGTAAATGATGTGTATTACACTGATAGTTATGAAAAAATGCCAAAGTGTAGATGGGATATTTGTGACAGTCTGATAATTAGCTCCACTGGCTTTCTTTGGAAACTCCCTAAGAACCCATACTTTCCTGAAGGATATTTCAGGGCTACACCTAGCACAATGCTCAGTAAGGAGCCGCAAAATGAATATACTCTGCCGCTTCTCTGGAAGCCAGTTATAAATAAGTGGAGTTTGAGGATGGCTGTCAACCGATTCCATGGCTTCTCTTTCAAATACATGTCAGAGTGCCCTGTAGTTTAAAGATAAGAGAGGAGCAACCCATTCCCATTAAATGTTACCCACGAACAGAGCTCTAATTAGCACGTATTTTAGTTGAGGTATTTGATAAAAAGCCCATAAAAATGATGGACTCACCCAGCCTAGCTTTAGCATCTGTGTTTACCTGGGATGGTCTTAAAGATTCCTCTTCTTCTTCTTTTCCCAGGGGGACAGAGCTAAGGGAGGATGTCTTTTCTGCTGATCTTTTTGAATCAGGTTATTAGAAAATACCAGCAGTAAAGAATGCACTGGATAATATTTTTAAAACTAAGAAACTCCTTAATACATTCCAGGAAGTCCTAGGTCACCAAATAACAGGAAAATTACAGGGGTAAAGAAGCAACATGCTTGAACCATTGCTTTCCTGATATTGAAACTCATTCCTGTCTCAGTAATACTTGGCATCTGTGGAATGCTTGCCTGTGTGTGCTGTGTGTTCAGTTGTATTATTTCTGGAGATAAAGGGGGGCAGGTTTTATTGGCCCTGTTTTATGACTGAGGAAATGGAAAGATTTAGAGTTTCAGTGACTTGCCCCAAACCATCAGAACAATGCCCTGGAACACAATGAAGGGCTCTTCCAGAGACCCCGTGCTCTCCTCGGATGCCCTTGCCTGCCTGCCTGCCTGCCTGCACGGCTGGCTGCCCTCCTGGGTCTGGGGCTGGAGCTTGCTCAGGTCACATGGCCTCTGAGGGGTCGGAGCATCGAGGTCACAGTGAGTGGAAACTCTGAGCAGCTCTGTGGTTTGCACCCCTAGGCGTATGCAGTATCCCATAAATCTACCTGTGGCTCTCCTCCCGCCTTCCCTGGCCGCAATGATGGGGTGCTGGCACCGGTGTGGGCCGCGTGGTCTGGCGTCCGATGAGTGGCAACCTTATCTCCCGAGCCTTCAGCTGGAGCGTTGTTGGTCTTGGTTTTAATCACTTTTTGGAAAGGGTTGTGGAATCTGCTTTTGCCTTGGGATGGGAAAAAGCGAAGAGCCCGGTCCATGTGGGATAAGCTGTGTCGGCAGCTGCCCAGGTTGGAAGCAGGTACCAGGGCTCCCATAACTCACCGTGTTCTGGTCTGAACTCACTGCCCATATTTCAAAAGATAGCTGAAGATAAAGCCTGCCTTGAAGGCAGTGGAATCTTCCTACTTTCTGGCTCATTTGCGCTTTCAACCTGGCTGGCTAGAATGCCAGTTCCCAGCTCTGTATACTTCCTGATCTTTCCTTTGTTTCTTCTGTTCTCCTCTACTCGAAATTTGCTATTTCACGTGTATAGTCAGGTAAGGGGTATCATTTACGGTCTGTAGGATTCTCTAGGCCTCTCTCCTAGGTACTGAGGTGCAGGTGCATGCAGCCTGTGGGGAAAAATGTGTTTTTAAAAATCTACCTTTGTTCTCACCGGGCTGCACTGAATCCAGCACGTAGATGTGGAAAGTATTTGAATAGTGGAAGTCAGGAATGGAGCACTCAGTATTTCAGCTGAGAAGTGAAGTTCTATTCCTATGCATAAGGATTAAAGCATTCAGTAATTGCTGTCATTTGAGTTTTATGGCTTCATGAACTCTTGGTTGGACCCCATGGATGCTCACTGAAGATGAGTGATGCTAGGTACTTCAATCATGGAAGTAAAGCAGACCCCACACCTGTCCTCTGGAGGTAGATAGAACCCACAGCAAGGACATAGGTAAATTATTTTTAGGTTGCCGAGGAAAATCTTTTAGTACCTAAAAGCAATTAATTGATATATTTGATAGTTAAAAGGTTACAGTATCAGGAGTCACTCACCCTGGCTAGCTATTAAATTTTTTAAACCAAGTTGATTTTATGTCTTCCTTAGCCTTTGAATGATGAGCTCAATGGCACATGACATTCCTTCAATTATCTGAGGATAGGATAGGGTCCTACTGAATATTTCTAGCTATTGCAGCTCCAAAGTAAATCCAATGGATTTACTTTCTGCATTAACTGGATGTTCTTGGATCAAACCGTCTTATCTGTAAACCAAGCATGATTGGCCTTTGATCAGATTTATATGGTTTACTTTGCCATTCTCACTCTCAGAGATGATGGAACTCAGTTATTTCATAAGTGTCTGCATATAGTCAGTAACATGGGATTTCAGTAAAGATTTATATCCAAAGAGTTCAATTTTAATATTGTTTAAAATAATTAGAAATAGAATCTCCTGAGTGAGAACAGTATTCAGTAAAGTCCTCTGTAGACAGAGGACCATAAAGTCTTCTGTGGACCTTTGACAATTTTATATAGATATATCTATATATAGACATATATATATATATATATATATATATATATATAGTTTGTTTGTTTGTTTTTGTTCTTTTGGTAGGTTGTGGGGCCTGAACTCTGGGCCTGGGCGCTGTCCCTCAGCTCTTCAGCTCAAGGCTAAAGCTCTACCACTTGAGCCACAGCGCCACTTCCAGCTTTTTCTGCTTATGTGGTGCTGAGGAATTGAACCCAGGGTTTCATGCATGCAAAGCAAGCATTTACCACTGAGCCACCTTCCCAGCCCTGACAATTATATTTTTGATAAGCAGATACTCAAAAAAAGTCACAGTTTATAGTTAAGTGAAAAAGGTGGAATAGAAAGGCGACTCTACAAAGCAAGAGACCAAAATGCTAGCCGTAGTCATTTTGGATAATATGATTATAATTTTTATTTTTAGTCCCACTTTTTAAAAGCCAAACATGCAAACTCTTTTGTTTTCCTAAGATTACATATAAACAGCATAAAATGACCCTATCATTCCAGGCAAAGAAAGAAAATAAATATCCTGCCTTGTTGCTTTGGATCTTCTTTAGGCACTTTGTCAGTTGAGAGGAAGGGGGACACTTAAGAGATTTCTCATCTTCCTTCTTGTGGAACTTTTTCCAGAGGAGAGGAAGTTCATGTTACAACAAAAATATCCTGATGAGGAAAAGACCCAGTGACCTGATGTTTTGTCTACATAACAGCAACTCTCCCAATGTTTCCAAATACACTTGAACTCGTTTTCAAACATTGGGATCGCTTCTCCAAGACACCAACCTAGAGAGACAACCTAATTAACAAACATAGCCCTTTAAGGTTAAATAATAGAAAGGCTTTAATCTACTCCAAAGATAAAAGTATTTTTGAATGGGTATATTGTGTGTAAGTATAAATGTACGCGTGTACCGAGAATAGGACCCATGGGCTCCAATAGCAGGCAAAAGCTCTACTTCTGAGCTATTTCCCCAATTCCATGCTTGTATTTTATTTTATTTTGCCAGTCCTGGGGCTTGAACTCAGTGCCTGCTCTGTAAGTGGACTCACCCCCAAAGCCTTGCATGGTCTCTCTTCGGTGAAAATGTGAAGTAACTCAGTGTAAGCATTCAACTCACACCACAATCAGCCAGGTAGAGCCTGCTGGACTTAGTCCCCCATATTATGATTTATGTATCATTTGTCACCCAGAGCTCGAGTTAAGGGTTTAATCTCCTAAGTCTTCTGTTAACAGTATTAAGGGCAGAAACAATGAGACATGGTGTTTAAAGGGGAGGCCGTGGTCGATGATAAGATCAGGCCCTGGGTGGCTGAGGGAGAGATCACATCCTGAGCAGCACTCAACTCCCTGTCTTGCCTGTGTCCTGCTGTTCTGACTCGAATCCTCTAGAACCGTGAGCTAACATAAACCACTTTTCTTTATAACCCAGCCTGCTGCAGGTATTTCCTCAGAGTATAGAAAAGCTGCCTCAGCCCTTCTTATTCCCAGAGCCATTTTCTATCCTTCCTTGGACTGAGCATGACGACCTCTTTGGTGGTATGAGGAGTCTACTTCTCACCCTTCAACGCACATCTCCCACAGTGCCCGCATTTTCCTTCAGTTGTTGTGAATAAACACATTCATTTGAAAAAGTCAATTAATTAATCAAATTTGCGTGGTAGTACTGGCGCTTGAATTCACAGCTGGGATGCTGCCTTTCAGTTTTGTTCTTGTTTTTTGTCGGTCGTGGGACTTGAACTCTGTGCTTGGGCACTGTCCCTCAGCTCTTCAGCTCAAGGCAAGCACTCTACCACTTAAGCCACAGCGCCACTTCCTGTTTTCTGGTGGTTTATTGGAGATAAAAGTCTCACGGACTTTCATGCCGGGGCTGGCTTTGAACGGTGATCCTCAGATCTCAGCCTCCTGAGTAGCTAGGATTACAGGTGTGAGCCACCAGAACCTGGGGTCTTTCAGTTTTTTGTTTTTTTTTTATTTGCTCAAGGCCAGTGCTCTACCACTTGAGCTACGGCTTTACTTCTGACTGGGCTGACTTCCGAACTGAGATCCTCAGATCTCAGTGTCCTGAGTAGCTAGGATTACAAGAGTGAGATACGGGCACCTGGCTTTATTTTTTAAAGTATTATTGGTTTTGATTTCATTAATTGACAACCCAGGAGTGATAAAAATCACAAGTATCTTGCCTCTAAGTCTCTTTGAGAGGCTCTGGTCTGGACCACATCCTTCCATACTGTGCAAGGTAGTTTCTATGACCTGCCTCAGCCTGTGTGCCTGCTCTTCAGAAAGACTTCTCTGCTCACCTCTTCCTCTGGTAGGATCCCCTCTCCAGCACTACAGCCATCCCCTCCCAGGAGCCCCTCCTCCCGAGGTGTGCATTGATCTATCTCTTGAGCTTCCATCTACCCTCCACACAGCTCTATCACAGCCAGAGATTCCGACCAGATTCACCAAAGCATCCATCACAGACTGAGATTCAGATTCTTGTTCACCAAAGCATCCCCAAACCTAAGCTCAGGACCTAGGTTTTCTATGCTCTCTTTCTTCTAGATAATAACAATCCATAACAAATAGTAGCTAGAATATAAAAGCTATTTTTTCTGTGCTGACAGCGATGTTGAGCACATCATCTGCTATAGATGTATTGTTATCATTGTCAAATAGGAAAGGCAGGGACCTATTACTAATTTATCTGGGAAAATACTCAATTTGTTATGCAAGTAGATGCCAGTGATGCTGTGCCTAATAGTTCAATATGAGCAGCAAGATATGAAATGCAGGTTTTGATATATTTTCCTTTTTCCTCATCCTTTTTTCCCCCAAGTGGTTGCTGTTTTTAATTCTGCATATGTGTCACTTATTCATAGTCTGATAAGAAGGTCATGATGGTTACATATGTATAAATGATCATTTGTCTAGCTTTAAATGCTGCAGCCAGCTTAATTTTCTAGAGAAAAAATTACAGAGATATTTAGGCACAACTCATCCTAATTAATTATCTTGCGTTACAAGTTATTATTTTGGGAAGTATGTATTTCTTTACCCACAGGTGTGACCTATGAACTGTGACTTCTATCCCCCAACCCTGTCCTGGATGGCATTTACACAGAGCCATGTAGCATAATATTACAGATGATATAGATATATATACACATATACATATATAAATTAATATGACCTGTCTTTAAAACTTTTTTAATGTAGTTACAAGAAAATTTAAAATTACATTTTTGGTTTATAGTGATGACTTACATTTTATTCTATTGTGTAACATAGACACAGATGTTTATGCATCCAAAGTTTGAAGAGTGTTTAAAGTGGAAAATTATAGAACCAATATAATTTAATTTGGTCTTTGCTAAAAGGAGTATGTGAAGCCAAACGTCTTAATTAGCAGTCACAGGAGGAACTCCAGGAAGTGATGGAAAGACTGGCTGACCTGGCTGCTTTCAGAAGACAATAGCCAGCTATTACATCTCCCGAAATAAACTCAGAGCTTGGTGCATTATGCTTTATACAAGATTGGTACTTACTTTATTACAAAATAAAGGAAAGCCACTGTCAAATACTTTTGACTAAGGACAGCAGAGTTTCCTGATATATTGAGTGAGCCAGTGGTGCACGCCTGTAATCCTAGTTACTCAGGAGGCTCAGATCTGAGGAATGAGATTCAAGCCACCCCAGGCAGAAAAGTCATGAGATTCTTATCTCCAATTAACTACCCAAAAGCCAGAAGTGGTACTGTAGCTCAAGTGGTAGTTCTTCCTTAAGCAAAAAAGCTCAGGAACAGTGTTCAGGCTCTGAGTTCAAGTCTTAGGACTGGCACACATAAAAAAAATTGGGAATCCTTTAATCAATAGTTCCTAATCCCTATTGATGGGCAACACTGTAAATTTTCTTTTTTTTTCTTTTTTGATTGGTCATGGGGCTTGAACTCTGGGCTTGGGCGCTATCCCTGCGCTCTTCTGCTCAAGGCAAATGCCACTTCTGGTTTTCTAGTGGATTATTGAGATAAGAGTCTCACGGACTTTCCTGCCCAGGCTGGTACCTGATCTTCAGATCTTTGAACCGTGATCTTCAGATCTCAGCCTCCTGAGTAGCTAGGATTACAGGCGTGAGCCACCAGTGCCCAGCAACACTGTAAATTATACAAACAGCATTGGATCTAAAGTTATAAACCGTAAATCAGAAGAAGTTAACTTTATCTGCCAGGTGTCTACTGCTTCCATTGATAACTTTTGCTTAGGAGGCTGTAAGACACTCTGTGCATCAGAAAACCTGAGATGGGGGCATAATGTTACGGACAATGTTTGTATCTCATCAACATTTGTTTGTTGAAGCCCTGAGTCCAGATCTGGTGGTATTTGGAGGTGGGGCCTTTGAAGACGGTTAGGGTTAGATGAGATTGGGATGGCAAAGTCCTTATTGCTCCTACGAGAAAAGACCAGAGAGCCAGCTTTTCCCACTACCCTGTGAGGATAGAGTGAAGAGTTGGCGGTCTGTAAGCCAGGAGGAGCACAACCAACCATTGCAATTCAGACCTTGAACTTCTAAGCTTCTGGAGCCATGAGAAATAGTGTCCATGGAAGTGACTTGCATCTATGGTGTTTTGTTACAGTAGCCCATACTGACTGAGATAAACATCAACAGGTTAGTTCTGCAAAACATGGCAAATGCAGAATGGTCTCTGTCACTACACACACGTGTCATCTACGACCTCAAGTTTCTTACTTAGGGATGTTGGCAAGCATGTGACCATAGAATGCACTATGCCAAGTGGATTCCACAGGTGCCCACTGGCATTTAGACATGGAGAGAGGTATTCGTTCCTCTATGCTATTTCAAAATCCTGCATAACCCTCTTGGCTTCTAGAGATGCAAACAACTCAGGGTTTAGTAACTGCTCAAGGTCACTGTGGAATGGCTGATCTGGAAAAGGCCGGTTTTATTAAGAAGATGAGGTAACCTTGGTTTCCTTCTTCCCTCAAACTGAAAACAAGAGGTGAAATTAATGACCTATGGTAAAAATTTGTTATGATTAAAAAGTCTAGGCTGAGACCTGATATAAACTTTGTGGACCAAAGCATGCAGTGCACTGCATGTTTTTTTTCTTCTTTTTAACTCATCTTGGAAAATCTTTTTACTCTATAATGAATGGCTGCTTCTTGGCTGGAGGCCACGGTACAAGTATGGTCAACGCCACACAGATGAAAGAATGCAGGACTTTATCAGACTAGACAGCTCTGCAGTCTGACTAACACACGGACAGGTTTCAGGGTTCAATCTGTTGCAATATTTAACAAAGTAATCTTGTGTAGAATTAATATCAGGCAGTTTATATAGTTCTTAGGGAAATATAATAGAAACTAAGATGCATCAAGCCAAAATGCACTTAATTCATAGTTCTTTTCAAAGATAACACATGAAAACAAATGAACTGCATTCTCTCTCTCTCTCTCTCTCTCTCTCTCTCTCTCTCTCTCTCTCTCTCTCTCTCTCTCCCCCTCTCTCCCTCTCTCCCCCCCCCCCACTCTCTCTCTCATATCCATGCTTGGGCCTGAACTCGAGTCTTGAGTGCTATCCCTGAGTTTTATTGATCAAAGCTGGTTCTCTACCACTTGAATCAAAGCTCTATTTCTCTCTCTTCTCTCCCCCCCCTCTCTCTGTGGTGTGTGTGTCTGTGTGTGTGTGTGTGTGTGAGAGAGAGAGAGAGAGAGAGAGAGATTAATTGGAACTAAGAGTCTCCAGGACTTTCCTGCCTGGGCTGGCTTCAAATCATGATCCTCAGATCTCAGCCTCCTCAGTAGCTAAGTTGACAGGCATGAGCCACCAGCACCTAGGATGGCATGCTCAAAAGGCTTGACCTACACAGAAATCTTTCTTATCACAATGTAATTACTACTTCAATTAAGTAGCAGATAAGATACCAGAAAAATCTTTACATATTTGGAAATTAAGACATAAACATCCAATAATCTATGTGACAAAGAAGTCTCCTAGCCCATCAAGAATATCAAATATTTAAAAACTAGAGAAATAAGAACACTAGAACATCATGAGATATTAAAACCCATATAAATAAGGCTGTGTATGGCAATGTTAGTTATAACAGACTTAAAGTCACTTAGCTACAGAATGGATAAGAAGCACTATTTCTATTCATACACCAGAATACTACACAGCAGTGAAAATGAAAGTCTTTAGCTATATACCACTAGAAGATTAGTCTCACAATGAGTATGTTTTAAGAAATGGTATTATGGGCAATTAACAATTATCTTAAGTCATTCAGGGATAGTGTTTTTAAAAATATATTAATTTTTTTGTGAATATATGGTTTGGAGTTTGAACTCAGGGCCTTCACTTGCTAAGCAAGTACTCTACTGCTTGAGCCATTCTTCCAGCCTTTTTTTTGCTTATTTTTGAGACAGGTATGACTATGCAATCCAAGCTGGCCTTGAACTTGTGATCATCTTGTCTCATTTTCCTGAGTTTTGTGTCAACCCAACTGGCTAAAAATATATTAACTTATCACATCAACTGACTAAAGATAATATCATTTTCTTCAAATAGGTACAAATAAATAAATTATCACTTCATTCAATAAAATAAAACAGACAGATTAAGGAGGTAAGGAGAATCCTTTACCTGCTAATGAGACTATTAAAACTATTAAAAGCAATAATTATACTTATTAAGTGTAAAAGGCATTCTCTTTAGTGGTAGTGAAACAAATGTATCAGTTACTAGTGCTTTTAGTTATCATTGTACCACAAATGGTGGCTAGCGCAGGTATTCAGGAAAAAAGGTCAGTGAAAAGATTAGAAAGAAAGAAAAAAGTACTAGGTCCTGATAGCTTTATACCTATAATCCTAGCTACTCAGGAAGCTGAGATCTGAGGATCACAGTTCATAGCCAGCCCATGTAGGAAAGTCCATGAGACTCTTGTCTCCAATTAACCAGCAAAAAGCCAGAAGTGGAGATGTGATTCAAGTGATAGAGCATCAGACCCTGACTCTAAGCCCCAGTAGTGACACACACACAAAAGTAGGGGAGAGGGGTAATTAATCCCTTACAATAGACCAGTGTGATGGTTATAGTTCATGTTGACTGTCAGCTTGACTGGAAATGAATGAAGTTACACTTCTGGATGTGTCTGCAAAAGAGTAAGTGGAGGAGACAGGCCCTGAATGTGTGTGTTAGCACCTGACAGGCCCAGTACTGCAGTAAGTGAGGGAAGGGAGAACACAGGCAGGCCTTCTTTCTCTCTCCCCACTTGCCAGCCATTTGAGCCTCTGCCACAGCCACATGTCCTGCTTCATGGTGTTTCCTGACTACAAGCCCAGAATAAGTGGAGCCCAGGACTGTGGACTGAAACCTCAGAAACGATGAGCCCAGATCCATCTTTCGTCCTTTGAAGTTGATTTTCTCATAACAACCATGTGAAATGGGTAGCCTAGAAGTAGGGGCATTGTAGTGACCACCTGACACATGGTTTCAAAGTCTTTAGAGTTGGTTTGAGGGGAGAAATTTGGAAGAATTTGGAGGTTCAGGCTGGAGAAAGGCAAGGAGATGCATGGACGATTCTGGGGTGCTCGGAAGGACACAGTATTGATGGGACTATGGACAGTGAAGATTGTGCTCACAGAGTTTAGTGAGAGCAAGAACTCCACTGGCAGCTGGACCAGAGACATTTTTTCCATGTCCAGAGGGAACACTGAGCTTAAAAGTGATGGATGAGGGATGTGGCATGGTTATTGCTAGCTGCTTCTTGGCAGGTTTACAGTGACAATCAGGAGCAAAAGAGGAGAACAGAATGCAAAGCAAGCAAACAAGCACACCTCCTGCAGTTTGGTCAGAAAAGTTAGCGTAATGTTAAAGCAAAAGAAGGCAAGGTCTCTAGTGAAATTAACATCATTAAAAACAAGCCTTTTTTTTGTATTAGGACAATAGGACAAAAGAATAATTGAGGATATCACAAAAATTGGCCACATCCTACCCACCACTGGCTCAACAGTATAAAAGAGTTAAGTCATTGGAAAGACTTTTCCTTGAGGAGAAACAGTTCTTTTAGGGCACATTCTAGGAAGTTGTTTACCAAAGATGTATTTCACTGTGCTCTATGGATGTGGCGGCTAGGGAGTACCAGTTACACTGGAGCTTGTAGTAGACCTAGGTCTGCTGGGTAATGCTGGTTTCCTGAGCATGAGAAATGCAAGGGTTATGGGTCATGGAGGCTTCAATCTAGATTGCTCCCTTCTTCCCTTCTCCTTTCCTTCCTTCCTTTCATTTTTGCCAATCATGAGGCTTGAACTCTGGGCCTGGGTGCTGTCCCTGAGCTTTTTCACTCAAGACGAACACTGCTCTACACCTTAAGTTACAGTTCTGCTTCTGGTTTTCTGGCACTAAATTGGAGATAAGAGTTTCATGAACCTTACTGCCTGGGCTGGCTTCTAACCATGATCCTAAGATCTCAGCTTCTTGAGTAGCTGGGATAATAGGCGTGAGCCACCTGCTTCAACCTAGATTTCAAAGGAATACCTGAGAGGCCTTGTGGAGCATGGTCAGAGGCCCCTCCCCCGCCACATACACACCGGGCTGACCCTGATAAGGTGATGTGTGAAGCTGTGAGAGGGAAGCCTAAGTTCCAATGGAGACCCCAGGAAAGTAGAGTTGTCAGGGACACAGAATGTCTCCAGAGGAAAGCTACAGACCACCAGGGAAACCAGCCCAAGAAAGACACCGTCTCAACTGCAAGAGGCAAGGCTATGGGGTTGGGTTAGCCAACTCCTGAGGAATTCCCAATCCAGACACCATGTGCTTTAGATGCAGGACAGGGATTTACGGGATTTAATGTTTACTTTGCTGAATTTTGGTTTTGCTTTGATCCAGTTTCAAGCTCTTTATGCCCTCATTATTTCCTATTGTAATGGGAATGCAACTTCCTTTAGATTTTACAGAGTTCACAGCTGAGAGTTCTTGAGTCGCAGAGGAAACTTGGAACTTAGACTTTTGGATAATGTTGCAACTGTTAAGAATAAAAACACCTGCAGGTGGGCTGGATGCATTTTGTATTATGATATGGGCATGAGACTGCTGGGACATATGCATGGGTTGTTTTGGTTTGGTTTAAGAAGATGCCTTTGGGGTGTCAAGTTAACAAGGAATGGATGTGAGATGGAGATCTTGGAGTTTGTGAGGGTATTTCCAAAGAAGGTTAAATAAGAGGGGAAGGACTCAAGTTTGCCCTATTTCATAGATTGGGAATCTGGAAAAATAAAAGCTGGGGAGCTGTAGGAAGCCATTCACTGCAGGCTTTCTCTCTGCTTTTGGCTACCATGATGTGAGCTGCTCCCCCCCCCCCCCCCCCCGTGATGAACTGAACCTCTGAAACCAAAATATGTAAATTCTCTCTTTAAGGCTTTTACTTGGCTATTTTGCCATAGTGATGACAGTCAGTTAACACAACCAGCTGTGATGTTATCACAGCTGTATGTTTGTTATTAACACAACCAGCTAATATACAAAATCTAAATGCACCTACAAACTATTAAAAATAATCAGAAAATTCAACAGGATTGTCAGACTCAGGATTAACCTTTAAAAGTCAGTTGCTTTTCTATGCAACAGTCATGTATTTCTATTCCGGCAATGAGCAATTAAACTATATACAATGCCATGCCAATTAATACACCCATGGGGATTTTTAATAAAACCTCAGCCAGAGAAGCAAAGAAGAAAGAAGTGACAACTTTAAAGAAACTAATAGGAATGAGTAACTTCTCTGTGCTTACCTTACCAGACATAGGTTTAGAATAAAGAAACTGGTGGAAGGCAGTGTAATATTGATGCAGAGACAGAGAAGTAGGAGGATCAAGGGACTAGAGTAGTTACCTATTAGCCCATGCAGGAGGAATGAGCACTTGATATTCATGCTTATAACTGCAAAACTGAGGGAAAGATATCTGATAAATGGGAAAGATATACGATATCTGATAAATGTAATAGAGTGATGGGGCACTTTATTATAAAAATCCTATCCCTCAAGCAGAACATAATTCCAATATAAAAAGGAATTCAAACTGTAGAACTTAAACAAAAAAGTAGGAGTGTAGAAAGCAAAGCTCTTTCATAATCCCAGGGATAATTTTAAAAAAGAATTTCTTCAGCCAGGTGCTAGAAACAAAAATGTCAAAGAAAAATGAGCCAGATTGAGCCACCAATTACTAAACCAAAAGGTAAACCAAAGATTAGAATATACTATTTGCTACACACCAAAATAACACAAGTTAGACATCCAATATAGGAATAGAATTCATTAATTAAATTAATCAAATTAATTAGAAACAAAAAGGCAAACTTCACAGTAGATAAATAGGTAGAGAGTGGCACATGCAGCTTATGCCAAGGGGAATATAAATGGCCAAGGAAGATAAAAACAGTTTCCCAAACTCACTAGTCACAATCAGATCTCACTTTGTACCTTTCAACACCTAAGTCCAAGGATTCAGGAAGTAGGTACATGGCTTTACTGTTGGCACAACCCTACAGAGACCAATGTACCAATTCTTAATGAACTTAAAACATGGTTTTCTCTACAGACTATTTATGGTTTCAACTTCTAGTGGTCACAATGGTACAAAAATATGCACTGAGACTTTTTAAATAGAAATGAGAAGACAGACCTGGTCTTTATAAACAGATGACAAAATAAACTTTGTATAACTGGGCCTGATACATAGCTCCTACTACAGATAAATCTCATCTCTATAGATCAATGTGGATAAAGTCCAAAGGTATATATTGAGCTATTAAAAATGAGTTCTAGTAGAAAGTATAATATGAAATACTCCATGACATGTAAAAGATCACAAGACAATATACTTAATTTTATAGGACTATATACATATGTGCATGTGCATATGTGAACACACACACACAGAATATACATAAGACTTTCTGTATTTTTCCTAAATGGAGAAATCTGAGCACCAACAAGCCAAATATTACCATATACTGAACCTCAGGGATAATTTGACATCTGTTCTATTATTTTTGTTTGATATATTTTGTAGTATAACTGACTGAAGTTTTTCAATTTAAAAATTAAATCAAAGCCAGGCACTGGTGGCTCATGCTTGTAATCCTAACTACTCAAAGGCTGAGAGTTGAGGATGGTGGTTCAAAGCCAACCTAGGCAGGAAACTCCATGAGACTCCTATCTCCACTAACTACCAAAAAAAAAAAAAAAAAAAGCCAGAAGTAGATCTCTGGCTCAAGCTGTAGAGTACTTGTCTTGAGTACAAAAGCTCAGAAACAGCAGCTAGGCCCTGAGTTCAAGCCCCAGGACTGGCAAAAAAGAAAGAGAGAAAGGAAGAAAGAAAGGAAAGGAAAGGAAGAAGGAAAGAAAGAAAGAAAGGAAGAAAGAAAGAAAGAAAGAAAGAAAGAAAGAAAGAAAGAAAGAAAGAAAGAAAGGAAGAAAGAAAGAAAGAAAGAAAGAAAGAAAGAAAGAAAGAAAGAAAGAAAGAAAGAAAGAAAGAAAGAAAATGAGAAAGAACCCTCTAAAAAAGCTTCTAATATTTGAGGCTAACAGTTTTTCCCTGTCTGAAATTTAAGGCAAAGAGAGGAAGGATAAACCATGATTTCTTTATTGGCTAATCCCACCTTATCCACAGATCAAAGAAAGGGCTCTCTATTTCCCCATTCCTGGAGCTATAATACAGGGCTTCCCATCTCAAATGGATGAGCTAGGTGGGGAAGAGTAGTAAAACCGGAGGGGTACTGGGTGCCCAGGCCTGGGATAGAATGCTGAGCCAAGCAGGGGGTCTTGACTCTGGTTGCTCCAGGACTAATGGTTGGGATGGACAGTTCCACTCTGTCTAACTGAGTGTGTAGACTCAGGATAGCTGCTCTCTTCCCATTCTGAGAAGCGCTGTGAGAAGATTTCAGAAATTAATAGCAAAATGCAAGTCCTTAACTCATGCAGCACAGAGATGATCAACCTGAGGGTGCCAAGGTTAAATCCACCTTTCATGCGTTGTTTGGCTCACGCTATGTTTAGAAGGGGGTACTATTTGCTTGGGATTTTTACTTGTTGTTGTTAGTTTTTGTAAAATTTTGACTTAGAATTTCTAATAAAAAGGAGATCCTTGAAGAGCTCTAATCCTGAAGGAATTAGGGCACAATGGAGCCTAAATGGTAGAGAGTCAACAGTTGGATGTCTTCACTGTCTTTCTGAATCCTTCCCTGCTGGCCCCATTTCACAAATGAGGAGACTGAGACCCAAGCAGCTCAGCATTGGAGTTAGTTTGTGGAGAAAGCCATGTTGTCACATGATATCTGATTGTCAGTTTTCAGTAGGGCCTCATTTTTATATCCTAGCTGGTCTGGACTGCAGTCTTCCTATTTTGCTTCTCCATATTACTGGGGTGACAGACAAGTGCTACCACACTCACTGTTGGTTGACATGGAGTCTCAACCTTCTTTAAAAAAATATGGGCTCACCTAGAATCTCAGGTAGCTAAGACTAAAGGCTTGAGCCACTGCACTGGGTCCTCCATTCCATAACATATTTTCTGTGTACATCAGGTGCAGCTGAAATGATCCTTCCTTTAAAACTTTTAACAAGGACTTGCTTCAAATTTAATTAAATGAAAAACAGATGGCTTCATTGTGGTATGAATGAAATAATTTATGATACTAATTATTAGTGTTTATTATATAATTATTTATAATACTAACTAAAACAAGAAGATAGAAGACATTTACATGCAAAATATAACAATGTCATTGAGTATGTGGTCATAGCTGATTCTCACACTCTTTCCTTCTGAGTTAAGAACTCTTTTCCAGGTATACCTGCAACATATACTTGTTCCAGAATTCTTGCTTTTGAGGCTTACTTATTTTTAAATCTGGTAGATAATCCACTCTGATTTAGATGAGTTTTAATTTTCATGCCCAGAAGTACTTAGCCATTTGAGCTAGGCATTTCTAATCTATAAAAAGTACCTTTCTGGTAGAAACAAATGCATGAAGAAATTAGATAAATTACAAAAAACAAGTCTTCAGAATGTGAAACAGTAAGTAACTTAAATGCAGAATGACAGGAGACTGGTCCAATTATCTCTGGCATAGTGTGCAAAGCTATTCAAGAGAGCAGGAAGAAAGTGAGACAGGTCTTAAATATTGACTCACACAGATCTGTGAGTTGCAAAAATTATATACATATAGTATGAAATCAAGTTAAACACAAAACCATGTTATTTGTGGGTCCATCTGTGTGTGTGTGTGTGTGTGTGTGTGTGTGTGTGTGTGTCCATAGAAATTATCTGGAAAACAGGGAAGTGGCAGGATTGGCTACCTCTGAGAAGACAGAATAATAATAGAGATATGAGATGGTCAAAGTCAGTTTTAGCCAAGTCTTTGGTGCCCATAATGTTTTAATGTAAAATTTCAGTTTAATGGCAAAACTTGAGATGATATGTGATTGTAGGTTCACAAATTCTTTTTAAGGTAATGCACACGCAATTCTGCGATGATTTCCAATTGCAATCTCACTCATAAAATGTGGAACGCTCATGCCTCACCTACCCAAATGAAACTTACTCTACTTTGTCATCTCCTCCCCTCTCCCCAATTGACTTTTGAGTGTGAATAAAGCATTGGAGAAGATAAAAGTAAAACGGTGTCCGCCACCCCTGGAAAAGGCGCAACCGTTCTGGGAACACTTGAATGGGAAAGAATAAGAAATCGGGAGTGGATTAAAACCAAGCCAGGATCACCCCAAGCTCCAAATAGAAATCAAATCCAAGTGACTTTGCTTCAGTTAACCTGAGAAGAGTTGTAGCTGGTCATTTGATTTGTTCCCCGAGGCCATGTTGCCTTCCCAACAGTGCCTGGGAAGCTGCGAAGGAAAGACTGTGGCTGAGCCCAGGGGGAGGCTAAGAGTTAGGGTGAGGTCTTAGCTAGGGGTCAGGGGCAGAGGTGAGAAGCTCTCCAAACGTTTGCCTCCCAGCCCTTTAGGCATCTGGCCAACCTAAAGGAAGCGCTCCAGCGACCTGACATGCACTATCCTGTGTTCTATTTCCCTTGTGATTATCCATCAGCCATCGGTCTAGTTCTCTGTGTGTCTGTCTGTCTTCCCCGTCTCTCTCCCCCTACCTCTTTCTGTCACCAGTCTGTCCATCCATTTGTCCATCTGCTATCTACTTACTGACCCCAGAGAGCTGCTTCTCCCGTTCACCCCTCGGAGGACCCAGACAAGCCCCCTCTCCTTTCCTCTTCCTCCAGAGGGTTGTCTTCCACCTGTTCCCCTGGCACCCTCGATGGCTGCTTCCCACCCTCTCCCCTCCCCGGCCGCCCGTCCCGGGACGTGCGTGCGTGCCTGGAGTCCGCAGCGGCGCCGCGGGCCGGCCGGGCAGCCGCGGCGGAAGGAAGGACGCGTCCCGCGGGGGAAGGCTGGCGCGCGCCTCCGAGCCGGCGGTGGGGATGGAGCGCCGTCGACGGGGCGCCCAGCCCCTCACTCACCTTGCTCGCCACGGGCGGGGCCGCCAGGAGCAGCAGCAGGAGCGCCAGCCCGACGGTCGGCCGGGGCGCCGCCGCCGCCGCGGGGCGCATGGTGGGTGACCGTCCCGGGACCTCAGGCCGTCGGGTGTCCGCGTCCCCGGCGCCCCTGCGCGGCGCTGGGCGGGGATCCCGGGCACCCAGGGTTTTGTAGGATTCCGCGGTGCCGTCCGTCTGTCCGTCCCACCTCACCCAGGCTTGGGGTTGTTGCTCCCAGGGAGGGAGAAGTGGCTCAGATCCCGCCCTCCCTCTCCCCTCCCTCCCTGCCCCCCTCCCGACTCACCAGGCGCTGTCCCTTGCCCTGGGCATGGTGCCCAGGCAGAGAGAAAGGGCTGGGCGCCTGCGGGGCATGCAGGTGGGCGAGGCTCCAGCGTGAGGGTGAAGGAGGTGATGTGGCGGAGGTCCTGGGGTTCGGAGGGACGGGGGGGGGGGAGGGATGGGGTGGGGAGGAATTTAGGGAGGGTGTGCGGCTGGGGAGGTGGAGGCTCGGGGTAGAGAGGGCGTGGCCAGCCGCCCTGCCCAGATTAAGCGGGAGGCGTGCCGGGGCGGCGGCACTCAGGCCGGGCTCACTCGCTCCCAGCTCCCGGGGCGCTGCGTCCTGGTCTGGCCGCCGCTTCCCTCCCCCCCCCCCCCCCCCCGCCCGCCCCGCTCCAGCCCAGCCTCCGACTTGCAGCCCTGGGATGAACTTGGCCGCCAGAGCGGGGTGAAGAACCAGCCGGTGGATCGGGCTGGGCGCAGGCGAGAACCGTGCGGGTCCCCACCGGTAAAGCGGGTCCCCTCCCCATCCCACCCCGGGCAGGCGACCTCGGGGATGGGGTCTGAGCCCCCCCCCTTGCCTGGGCCAGCCGGGAGGGTGGGGGGCGGCACTGGGGGAACGTGGCACCTGTGTGGGGGTGGCCGAGCAAGCGGTGGCTGGGGCGGGGGTCACCAGAGGAGAGCTGGGCTGCCTCGCAGGCCCGGCCGACAGGGCTTGAACCCGGTGCGGTGAGTGTGGATTCGTTGGCAGGCTCGAGTTACCAGCCTGGCAGTCGAGGCCTTCCCCAAGGCCAAGAGCATTTGAGGGGAAAGAGAAAGCGCATCCTATTCTCGCTGCGCGCGCCCAGCTGGCTTTTCAGGCTGAACCTTATCTGCGGAAATGGAGGAAGAGGGGAAACAAGACCCAGCTGGGGTCCGGCGTGTCCCTCTTCTCAAAGGGCTCCCGAGGCCGTGGAAGCCTGGGATGGAAGGACTCCACACCTGGCTTGTGTGGGCTGCATCTTTGAGCCCTGGCTTCTACCCTTTCCTAGATACACTGGTTCGAGTGCGATTGTTCCATGACTTCCAGAATCCACGCTAAATGCACCCAAGTGACATTTAAATCGATTTTGCTGCCGGAAGGTAATGGTCAGGGAACAGTTCTGGAATCAGGAGGTAGGAACGGTGGCACATCATCAGTTTGCATCAGACAAGAGCTGATGACAGAGCTATTACGCAGGCGCCATAGTCACAGGAAGGGAATGGAAGTAGATATTTCGAGATACCAGGTGAAAGAAACTGCAAAGCGCCAGAAAATACCAGTGGATGCAAACTTGAGTCGAGACTGCCAGGGCTCCTGTGTGTTACAACGGAAGGAAACGCTGTGTGTCCGGGAGAGATAAGAGAAAAATTAGATGTCATTGCTTCTCATTCAAGTTCACCTACCACCTCAGGTTCAGATCTCTCTTGCTGACAGCTACAGTGGTTCATTATTAAACACCAAGGCTGAGCTCTCCATTTGGTCACTGATGGGTGAGAAACACTTGCTTGCTGTCTACTAGGAGCTTAGATCTATGCAGCTAGGTAAGCAGGTAAAAACCCTGAGTGAAGATTGGAGACTGGAAAGAATCTCAGTGACTGACCAAGGTACATCCACATACCTAGCCAATCCCAAGTGAATTGTATCAGACTTTGTAAAGGAGTCAGGTGACCACGTGTCTTCAAGTTCCCTAGGGAACATCCACTATTGTCCATGCACTTTGGGGGTTGCTGCACTGAATTAGGGTCTCTTCTTAGAATAATAAAAAGGGAAATGTATCAACTATTAAAATGTAGACACACCGAAGAACTTGTGCCTAGACTGTAGATGTTGCTGTGTGGTGCATTGTAGCTTCTTTTCACTGGTAGGCAAGGATTCTTATGAAATTTCTGCCGTCCATGATCTATTTATACTGATCCATTGCCAGTTCATGAACTCTCTGTGTCTACAAGTTCTGAGAGGCTTATGATATATATATTTTTTTTTTTTTTTTACAAATTGGTAGATTCTTGCAAATCCAACAAGAGCAGAAATCTCTGTCCTAATGTTGAATGCTCCTTTTCTTTGTTGACTTATTTCAGTTGTCTTTTCTTGAATCCTTGAGGTTTGGGTGGAAGGTCAGATTTGTTGCTTGATCAGTTTTGGAATAGGAGGCAACAGTCAACTGCAGGTCATCTCTGATGCAGACTGAGCAGGAAAGTAATGTGATGTAAACACAGGAAAGCAGAAACAATGCCACTAATTTGGTGTCTTCACTTATAACTGAGAGATGAGAGAGGCAGAGATAGAAGGATCATGGTCTGAGGCTAGCCAAGGCAGAAGCATGAGGATTACTAAACCAAATTAAAGTCAAAAGGGCTGCAGGGATGGAGAGCACAAGTGGTGGCATTTCTGTTTGTGTTTTTGTTTTTAAGGATGTTAGTATTAATTCTATATGTCATATATGTAGACTGTATTCAGTGACTCTAGTTTTCTCAAGGGTATTTTTGTATGTAGAACCCAACAGGCTCTTTTACCTTTCAACCCCAAATGGCATCTAGCATCTATAAACATATTTAGTTGAACAAAAGAGATACAGTGCCTTGAGTAGATGCTGGGATTTGAATCCTGTCTATGTTTTCCTGTGTGACCTACCCTCTCTGTGCTGGACTCTTCCCTGCTGCAATTCAGGATAACCAGGCTACGTCAACAAGCCAGAGGTAGCTGATAATGCCTGAGAAATGTTTCGTTGAGTGTGGGTGGGGGTGGGAGTGGGGGTGATGGAGCTCTCATGGTGATCACATAGTCCAAAGTCAGATTCTTCAGTGGCAAAAGGGAAAATGGATGGAGATGAGAAAACAATGTGCTACTGTGGCACATGGTTAGAGATGCTGCTCTGAGCTCAATACTAAAGAGGTAAAAACCAAGCACAGCTATTAGCTCCTTGAAGTTATGCTCACTTCCTCTGCTTCTAGAACGTTGCCTTGGCATCTTCGGGACCAGCAGCTTTAGCATCACAAGGAACTCGGTAGAAATTGGAATCTGGGGAGGCTAAGATCTAGAGAGTCCTGGTTCAAGGCCGGTCTAGGTTAAAAAGTTCATGGGACTGTATCTTAGTCCATGTAAAGCTGAGTGTGTTGGCATGCACCTGTTAACCCAGATACGTGTTAAGCATGAATAGAGGGATCACGGTCCAAGCCTGCCCAGGGAAAATTAAAGCAGGACTCTATTTTAAAACATTACAAGAGTGAAAAGGGCTGAGGTAATAGCTCGAGATTTAGAGCTCCTGCCTAGCAAGCATGAGGCCTTGAGTCTAAAATACAATAACAATGATGGGTATACAGATTTTTTTAAGAGGAAAATCAGAATTTCAAGTGGCACAATCCATTGATTCACAACCTACAGTCTCAAAGATATTTGGGTAATTCATATATGACTAAAACTTTGAGAAGGTCAGATATAACTCCCCATTTTTTACCCTCTCCCCAAAATACACTCTCAACTTTCCTGTGTCTTACTGTGTTCACCTGTGGTGTTAATTAAGCATAATTTGTGATATAGAAAATAGATTTGGATCAAAAGAATTGGTGTTTTAGATCTTAAGGTAGAAAACAATGAGAAAAAAAGGGGGGAATCCATTGTTTTCATAGAAAGGACACAGAGCGATATCTATGGTTGAGTCTAATACTAGATAAGGAGTTTGAAAAAAATAAAGTGGTCATTACTTTTGATACATCTTATATGAGTTTTTAACCCCTTAAAATGATAGTAACATCATGTCCATTTTTCAGACAGGTAGTATCTAAACATGTGTGTCTGCTTTCCTCTATTTCAGTTTAAGCCCTATTAGGGCAAGAGGGTTTTTATTGAGTGTGTTCTGTGCTTTCTACTGTTGTGAGTGAATGAAAGCAACTGAATGAATCTTCAGATTCACACAAGTGGCTTCTTTCCAAAGTTCATGCTCTACCTAGAGCTGTTATTGACTAGTGACTAGTATTTTTGATCAGCTCTACTTCTCCAGGTTGCCTATTGCTCGTTGTTCAATATTTCTGCTTGGTTTTGTTTCACATCTCCTTTTAGTTGTCTTTTTCTTTCAAGAACACCTCTGAAACAATTAGACTCTTAGATCCCTTAAGCATCTCAGGCATGCCAGGTGTGGGTGGCTCGCACCTGTAATCCTAGCTACTCAGGAGGCTGAGATTTGAGGATCACGGTTCAAAGCCAGCCCAGTCAGGAAAGTCCATGAGACTCTTATCTCCAATAAACCACCAGAAAACCAGAAGTGGCATTGTGGCTCAAGTGGTAGAGTGCTAGTCTTGAGCTGAAGAGCTGAGGGACAGAGCCCAGGCCCAGAGTTCAGGCCCCATGACTGACCAGAAAAAAGAATCTCAGTCATGTGAACACATGTAACTTCTTGCCATCATATCTGTAGGCTCACTGCAGCTGTAGGCTCACAGCTCCTGCTCTGGTGACTTCCATGAATCTGTGGGCGATGGTGGGCCTCTAGCTAGTTTCTTCTCCATGGGATCCATGTGGCAGGTTACTCTGGGGGCAATTGCATGCAGTCCCCAAATCTAGAGGCTCCTAGTCACAGGAAATTTTCCCTCCATTTATACTATGTAGCATCACAGGGTGAGCAAGGCCGCTGTGGGAGCTGGAGTGGGTGGAGAAAGCTCTTACGGCCATCAGGAGCCTCCTGGAAATTTTAGAATCTCAGTGTCCTACTCATCAACTTGAATCATCATCTTCTGTACTGGACATGACAGACATACTCTATGGACTCAGAGCTATGCAGGCTTTACTCTGTAAGGGTTGGGGAAATGAAACTTACCTCCAATGAGACAAAAGATGTGCAAAACTCAGTGAGAATGGAAACCATACTATCACACACCATAGCACGTGCTGACTTCAAAGCCCCCTGAGGCTCTCATAGGCTTGCCTTGCTAATTTCATCCATCCTGGAGTAGAACCAAGTGATTTCAACTTGGCACTTTTGTTCTATCTTGAGTCATCCCAAGGCCCTCCTGAGTTCTCAAGTTTACTGTGCAGAGCCCTTTACATCAAATCTTTGTTCTTGAAGTTTCTAATGCCTTTGGCAGCCTCCACCTTGGTCTATTTGATTCAGCTTCCTCTGCTTTAAGATCTAGATGAAACATCAACGACTATGTTTCTAGAGAGACCTCTTTATAGCCTTCATTTATGTTTCTAGATTATAAAGCCTTTGAGTGACGATAGGAGGTAAGCTTTTTTAATGTAATAACTGGTGAACACACACACACACAGTCACATGATTACTTCAGGCAAAATTCATGTTTTTGTATTCCCCACAGTGCTTAGCATGAGAGTTGGTCCAAAATGAGAGGTAGATAGGGTGGGGTTTTTTTGTTGTTTTTGTCTGTCATGGGGCTTGAACTCAGGGCCTAGGCTCTGCCCCTGAGTGCTTTTGCTCATGCTAGTGCTATACTACTTTGAACCACACGCCACTTCCAGTTTTCTGGTGGTCAATTAGAGATAAGAGTCTCATAGACTTTCCTGCCCCAGCTGGCTTTGAACTGTGATCCTCAGATTTCAGCTTCCTGAGTAGGTAGGATTACATGTGTAAGGTACCCGTGCCTGGCATGATAGAAATTTTTTTCAATAACTCATAGATGTCTTGTGCTATCAAGACTATCTAGAGCTGCTACCAGTATATATTTTTAAATAATTGCCAGCTTCATTTGCAGAGAATAGCCTCAAATTACAAATATTATTATATCTTAGATAACTTTAATTTATAAATTATTTCTTACAGGTTTTAAACGTAGACTTGATTCTATATTGCATTGTGTTCTGTTTCTTTGTGGTTAAAGTTTACGTAGATTTCTTCCTAGCGTTGATGTCTGAGGTTTAAAAAATATTTAATTTCCACATTTCTAAATGGAGAAGCAATTGTACCATTATTACAAGGTTCGTTATACCTTTGTGAAGCGTTAAACTGCTAGTTGTTTGAGCTGTATTGTCCACTTGGAGTTCTCATTCCAGGGTGCAGCCATCCTCTTCCTCTTCAGCCCCAAGGAACCTGACTTGAAGGTCAGGGGCCCAGGGGAAGCCATAGCTCCGAAACCCAGGTTGGAAGATTGCCCTTGAATCTTAAATGAGCCTCCAAAAGAGCAGAGCCATTCAAAGAGGAATTTAGTGACAGGTCTGGGTTTTGATAGGAGAAACATGCTCAAAAGATTCTGAGTCCCTTGGAACCAATTCTTGCCAAAAACAAGAGAGATGGAGAGGCTGGCAACATGACAGGAATGCAGCCACTGAGAACAGATGGGAGACTTTGTTAGGAAAACCCAAGGCCATATACACGCCATGTCCTTCCTCCCACAAGACAAAACCTTCCTCCTGCATCTTACCTCCAGGTTCATTTGGACATATTAATGAAATCTCTCTTCTCTCTCTCTCTCTCTCTCTCTCTCTCTCTCTCTCTCTCTGCTGAAACATATTAAATGATTAAACATTTGTCTTCTCCTTAAAGACTTCCAAATGTACCATAGGAATTTCTAGACAAATTCTGAATATAGGGCCTCCAGGGAAGAACTCTAGTTTTCTGGGATTCTCTGGGAACATGATGTCTTTGTATCAATGACTTCTGTTTATAATTGATTCTGCGCTCTTGCTGTCTTAGAGGATGATGTGGTTCTTCCCACGGATTAATTTCCTGAAATATACTCATGAATTTTTATGAAGGACATGAGTTCTGTGGTGTAGGCATTAGGAAGAAAAACCCTAGAGTTTGAAGCCTGGACATGTTACTTACAAACTCTGTAAGTGGGAGAAGAAGAAGAGAAGAAAGAAGGAGGAAAAGGTGGGAAGAAGTAGGAGACAAAGGGGAAAGGGGAAGAATAGCAGGAAAAGCAAGAGGAAGTACCTGCAACTGACTGCTAAAACCAAATGATGTTTCTTTCCTGGTGTTCTCTCAGAGTAAACTTCTGTTAGTTTTTTTCCTTTTTTTGATCCCACCTAGAACTATCTTTCTGAATACATTTCTCTTCCACAATAACTGAATATTTGTCTGTCTGGATAATTCCTCTCTTCTGATGTTTAAAAGGTAGGTTAAGGTCTATGGAAGACCCAGGTCTTCAGACCCAGCTACCTAGAAGGCTAAGGCAGGAGGATCACTCATTTTGGACTTGTGATATTTAGGCCAGCCTGCGATCATAGTGGAATCCCTTAGTTAGAAGGTAGTTATATAAATGTATTCTTCCTTTCTGCTTCTATGGATTTTCCTTCCCTCGCAAGTCAAGCCACCCCCACTTCCTGGAGTTTAACCAGTATGTGTATCAGTTTACACTGCTACAACATCCTCCAATGTATTGGGAGACTTCATCTCTATCATTGCTTGGGAAGGAAGTTAAGTTAATTAATTAATTAAGTCCATGCCACATCAGGTACTGCTTCAGACATTTAAATCTCTCAGGTATTAATTTTACATACTGACCAATCACAAGCTCAGAGGGCTTACAAATGTACTCAGGGTTACACTGTTAATTATACATTTTAATTGCACAAGTAATGACAGCAATTAAGATATGAACACTTTTTCTTTGTTTATTTGTTGACAGTACCAGGGCTTGAAGTATAAACTTCCTGCTCATTTGCTTGCTTAATCAGGTGGTACTCTACCATTAGAATCATACTTCTAGACTGGCTTTTTGCTGATAGTTTTGTACACAGAGTCCTGTAGACTTTTTTGGGGGGTGGAGGGAGCCTAGGCTGGCTTCAAATCATAATCCTCTGGATTTTGTTCTCCTTAGTAGCTAGGATTCTAGGCTCAGACTCCAAAAGTGTCTTTTCTAACTCTCTAAAGTTTCATCACTGAGTGCATAGGTAACCATGAAGGCACCTGGTTTCTTTGGGTAGGAGGAGGGGCCTCAGAGGTGAGAGGTCACCCCATGCAAGAGGCAGCGTCTCACAGATGCCAGGTGTGCCCTGGCCAGTGGGATCATGAGTGTCACTTCTGAGAAGTCAGTTCTGAGAAGCCCAGAGAATTTTGCTGGAGTGTTTAGCCCAACAGTGGGGGAGAAAGGGAGAGGCAGGAGAGGGAGATTCATAGACCTAAGGGAGCCTAGAAGATAAGAGACTGGAGAACATTGTTAGTCAAGAATGTCATTGTTAGCTGCGAGTTTTGTAAAAGGCTTGTCTGGTTTTGAAAATCATTTGTGTGTTTTGGGAACGAGTATCACCTTCATGCAGCTCCCGAGGATGACATCATTATGGGCTGCCCTCTGATTTCCTGTTGATGTTGGGAGGAGATCTCCAGGAGAACATGATTATGAAAGCCTATTTTCCACAATGATGGGTGAGCTGAGATCCGGTCCATCGGACCTGGGCTAGCAAGTTGGACTCTGGTGTCAGCCGGGGACTCCCCAGCCCTTGGACACCCAGGACTTATCTGGAGGGAGAAGAAAGGTAGGGTGGGCTTGGCTCTAGGCCAGCAACATTCTGTTCAAGTTGGAACTCAGAGTTGTTCTCAAGAATTTGCTTAAGTAGACATCAAGTTCTTCCTGTTGTTTCTCAAAGAACATGAAGCCCCGGCCACATTCCAGTGGGTCCTGGACCACACAGATGCATGACCATATGAAAATCCTTGTAATGGGAGACTGAATGCTTTTGTTAAGGAGCCCAAAGCAACTTGAACCTTTGGGAAATCTGTAGGTGATGAGATTTTACGGAGAACAAAATACAGTGGTCTTGGATATCATCAGGTTAAATGAAATAAGTGAAATACAGAGGGACACGTGCCCCAGGATCTCACTCATATATGGAATCTAAAAAAAATTGATCATATAGGAGATGAGGATACAAAGGTGGTTATTGGGGAGGGGAAGCAGAAGAGGAGAGGATAGGAGGGGAGAAAGCTAATCAGTGGGTATTGGAATAGAGTTAGACAAGAAGTATAAATAACTTGTGTACTATATATTTAAAATACCAGAAGAAAGCATTTTGAATATTTTCACCGCAAAAAATGCTAAATGTCAGAAGAGATAGGTGTGCAATAGCTTGATTTAAGCATTGCAGTGTGCATACATGAGGCGTGCATACATGGCACCTCATTAATGTATAATTCTCATCTATCTGTAAAAATAAATGTTAAAAATGTAAAAAGAAAGATAAACCAAAGCCCAGCAATCAGGTTGTCTCTCAGGCAATAGTCAGCCCAATACTTTTCTTTTTTTTTCTGGTCCTAAGGCTTGAACTCAGGGCCTGACCACTGTTCCTGAGCTTATTTTTTTTTACTCAAGGCTAGCATGCTACCACTTGAGCCACAGCACCACTTCCAGCTTTTTCTAAGTAGTTTATTAAAGATGAGATTCTCATGGACTTTCCTGTCCAGGCTGGCTTCCAATGCTGATCCTTAGATCTTAGCCTCCTGAGTAGCTAGGATTACAGGTGTGAGCACTGATGTCTACCCTCAGCTTAACTCTTAACAGGATAGATTCAGGCTTTGAGAAGTTGTACCCAAGAAGGAAGGGATGACACTGTTAAAAAAATGTACTCAATACCTGACTTATGCAACTGTAACCCCTCTGTACATCACCTTTACTATATGTGTGTGTGTGTGTGTGTGTGTGTGTGTGTGTATACATACATATATATTACAAAAGATATAAAAATAGGGGAAAAAAGTTATACCCAAGTGGACTGAGGTGAGTTAGGCTCACAGATCAGTTTCCTGATCTGTGACTGGGAAAGAGAAATACAAAATACAATCTAGGCACAGAAAGAGTCTAAATAATTCAGTTTCTATGTCTTCTACCCAGAGGAAAATACATGTGGTCGCTGTATTTCTAGAAAGGATTTCACTAAGAGAACAAAAAGTTTTCCTTTAGCAGAACTCAAAGACCTAATGTCACGCGGGGACAGGAAGGACACTAAACTTGGGTGAACTGTCTGTGACTTGGACCCGTTCCATTTCCCTCCTTTATGTGGTCCCCCAACCTTGCACGTTTCCCGCCCCCCCCCCCAATTCAGTGGATGAGGACTTCAGCAGGGTGCAGTTCATCTCGAGATTGGGTTTCAGAGAACACACGTTTCCCACGGTGGCGATGGAGATGTGAAAGAGCTCAGATCCTGTTCCCAAACCTAGCATTTGGGAACCACTGAGCATCAAGAAGGCCCAGGGCAGCTGCTGTCCAGGAATCTTTGTAAAGAAGCAAAGGAGGAAATTATCCCGAGGAATAAGATTCTGAGCTGCTCAATAGACCAGGCAGAAATTACTGTGGATTTTCAACAGGTCCACCCCCCCCTCGCCCCACCCCCTCCCCCTCCCCTGGAGGGACTGACAGGAACAAGGGAGGACGTTTGCTCTCCCTGGGAACCTCCCACCCAGGAACCTGTGCGGCGGGGAGGGGCCCCTGGGCTGCCCAGGACAGTTTGCTCAGATAAAAGGGGCTGAAGCTGGAGACGCTTCTACCCCAAGTATCTCAAGTGCAAGCATCTTTCTCTTTCTGGAAACAGCTTTTCAGGTTCCCTCTAGACTCAGGTTTGAACTTCACTTTGGCCTATTTTTTTGGGGGGGTGGGGGGGTCCAAGACCGGGACTCAAACTCAATACCTGACACCTTTGCTGAGTAGCTAGCGCTCTACTGACCGAGCCACACGTCCAACTCGTTTGTGCTCTCTAATGCTGGATCCAACCTTGGACCATCTCGTTCCCCCATTCCCCTCTCTTCTCCAAGTCCCAGGTCTAGCCTCGCAGGGGCCTTGCTCAGTCTCTCTTTGTACCAGCCCAGCCCAGAGTACCTGGGCTGCTGCCATGAGCCCTGAAGCCTTCCTGGATTCCGTATTGGGTTGCCTTTGCCTCGGTGGTTTCTCTTGATTCTTGGTGTGTGGCTGGAGGGAGAGGTGATGGGTTAGTCCAACCTGTGGCCATGTCCCCAAACAGCTGGGTTGAAGGTGAGGGTCCGACGCAGCCAATGGGAATTCTCCCTTCGTGGAAATGATGGCGGACGAATAAAGCCATCCTTGGTCACCCGGGATGTCTCCCACATAGACGGCCCTCCAGAGGTGGCGGCTGCAGGTGTTAGTGGCATAGCACTTTGGATTGTTATTACTGTTTCTTTTTGTACTAGTGTTAGGCTCAAAGGGAATTACAGTGTCTCATCTAGTCCGATGTGAAGTCAGTCATTAATTTACAAGAAGGTAGGTCAGAGGGGGTTTTTCTGAGTAATTATATATATGTATTATATAGACATATGTGTATTATATGTGTTGTATATATGTACTGTATGTATTAAATACACATATGTGAATATAATATATTTACATAATATATATACATACATATAATATATGTACTGTATGTATTAAATACACATATGTGAATATAATATATTTACATAATATATATACATACATATAATATATGTACTGTATGTATTAAATACACATATGTGAATATAATATATTTACATAATATATATACATACATATAATACATATAACATATATACATGTATATATGTATATAAGCACATATGATATATATTATATGTAAATTCTATATTAATACAGTATATAATATATTATATGTTATAGATTATTATATGTTCTATTATGTTTTATTATATTGTATGTTATATATAATATGTTATGTCATAATTTAAATAATAATATGTTAATAATATATAATTATGAGTCATAAATGCAATTAAAAGCTTGACTGAGGCAAACATTTTAGTGCTTTCAATTTAAGCTAAGTTTTATTAATTATAGATATAGTGACAAGAAATGTTTTCTTAGTCTATAATGCCAGTATTAAAATACAATGCTAATATATGTCAATATATGATGTCTTTTGTTTTGATTCAAGACAGATTTTTGAAAAAATATATAAAGTTAAATGATATCATTAAAATACCTAGTGTTGCTTCCTTTTTTTTTTTGTTGCTCATGAGGCTTGAACTCTGGGCCTGGGCTCTGTCCCTCAGCTCTTCAGCTCAAGGCTAGCGCTCTACCATTTGAGTCACAGCACCACTTCCAGTTTTCTGGTGGTTTATTGGAGATAAGAGTCTCATGGACTTTCTTGACTGGGCTGGCTTTGAACTGTGATCCTCAGATCTCAGCCTCCTGAGTTGCTAGGGTTACAGGTGTGAGCCACCAGCACCCAGCTATCGTGTTGCTTCTTAAAGTGGTTTACCTGCATGAAAAATTCGGTGAAACTTGTTTATCAAATCCAAAACATTTCTCCGATGCATTAGTATTTCTATTTAATTCATATTGTTCTATTCTCCCTACTCTTGTCTTTTTGGCATCTGCCCTTTTCCTACTGTCTTTTTGATTTTAAAAAAAATTATGTTTAGTTGTACAAAGGAGTTGCCATTTGCTGAAGCAGTTTATGAATACAGTGCATCTTGATCATTGTCACCCTTCCAACATTCTCACCCACCCCTCCCAACACACCCCTTCCCTTACTCATCTTAGTTTTAGATTATGTGCTGAATTTCTGCCATTTAACAAAGCACTTTATGTGTGCAATGCCTCTTGACCCATGTCACCACTTCACCATCTTTACCCCTCTTCCACCCACCCCCTTCCCTTCCATTTCTCAAGCCTGTGGTCTATACAATGAATTCTTGCCTGCATTTTACCCTCTTCCCCATTCCTTCTACCCCTGTCCCCTTGGCCCTCCCCTTCCCTCTTGCATATACTCATTTCCTGGTACTTATGTTGTTGGGCTTTGACTTAGTCTTTTCTAAAGACTTGTACTATTTGCACTCTCCATAGAGTCTTTTACATTCAGTGTAACACTGGTGGCCGTGGACAACATTCATGACCTCATTTTGTGACTTGTAGAGCCTCATGCCCATTACTATTTACAGTGGCAGGCTAATAGCAAAGTCATGGCTCTGCCTAGCTGTGACCTAGTAGCTACATTGCAGGTGAGGAAAGAGTCAAAACCTCTCTTGAGTCCTTTGTAGATACATGGGGTAAGCAGCGCTGGGGATCAAATCTGGGCCCTTGCTCATCGTAGGCAAGTTCTCTACCACTGAGCCGCATCTTTAGCCCTAGCAACTATTTAAAGAGAAGTGAAAGCATAGAAATGTTAACTCTAGGAAAAACAAGAGGGGTGAGGTTCAGAGTTTCAGACTTCTTATGGAGGAAAAGGGCAGAGAAATCTGAAGTCTGCCAAGGCAGACTCTCGAACGAAACACGCACTAAGGAAACTTCTGATTCTGTTCCTTTGGAGCCCTGTGACTTCGCACATATTTCCAAAACTGATCCACTAGGATTGTAGGATGGAAACAATATTTTCCTTTCTAAGTTCTATGTGAGCCAAGTGACTGGAGATGGGCAGCAGTATGAAAAAGATCCTACAACAATCAGCGCCAGACTCCTCTTTTTTTTTTTTTTTTTTTGGTCGGTCGTGGGGCTTGAACTCTGGGCCTGGGTGCTGTCCCTCAGCTCTTCAGCTCAAGGAGAGCGCTCTACCACTTGAGCTACAGCACCACTTCCGGTTTTCTGGTGGTTTATTGGAGATAGGAGTCTCACGGTCTCTCCTGCCCGGGCTGGCTTTGAACCGTGATTCTCAGACCTCAGCCTCCTGAGTAGCTAGGATTACAGGCGTGAGCCACCAGCGCCCGGCCAGACTCTTCTTTACTCTTTCTTCTTTACTTTTCATTGTGGTTGTTTCCTCTATCCCTCTTATTCTCCCTTCCCCCTCCCTACCCGTACAATTTGTAAGTAGCTTCCATTGCATAGATTGCTTGATGCTTGATTCACCCTAAGATACCTTCTACCAGTCAATTCATCCAACAGATATTATTTGAGCATTTAATACAGTCTAGGCAAAACAATGTGCTGAGAATAAATCAATACTTAAAAAAGATAGCATCCCTTTGGTCATAGGGATGGTTAACTATGTACACTGGCACTCCCTAATAGAAGCTGGGTTTCTGAAGATTGCCCATCCATCCACCCATCCATCCATCCACCCATCCATCCATCCACCTATCCATCCATTCATCCACCCATCCATCCCACTGTCCATCCATCCATCCTTATCCTTCATCTATGCATCCATCCATCTCTCCATGGAAGGTAATGACATCACAGTGTATTAAGTAGTTTCCTGTATACCCTTTATCACAGCATGGATGGATATGTATATAATAGTAATCACATTATATGCTTGATTTTTTTAAATGGGGAAATCTCTAGTATCCCATAATTTTGGGCTATTTTAAATTTGTTTAAAATATTGAATACAATTTGAGTGATTCAAATCAGTATGCATTTTCCTTCAGAAACCATAATTCATTTTATGCAAACTTGCTTCTAGAATTTAACTTTAGGGCAAGAGATACTTAGGATTACAAATGTTGGATGGGAAGGATCTGTGTATTCAAAGTGATTCTGTTTCTGCTTAGTTCTGGAACTCTATCATGGAATGTGGTTCTACCACTTAATTTGAAAGCTAGCCTTCTACAAATACAGAGCTGAATTAATTTACACCGCTTTTATCCAGAAATTTAAAAACAACTTCTAACATTGAATGCTACTGGTTTCCTCGTCTCTACCAGTTCCCATAAGGACAGGCCTTCAGAGAAGCCAGTTCAAAATGAGATACTTCAATGATTTGAGCCAAAGTAATGTTTGATCAAAGCAAAGAATTATTTGGGTCAGGTTATAGTATTTTAGTTTTTATTGAGATAAAATTTACAAAATAAAGTTCAACTTTTAAACTCTTTTGAAGTTTACAATTCTAAGTATATCCACTATCGAATTTCACAACATTTCACCACCCCAAAATAAAACCTTATACTTCCCAATTTCTCTCTCTCCTTTTCTCTGACGCCCACAAATCTGCATGCTATTTCTGTAGATTTGCCTGTTGTAGATATTTTATACACATGAAATGTTATAATGTGCTCCTTTCAGGATTCATTCATGTTGTAGTATATGTCAAGATTTCATTCATTTTTGTGATCAATTAATACTCCGTTGAATGGCTATAACACATTTTCTTTATGCATTCATTGGTCAATGGAATTTGGTTGTTTCCACTTTTTGTCAGTTAAGAATATTCATGTACATATGCAAACATGGTGTGTGTGTATGTGTGTGTGTGTGTGTGTGTGTGTGCCAGTCCTGGGCTTGAACTCACGACCTGGGCACTGTCCCTTACCTTTTTCTGCTCAAAGCTGGGGATCTAACATTTGAACCACAGTGCCACTTCTGACGTTTGTCTGAGTAGTTTATTGCAGATGAGACTCTCACAAACTTTTTTGCCAGGGCTGGCTTCAAACCACGATTTCAGATCTCAGCCTCCAAAGTAGCTAGAGTTGCAGCCATGAACCACCAGTGCCTAGCATCAAACATGGGTTTTTAATTCTCATCAGTGTATGTCTCGGACCAGAATTGCTAGACCATATGTTAACTTTATGTTTAACTTTATGTTTAATTTCTTTTTTTTGGGGGGGGGGTCCAGTCGTGGGGCCTGAACTCTGGGCCTGGGCGCTGTCCCTCAGCTCTTCAGCTCAAGGCTAGCACTCTACCACTTGAGCCACAGTGCCACTTCCGACTTTTTTTCTTTTTTGCTTATGTGGTGCTGAGGAATCGAACCCAGGGCCTCATGCATGCAAGGCAAGCGCTCTACCACTGAGCCACCTTCCCAGCCCCTTAATGTTTAATTTCTTGAGGAGCCACCAAAATGTTTTCTGTTCAGCAGTTTTGTCATTTTATGTAACAACAGTTCTACATGTATTTGCTGTATATGTGAAATAGGTAATTCTCTATTCAAAGTGTTTGTTTCATTATTTCTTCAACTGGAATCTTAAGAGGAAAGATTAAAGAGAAGAAAATTCTATTCAGCAACATGAAGTGACTATTTTGTATAATACATGTGAAAAATATATTTGTGATATGTATAGAATATTTTTATTTCTGAAAACAAAAACTAATATTCTGTTTAGCAATTATTAAGGAGACTGTGTTATGTCAGAAAAAAAGGAATTCCTGTTTAGGAAATATTTCTATTACTAGGGGAATAATAAAAGTAATTATTTTCAACATGTAACTGTACTGCATTTTTATTTACCATCTGCACACTTTAATCCAGGACTCACTTCCCTTGTCAATGACAGGGTTGAAAAGAGAAGAGGAGAGGACAGAAGAGAAGAGAAGAGGATTTGTGAGTCTCATTTGTGAGTCTCTGGGCACTTGGTGATTATGAAGCTTTTTCTGAGATGGACCAAGCCCTTGCTCACAGATTCATGGTGAGTGGTTTTTGTTTTCATTTTTGTTTTGTTTTTTGGTCATTTGTGGGTCTTGAACTCTGGGCCTGGGTGCTGTCCCTCAGCTCAAGGCAAGCACTCTACCACTTAAGCCACAGCGCCACTTCTGGTTTTCTGAGGGGTTAATCAGAGATAAAAGTCTCATGGACATTCCTGCTGGGGCTGACTTTGAACCTTGATCCTCAGATCTCAGCCTCCTGAGTAGCTAGGATTACAGGAGTGAGCTAGAGTACCTGGCTCTTAGTGTCTTTTATCTAGTATTTTCTTCAAACTGTTGACTCTGTTGGTATAGATGATCTAAACACATTATGTCAAAAAGCCAAACTGCTGCAGAAAGCTTCAGATTATGCCTACTCTATATGACTTGATTTTTTGTGTGTATAATCTTTAAGGCCTCACACTTGCTAAGCAAGTGTTCTACAAGTTGAACCATAACCACAGTCCTTTTGATTGATTGAATTATTTGCCTATGTATGTATGTATGTATGTATGTATGTATGTCAATAGGGTCTCACACTTTTGCCTTGCCCAGCCTTGGACTATGATCCTCCTACCTCTGCCCCTGAGTAGCTAGAACCAGGGGCATGTGCAACACACCCAGCATTATGACTGACTTATTGCTAAACACCAATTCTCTCTATTCTCCCTGAGATGTACCCCCACAGCTCAGCTGGGGAGCTGCACAGTTAAAGGCTCTGTGTTCTCACGCTCTTACCAGGTTTAAATAGCAAAGGCTCTATGTGTCCAGAGCCTTCTTATAATTAAGTAAGCTAGGACAAAGCACTTCATGAGTACAATGGAAACTTTATCCACCCTAAATGTATCTGAATCCTAATCCACCCAATCTGTGACATCCAAGGGAGGTTTAGTTTCCTGATGGAGCTCAGATTGACAGTTAGCTGATCTTGAGATGAAGGGTGGTTGCTGATCACTTGATTGGTCCAGCGATGACAAGGATCCTTAAAACTGAGAAAAGAAGATGTGACTACAGAAGGAGAGCCCAGAGAGAGGCAGCAAGACAAAGTCTCAACCAGCCATTTCCAGCTGAATATAACTCAGGTAGTAATTTGAAATCTGAAGACAGAATAGGCCACAGGTGGTTTCTAGAACCTGGGAGAAAGCAAGGAATCAAATTCTCCCTGTGTTCAGGAACCCGGCCTTTGTGACACTGCCTTTCACCAGTGAGATGCTCTGAGCCATTGTGCCGATGGCGATAAATAATGGCAGCCAATTGGAGCTGAATGAGACTGTTAGATGGGAATGAAAAGGTGTGGGGAGCCAAGGCCACTAACAAGCACATGAAGAGTTCCGAAGACAATGACTATCCATTTGTGGACAGTGAAGGGAAGAAGGTGTGTTGGGGGTGGGGGGTGGGGAGGGAAGTGCATTCCCATCTCAGAAGTGCAGTCAAGTCTTCTTTTTGTAGAGAATATATGGGAGAAACACTCCACTTTGGATGGTTTGTAAAATTATGATTTTAACTATTTAATTAAGTAGAAAATTCAATCAACAAGCCAAGATAGAATGAGGTGGCAATAAAAGATTCATAATGCACAGAAGTCAAATCACTCTGGGATCATAGGATACAATAAATACTACTTACAAATGCCCAAGGTAGTAAGAACTTACTTCACAACAGAAATGGTTAATTCATTGTCAACTTGATTTAAAATCATTTTCCCCCCTGTATCTAACACCGCCATACTTGCTCTTCATTTACGTAGTGACTATGTTAAAAATGTTGCCTTGATTGTAATCATTAATTCCAGTAGTACGCTGGGTACATGAAGACTTAGATGGAAGGCAGAAAAGCCCGGCCAGACCTGTCTCTCTACTGGCCTGTCTTCCTAGCCAGATGTTAGCTGATCAGCAGGAAGACCTAGAAGGCAGAGAAGGGAGGCTCATGCAGAATGGGGATTCCACGGGTAACCTGAAGAAATGGGGAGGGATGGGAGGGATGGGGGAGAACAATGGGAGGGATGGCATTGGTCGAATTGCATTGTGCTTATAAAGTGCAGTGTTGCCTTGTACAACTACTTAAAGATCATGAGAGAAAGTGGGCTCCGGTGGAGAAAAGACTGTCTGCAGAACCCATATAGAACCCAATTCTACCAGCCAGGGGGTAGATGGGAAGTCCAGCCCACCACAACTGTTCAGGACAAGTGAGATGACCAAACTGAAGGCTGAAACATTGAGGGGTTTTGGATAAGTGTCAGCAAACATTCGTGAATATTTGGTGGCCTCCTCCTTTTAAAAAAATATATTCCTGTGGCTGGGAAGGCGGCTCAGTGGTAGAGCGCTTGCCTTGCATGCATGAGGCCCTGGGTTCGATTCCTCAGCACCACATAAGCAAAAACAAAAAAGCCGGAAGTGGCGCTGTGGCTCAAGTGGTAGAGCACTAGCCTTGAGCTGAAGAGCTGAGGAACAGCGCCCAGGCCCAGAGTTCAGGCTCCACGACCAGACCTCCCCCCAAAAATGTATTCCTCCTTTGTTAAACTGTATAATAGTGATGTTATTCAGTTAGATTTCTGTCTTTCACATACAAGGCCCTGGACTGCTTAACTCTTCCCTAATGAGCCCCAAATCATTTTGCTTTTGCCATTCTCCTAGTCCAGCCAGGTTTCCTGTCACAACTCCTTCCCCCTGCCCCTTGCAGTGGCTCCCATTTGGTGACCTCTAGGATAGCCTGGCCTCAGCCAAGTCCCTGAGCACAGTTCCATCTTTTCTCTCCCCTCTGGTTGCTCGCTGGCCATCCCCACCCTATCATCAGAGGATTCCAGCACAATGGCAGGCATGCAATCTCTCTTTCTTGATTGGTTAAGACGAGGAGAGGAAAGGAAGGCATCCAGAGGGAGGGCAAACCTCTGTCTGGTCTTGGCACAGATGAACCACCAGCCTGTGGTCGAAGCCTATCCGCAAGGAGAAGAAGCTGTCTGGAATTAATTCCTTTATCTTTTTATTTATTTTACTTTTATTTTTGGCAAGCTTGTTTCACATGAAAATAAACAGTGTCAATTAATGTGGATTTTGCTTTTTCTCTAGGTCACTTGTACTTATTCTGTTTTCGGTGCAACACACGTGCGGGGTGAGTTCAAGAATTCACTCTGGTTACTTACTGAGAATTCACTCTATTGGATGTATGGGTTTTGTCATGTGTGAAGAAGTCGGCTTCTGCAACAATAGTTTCCTCAGCTGTTAATTGGGGATTTGGACTAGACAAATTCTAAGATTTCTTTAGTCACAGTGACCAAAACTGCTGATGGAACTACCTAGGTATTGAAATTTTCTTTATTTTATAACTGATGCAATCTTTTAAAACCTTTTTTTATCCTTTTGAGGTAGACAAGAGGCAGCTTGGCCATCTCAGGATTAAATCATGAGATAGAATACTAAGTCAAATATTTCAGTTCTGGAGAGATAAACCCAGAACATCTTGTAATAGGCCCTCTTTCTCCTGCTTTCTCGGGAAAGCATTTTATGTTATTCGAAATGGCCAGGGAAGTTTCTGGGAACCCTTGTCAGGGCGGCTTGTAACTCAGGCTGAAGAGGATTCATCTGGCGTGGGACTCAGGGGCTCAAGTAATCCTAGGTCTTTTTAAAAAAGCAAATGAAAATAGAAACTGAAACTCTTTTTTCCTATAAGTTGGAAACAAACACATGTGTGGGGCCCTGGGTTCTTGTCTCTGCCAATGATTCATCCTTTAACTGACTCAAGACTCTGTGATTCCTTCATTCAACTCTAGTCTTGCTAAAATCTCCAGTGGAAACCAACCAGAATGTACATACCTCCATTTTCTTCTACTCATCTCACCTGCTTCTCATTTTCTAAGCTTACTTTTGTATTAGATTCTTTTGTTTTCTACTGTAAAAGTCACTGAATTTTGAATATCACTGCCTTTGCCCCCCTTGTTCCCGGAAATGAATGTAATTCCTGAATCAGGAATGTTCTGTCCTGGACACCCCCCTACCCCAAGCCTGTGGAACAGTCTAGAAACACCATGCCAAGACTGGGTCTTTAATAACTGGATAGGAAAGGAAGATAAAACACACATGGGTGCAGTATCTGAGGAAGGCAAGTCAACATCATCCATCAGATTGAGAATGCTCTTACCTCTACAGGAATGTGTCTTTTTGTAATGTCTCATATATATTTATTCTGACATGCACAAAGGTGAATGCATACAGGTCATATTCAGTTCCTAAAGTAGGAAGTGACTTGAATGTTGATCAGCGTGAGTGGTCAGCAAGTTTCAGCACTTGCTGTACAGGGAAGCTCTTAAAGTTACTTTAGAATGATTCTGAGGTAGACGCTAATGTGAAAATGATGCGGTACTGAGGAATACATGGGGGAATAAAGAAACAGCTCCCAAATCACCAGAAGTATGTGCATGTAGACACTGGATCTCCAGTTTGCTCCTGTGGAGTGTGTGTGTGTGTGTGTGTGTGTGTGTGTGTGTGTGTGTGGTATTACATTGATACGTGATGTATGATTATAGTGGGGTATGTATGTGTGTGTAGTATATATATATATATATATATATATATGTTTTGTGCGTGTAGTATGGTGGGGATGTGTGTGGTGTATGATGTGTATGGTGTATGCATTTAGTGTGTTGTGTGTATATGTGATGTGGGTGGTATGTTTTGTGTATGCATCTCTGTGGTGGTATAGTTTGTGTAGATGTGCATTGTGTTTTGTGTGGGTGTGTTTGTATGTGTGTTGTGGGGCTGAGTTTGGTGAATTCACCTGTCTCTTAAAATGGTTTTATTATTTGAAACACACCTTTAAATTAAACACCGTATAAATGCTTACTGGGGTGTTTATTGAGTCTATTTGTAAATAATCCTTCCTGACATAGAATCCTACTACAAATATCTCTGCAATGCTTGGCAAAAATAAGAAAAAAATAAATAACCTGTCTTTGTTATCAAGCCATCTAATCAACGGACTCCTGTTTCTTTTTCTGGTTATTTTGATATTTCAGTGAACACATTAACTCAACCCCAACCTTGAATGAACCCAAGTGCTTGAGCTGGCTGACTTTAGTTTTTGTGTCCTGTCCCAATCTGGGCCTGAGTAGTAATATATTTTTCTTTATCCAGATTAAGAACTCATGTATTCCTAGATAGCACTGGCAGTCAGAACTCAAGAAACATATATTTCTGAAACTCCAGATGCATTTTGGAAGGGAGTGCTGGCGTTGGAACTTAGGGCTGTGCCCTTTGAAGTGCTCTACCACTTAAGCCATGTTGCCAGCCCTTTTTGGTTTTGTTTTTCTATTGTGTTTGGTTTTTTCCCCAGTTGGGTCTTGCTTTCTGTCCATTCTGGCCTGCATGTTGACTCTCCTATGTATGTATCCTTTCTGTTCAGCTGTGATGATGGAGCTCAATGCTAGGCCCAGCTTTTTTGGAGGGAGGGGAAGGATAATATAAGAACGTCTTGGAGTGTTGGGAAATTATAGGAAGAACTATTTTAACCCTGAGCACAAAAAGGGTGGAGAATTGCTCTCAGGAAAATGCAATGGAGGACTCAAATCCTAGCTGATGTGAGAGGCAGAGCAAAGAGATTTGGAAGCAAGGTCAAGTGTGTCCTTTATACAAGATTCAGTGGGCATGAATGGTTGGCCTGAGGTTGGGGTGACTGTCTAGACTCTTCCCATCTAGTAAATTAAGTCCAAATGGGAGACAGAAACTATAGACATTTCTGGCCAAAGTGGCTTCTGAAGGAAGATTTTTTTTCCTCCAATGATAGTTCCCCAAGATATTTTCCTTATTGCTGGGAGCTCCTTTCTCTTGTAATCTGGCCTCCTTATGCCACTGTGTAAGTGCCTCATCGCAGTGTGTATGTGTGCACGCGTGCGTGCATGTGCGTACATGTACACTCAGGGCCTGAGCGCTGTCCCTGAGCTTTTTGCTCCAGGCTAGTGCTCTACTACCTGAAGCTACAACTCCAATTCTGATTTTTTTGGTGGATGATTGGAAATAATCGGTCCAGGCTAGCTTCAAACCATGGTCCTCAGATCTCAGCCTCCTGAGTACTTAGGATTATAGGTGTGAGCCACCCACCCCTGGCTGATGCTTTGTGTTTTCATCTATCAATGTTAGTCTTTGCAGCCAATTGTGGTAGTGCACATTTATGACCCTAACGCTCAGGAAAATGAGGCAGAAGGATCATGAGTTTGAGTCCAAGATAGCATTCTCTTACTCTTGTGTTTTGTGTGTGTGTGTGTGTGTGTGTGTGTGTGTGTGTGTGTGTGTGTCTTTGTTTCTCATTGATCCAAAAGCAGTAGGGTTCTATGAAATTCCCATAAACTAGACAACTCCAATGCTCATTCTAATTTATATCTTGGTTGCTAATCTAAATGATGCGGGCTGGAATATATAACAAACTGCTTTACTTTTCAGACTGGCAAGAAATATGTCGGTCCTTGTGGAGGAAGAGATTGCTCAGTTTGCCTGTGTTTTCCTGAGAAGGGATCTCGGGTAAGTGGCATAAAAAAAAAATCCCTGGAAAGTTTACCTGGATTTTGAACCATTGTGAATATTTAACAGGGACAGCTTAGCTGGATTTTGAACCACGGCGAATATTTAACACGTGTCTCAGCGCCACAGCACATGTCAGTAGTCGGTAATGTCATTTCCAGTCAGAGTTCTTCACAATCTGATAAATGGTCACAATCCCCATAAACTGGGTGTCACGTTCAGAATGCAGTCTGTGCAGCAGATTTCCCAGGATGCTAGTCATAGGAATCGCTCAATGAAGCCGGGGTCCTGGGGTTGCCTCATGCACACTAGGTTGTCTTGCTGACATTCGGGTTGTATAACAGTGTTGGTATGTGTGTGTCTGGATGTCTATGAGGGCTGGAGTTTGAACTCAGGGCCTTGCGTTTGCTAGGCAGCCACTCTACCACTTGAGCCACACCCTCAGCACTTTTTTGAGTCAGAATAGGTTCCCATGCTTTGATCCAGGGTAAGCCAGGACCAAGATCCTCCTATCTATGGCTTTGTAAGTAGCTGGGATCACAGGTGTGTGTTGCCATGCATACTTATTGATTGAGATGGGGTTTTGTTAACTGGTTTTTTTTGCCTAGATTGGTCACAGATTGTGATCTTCCTCATCTCTCTGCCTTCCAAGTAGCTAGGATAAAGGATGAACCAAAGCTCGTGTAAACCTTGTTTGAAATAATGCTTCTAGACCCTTGGCCAGAAGGCTTTTGGGTAGATGGCACCATAGAATACCATCTCATAATGGCTATGATTATTGTCTGGTCAGAATTTCCCATACACTATTCTATGTGCTTTCAAGGCTAAGGCTCACTGACTGCCCACAGGGAGGCACAGAGCAGGTTAGTATCTAGCTCAAGTCCAACCAGAACTGTGCTCAGGATCACCAGGCTGCTATCTATTCTGTGAAACAGAGAGATCCTCTCAGTGACTGCTTCTCAGGTCTCCTGAGCCTTCACACATGGCTCTCCTGCGTTCTTAAACAGCCACCCGCTGCCCACCAGTTCATCTGTGCTGAAGTATTTGAACTAACATTTCTCTGATTAAAATTACTGTCATGTGTAAGTGCATTGGACTATCATTCTGTACTTCCTTAAATATATTCGATTATGTGTCAACTCAGCTCTGTTCCAAACTACTAGCACAGTCTTACAAGAAAGGGATGCATTTCAGGAGCTTTGGACAATTTAAGGGCCTTGGAATGCATCGTCACCCATTCAGACTTCAGAAGTAAAATACTGTGGACTGGGGCCTTTTTATTGTTGCTGTTCCAGTACTGGGGCTTGAGCTCAGGGTCTTGTGCTCTCAAGTTGGCTTTCTGGCTCAGGCTGGTGCTCTACCACTTGAGCCATAGTTGCACATCTAGCTTTTATGCTTAATTTGAGATAAGATTCTCTCAGACTTTTTGGCCTGGGCTGGTTTCAAACCATGATCCTAGGATCTCAGCCTCCTGAGTAGCGCAGATTACAGGTGTGAGCTGCCAGCTCCCATCTGAATGGCATCTACTGGGAACTGGAACTTCCACACGTGACCAGAACAGCATCCATATCCACCCACAGGGTGAGCCTTGTTCTCAAAACAGCACAGCTCAATAGGGATCAGGCATTACTGCTGCAACACATTGCTTTCCTGAGAATGGGGTCTGGGGTTTCTCCTCACCGTGCTCTGCCACCACACAGAAGGGATGGCATTAGTATTCCGGTTATTATTTTGAAGGTACTGGGGTTTGAAGTCAGGTTCTTGCATTTACTAAGCAGGTGCTAGACTAGTTAAGTAGGCCCCCAGTCCCTTTTTGCTTTAGTTATTTTCCAGATAGTCTCATGCTTTTTATTCAACTCTACTCTCTGACTATGATCTTCCTACCTCTGCCTCCCAAGTATCTAGAAGGTATTAACCACCTTCCCCAGCAGCTAACCCCTCCCTTCCTCCCTTCCCTCCTTCCTTCTTTCCTTCCTTCCTTCCTCCCTCCCTCCTCCTTTCTTTCCTTCCTTTCTTCCTCCCTCACTCCCTCCCTTCCTTTCTCCCTCCCTCCCTCCCTCCCTCCCTCTCTCTCTCTCTCACTCGCTTTCTTTCTTTCTTTATCTTTCTTTCCTCCCTCTCTTTCTTTCTTTCTTTTCCTTCCTTCCTTCCTTCCTTCCTTCCTATCTTCATTCTTTCTCTTGTTCTTTCTTTCTTCCTTTCTTTCTTATACATTGCAACACATTCTTTTATATTTAAACTGCTCCCCCCCCCAGCAATACAACCAAAATTTGAGGCATCCTAATTTTGACCTTGAGCTTAGAAAAATTCAACAATCATACCTTCGAGTTAAGTTAGGATACCAGACACCAAGATGCCAAGAAGTTCCCTAGCTCTTCCAGGCGCCTTCACAAATGGTTGACACAAACAAAACAAAAACAGCCCTGGATTTTGCGTGAGGTTATGAATGCAAACACACCAGCATTCTGCATATGCCAAGAAGGGAATAAACAAAACAAAGCAAAACACACCACCTGTGCACCTCAGTGGTAAGACCTTTCGGCTTGAGGCCCAAGGGAAAAAAATGGCTCTGATTTGCCCTGTGCTGAAAGGGAAGAGGATCCACAAAACAGAAGCGTTGTGGCTAGGGGAGCTCAGTCCATCGTCTCCCTTAAACAAAGCTGAGGTTGTTCTAGTGGTTCCCCCTGTGTCCTTAGGAATCGGAGTTGTGTTCTCTGTTCTCTGTAATTCAGTGCTCTTCCGGTGGGAGTCATTTTGCTTCCCAGCCTCCCAGGGGACAGATGTCCTGAAACATCCCCAAGTCATCACAGCTGGAACCTGAAGCTCTCCTGCTGCTGTGGCTGACTGGTGGCTGGAGGTTTGGGGTGCTGCTTAGCACCCTAAAATGCCTGGCTCCCCAGGTGGCCATTCCACCAGAGATCCAGCCATTTCTAACCCAGAGGGAAGCCTAGGTATGAAGAAGGCCCGTGCTGGCCCCCAGACAGCTCCCAAGGCCAGGTGTTAGGATTCCTTCTGGCTGAAGATAGAAGACACAGCTTCTCTAATGACTTGCGAAGGCCTGGCCAAGCCAGGTGTCTGGCCTCACCTCTATTTCTTGCTCCCAGGGCATGGAAAGGCAATGACGTGAAGGTTCCAACACCTGGGCTTAGTGTCGCTTGGTGAACTCAGGTGGGCAGGTCCTGCTTTAGTTTCCTTGATGGCCAGCCAGTGCAGGCCGGGCGTGGCAGGGGCTGTACATCCTGGCTCCTGGGTGGCATTCGTGGTGGGATGGGGCCAGGTTGTACCCCAAGCCAGGAACCTGTGTGCTTCTTGAGGTCTGGGTTCTCCCTGGGCAGTGCAGAGTGGGCAGCACTTCCCAGCTGGAACTTGGGGACGTGGCCGGCCATCCTTGGGACCCAGTTTGAGAAGTGGTCACTCCGTGGTCAGCAGCTCACCAGCCTCTGGACACACAGCGCCGGCTCCCAAGGGACGATTATAATGGGAAGATGCTGAATCCCAGGAGTCCTGCATGGGACACACCAAGGGCAGAGAACCATGGGATGATTCCTTAGATGCCCAGAATGCAGTCTAGCCACAGCAGTGCACTTGCTAGGCCTGTGGTCGGCCTCACTGCTCCTTGGTCTCTTCTCCACCTTTTCCTGAATGCTTCCTCCCACTTCCTGTCTTCTGCTGTCCTTCCTGCCCATCCTTCTTATAGGAGGTCAGGGTTGAAGCCACTCCGCTGGCCTTCCTGTGAATCTCAGCCTCTCTGCCTCTCCCTAGCCAGCGTCCAGCCAGTCCTCTGCTTCTATGCCTCTCTACTTATCTGTAGGTCTGCTGGGATTAAGCACTGCCGTCTGGCCTTCTTGATAGGTTGCTAGCATGTGCTCTCTGAAGCACTCATGAAATATTACAACAATTTGCCCTCACACCCTCGCTTGTGTGTAGGCAAAGAAGTTCGAAACCTACCGCAGCTAAGGCAGTATTTCCCTTGGATAAGAAACAAAACATTGAATTTTGATTAGAAGCAATATGGATTGATAGCCAGGAATTGGTGACTATTCATATATCTGCTCAGGAGGCTGAGAGCCACAGGATCATGGCTCCAGACCAACCCAGGTAGAAAAGTCTTTGAAACTCCAACTCCAAAGACGCCAAGCTGGAGATGTGGCTCAAGTGGTAGAGTGCCAACCTAGCAAGTGTGAAGCACTGAGTTCAAACCTTGGTATTGAAGCAAAAAAAAAGTCTCTGTGGCAGGAGTTTTTGGAAACATAGGAAAGAATAAAGAAGTAAACATGAGTCATTAAAAAAAAAAAAGTGTACCCTACCCCATGATTCACAGTGAACACTTAAAATATAATTTATCTCATCTTCGGTTCCCTGCTTTAGGAACTGAGGTCATTCTATTATATTACCTCTTCTAGTTTATTCCAGGAAAATAAAAACTATGTGCACATTTTATCATTCATTCAAGGGAGTCTAGAAACTGCAGAGTTATCAACCTGATGCTGTGGTGATTTTTCACACAGGAGATCAAATGGCTCAAGTCTAAAAAAACTGCCTTAGATGTATTGGCCTGAAATCCCAAATCAAGTATTAGTGACTTCCCTTTTGGGAATCATCTCTCACTGAAGTAGGTCTCGTACAAAATGTCATCCACGCATCCTTCCCACTGTTCAGAGCACATGCCTTGATAGATGGAATTTACATGAGGAAGTTTAATTTTTAGTCGTGTTTTTCCTCGTGTTTTGATGTTTTGCCATCACTCGTACCCAGAGTTGCAACCCTCAGACCCCTTCTCGCACACCCAGAGCTGTGTTTTGGGACACTCTGTAATTTCAGCGACTAAATGGTTCAGAGCAATGATTTTGTTTTACATCCTATAGTTCATATGAATCAATTGTGAAGGAAGCACATAAAGAAACCCACCAAAATCAATCCAAAAGGAGGGGGACAGGCGGGAAGGGGTTCAGAAGGATTAATGCAGATGGGTTGGCCTTGATCTAACAAATACATATATATATATATATATATATATCACAATGAGGCTCTCTTGTATCATTAATTTATGCTAATTCAAGTTTCTTAAAAATCTGGTGACAACCAGATGATCTGTCATGATTTCTGTGTGTGTGTGTGTGTGTGTGTGTGTGTTTCTTTCTTCACCCTTTCTGCCATAACCTATTCCCTATTAACTCTCAGGCTTACCTTTTTTTTAAATCACTGGGTAATTCTCCCCTGCAGGAGGGAAAGGCTGGGAGGGGCCATTGGTGTGGAGAACCACGGGGGCAGAGAAATGCACTTGTCCTCTCAAGGCAAAGGGACTTTTCTTCCTTCTGGTCTGTACTGTTAACACGCATCTCCTGGTGGCAGCCAGCCTGCTGCCTCCTGGTTATGATACTGGCTCCCCTCGCCCAAAGGCTTCCTGTTAGGAGCAGTGAAGGTGATTGTTGAACAAAGGAATGCAAGTCAAAGGATGAGATTGACAGTGGTAGAATTTCCTAGGTAGTTGTTCGTGAAACTTTTTCTGTTGTTGTTGTTGTTGTTTTCTAGGCAGGGTTTGGGATGTCTCCAGGAAAGGGAAGGCATGAGGAAGTGTCACTTCCTTCACTGTCAATGATGTGCTGCATCTCCACTTGGGGAGCAAGAACCGGCCATCTCTGTGAGGCAGCTTGAGGCCAGGTCTGGCTGGGAGCAGAGCTCAGCAAATGGGCTGCACTGAGCTCCAGGGAGCAAAGCCGGAGCTACCTTCGAGGCAGCCACGCTCCCAGAGAGAAATAAGAGCGAGTAATGAAGTGCGTTTCAAATACGGCACGGTTTCATGGAAAAATTGCAGGAAAGTCAGAGGACGCCCAGGACAAGGGTTCCATCGGCTGAACTTAGTGAGCACATTGGATTATTGGGATGTTAAAGCGGGAAAGAGCTGGGCACTGGCGGCTTACGCCTATAGTCCTAGTTACTTGGGATGCTGAGATCTGGGCAGGAAAGTCAGTGATATTCTTATCTCCAATTAACCACCAAAAGGCTGGAAGTGGAGCTGTGGTTCAAGTGGTAGAACACTAGCCTTGAGTAAAATGGTTCAGGGACAGTGCCCAGGCCCTGAGTTCAAGCTTTAAAACTTGTCCAAAAAAAAGAGAAAGTTGGACTTTCAAGTGCCAAGAAATCCATAGGGAGACAGGCAGCTGCATCTCCGAGATTCTTGTATTGTTTGTTCTCTGTTATACCATCTTAATCGTAATACCTCTCCATTTATTCAGAAAATAAGCACGGGATGAGACTGCGAGCTCAGAGCCGTGGGAGAGAGACTTTTAAAGTTCACTTTCCAGCCACTATTTACAAGTACTCAGTGAATACTGAGTACTTTTCAGAGTACTTTGGGGGTGCATCAGAAGAGGCCAAGGTTCTTGCTACTCCCTGGATAGGCAATGTGGTGATTTTCCTGGGGATATGCAGGTGAGGGGCAGGAGAATGGCAGGGACAGGCAGCTGGGGCCAACCCTTAAACTTGGATCTGATAGAATTAGAAATCCTCTAGCCACAGCTGGAGGAAGTGTGACACCCATTCCAGTAGCCTTGGCTTAGACAGGAGAAACGTGTTCTCCAGTGAATGCTAAAGGTTAGCTATCCAAAAACAAAGTGCTAGCACTGCCAGTCTTGTAGGATTGTCTGCTCTTAGTGCAATGCCTTTTCATTATTTGTTTCTATAACTCTTTCTAATATCCGGGCATCTTTTCCTAACACCCGGAGGCATTGTTAGAAATACTTAGGCAGGCTGAAGTGGGTATGTGTCTCAGAGGTGAGAAAGCCTAATTAGAAAGATGGAGAACGGAGTTCAAACTCCACTATGGTCCCCTCCCATTAAAAAAAAGAAATTGTGCAGCCCACCGAGGCCTGCTTGAAGATTTAAATGGTATTTTAGTGACACCTATTGTCTCGCTAACCAAATTACACTTCAACACTCAAAAAAAAAAGAGGGGGGACAATAGTTTAAAAAGGAGAGGTGCATTAAAGTAATGTTTCTCCATACACTTTAATTATAAGAGTATTAATTAAGCAAGATGAAAGTATATTTAGAGATTAGTGTTCAAGTGGCCAAGATACTGGAGGGGAAATAAAATACAAATGGGGCCTCTGGCCTCATAAAGCTTTCTAGAAGATATTATCTAACGAGATATTAAGTAGCGTGCACCAGGCTGGGAATGTGGCTCAGTGGTAGAGTGCTTGCCTAGTATGCATGAAGCCCTGGGTTCCATTCCTCAGTACCACATACACAGAAAAGGCCAGAAGTGGCGCTGTGGCTCATGTGGTAGAGTGCTAATCTTGAGCAAAAGCATCTCAGGGACAGTGCCCAGGCCTGAGTTTAAGCTCCAGGACTGCCCGCCCCCCCTCAAAAAAAAAGCTGTCTAAGTAACATACACCAAACAGCAAAGAGAAAGCAGTGACAAGGCTATGCAGGTGTTATTCTCGAGTAGACATGGAAGTTTGGGGCAATGGTAAAGTTTGAGGTACAGAGAGAGGCAGACTTTGGAGGTCAGAAGATCTGCTTCCTTAGGTGTCAGCTGCTGTGTGGCGCCAAGTAACTCACCTCGGCTCTCTGAGGTTCAGCTTCCACCCTCGGGGACCAAGAAGCGGACAGGATGCCTCTCAGCTTCCCAAGGCTGTAAAGATCCCATAAAGAATACAAGGGCCAGTGCCTGGATGGAGTGAGTGCTCAGGGCGGGTGTCAGTATTACTGTGCATTTGAGGGGAGAAGAGATAGGATATGAGTTCCAGGTGGAGAAGGACTTAATCCCTTCCAGCAAACAGTGGGGCTGAGGCCAGGGCCGTGGGCACTGGGTTGGCCGGGGTGCTGGATAGGTGACAGTCCTGTCAACATGGTTGATGGAAGGGAGAGGGAAGATTCTAGACAGCCATGGGGGAGAAGATCGGGGTTAAGGGAGCGAAGGCAGATGGGTGGAATCCTGACGGAGAGCCAGGCACTCCAGGGAGTGATGAAGAGGAGCCAGACACAGGACATTTACATGTCATTTGGGGGTAAGAGAGACTCAGAGGATGAGGGAGATATGGTGGATCAAAACAACTCTGGGAGCAACTAGAAAATTCCATTTGAGGGCCACAAAATCGGTCATCAGTTGAATAATATTGTTTCCTAAGGAAATTTTTATAAAAGAACATAGAAGGCATACAGGTCTGTTTTTAATGTTTATAAATAAGATAAGGGGTGGGGCATGGTGGAACATGCCTGGAGTCTCAGCTGCTCTGGAGGTAGAGACTGGACACAGTAAGAGGCAGCCGGGTGGTGGTGGGTGATGGTGCGCAGTGTGAGATCCTATCTCAACAACAACAACAAAAAAACCCAAGCTGAGCATGGGAGCTCATGCCTGTAATCTCAGCTACTCAGGAGGTGGAAGTAGGACGATTTGGGTTAAAGATCAGCACAAGGTAAAGCTATTTGAAAAATACAAAAGCAAGGAGAGCTGGGGTATGACCAAAGTGGAAGCATGTGTAATCCTAGCCCTGCACTAGGCATACTCCTGACTTAGCTAATGAACCAGGGACGAAATCCCAAAGGTGCATCCTGGCCTGGGGGGCAGAGAGGGGTGGGGCGCAGTGTCAGCACTGAGCTCTTCAGGCTTTATTTGTACAGCTGGCCCTGATCCAAGGCTGCTGGAGGATGACCAATAACTGGCTAATGGCGTGGAGTCAGCTGGGCCTCTGAGCAGAGAGAGACACGGAAAGTCACAACAGAGGCAGCTGTACTCACAGTGGCAAGGAAGGAAGGAAGGAAGGAAGGAAGGAAGAAAGGAAGGAAGGAAGGAAGGAAGGAAGGAAGGAAGGAAGGGAGGGAGGGAGGGAGGGAGGGAGGGAGAAAAAGAGAAAAGAAGAATAGAGGAAAGGAGGAAGTTAAGAGGAAGCAGAAGAAAGCAAAGGGAGGAAGGGAGGGAGAGAGGGGAGGAAGGAACAAAGGAGGGATGAAGGAAGGAAAGAAAGAGGGAGGGAAAGAGGAAAACAGGGAAAAAGGAGGTGTTAATGGTTTGTGCCTGTGATAATCCTAGCTACTCAGGAAGCTGAAACTTGAAGAACTGCAGTTCAAAGCCAGCCTGAGCAGAAAAGTTTGTGAGATTTCATCCTCAATTAACCAGCAAAATGCCAGAGTGGAAGCAAGTCTCAAGTGCTAGAACACCAGCCTTGAGCAAGAAACCCAAGGGAGTGTAAGATGCTGAGATCCAGCCACATGCTGACACATACACATACAGAAAAAAGAAAGAGGGGGGAGGGAAAGGGAAGGAAGGCGGGAGAGAAGAAGAAAAAGAAAAGAAACCAAGGACCTTATATCCAAAAGTCAGCCATTCCATTAGGCAGCTTGTCTATTTGCTATGAAAATCACTTGTTTTTATAGCATGTGCTGGGTTTGCACTGGGTTTTATTGAATATTATTGTTAGTGGCTTGAGGGTGAGGATTAAGAGTAAATCAACAAAACAAATAGTTTTTAAATAAAATATTAAAAAATTTTTTTTGGTTGGTCTCAGGGCCTGAACTCTGGGCCTGGGCGCTGTCCCTCAGCTCTTTAGCTCAAGGCTAGTGCTCTACCACTTGAGTCACAGTGCCACTTCTGGCTTTTTCTGCTTATGTGGGACTGAGGAATCGAACCCAGGGCCTCATGTATGCAAGGCAAGCACTTTACCATGGAGCCACCTTCCCAGCCCCTTAATTTTTTTTTTTAAATGAGAAGGGTACCTGTGGTTCACACCTGTAATCCTAGCTACTCAGGAGGCTGAGCTCTGAGGATAGTGGTTCAAAGTCAGCCTTAGTAGGAAAGTCCTTGAGATTCGTATCTACAATTAACCACCACTAATAAGCCAGAAGTAGAGCTGTGGGCCAAGTGGTAGAGCATTAGCCTTGAGCAAAAGAAGCTCAGGGCAGCACTCAGACCCTGAGTTCCAGCCCCAGGACCAGCCCTCCCCCGCAAAAAATGTAAAATTCCTGCTTAGAATGATTTTCTAGTCCTGCACACGTATTTAGGGCTCTGTTACTTATGGGTCTGCCATGATTCTTTTTACTGATTCCTCCACTCCCTTACATATGAACCAATTTAGTACTAATGGAATTGTCCTCTACATTGCTGTGAATACATTGTTTTCTGGAATTGGGTGATCTAGCAAACTACTATTTCCAAGACTTGCATTTGCGAGATTGTTGTCAGTTGAAGGCAGATTTAGTCTTCAAGATTTCATGCATCTCCTTCAAATATTTATTATGTAACAAAATTATTTAATAATAACTTTTTTTAAAAAAATCACTAAATATATGACCATGAAGTCTTCACAGCCTTAGAGAAAAAAAAAAAAAAAGCAAGCATTGTGTTTTCTGTTGGTTTCCTACGTGCAGCATAAGGTTTGCCTCTGTCACTTAGTAAGGGTCAAGTGAAGTCATGATTACTTCTTTATTATAGCTCCACAACAGAAGCCCGAGTCCTGACACACCCACCAGGGGTGAGGGGGTGTGGCCCAGTGCCATGGGGTGGCAGCCATCACGGTGTGGGAGCTGTGGTCTGGGCATTCTGGTTCACACACAAAGGAAGTGGTATTCACACACATTTTTCTGTGGGGCCATGGCTGGAATCCACGTCTGCTTCTCGTAAGCATTTATTGTTCTCAGCTATTGTGCTGTGAATGTACTCCTTCCTTGGCTGAAATGGAATCCTTAGAGTCACACGTTAGTGTTATTAAAAGAGTGGGAACTTAAATCTGCTGGGATGCTCAGAGGTAGAGCTCTGGGAAGGCTTAGATTAGGTTAGGTCTTAGATTAGGGTACAGTCTCCCTGATTGAGTCCTCTTGTCTTTATGTAAAGAGAGATAGAGACCACACACACAGGCATCAACACTCCTACTAGGATATGATAGCCCTTATCCGACTGTACTGTCCCATGCTGTTTAGCCTTTGAACTTCCGGAACTGTAAATGGAAAGAAACCTGTTTTCTTTATAAAGTACTCTCCCTCAGTGACTTCATTACAGCAACACAAATCTGACTAGTACATCTGCCTTTCTTACTATCATGTCCCTGGGTACCTGTGCTCTGCCTACTCTGGGAACTTTATGCTGTAGTGGAGGAGAAGAGGAGAGGGATACACAGATAAAGAAAGGATTCTGGTGACAGAGTGGAGGGGTTATTATCTTGGCATCTCCGAGAGGCATCTAGGGTCAGGGCAGTAAGTAGATAGGGGAAATCTTCCCACTAGAGCACCAAGAGCCATCATCCATGGGCAGGCATGCTTAAGTGTGTGCAAATGCTGCAAAACAAATGGCCCCAAGTGAGAGTTGCATGTTGTGGGGAAGGGAAAGGGGTGGAGGGAGGAAGATCAGGGCCCTTCACAGATACATAGACATTTTCTAATCTTTTCGGTTTATGGAAATATTTTTTTAATAAACTTAGGCCAATCTGGACACATTTCTCTAGTGCATTGAATGGAAATGTCATGTTTCTATGGCTGTAGTAGCATTCATTCCTACTCTTTCGGTCTCTGCAAATTCCACTGGCTCACTGAATTAGGGACTGCACATTTCAAATGAAACTCGGTGAAGATTGCTTTCTCAGTTACCTCCATTTGGTTGAGTATGCATTTTGTTATGTATCAAAATAACATATAATTGTAAAGTACTATGCTCCGTAGGATAATTTGGAGACTTTATATGCAAATTGCATGCTATGTGTAAATATAACTTCTCAACTTAATATCAAAAGCTGTTCTTTCCTCATTCTTATATCAAGGAAAAATAAAAGGAGGGCACTTTGAAATGTATGTTAATTAAGTCATTATTCTTCTCACTTTGAGGTTGTGCTTTCAGTTTATACACATTCATTGTAAATTAATCTGCCTTCCCTTATAAGCTCCCCAGATTGTTCATACTCACAGTTATCTTTTTTATTACTTATATGGTTAAGATCTATTTAAAACTGGGTGCTGGTGACATATGTGTGTAATCCTAACTTTCAAGAGGCTGAGATCTAGAGAATCGAAGTTCAAAGCCAGCCAGGGAAGAAGTACTTTCCAGACTCCAAAATAAACCAGCAAGAATCTAGGTTGGAAGTATGGCTCAAGTGGTATAGTGTCAGCCAAGCAAGCATGAAGCCTTGAGCTCAAACCCGAGTACCATCCTCAAAAAAGACTTAGCTAACATTTTAAGCCTTTGGAATTTATGCCTGTTTAACCAGTACTCACAAGAATAAATTAAAAAGAAAATATCTTGGCGAGAGTTCCGGGAAAATGGCGGAGGAGAAGCTGGAATCTGAACAAGCTCTCGCATAGAAAGCAATTTTAGAGTTCCAGTGAACAGCCCTAAGCCAGAGAACCACACCAAGTGTGCCATCACAGGACAGAGGTTTAGGCAAGAGAGGGGAAATCAAGGCAAAAAGACACATCTGAGCGCTTGCCAGCAGCCGCGGTGGCGGCGGCAGCAGCAGGGCACCATAACTGAGCCACAGAGTCCGGGACAAAGGAGCCAGATGCGGTGGGCGAGCGGATTCTACTAAACACCAGCAAGAACGGACAAGGAGCAGACATCTTCATTCTGCAGTTTGCGGACCAGAGATGACCCAGGAACCAAGACTTGGCGTGAGTAGAAGCCTGACGTCCTCACTCCTTCTCAGGGAGCAGAGGAGGGAAGGCCACCCCTCCCCCCTAGCACCGGTGATCTCCATCTTGGATACCGACAAAGCTCGGCGGAGCTGAGAGCTCCAGCTCAGGCCTTGGAATAAAACAAGTCATTTAGCAGATCACAAGAACTTAACGGCGGCCTGACCTGCCAGACTCAGCTCCATCCAGGGAAAAGTCACCCAGCTGGGGGCGCCAGCCATAGGAGTGGCTTTCCCCACTGGGTAACCAGAGCCAGAGGCTGCCCCTCCCTCTAGCAGCCTCCATAATCAATTGAAAAACAGAAACCCTGAGAATGGCTCCAGGCTGGGCTCTGTGAGGTTTTCACAAAATAGCCCCAAGGAAAAGCTACTGTTTATTGAAAGGCCTCAACTCTACCCAGAACCTAGCCTCATCACTGCATTCCCCTCTTTTGTGATTCTCAAACTAGATCACCCTCCCATTAAACTAACCTTGGAAGGGGATCTCAAAATCTTGGGCAAAGCAGAACATTTTTCTGCCTATTTGAACAATCTGACTTAAGAAACCAATCAAGCCACAGGACCTCAAGCAGACCAGAGACTCCAACAAGAGGCTGGCTACAGACACAAGGGAGATACAGGATTTTTCCCACCCCTTCCAAAAAAACCAAAGAACGTTTTTTTTTTTCTTTTTTCTTTTTTTGGTACCTTATATATATAAAAATTTTTTTTTCCTTTTCTAAAACTTTTATTAATCTTTAATTTTTGCCTCTTTTGAAAAAATAATTGTTTTCCAGTAACTTTTTTTCCTCATAATTTTTATTTTAGGAATACGTGAATGTGCGTTTTCCTTTCTTTTCTTGTCTTCTCTCTCTTTTTCTTTCTTAATTATCTTTTTGTTTTTTTGCCTAGCTCTACTGAACTTCTGATCTTTTCTTCTCCCTTTCCTATTGGTTTCACCTTTTCCTCTCTTTTGTTCTTCTTTATGTGACTTAGCTCTTGTCCTGCACATCCTCAGATAAACCCGTAGTTAACTAGTAGACCCTATCCCCCATTGTGTACACACTTAATCCACAAATTTATTACTCAATTCAAAACCTCTGAGACTTAAATTCCTTAATAGCAGTACTACCCCTTTATACCTATATAATATTTTAAGCATTTTTTTTAAGTTTTTCACATCTCCTCTATGTCCCTCACCTTCTCTCAAAATATTCACATTCCTCTCTAAATAGATGGTCTTTTAATCTATATAATAACATTAATTTTTACGTTTCTATTTTTTTTCTGGTCTCTTTTCATTCCCCTTTCCCTTTCTTCTTTTCCTCTCACTCTCTACTTGCATCCTACCCAACTTATTTCCTGCATTGTGATTAGGACATAGTTAACTCTCCCTGTGCCTCCCCACACCAATCTATCCCTATTTTTTACGCACATCTCTCCCTAACCCTAATAATTTCTGGTTTTCCAAATTCTTCTCTGTGGTTCGAAGTCCATTAACATATAGTTGTTTGATGTGGAATAGATGTATCTGTTGAACTAGATTGTATCTATAGACTATTGACTGTACAAATGCAAACTTTGGTTGATGGTTGCCTTAAGATAGTATTCTAGCACAAAACTGGTGCTATCTTCATCTCAAATGGGCAGAGTAAGCGGGAAAAACACAAGAAAAATGGCAAATTCGGGTATCTCAATTCCCAATCTTGATAATCAGGGGTCAGAACAGATAATGAATAATCCAGAGGAGAGTTCCCAAACACTATTGGCAAACATGATAAATGAGAAGTTTGACAACTTACAAAGGACTCTGTATGAGCGTGATAGGGAGAGAGAGGAGGCATCCCAGAAGTTTATACAGGAATATCATAAGCATGAGGAAGCTACTCAAAAACTGATACAGGATTTGCGTGAACAACTTGAGAATACTCAAAGAGAAAGGGAGGAATGGCGTGAGCAGGCTGAGAACACTCAAAGAGAACTGCAGGAATCCCACGAACGGCAGGAAAGAGAACTGCAGGAATCCCACGAATGGGAGGAAGCTAATCAAAGAGTAATACAGGAATTGAGAGACCAGGTAGAGAACACACAAAGATCACTAAAGGCATTCATGGAATACATTAACAAAGAGCTGAAGGAAGTCAGGGAGACCACAAAGGGAATGCTGAACGGAACCCAACAGAAGGAATGGGAGTCCAAAGAAACCATAACCAATCAACTAAGTGATTTGAGAACAAACACTGAACACCAAATTAAGGAAGTAAAGAAATTCATACAAGACCTAAAACAGAGCTTCAACAAAGAACTTGAAGCCATCAAAGCTGAAAAATTAGAAGGAAAAGAGATAAAAAACAAAGTAGAGAGTCTTGACAGCAGGTTAGACCATGCAGAAGATCGAATCTCAGGGATTGAAGACAGCCTAGATATTATAGAGAAAGAACATACAACCATCCAAGACAAGTCCAAGAAATATGATAGATCTATCCAACACCTGGAAGACACCATCAGAAGGCCTAATCTAAGGATAATGGGTGTAGAGGAGCACCTAGAAACAGAAGTTAATGGCTTAGGAAATTTGTTTAACAGGATCCTAGCAGAGAACTTCCCAAACATGCAAAAAGATAGGCCTATTCAGATACAAGAAGCCTTTAGAACCCCAAATAGACCAGACCAGAATAGGACATCCCACCGTCACATTATAATCCACACAGGATCAACTCAGAACAAGGAAAAGATCCTTAAAGCTGTCAAGGAGAAAAGGGTAATCACCTATAAAGGGAAACCAATTAGAATCACCTCAGATTTCTCAGCAGAGACAATCAAAGCAAGAAGAGCCTAGAATGATGTATGCCATGCCCTAAAAACAAACAACTATCAACCAAGAATACTGTACCCAGCTAAACTCTCCTTCATAACTGAAGGCCAAATAAAAACCTTCCATAGCAAAGAAAAATTGAAACAATACATCTCCACCAAACCAGCCCTACAAAAGATTCTTAAAGATGTCCTACACATAGAAAACCAACAAGACCGCAATAAAGGCCAAGAAACTGCACCCAAACTGAGAATCCAAGAACCATAGGAAGAACCCAGTTTTCGCAGCCCCCAAGAAGGTGGATAACATGGCAGGAACTCCCAAATACCTCTCAGTCCTATCTCTTAATGTTAACGGACTGAACTCTCCAATTAAGCGACATAGACTGTCTAGTTGGATTAAAAAACAAGACCCTTCTATCTGCTGCCTGCAGGAGTCACATCTTGCCCGTAAAAACAAACACATTTTCAATGTTACAGGCTGGAACAAAATCTACCAAGCAAACGGCCCCCATAAACAGGTGGGAGTTGCAATTCTAATATCAGATAAAATAGACTTCAAATTAAAATTCGTGAGAAGAGATAAAGAAGGTCGCTACATACTAATTAAAGGATCTCTCCTTCAGGAGGATATTACAATTCTAAGTATCTATTCGCCAAACAATGGAGCACCCAAATTTATCAAAGAAACACTACTTTCCCTCAAATCCCATATAGATCCAAAGACATTAATTGTTGGGGATTTTAACACACCACTCTCCCCACTAGATAGATCAACTCGGCAAAAAGTCAACAGAGAAACCGCAGATCTAAACAGCTGCATAGATCAACTAGACTTAACAGACATCTACCGAACATTTCACCCAGCAGCATCAGAATACACGTTTTTCTCAGCAGCACATGGAACGTTTTCTAAAATAGACCACATTTTAGGCCACAAAGCAAAGTTGTCTAAATTCAGAAACATTGAAGTTATACCTTGCATTCTCTCTGACCACAAGGGAATAAAATTAGAACTCAACACCAAAAGCCACCAAAGAAAGTCCGGTATCACATGGAGGCTGAACAACACACTGCTGAATCATGAGTGGGTCATGGAAGAGATTAGAAAGGAAATTCAAATGTTCATGCTATTCAACAAAAATGAACACACAAATTACCAGCTCCTCTGGGACACAGCAAAGGCAGTACTCAGAGGCAAGTTTATAGCTCTGAGCTCCTACATCAACAAATTGGAGAGATCTGAAACTAACAATTTAATGACACATCTAAACCTCCTTGAAAAAGAGCAGCAAGATAAACCCCAATCCAGTAGACGGAAAGAAATAATCAAAATTAAATCAGAATTAAATGAATTAGAATCCAAAAAAACTATAGAAAGAATCAACAAAACAAAGAGTTGGTTCTTCGAAAAACTTAACAAAATTGACAGACCCTTAGCAAATCTTATCAGAAAAAGAAGAGAACACACCCAAATTAATAAACTCAGAGATGAGAATGGAAACATCACCACGGAAACAACCAAGATTCAGAACATTATAAGGGAATACTTCTCAAAACTTTATGCTAATAAGTTTGAGAACTTGACAGAAATGGACCTTTTCCTAGCAAATATTGACATGCCAAAACTAAACCAAGATGAGTTAAACTATCTTAACAGGCCCATATCAAGCATTGAAATAGAAACAGCAATAAGAGACCTCCCAGCTAAGAAAAGTCCAAGACCAGATGGTTTTACAGCGGAATTTTACAAGGCCTTCAAAGCAGAGCTCACACCAATTCTCCTCCAACTCTTCAATGAAATTGAAAGAGAAAGCTCACTACCGAACACATTCTATGAAGCCATCATAACCCTCATCCCAAAACCAGGCAGGGACTCATCAAAGAAAGAGAACTATAGACCCATTTCTTTGATGAATATTGATGCAAAACTTCTCAACAAAATTTTGGCCAACCGACTTCAACAATTCATCCAAAAAATCATACACCACGATCAAACAGGATTCATTTCAGGGATGCAAAGCTGGTTCAATATACGCAAATCAATTAATATTATTCATCACATCAACAGGAGCAAGAATAAGAACCACATGGTTATCTCAATAGACGCAGAAAAAGCATTCGACAAGATCCAACACCCCTTTATGATGAAGGTTTTGGAAAAATTAGGAATCCATGGAACATTCCTCAATACAATAAAGGCTGTATATGACAAACCTACAGCCAGCATTATACTCAATGGTGAAAAACTAAAGCCATTTCCTCTTAACTCAGGAACAAGACAAGGATGCCCACTCTCTCCACTTCTCTTCAATCTAGTATTAGAATGCCTAGCTACAGCAATAAGACAAGATGCAGACATAAAGAGGATCCAAATAGGGAAAGAAGAAATAAAACTCTCCCTCTTTGCAGATGACATGATCTTGTATTTAAAGAATCCCATAGACTCCACTCCCAAATTACTCAAGCTGATTCAAAACTTTGGCAAAGTAGCAGGTTATAAAATTAACCCCCCAAAATCAATGGCTTTTCTGTATGCCAACAATGAGACAAGTGTGGCTGAAATTAGGAAAGCAACTCCATTTGTAATAGCCCCACAAAAAATAAAATACCTAGGAATTAACTTAACTAAAGAAGTGAAGGACCTCTATGATGAAAACTTTAAAATCTTGAAAAAGGAAATCAACACAGAACTTAAAAAATGGCAAAACCTCCCATGCTCCTGGATTGGAAAGATTAACATCGTGAAAATGGCAATACTTCCCAAGGCTATCTACAAATTCAACGCAATACCTATCAAAATTCCACCCTCATTCTTCAAGGAAATAGAAGAGGCAATCCAAAAATTCATATGGAACAATAAAAGACCCCGAATAGCAAAAACGCTCCTCAACGGAAAGAACACTGCTGGAAGAATATCAATACCAAATTTCAAACTCTACTATAAAGCCATAGTAATCAAAACAGCGTGGTATTGGCATAAGAACAGACCTCAGGACCAATGGAATAGAATTGAAAACCCAGAAATGAACCTACAGACCTATAGCCATCTAATCTTCGATAAGGGAGCTAAAACAATAGAATGGAAGACAGACAGCCTCTTCAGTAAATGGTGCTGGCAAAATTGGTTAACTACATGTAGAAAACTAAAGCTAGATCCTTATATATCACCCTGCACCAGAATCAACTCCAAATGGATCAAAGACCTTGAACTCAAAACAGACACTCTGAAAACATTACAGGATGGAATAGGAGAAACCCTAGGTCTCCTTGGCTCAGGCCGAAATTTTCTGAATAGAGACCCGGAAACACAACAAATCAAAGAATGGTTGGACAAATGGGATTGCATAAAGTTGCAGAGCTTCTGCAGGGCAAATGACATAGCTAGCAAGATCAATAGAAAGCCCACGGATTGGGAGAAGATCTTTACTAGCCATACAACGGACAAGGGTCTCATATCTAAAATATACTTGGAACTCAAAAAATTAAACCCCCCAACAACAAATCCTCAAAGAAACAACTGCCCAATAAATAAGTGGGCAAAAGACTTAAAGAGAAACTTCTCTGAAGAAGAAAGAAGGATGGCCAATAGACACATGAAAAAATGTTCAACATCCCTAGCCATAAAAGAAATGCAAATCAAAACAACATTGAGATATCACCTCACTCCAGTTAGAACGGCAAAAATCAAGAACTCTAACAACAACAGATGCTGGAGGGGATGTGGACAGAAGGGAACCTTACTTCATTGTTGGTGGGAATGTAAACTTGTTCAATCACTTTGGAAAGCAGTATGGAGGTTCCTCAAAAGACTACACATAGAACTCCCCTATGACCCAGCAATCCCACTTTTGGGCATTTACCCAAATGTTTACAAACAAGACCACACTAAAGCTACCAGCACAACTATGTTTATTGCAGCATTATTTACCATAGCTAAGATATGGAACCAACCCAGATGCCCCTCAGTAGATGAATGGATCAAGAAAATGTGGTATATATACACAATGGAATTCTATGCCTCCATCAGAAAGAATGACATTTCCCCATTTGTTAGGAAATGGAAAGGCTTGGAAAAAATTATATTAAGTGAAGTAAGCCAGGCCCAAAGAAACATAGGTCCCATGGTTTCCCTTATATGCAATATCTAGTATATGTATGAGTCAAGCGGAAAAGGTCAGATAATGTGATGTTAGGAAAACGATCCCTTAAATATGTATTTTAATTTTTTTTTCTTTCATGCATGTGTTTCTAACGCATTTATAAGATTATTTCTTTGTTGCTTTGTATGTCGCTCCCCCACAGTGTAACCCCCGCTTTCACTATATTTGATGTCAGTATAACATGTGGAGGAGATGGGGACAAACAAGTCGTTTAAGGATTCAGGTGGACCTGTTGCAACAATGAGAAGTACAAAATGTCATGTCAAAAACGAGCTTTACAATGTCGGTGTGGGGGGGAAGGGGGGGAAGGATTGGGTGGGGGGGAGAGGGGAGGCTGGGAAGGGAGGTGAAGGGTAAACAAAGGAGGAGGCTGCAATGCTTGGTAAGAAATGTATGCATTATCCTGCCCATGTAATTGTAACCCCTCTGTACAGTATGTTCTCAAATAAAATAAAATTAAATTAAAAAAAAAAAAGAAAATATCTTGGTTTCAGTACCAGCACAAACAAAAGCAAACCAAAAAGCCCCCATTTGGATAGAGAGATGGAAGGTTTATAATGAGCTGCTGGTAGCGAGACTGCCAGAGTGCATGGCGATTCACATGCATAATACCAGCACTGCACTACTCACAAGGAGGAAGTCCAGTGACCGGAAGACTCAAGCTCTGCAAACAGCCCCCATAATGAACTGCCATGCCCACAGTTCCTTGTGTGTGTGTCCTTGGAGACATTTCTTAGCCTTTCTGATCCTCTACTCTTCATCTCTACAGCCTCGTAGGATGAATAATGCTTGGGAGGTCGTCACCATACTGTTTGTCATAAGAAGTGTTAACTCTTGTCCTTAGGTGCCGTGATCTGTTAACTCTTATGTCCTTCCTTTCAGGGCCAACCAGGACCACTGGGACCTCAGGGTCCCATAGGGCCCCTGGGACCCCCAGGACCCCCTGGGATTCCAGGAGAGAAGGGTCTAAGGGGTGACGCCGGCCCTCCTGGAGCCGTGGGGGAGAAAGGAGACAAGGTGAGTAGCTTCTGCAGCCTCTTCAAGGCACTCGGTGCCCTGTTGTTCAATGAAATCCATCCAAACTCCTCTGCAGTAACAACTCTCCCATCCTAGCCCCTGTATAGAGAACGGTGTCCTTCTGGACCTTCTCTGTGTGTTTAAACCCCCAAGTGTGTGCCATTGAGCAGGTGCATTGTTTAGAGGCTTAAAAACAAAAACCTTCAGGAAGCTGGTGGCTCAAGCCTGTACTTTTAGCTACTCAGGAGGCTGAGATCGGAGGAGCTGATGGGCAGGAAAGTCCGTGATCTCTTAACTCCAATAAACTACCAAAATAATCTGTGGCTCAAGTGGTAGGGCACTAGCTGGAGAATAAAAGCTTGGGGACAATGCTCAGGTCCTGAGTTCAAACCCCAGGACCAACACAACAGATCAAAACAGAAAAAGCCTAATACTTTCTCACGTGTTATCACACTGTCTTGTTTTTTTTTTTTTTTTATCACTCAGCACTATGATTTTGATGATGATGATGATGATGATGATGATGATGGATGATGGATGATGGATGATGATGGATGACGATGATGTCAGTCGTGGGTCTGAACTCAGGGCCTGGGCGCTGTCCCTCAGCTCTTCAGCTCAAGGCTAGTGCTCTACCACTTGAGCTACAATGCCACTTCGGGCTTTTTCTGCTTATGTGGTGCTGAGAAATCAAACCAGGGCCTCATGTATGCAGGGAAAGCACTCTACCACTGAGCCACCTTCCCAGCCCCAGCACTATGATTTAAAGATAATTCTTCATTACCTTCTTCAGGTTAGATTTATCCCTTTAAATCTGCATAGTATACCACTGCAAAGCTAGAACTCATTTCCTGCTGATAATTTGAGATTGTGCCCCAAATTTGGCAGTGTTAGTGTACAAACAGTCCTATAAGATACTGTTGGTCATGTTTACTAGGCTATTGCTCTGAAAAGCTGAATTGCTGACTTAAATCAAATGCACACTGGAAAGTACAAAGAATCGTTTCTCAAATGACAGCATATTAACTCATCAATGGAAAGACCAAATGATCATGACCAGTAAGAGGTTTCAAATGAGTCCCAATTTTCAAGTAAATCAGCTTGCTAGTCTAATAATTTAGTAATGTTTATGCTTTTGTTTTATATGTTGTAATTCTAGGGTCCAACTGGCATTCCTGGGTTTCCAGGTTTGGGCGGAATACCTGTACGTATTCTCCTTTTTTATTTTTGAAGAAGGGGGATATATTTTAACTGTATTTTTTTTTCTTTTTTGGTACTGGGGATTGAACCCAGGACGTTGCACTTGCTAGGCAAGCACTTTGCCACTGAGCTACATCCCAGCCCGAGGTGGGGGGGGGGGATATATTTTAGAACCCATAAAACCACATAGTCAAAAAGCATACCTATCAGGCAAACTTAAATTTTTTTCCATGTTTGTATATGAGAAGTACATGGAATACATAACACATGAAAGGGTCTTTGGATTTTGCTCAGTCAGCAAGGGTTTCAAACAGATTAGGGGAAAAAAACCTCCAAAATCAGAGTTAGATTTATTGTCATATAAAACACAGTCTTCTGGAAATAAAATATGGTCTTAATGAAATTTATTTTCAAAAATTGCTAGTGGAGTAGAGACTTTCACTTTTAATACAAAAATTAAATGAGAGGAGGGGATTTATTTTTGTAGTGGGGGAAGGGGAGACAAGGGAATGGAAGGCTTTGAAAAAAAATTGCCTCTCAAATCTCTCAGAATAATCCAGAGTAAATTAATTCAAATTTGGATGCAGGACAAGATCTGTACTTTTGGGTTTCCTATGACACATGGCACTTTTAGACAGGGAAGGAAATTGCATGAACTTAAACAAGTTAACGTGCGAGCTACCATGGCCAGAATTTGGGACCCATAGCATGTAACCTTGGTGTTAGGGATTTTCCTGCATAAATAAACAAGTAAATAAGTAAATAAAAAGGCTTCACTTTTGTTTTCTGTAGGGTCACCCAGGGCCTCCTGGATCGAGAGGAAAACCTGGCTTGAATGGCTACAATGGATCAAGAGGTGATCCTGGATTTCCAGGAGAAAGGGGAGTACCAGGCCTCGGAGGCCCCCCTGTAAGACACCCACAGGGCAGCTCATCGGGTGTGAGAAGGCCTACAGTAGGAAAAGGCTGGCATGGTTAAAAGCAGAGTTAATGCAAGAGTACCTGGAGATCTGTGAACTCAGGGAGTGTGGCTGGAGGAGGTGGTTAGACAGCAGGCAGGATTGAACATGTAAGGCTTTGTAGACTGCACAAGAGATTGGATTTTCTTCATTGCTTCTTGCAAAGACACTGATGCTTTCAAGGAAGAAAGAATCCTATGGCTGCTTCTTTAAGCTGTCTCTGTACAGAGAACGGATAGTAAGGAAAAGGAGCAGAGGGGCCAGGTAGCAAAACATAGGAGGGTTCACTGCAGACATGTCTGAGCGCCCCTAGAAAGCCGAGCATAAAGGTATTTAATAGAGGAGTTTGCCTTTGTTGTAATGGCTGTAGGAGTGAGACTTGGGGCCCAGCATGGGGGAGGGGGCTGACTCTGCCTGACTCTGTCAGGCAGCTGCTCTTGTACTAATGCCTCGTACCCCATATCGGGACACCAGCCGACAGTTTCCTATGTGGAAGTGGCAGCAGAATGACCATACACTGGGTCTCTCCGCCATTCTGTCCTCCATGTCTCCTAGGTGGAACTTCCCTTCCACCCACCTACAGAAGCCTCTTCCTCTTCCTCCTCCTTTTATTTCACACAACGTGGCCTCACCATGTAGCCCACCCTGGCTTTGCATGCATGCTCTTCCCCCTCAGCCTCCTGGTGGCTGTGATGGCAGGCACGCACCATCACACTAGATCAAGGTTCTGTTTTTGTTTTTCAATCTCTGTGGCCTCGTGTAATTAAAGAAGATAAATTAGAGAAGGATTCGGAATGGATGTCCGTTCTTAACAGTGGACACTGTTGACACTTGACGATAAATTTACTATTCTTCATTGTTGGTTTTCTTTTAAAAAAATTGGGCTTAACTTCAGCAAGGGTACTTCCTTACATGCCCTTCTTTTTCTATACTTCATGTGTCCTCCAATTTTTTTGTGTTTGTTTTCTTTCTCTTTTCGTCACTTAAAGAGCAGAGATCACTTGTCTCTTCAAAACAGATTTTCTGTGGCTAGTTTTCAGCCCTTTCCCTTCTCTCATTAAATATTGTGCTTCAGATTTCATTCTTCAAGCAGAGTCATCCAATTCTTCTTCACAAGTCTTCTTTGTGTTTCAGACCTATGAGGAACTTATCTGGATATAGAACTCAAAAAGCTTTTACAGACTCCCCCCTCCCCCCCACCCCCCACTCCCTCCCCCACCTTATTTTCATTACGACACAGGAGCCACAATCATCTTCCATTTCTAAAAGATTTTTTTAACCACCCGAGGCTCTCAAACTCAAGCATTGAGTAGTCCAGTGCAGTCTGTTGAATGCATGTGTCTTAAACTCTTCAAGTTGGATGGAACCTAATTCTCCTGAATCAGCAGTTCATGAAAGCAGGAATTCCCGCTGGTGGCTTGTAGACAGCAGTACTGGTGTGCACAATGGTCCCCTGAGTTATCTGACATGTTTTGTGTAATGTGAGGATGCCTACCTTCTCTACCGAATCATTCAAGACTTATGATTGGCCTCTGTTAGTTATATAGCAATTTGGAGACCAATGAGCTAACAGTGGAGTTGGCATTTTATGTCATGACTCAACTAATTTCAGTAGTAATCGGGATTGAAATTCAAGTCATGTTGTTGGAGGACTGGTATTATTTAATTGTGGGACTGAAATTTATGCAGATTGGAACCACAGGAAGTTAGCACTACCTGCAGAAGCTGATTTGACTCAACTAAGCTGTTGGTGTAATTTCCTAAGAGTCAAGCACCCTGTGTGAAGAGCTACTTTGAAATGTGTGTCCTTCATAGAAGCTTGACATATGGAGAAGATAGAAGGTTTAGGTGGCAACCAAGTTAAGATACATTAAGATATTAAGTAGGAGATTAAGATGAGACACAAGAAAGCCTTGGAAGAGTACATTGAGCTATTTCATTCACTTTTTAAAGATAACCAACCAGCACCTATATACAAAAACCTCCTAAAAGGAACATATCATCTTTTTTAAGTTATTTTTACAAAGGATGTGCAAGCTCTGTTTGGAATGTAAATACTGAAATGGACATATGCTTTTCTTTATACTATTTCTAGAGCATGAATTAAAATAATAAAATTGGGCATTTAAAAAGAATAATGCCTAATCATTATATTGTAAGAAAAAAATCCAATGTTTCTGCTGAAAAATTCATGAATATCTATATATTAGTGGATACTCTGCCTTGGGAATTCCTAAACAGAGGCAATTAAATATGGAGGAATTGTATATGAGAACTTTAGGAAGATAAAACTCTACCAGAATAATGGTTGCAATGTTAGTTTTATTGTTCACTAATATTTCATATGAAAAAAATCCTGCCATAATAATGCACTTTCTCCACTTACATAAATGTTTTATTTTCAGGGCCTTCCTGGAGAACGTGGTGAAAAAGGAAATTCAGTGTTCATTGCTGGTGCCATTAAAGGTACTCAGGTAAGTAGTACATCAATTGTGAGTATTAGGTGAATTTTCTTCCCCTCAAAGTGGTAAACCATGCAGGAAGTACACTGATAGGGGTTTCCTGCTCAGTGTCAATCAGGATGAATTTTGTCATTGCCTGGACACACCAAGATGGGTATCTACTTCTTGTGTGAAGACACTGGCTTCTGTCACTATGACTACAGCAACACAGCGCCACCAGCAGTTCAGAGTTGCAAGCACACTTTGATGTCAAGGTTTGGCAAGCTGGTCACTACCAGTATTTTGGTGCAGATCCTGAGCATTACAGAATGTCAGGCCTTGCAGCCTTACCCTGCCCCCCTCACTGGCAGTGCTTTCCTCCTCCTCCCTCCCCACCCTGCCTCCACCCCCCCCCCCCGCACCGATAATGTCACCAGCTATTAACAGATATTCCCTAGGGAAGAACAACCCCTTGGTGTTGGCTACTGATTGCTAACATTTGCATGGTGCCATCTAGAACAATGAAAGTTACCACTATGGAATTTGAACACTCTAGAAAGTTTTTAGCACTCTCCCAAAGGAATGCTTGTGTGCTTTAAGCAGGGGAAGACATACAGGAATATTCAGAAATAAGGTTTCGAGGGGCCGCTTCATCCCAAATCTGAGAAGCCATGTTTCAACCAGGTACAAGGGCGATGAGTGGAAAAGCAAAGAGAAACAGTCCATTTTCCAGATGCTCTTTTTCTCTTAGGAATAAAATGAGTTATAGATTGTTGCTCTGAGAGCCTGAGTTCTGTCCCGTTGGAAGAGGATGCAGCTGTCCATCTACACACAGCCAACAGCAAGAACTACAGCTTTCACTGCAACTTCAACAATATTGTAGTAAACTCAGCATCCCACAGGGTATTCTAGGAACCAATATCACATATTGGAAAGACTTCTCTTGCTTACAAGAATTATACAGTAACCTTCATAAAGAATTATACAATATTCTTTTTTAAGAGTCTTCACATACTTCACATTCATTTAGGTAGCTATTAGAAAAAGCAAAAAACAAAATAAAACAATGTCAGCAATAGTGTGTCATTTTAGATGAGAATGTAAAATAGTACAGCTACTATAGAAAAAAATGTGGCAATTCTTCAAAATATTAAATGTAAGATTACTGTATAATTCAGGAACTTCTGGGCATGTCACTAAAACAGTTGAAAGCAGAGGCACAATGCATGTGCACAGTAGCCAAAAGATAGAAGTTGCCTCATGGTTTGTCAAAGGTGGATAGATGATCACAAGAATCAAATGTAGGTCTATCTATATAAATGAATATGATTCAGCCTTTAAAAAAGACGGAAATTCTGATATATGCACCAATGTGTATGAAACCGGATGCCATCATGCCCAGTGACAAAACAACAAACAAGTGAGATAGATAGTAAACAATAGAAAACAAGAAAGATAGCCATAGAAGAGACAACCAAAAAGAAGTGAGACAGAAGGGGAGAGAAGTCTAGAGACTTCCTTATCTCAGGCCTAAACAGAAGATCTTTAATAAGAATGGCCATACCAGATTCCACGGCCTAAATTTCCTAGAATATTCAGTTTCAGAGACAGACAGTAGAATGATGCCCAGAGTGACTTGGCATTGGGGATTAATAGAGTATTTTATTTATCATTATTATTTACTATTATTTTAAAGTAGTTGTACAAAGGAGTTGCCATTTAACAAAGCAATGTATGAATACGACATATCTTGATCAATGTCACCCCTTTCAACATTCTCGCCCATTTCTCCCCTCCCCAACCCTTCCCTTGCTCTTCTTAATTGTGTAGGGTATACATTGGATTCTTGTCTTCATTTTCCTCCCTCAAGTCCTCTTTACTTATCTACCCCCTTTCCTGTTGAGCCTACCCCACTCCTTTCCTTCCTTCCTTCCTTCCTTCCTTCCTTCCTTCCTTCCTTCCTTCCTTCCTTCTTTCCTTCCTTTCTTGGTTTCTTTCTTGTTGATCGTGGGGCTTGAACTCTGGGCCTGGGCATTGTCCCTCAGCTCCTCAGCTCAAGGCTAGTGTTCTACCACTTGAGCCACAGCGCCACTTCCGGTTTTCTGGTTGTTTATTGGAGATAAGTGTCTCTCGGACTTTCCTGCCCCGGCTGGCTTTGAACCTCAGTCCTCAGATCTCAGCCTCCTCAGTAGCTAGGATTACAGGCGTGAGCCACTGGCACTCCCACCCCTTCCAAATAACCACTTCCTAATGGTTTGTTGTGCTTCACTTTGATTTCTCCTTTCTAAGGAATCACACTATTTGAGGTCTTCCTTGAATCAACTATATTTCCATAGAGTTTCCACTGGCGAGATGAAGACATTGTGTAGATGGATGGTGGTCTTGGTTGAACAACATTGTAAATGACCTGAATGCCACAGAAATCACTATCAACTCAAAAGTGTTCAAAGCCTAGACTTTTATTTTATAGCTAATAATTCACATTAGAAAGCACCTGTACCTGAGAGAAGATGCATGAGTGCCCCTGTTAAAGCAGCTGAGCCTGGGCTGAGTCACGAGCATCAGATGCGGACAGCTAGAGGTGTGAGGAACTCTCCCCACACATTCCTTTACATCATTGTAGGCTGGTCCCAAGGGGCCAGGTAGGCTTGTGAGGAAACACCATCTTTAGGTGGAGAATTTCGAGTAATTTAAACTGACAAAACAACTCTCGCCTCTGTTCTAAGTGGTCATGACTTCCAACCATTTCGTTGCGGTTCCCATTGAGGAGAAGGAGGATTGGAGGCCTATCGATGCACTTGCCCAGTGTATTCTCATCGCCGGAAAAATTGAACACCATTAGAAGAATCCAAATAATTTCTGTGCATATTTTTAAAAACATTGTTCACACGATCCATAGTTTAAAAAATCTGTCATGCCCTTGTCAAACAATGTACTGTTATCATTGCAGGGAGACCCCGGGGACCCAGGACCTCCTGGCTTACCAGTAAGTCTCCCCAGCACATCATGTGCTGCGATTTCCTATTCCAACAGTCCAATGTGTACACTAGATTTTAAACCCAGCAGAACTGGCCGCATAATTTGTGAGGTCTACCTAACAGAAAACAAAAGTGTAGTCCAAACATTGAGAATTTCAAGACAGTGAGAACAGAGAATGGAATCAGTGTGAGATAACACAGCTTACGTGCACCAAAGCAAGCTTCCGAATTTAGTTTTTCAGTTAGCTACACCTTACCTTCTCCTCTATCGTGTGTGTGTGTGTGTGTGTGTGAGAGAGAGAGAGAGAGAGAGAGAGACAGAGACAGAGACAGAGACAGAGACAGACAGAGACAGAGATAGAGACAGAGTCAGAGAGACAAAGAAAGAGCAGGCCTATGGCTGTAGGTTGGAGGTCTCTCCTGGTGCGAGAGAGAGAGAGAGAGAGAGAGAGAGAGAGAGAGAGAGAGAGAGAGAGAGAGAGAGAGAGAGAGAGAGAGAACTGGAGTTTACCTGCTGCTAGTGGCGAACCACTTAATTAAGTCACAGCTCTACTTCAGGATTGCATATGTGAGCCACTGGCATTTCCTCTCTTAACGATCATTTGGTGTTGCTCAGATGTTTGTAAACCCTTTTTACTTTCCTAAGTAGTAGGAAAGTAAGTCTGCTTGTGACTGTACATGTGCATAGGTAGATCTCCTTACATAGGCATTGGAAGGGGAAGTAATTTTGCCCTATCTCTCTGTACTTCCTTTGCCTGCCAAATCAGTGACCATATATTATATCTGCCTTCCTGTAACTTGTAATTCACTGATTATATTAATCTCCCATGCATCAATGTTTTTGGGATTGAAATTGAAAGCAGTTTTGCCTCCTGCTGGTTAATCTATCATGTTGTTCTGTGTTTCTGGCTATTGACGATGACTTCCTTGCATTGTTTTCCTTAACACTGCTGAGGCCCAGCCCTGTGCAATAAATGAGATGACTTTGGGACAATGAGCAGGAGTCCCTCTCCCTAGAGAGGGTGCGGCATTACACTCAAACCATTCGACCCGCCAGTCAAGCAAGGGTTTCTCTTTACCCTTCCAGGCTGCCCTGCTAGAACCTTTTCATCCTAATGGGTGCCTGTGAAAATGATATGATATAAAAACTGTGTATGGTGGACCGTCTTCATCTTAAATCGGGATCATTGTGTTTCTATCCACAACGGTCTTTACCAGTTTGGTAAGAGGCATATTACAAAACAGTATTAAAATATAAATGTATTACTATTTAACTATTAATGTTAACTGGTACTAATATTTTAATCCTTCTAATATATGTACAAATAGTAATACGTGTGGAATTTCGCTAAGAACAAGTTTTCTCTGATTTTTCTTTCCATGGTCCTGGGGTTTGAACCTGGCCTCACTCTTCCTAGGCTGATGCTTTACCTGTAGAACCAGGCCTCTAGTCCTGCTGTTTTGATGGTTATTTTGAAGATAGAGTCTAGCAAATTCTCCCCCAGGCTGGCTTTGAACTGTGGGATCTTACAGATCTCAATTCCCTAAGCAGCTAGGACTACAAGCAGGAGGCACTAGCATCCAATTTGAGTTTCCTTTCCTCTTAACCTTCACTGTGACAGTTTTATGTATTTATTTTTGAAAGTCTATGGTTCTCTGTGTCTTCACAACCAGGTTTGTCAGATCTACAAAAAGTTCAGGCAGTCCCAGGTCTGTGGAAGATTCTCCAGCTGAGCATGGATGGAGGGAATTCATTGTGTTGGGGGTTTCAATCCACCTGGGATTACAAGGCGGCTCTTGTTATGAATGCAGCTTGTATTTTTTTAATGTGCTGATTTTGTCCTGTCTAGGGATCTAGGTTATGAATGCAGCTTATATTTTTTTAATGTGCTGATTTTGTCCTGTCTAGGGATCTAGGGGTCCGCCAGGACCAGTGGGCCCCAGGGGCTACCCCGGTGCAGCGGGGCTCACGGTGAGTGTAACGCCACAAACGCTGTCTGTCTAGAAACCCAGCATCAACGTTTGGATAAAATGTAAAGACAGAAGTGCAGCATTGGGTCAGGCACGGGCAGCCCCCTTGAGAGCTTATATTTGGGGGATTCTGCCTACCCCCACTTTATCTGCAGGACTCTGTCTTTACACACAGGTCTCGCCAGGAATAAGCCACTGAAGTGAGATTTCCACAGCCCAGTAGCACATCCATGCCAAAAAGTCATGGGCAAAGATCCATTGTGTACTTTTTAAGTGTTAGTTGACACTGAAAGTATACATGGTCATAGATACAAAGATGAGGTTTGGACATGGGCAAACAAGGTGAACTGATCAAATCGTGGCAAGTAGCATACGATGATCTCAAACATTTGTCGTTATGTCAGAAACACTTTTAAATCCTCTCTTGCAGCCACCTTAAAATATGCAATAAATTATTGTTGACGGTGGTGCCCTTCTGTGCTACAGAAGGCGAGAAGCTAAATCTCCCAACCACAGTTGTGTACACAGCAACCAAGCATTCTTCCTACCTGCTTCTCTCCGCTCCAGCCTTCCTAGTGGCTGATGACAACTATTCTATTCTATTCTGACTACCTCCATGAGATCAATTTATTAAAGCTCTTACATAAGAGAGAGGTCATGTCGTGCCTATTTTAAAGTCGAGTGTTTCCTAAATAGAAACTTGAGACAACCAATAAACACACATCTAGATAAGCTATGGCTGATTGTTTATGTGTTTGTTTATTTTGTCTTTGATTTAGGGACCTCCGGGTCATCCTGGGAGCCCAGGGTTGAAGGCAAGTCCTGATACAAATATACAACGCATGCACATTGAAAGAGTTCATCGAGGATGCTTGTTAGAATGACATCTTTCCCCTTATCAGATTTTCTAAGTGTTTAAATGAACTCCATAGAGGTCCTCATTTTTTATTGTTTTTTTTTTTTTAATTCAAAAGCAATTAGATTGATTTTCTTCTCTTTTTCAGGGCAATCCTGGTGTGGGAGTGAAAGGGCAAATGGGAGACCCGGTAAGGAACAGCCTGGCACGGAGGTCACAGTGTAGGGGATGTGCATCATCCTGTAATGGCGGTTATTTGGGTTATTATTTAGCTGTGCTCACAATCTGGTCACCGCCCAACTTGATGGCTGAGAATTTTTCTCTCTGCTCAATTATTATGCCACCATTTGCCTTGACTTGTAAATGACAGCTCCGACACAGCTTACACTGAGTTCAGGTTCCTTTAGATGACACATTTCAACATGGCAAGAAAGATAATAAAAAAAAATATAAAGTAACTTGAGCCACAGACGTTTAGTAACATCTCCTTCCCACTATCCTTCCTGCCTCCTCCTCCCTCTCTTGAGTCACAGTCCTTTCTGTGGAAGCCTGAGCGTGAGGAGAAGATTTTAATAAGTGAGTGAGCCAGGTACCAATGGCTCGTGCCTGTAATCCTAACTACTCAGGAGGCTGAGATATGAGGATCATGATTCAAAGCCAGCCTAAGGAAGAAAAGTCCATGAGATTCTTATTTCCAATTAATCACCAAACACTTAGAAGTGGTAGAGTGCTACCACAAAAAATGCTCAGGGACTCAATTAAAATAAAATAAAATTTAAAAAAAAAATGCTCAGGGACAGCTCCCAGGCTGTTGGTTCAAACCCTGAGACTGGTACACACAGACAGACAGACAGACAGACAGACACACACACACACACACACACACACACACACACAGAGTGAAAATAATGGGTTATCTAGATATAATTAATTCAGTGTCCAATGGGAGGCAAGTGGCTTTCAACATTAGAAATAGATACCAAGCCTCCATTCTGTGCCATGCTAAGCTTGATACTGACTGTGGACATTTAACAAGATAGGCAGACTGGTACCCACTCTCATGAAGTTCCAGCATGGTTAAACTATGGTAAAGATGTTTAATAGAGCAACAGAACTGTCAAAGATAGGATGCTTAGAGGTGTTTGTGGTCTCTATTCACTCAACACTAGCAGCGGCCTATGCCCCTGAGTACATCAACAGCACTATGTCAAGACTTACCAAATGTTCCTCTGTGTGTGTGTGTGTGTGTGTCCAAACCTTTAGAACCATTGACTTAGAGACATGACTAAAAGAACATACAGTCAGACAATAGTGTTCAAACTTGAGGAGTCTCAGTCCCTGGGATTACTTTGTTTTGGCTCTGGAAGCCTCCCACCCCTGAGATGTGGCAAGGCCCGAAGGCATTACCGGCTGAGTGGTCTTCAGGGCTGAGGCCAGCGGATGTATTTGCAAGCTCAGGCTATAGAAAAATGTGGAAATATTGAGTGATGTGGTGACCCTTTAAGTGATCTAAAAATTAAGACAATGGAACTTCATTCATCTTTATAGATGGCTATAAGCCTGTCAAATGTATCATGCGTTCAGCAAAATACCTTGAAGTGAACCAGAATTATCATCAATATCATAGAGCAAAAATGTGAGGTTTAGAGGAATTTTAAAAAGTAGAGATGAGAAATATGTTAAGAAACTTCTCCGAAGTAATACAGCCTAGCTGGCAAACAGATGCCTGACTCAGAGCATATGTCAGAAACAGAAGATAACTTTAACTGTCCAATAATAGTGATATTCAAAAGCATACAAAGGGCATCTAATTAAAAGTGAAATTTCATAACTGTACTGTAAAAGCATTTTAAAGCCCCAATAAAAAGCAAACAAAAACAAACAAAAAAACCCTTTTGGTTAGTTACTTATGTATGGCATCTTGTGTTTTAAACATTACTGAAAATAAATAAGAAATAACCTAATTTATTGATATAAGCTAGAAAGAAAATAAATCTACCCAGACTGGAATAACTCATAAATCACTGTATGTTCTTATGATATGTTTATTTGACAAGCACTGAAAATATCAGGATTCAGAAAAAGATTTAGTATAGTTGGAAAATCCCCACAACTATAATCATAATTTAAAAATAAAAAAAAATAATTACCTTGCATATTTTACATTATGCTCATATACTTATTAGGTTGTGTTATTCTGATACACGCACATACACAATATATATCTTTAGTTTTTGTCATATAACATCTCATTTATCCTTTAGTTGTGAATAGTAGCATTGCTAAGAAGAGCATTATGGGTTGTTAACGTTCAATGTTTGAAAGTTAAGCCCTTTATGTTTTTAGGGTTTCTAGTAAGAAATCTGTTATTCTGATGGGTTTCCCAGTTTAGTTATAAGACTTTACTCTCTTACAATTTTCAGTGTTCTTTCCTTGTTCTCTGTGCTCATTATTTTGGTTATAATGTATTATGGAGAGGTCCTTCTTATTTTTATTTTATAATTTTATTAACTTCAAGTGGGCATACAAAGAAGTTTTGTTTCAGCATGCTGGTTTATGAGTACAGTGCATCTTGATTATCATCATCCATTTAATCATTTTCCCTTCTGTTTCTCTCAACCCCATCCACCCCTCAATTCTCTTAATACCATTCACACACACTACACTGCTCAGCTGTCATCTCAAGCCATGTGGAAAGCTGAGACTGGGAAGGTCAGGGTTTCAATCCAGCCCAGACTCCCTCTCCCCTAAAAAAGCAGTCCATGAGACTTCATCTTCACAGAGGGAAGCAGGCTATGATAGGGAACCTCTGCAATCCCAGTGTTGTCAGGAAGCCTAAAGTAGGTAGATCATAGTTCAAGCACATGCCCGTGCAGAAATGAGACCCTATCCCAAAATAAGCAGCAATGAACAGATCTAGAGATGTGACTTCATTGGCAGAGTACCAAATTAACAAGCAAGAGAATCTGAGTTTAAACTCTAGTAGTGCATATATATTTTCACACACACACACACACACACACACATACAGAGAATATAGCTAACCAGCTAAAAGAGATCAAAGAAGACCCATATAAACAAATGAATGGCGTAAATAGAAATTTCCTTTAAAGCAAGACATGAAAATGTATCTCAACTAAGAAAAATCCTGAAAAATAATCAAATTGAAGTCTCAGAAAAATAAATTAGAAAGCCTCTTTGACATAGTAGATGAAATAAAACTCATAATTTTAGGACTTAGAGATAGATTAAACACAGTAAAATAAGTAGAAAAGAACCAAAGAAATACTGGAACTTTGCAAGAATTTCAGGGATCTACTAAAAGACTAAACTTAGAAATCATGGGCATAGAAGTGGATCTGTGGTCCAAAGTGGTAGAATGCTAGCCTCCAGCAAAAGCACTCAGGGATGGCACCCAAACCCTGTGTTCAAACCCAAAACTGACATACCAAAAAAGGAAGAGGAAAGAAATCATGGGCATATATGAAGAGATATGGTGACTAAAGCCATAGAAAACATCCAATAGAGCAGTAGGAGAACAATTACCAAATTTTGAAGAAGAGAAAGTCATTGGGGCTTTTAGATCACCCAGTAGCCAAGATCAGAAAGGGACCTCTCTCAAGAGGAGAGGGATAGACAAATGAAGAGAGGAAGAGTGGAAGAATGTATGCATATGTGTGTGTGTGTTTGTGTGTGAAAAAATATATATGCACTACTAGAGTTTAAACTCAGATTCTCTTGCTTGTTAATTTGGTACTCTGCCAATGAAGTCACATCTCTAGATCTGTTCATTGCTGCTTATTTTGAGATAGGGTCTCATTTCTGCACGGGCATGTGCTGGAACTACGATCTACCTACTTTAGGCTTTCTGACAGCACTGGGATTGCAGAGGTTCCCCATCATAGCCTGCTTCCCTCTGTGGAGATGAAGTCTCATGGACTTTTTTTTTTAGGGGAGAGGGAGTCTGGGCTTGGTTGAAACCCTGGCCTTCCCAGTCTCAGCTTTCCACATTGCTTGAGATGACAGTTGAGCAGTGTAGTGCAGAGCTATGACTTGGGATGGGGTGGGGCTTACACAATTTTTTGCCTTAGTTGGTCAGGAACTATTTTCCTCCCATTCTCAGCCTTCCAAATAGTGAGGATTACAGGCATGAGCTGCTAGCATGCTTTTTTATATTTTATGCTTAGCCATAAGTATATTAAATTTTAAATAAGAAACAACAAATATTCTAAAGTACATGAGATATTTTCCAAGATTTATATATTAAAATTCATGAAATACAGAACTAGAAGCCTTATTATATCATACATGGGTGAAAGTCTTACTTTGAAGCATAAATTAATATGCAATTCATAATCTCTTGATTTTATTTAAAGGGTGAAGTTGGCCAGCAAGGTTCTCCTGGACCCACCCTATTGATAGAACCACCCGATGCTTCTCTCTATAAAGGAGAAAAGGTAAGCCCCCAATTCATATGTTACCTCATAAAGTAGCGATAAAAGCACCTTATATGTCTCACCACATTATCCTCAAAGCTGCCTTAACAGGCTGGCACTTTCATTAAATTCTTGAAAGTTTCCATGGCCTCGAGTCTATCTAGCTGCTGAGTTAACAGACTGATTGTAGACTGCCAAATTGTGCCAAGTCCTCCATTACACTGAGTCTTACAAATACCATTTCAATTTAAGTTGTCCTTCGAATGTCATGGATGGGTTTGGTGTTTTAAGAACTGACAAGATAACAAATGTATAAGGCTGGGGACGCAATAGATCTGGGGGCAAATATTAATTTCCTCTGTCAGCTTCCAAAACTGCTATTACTGATGTCATATACCAATTCTGTTGTTCCTATGGAATGATTGGTTAAATCCCTCTACCTTGCTCAAAAGGAACCACTTCCCTTGGTGGCTACATTTTCATGGTTTCATGGTGGTCCACCTCTGTGACTCATATACTTCTCACATCGACCTGAAAAGGAGTCAAGGTCACAAGTATGCTTAAGGATTAATTGCTAATTGAATTCTTTATTTAACAAAAAAGAAACACATTGACAAAGGAGATGGTGTCTAAAAGAAGATGGAATGCACCATGCTACATAATAAGAAGTAACATCTTGTTCATTGTGATTTTTAGGGTATAAAAGGACTTCCTGGAATGATTGGATTACCAGGACCACCAGGACCCAAGGTAGTTTAAGTTCCTTTTTCTATTTCTATAAAATGATACCTCAATTCAAAATTTCATTTTGTGCAATCTTTATCATTATTGCAAGTGCTAATTTTTATCAATATAGATATGCATTATGTTTGTATGTATCTATCTCAAGAATTTTTTATTATAATCCTATAAGACTTTTGTTTTAATTCTCTCTATAAGTTTATCACCGTCCTAGCTTATTTTTCATTGTTTTTACTCTCTGTATTGGTGAACTATTGTTGCTTGCACCTTCTAAATCTTGCCATTTTTTTTTTTTAAGGGAGAATCTGGTATTGGGATAAAAGGAGAGAAAGGTCTTCCTGGATTCCCAGGACCTCGGGTAAAGATCATCTGTTATTCACACCAGTGGATTTGGAATCAATGCTCTTACACAGATTTGTAAGACTAGATCTGTCATCCTATATGTTCCAAGATGGAGACTGTCTCAGTTGAACTGTGTGCTAGAGCCATGTCTCAGGGAATTCTTTCGCTTAATAGCATTTAGATGAAATAAATGCGTAGAATGTAGAAAGAACGGCAGCAAGTGTCAGGACTCTGGGAATCTGCTGTCTTGTTCAGTGCTAGTGTGGTAGGTACTTGGGATGGTGAATTTCTGCATATTTATTTCATCAATCAAAGCACTAATCCAAGGGAAACAGCTAACAAAAAATGTACCATGTCAGACCAAAAGGATTACCCCACACATGTCAGTAATGGGGTGTCACATGGGGTATACAGAGGTCAGTCCCCAGATGGCATGAACATCCATCAAGCTAGATTTGCTACTGAATGGGGCAATATTGCTTTCTATGGATGTTTTTATTGCTGAAGGTACAGAGAACAACTACTAATTTCCAGATAAATGTATTACAGTAATTTTAAAGGTATTTGACTAAGTGCAATAGGTTAGATATATTAGCACTGAAAGAGAAGTAAAGACAAAAGTTCATTCTCTTTGAAAGAAAATTCATTATGGAGTAGTTATAAAGAGGCTACAATTCCATAAATCAGATTATGAGTATAATGCATCTTGGTCAATGTCACCCCTTTTACCTTTCTCCCCAATTCCCTCTCTCCTCCCTACCCTCAAGTTACATAGTTAAATTTCTACAAAATGTACATTGAATATAATGACTGTACTTGGCTCCCCTTCCCCCTTTATTTGTGTGCTTTCCCAAGCATGTTTCCACTTTCTGGAAAGTACATTCTTAATTAAAGCTCTGGCAATGGCATAATTTATTTGAATAAAATGAAATATAAATTACAGTCCCAATAGGCAAATAAATGGAACAATTTCATATTTATTTCCTTTACTTCAACCATTTTTGCAAACAAGACTCTGTGTGTGTGTGTGTGTGTGTGTGTGTGTGTGTGTGTGTGTGTGTGTGTGTGTGTGTAACTGGTGAGGTAAAAGAACTGATGCGTTGTTATTTAACTCTTCCTTTCCTTTAATTTCTTAGGGTGTTCCTGGCTCCCATGGGTCACCTGGTTTTCCAGGATTAAAGGTAAGCATTCCTCATTACAGAGGTGATGAATGCATTCCATTAGTAAATGCAGGTCAGTCTTATTCAGAAGTACGATTGCATGTTAGTCATTAAAGGAAAGGAAAGGCAGATACATTCACTTCACGAATTGCAGGATTTAGCTGTGGATGCCAAAGCAGAACTCTCAGATGCAACTCAGAGCAGTGTTAAGAGTTTGCAGTTTCTGTGAGCATTCTGATTCGAATTAAATGAGGAGGAGGTAATTTGCTACCCAACCCTATTCATTTGTTTAAAAATACATGTTTCTGTGTGTTTGAAGGGAGAACAAGGACAGATTGGAGAGCCCGGGCTATTTGGATTACGTGGCCCAAAGGTAAAAAAGTGAGCCTACATAAGATAAAATTTTATAACCCTTACGTTATCAAATGCAGTTTTAAAAATATTTCACAGAATCAAATAGAACTTTTAAAAGAGCCAGAGTTAAATTTGTACACACCACTGGTACATATTTATGAAATATGCATGTCACATATGCTTATTTTCATATGAATTGCCATGCTAGCATGTTTGTTTATAGTTGAGAACTAATTCTTTTGAAAGTGAATAACAATAATAATTTCAAACATTGCATGGGATCCAAGGATATTGAGAATGGAAACACAGAGAGTTTTAGAGCGGACTGCAGTTTTTACCACAGCATTGTTTATTTTCTGTTTAAACTGTGTGTAACTACACACTCAGCACTGGATCAGGACAAAACACAGTGGCCCTCAGGGGACATAATTAAGACAGACAGTATTTTCATACTAGAAGAAAATGGAGACTGAGATCTTGCTGGGTGAATAAACCATTTTTTACTGGCATTCCATCTTAGACATTGATTCTCATAGTATATCAAAGAAACCAAGAAATTTCAGAGGTATTTAATTTATGATCATGGAATAATTTCATTGGTATTAATTATTTGCTTTTGTGAGAGCTTTGTCAGTTCATTGCTTATTTGCATGTGCAGGTAAGAGATTGGATGCATCTTTGCTTTTCCTTGAACTCTGTGAAATCATTCATCTTCACAGTCAGCCTAATCTTTACTTTCTTAAAATGAAGGTGCTATGGCTCTCCCACTGTTTGTTTAACGTCAGATGACACCATTATTTCTAAGAAAAGTAAGTGAATGAATAATTTTAGGGGGACCTTGGAGAACGTGGACATCCGGGACCACCAGGCATTTTGGTAACCCCGCCCGTCCCTCTTAAAGGTTTGCATTCCATTCAGTTCTTCCACACTTCATACAGAAATGGGATTTGAGTGGCTCACACCAAAGAGTTTGGCCCAGTGTTCCTGTAGCTTTCACATTATGCAGGCAAAACACACAAATATTAGCATCAAGACGTAATTCTATACGTTCATGTTTAAATGGGCATCTGAGTTTGTATCTACTAGTATAAGACATCCACTTTTATATGATGCATGCTTGGATGTTGATTATGTTATCTTTCAGAAAGTAGTTTTGTCGCTGTTAAACAGTGCATGAGATCATTTGACTAACTCCTGCCAAAATGCTGAACAGGAAGGGGGCTATTGGTATCTGGGAGCTCTATTCAAAGTCCATGGGTCTGCAGAGAAAGGCTGGCTGAAGGGGATTCAATCTGAGATACTCCACTGGAATGGTGGGGAGGAACTAGACATTGCACATCACCGAACCTCACAGAAGTCCTTGAGTCTGAATTTTACAATGTACATAGACATGTGTTTATTCTTGTCTCTGGCAGGTCCTACAGGGGACCCAGGATGCCCAGGCCGCCAGGGAGAAATGGGAGCCATAGGACCACCAGGTCCCCCAGGCCCCCCCGGCCTACCAGGGGTGGCTTGTCCAGGTATGGATCCATTGCATTTAATGTATTTGATTTCAGACATCACATCCACCTGAGTAATCCTCAGCACAAGCTCATAATATCGCTTTAGGAAACTTTTAAAGTGATGGATGCCCATTGGCTTATTATGCCTGTCATCCTAGGTACTAATAAAGTAAGACCTAAGGATCAAGGTTCAAAGCCAGCCCAGGCAGGAAAGTCTGTGTGACTCCTATTACCACCAAAAAGCCAAAAGTGGAGCTGTGGCTCCATGTGTGTTAGAGCACTGAGAAAAATGGCTTGGAGACAGGGCCTTGGATTTGAGTTCAAGTCCCAGGATTGTCACAAAAAATTAAGAATAACAGTAATATAATAATAATAATAATAAAACCTGCAATACTAGGTTCTGCTATTGTAAGAGTGCTTCTGCATTTCTAATATGTAGCCAAGTTAATCACTGAACTCAAACTAATCAATCATTTATTTGGAAGAAATACAGGTTCTAAAGTTTAGCCAAACAGGGATATTATGAGGACTATATTTCTGTAAGACACCTCTCCCAAACTATCACCTATAGATAAGACTTGAAACTGGAAACAAGGCACTAGTGGTTCACACCTGCAATCCATTCGAGCTACTCAGGAGGCTGAGATCTGACAGTGGCAGTTTGAAGCCAACCCAGGCAGGAAAGTCCGTAAGACTCTTATCTTCCATTAGTCACCAAAAAGCCAGAAATGGAGGTGAGAGAAAAACTTAAGGGACAGCTCCTAGGACCTGAGTTCAAACCCCAATGCCAAGCAACAGCAACAACAAAATTGGAACTGCCACTAGGATTAATATATTACAGTGTTTCCTCTTTACCTACCATTGTAGAAATCTCTCCTTGTTAACAAGCACTCTTATAATTCTTACCATTCACCTGGGCCCCAATTTACATTTCCTATGTGAAATTATCAAAGAAAACTTATGCTCAAGATGTAAAATTTTAGTTCAGATGTATCTTTTTAAAAGCATCTCCTAATCTTTCACCCAAATAGGAACAAATCCCATGCAAACTCTAGGTCAGAGTGACACCTGATGAAAATCCTAAGAAGTATCACAGCGCCACCTGGAGGGAACCAAGCTGGTTCCCTCTCTTTGGGAACCAGGCTGGTTAATACTTCTAAAATTAGCAACAAGAATTTGTAGGATATTTTCCTTCTGTGAACTCAGAGAGCTGATTAGGCCTGGGAGAAGGCAAGTCTTGGATAAGTACAATTTATTCCAGCTGATGGTTGTTGTTATATTTACTGAGATGTCCTAAGAAGTGTCTTGAGCTATTCAACTCTAACTACAATTTGTTTGATTAGTTGTCTTCAAATCAAGCTTTCGTTATTAGGGTCTGTACAAACTCCATGTGGGAGTTTGTGATATGAAGGAAACCATTGAAATTTCTACTGCTTACAAGATGTGCAATTGTAAGCATTTATTGAACCTCACCGTACCTCAATTTTTCTGTCTGCAAGATGGAGCCTTGTTAGGACTGGCAGAAGGTATATGTCCATAATCCTTACAATACAGCGTGAGACATAGTAAAGACTCATTGTGTCATCTATTAATATTCTTTTTCTTTTTGTCTGTGGTGGGGCTTGAACTCAGGGCCTGAGCTCAAGGCTAGCAGTCTACTACTTCAGCCACAGTGAAACTTCCTAATATTTTTGATAGGTGGCCTAAATTTACTGTGCCTTAATCTATGAAGTGTGAATTTTTCAGGTTTCTTTAAAGAGAAAAGGTAATGTTTACAAATACAAGTGAGCTCCTAGGACATATGCACCCAAGAATAAAATCATTAACTTACCCACACCCCCTATGCTATTTTGCTGATTACTGACAAGTTCCAGTTGTCTATTGCTGAGCAAATTACCCCAAACCTAGTGGCTTGAAACAAAAGCTATGTATATTTACCGCTCACTCTTTCTATAGTTCAAGAGTTTAGGAAGGTCTAGCTAAGCTGAGCATTCTGAACTTAGAGGTTGTTTTTTAAACTCTTAGAATCACATAGATACTGGGACTTGAGGTTCAAGTCTGGCTGGGCATGTATTTCCTTCATCTCTCATTTAGTTTCAGTCTCTCTACGTGGATTCTTTCTCCATTCAGGCCCTGACGATATTGGGAGGATCTTTGGGGCAAGTGAGTTATTTATTAAGTCCCCAAGCATTTTATCTCACAAGGATGGAGCTGATCCACTTATCAGAGGGGACAGTTCACAAGGAGGGAGTGACACCCTGCCTTTGGATCAGGAAATGCCCAGGTTTTAAAAGAACTTGTGCAGCTAGAACTGCTGTGAGGACATCTTTGTGCAGTTCAGTCTGCTACAAAGACGATGCAGCCAGACAGTGACAAGCAGTGACCCTCAGCCAGAGACCTCCCATTACACCTAAGTCAAGGACACCAGCAAAAGGGGAAGGAAGTCAAGAGCAAGGTTGGAAGGAAGTCAAGAGCAAGGTTAACCTACGAATGTGTTACCTGTTTACCTTTTTTGAACCTGATGGAGCATCCACGGAGCATGTGCCATCATTAGATATTGAACTAAATTCCTTATGTGGATTAATGGACTCACCTATGAGGCTGATGAAAAGGTTAATAATTAAATGACTGCTTAAGATTCTGATGAGTACAGAGGGAAAGGTGAAGTTCGAACTATAAGCCTCTGAGCATCTGGCTCAACCTGAGATACTATGAGAATTAAGTATTTTATGTCCTGCATAAATGATGATGTGAGCATATGTTTATGTCTGTTAATATGTGCTAATGGCTTTATTCAGATTACTTTTACTGTCATGAAAATGTTAATTTTAGGTTAACAAGATCTATTTTCATCCAGTAACCCCAAAGAATGAGAAATCTGAGTCCTCAAACCTGTCCATTTCCACTTGTCTGATTGTTTTGAAGGAGGTGAGGTAGCCTGGGATATTCAGTAATTTTTAAACTGAATTTTCCTTGTTTTTATTTCATGCAATGTATTTGGAGTATTAAGATATAGGTCATACTTTATAGCTAGAAGTCTGCCTAAAATAAAAGAAACTTTTAAAATGTGGCTCATTTTCCTTACCTCTTTTTTTAAAAATCATTATTTTGATGATGGTAGGGTTTGAATTCAGGGTCTTATGCTTGGTGGGCAGGCTCTCTACCTCTTGAGCCATGCCTCTAGCCCCTTTTGCACTGGTTCTTATCAAGATAGTATCTGTGTGTCCAAGCTGGTCTTGACTGCACACTCGCCTGTGTTGTTGGAATGACAGGTGAGTGCCATCCACACCCAACAACTGGCATTCCTCAGGAGCTGGGGATATGGAGCACACCACCACACCCAACCACTGCTGGCATTGGAGTTTTGCAATCTGTCTATCAGAGCTGGCCTCCACCTGCTATCCCCTGCCCTCTGCCTCTCAAATAGCGAGGATTACAGTCTTGAGCCACTGGGCCCAGCATTCCCCTATCACTTTTATGCGCCATCATCTGGAATAGTTTCCTTAAAAAAGAAAACAACAGCAAAAAGAAAACAGCTTTATTTATATATGTTTGATATCAATATTTTATCTAAGCTGGGCACTGGTCGTGCATGCTTGTAATCCTAGCTACTCAGGAGGCTGAGATCTGAAGATAGCAGTTCAAAGACAGCCCAGACAGAAAAGTCCCCATGAGACTCCTCTCTCATTAACCACACAGAAGTCTGGAAGTGAAGCTTGGCTCAAAGTGGTAGAGTGCTAACCTTGAGCAAAAGGGCTCAAAGACAGCTCCCAGGTCCCGAGTTCAAGCCCCATGACTGAAAAAAATGAAAATTGTACCTACTCATGATATAAACATGAAGTTCTGCTGTAAATTGTGAAGTGATCACCATGTTCTCATGATCATATTTGTCACTTCTACATAGTTACTATGCGCGTGCGTGCACACACACACACACACGCACACACACACACACACACACACGTGTGGTTAGACCATTCAGTCAAGCTCTATCTTCGTTTTTTTTAAAGCTCTATCTTCTTAGAAACATCAAGTGTATTGTCATCTCCACCAGGCTACATTACTTCTCCATAACTCCCTCACCTTGCCTAATTGAGATTTTTTTGTTGTTGTTGGTGGTCATGGGGCCTGAACTCTGGGCCTAGGTACTGTCCCTCAAGGCTCAAGGCTAGCGCTCTACCACTTTAGCCACAGCACTACTTCAGGCTTTTTCTCCTTATGCGGTGCTGAGGAATCGAACCCAGAGCCTCATGCATGCAAGGCAAGCGCTCTACCACGGAGCCACCTTCCTTGCCCCTAATTGAGATTTTTGAACCTTAGGTCAATACCACTCACCTCCCTGCGTTCCCCACCCTGGGTCTACTCCCTGCTTCTATGAACTTGACTCTGTAGATTCCATACATGAATGAAGTCATGTGCATGCCTCTTTCTGTGTCTGGCTTATTTCACAATGTCCTCTAGCTCTGTTCATTTCCCTTAAAAAGGCCAAAAAAACAATTCTGGGACCTAAAGAAGAATGTGCTGACTTCACTTTCTTCTACAGAAACATTGACTCCAAGAGCAGGTGTGCTTTTCATCCTTAATTTCTCTTCCAGGCATCACGGGGCCTCCCGGGCCACCAGGGTTTCCTGGTCCACCAGGCCTTCCCGGGGAAGCTGGGGTTCCTGGAAAACCGGATTTGGCTCCTGGAAAACCAGGGCATCCCGGGCCGCCAGGCCTTCCAGGAGCACCAGGGCAGCCGGGACCTCCAGGATCGGATGGTAAAGTGGTCCTCATTCACCCACACGCGCATCTATGCTGAAGTGACACTGGCAGGTTCATTCACAAAGTAGCACCTTCCACACATGTTTAAAGCTGTATATTTCTAAGCTACATTAGTAACTAAAATCCTTTTTACAAATAACAGCTGGACCATGACATCAGTGAAAGTATGTGCCATTATTTACCAGGAAGTATGAATGATGGAGTTTGGTAAATAAAGAATTTTTGAAGGTTATTTTTTATTTGAGTCATAGATGGGTCTGGTTTAAGATTCCATTTGTCCTCTAGGAAGTTGCTAGAAGGTAGTGTCTTCTAGTCCTACGTGCTACAGACAATTATTTCCACACTCGTGGCTGGTATCATTTTTTACTGTTTCTATATTGCTGTTCAACATGCTTGGAACGCTATTTTTTCATTATTTACTTTGGCATGATCTATTGGCCTTCCCCTTGAGAAGATGAATTTAATTCTCATTTACCAGTGCATGTGTGCCCACGTCCCATCCCTCAGCCTACTAATAGAGCTAGTGTCATAATCTTGATTAAACATTCAGTGTTTACATTGAACAATTACATGTTATTCTCAGACAGAGCCATATAATACTATATTTTTATTACTGCATTGACTTTTTTCAGCATAATATTTTGTAAATTGTCTTGCTTTCTTTGCATGTTTGCTTGGTTATCATTGTAATTATTTAACTCAAACTACCCAGAGTTGTGTGCATTTGACCATTTTATACATTAACCCATTAAACCTTGTAACAGTATCAGCTTATTGATCTTATTGATAAAATCTTCCCTGGAACTTTTTTTTCTTTTGGTCATGGGGCTTGAACTCTGGGCCTGGTTGCTGTCCTTCAGCTCTTCAACTCAAGGCTAGCACTATCACTTGAGCCACAGCGCAACTTCCCCTGGAACTTCTTAACTTATTCAAATTAGATCAGGTTGGACTTGAAACTTATTGCTGGGATACAGCCTTGAGATTTTCCTCAGAAGTTTCTCTGTCCTCTCTCTCTCTGTCTCCTGTCTTTTTATTTGCTTGTTTCTTTGTTTCACATAACTCAGATTGACTTCAATGGCTACCAGCTATACTTCTCAGAAAGAGTACCAATAAGGAAGTAAAACTGAGGAATCTTACTCGGTCCTACTGTGGAGTTTGATTGATAACTTTGCTGAATATAAAATGTTAGAAATCTTTTTCCTGCAGGATTTTGAAGGATGAATTCTCAATTGTTTCATCTTTTTCAGTGTTTTTACAAACCTTCAAAACATTTAGATACTTGAGATTCTTTGTCTAAACTCTCTTTTCTCTCCTGGAAACTTCTAGGAACTTTTCTTTGTTATCACGCTCTTGTATTCCACAATGGTTTGCCTTTTACTTTGACACACTTCAGATTCAAGAATAACTTCTCAGTTCTCCGATAACTGTATTGTTTGAAGTTGCAAATAAAAGAACTTATGAAAACAGAACAAAACAAAATAGAAAAACTACTAATTTTGTATCTTTCAATCTTTATTGTTAATCTTTACTTATCAGTAACTTTTGAGAAGGTTTTTTTTTCCACACTTCACTCCATCTTCCATCCTTCTAAATTTGCAAATTTCTGTATCAATCATAATGAACACAGATTTTACTACTAAGGGTTTTCTTAGTGATGCTGTTTTCTGTTCAGGTTTCAGGGCTGAGTGCACACCTTTATCAGCTATTTTGGCTCTATAGTTTCTTTTGAAGTTTTTTTCTTGCTACATTGTCTGTTTCCTACAGATTTTGGGGCCTGGATTTTGGTTTTTGTTTTTGTTTTTGCTGCTGCAATTTTTGGAAAGAATAACCTCTTGTTCAAATGTTTCTTAACCTAGTTCTGAATCTGTCATTCTGTCAATCTACTCTGTAAACTCTGGGGTAAATTTCTGAGGTAATTACCCTAGTTTCTCTCCTTTTTATTTATTTAGGTGAGACAAAGTATATGTCTTTTATTCTCTTGGAATCTGAGCAGAATGTAGAATTGATTGTCTGCATTTTATCTGTGATCATTATTTGTTTTTGTTGTTGTTAGTTGGTTAATGGTTGAGAATTATTTTTAAGGATTGAGAATTTAAGGAGGAAATGTCTATGCCATCCACTGACTTCGGAGTTATGTTTTTGTTATTGGTGTTAAGGTTGTTGTAGACTATCTTGTTCTGTAGACCACAAATTTAGGACTGAGATTAAAGCTGAGTTTTACCACTATTTATAATGGCGAAAGCATGCCATTTTTGTAAGCATATTCTCTATATCCTAGATAGAGAATCCTGAAGGAAGAATAAAACAACATATGGGGCTATGAAGGGAAACGGAGGAGGGAGGATGGGAGGGAAAGAGACTCATGTTCCACAGAAAACATTAACTATAGCGATGTGATTCTGTCCATCCACCCCTCTGCCACCGAACAGTGATACAGTGCAGTGTTAGCTACCCTGGACCACCAGGAATAAAGGGTATAATGGGCCCACCAGGAAGAAGAGGCTCCAAAGGAGAGAAAGGTAAGTAACAGATCAAAGATGGAATTTCTAAAGTAACTACATACCACATGCGAAGCACTGGGGGGTATGCACGTGACACAGGAGGTAGCATTTCATTGAGACCTCTTTCTCACCTTGGTTACTGCTCTTTGTGAGTAATCTACTTCACTAGGTGCTATAATGTGATCAAGTCACCCCAAACTCAAATCCTTGCCTCTTCAAGCATAAAGGCCATATATCACATGAAGTGGCAACTTTTGCCGGCAAGCTCCTCTTGATTCCCTGAGAATAGTAGAGGGGCTGGGCTCTACCACCCTGCAGTGTTCTTATTTCCCATGACGCTGGATGTCTGGGACTCTGTGTTTCTGTTCTCTAAACATTTAGAGCCTCTTTGAACAACTGAGTCAGGAACTAGGAGAACATAGACACAACAGAAGCCTTTGATTTTGCTAAAAAGTTTTTGGGTTAAAAGTCTTAATGGCAACCGAGCACCAGTGGCTCATGACTGTAATCCTAGCTACTTAGGAGGCTGAGATCTAAGGATTGAGGTTCAAAGCCAGCCCAGGCAGGAAAGTCCGAGAAACACTTCTCTTCAGTTAACCACCAGAAAACCAGAAGTGGTGCTGTGGCTCAAGTGGTAGAACACTAGCCTTGAGCTGAAGAGCTGAGGGAGAGTGCTCAGGCCCAGAGTTCAAGCCCCACAACCAACAATAACCAAAGTCCTGATGGCTAGGGAACATGCCATATTTAGTACCATCATCATCATCTATTTTCATGGCTTATACCGTAATGTATGTATTTGTTTCTTCAGTGGGGTCCAAATACTTTGCAATTCTTCAGTAGGATTAAATATTAGTTTTCCAGGATGTATTTACCACACAAAACACTCCCATTTGAATGGAAACTATGGACCCATTTTTCCATTGCAGTAGGGCCACCCACACTCTGTCCAGCTGCCCTGGCCCAGTGAAGATTGACCACATCAGAATCTTTTTGTTCTCTGTTCACAGTATTGGTTTCTGTATTGAAGTTCTTTTTGAATAGGAAAAAGGACAATGCTTGCCTTTTCTCTCTGTCTAGGAAACCAAGGACTCTGTGCCTGCAAACCTGGCCCCATGGGTCCCCGTGGCCCCCCAGGGCCTCACGGGAGGCAAGGGAGTAAAGGAGACTTAGGGCTCCCTGGCTGGCTTGGAGAAAAAGGTGATCCAGGCCTACCTGGTGCTGAAGGCTCTCCAGGGCCCCCTGTGAGTAATTCCCACCAGTCGTAGTCTTTCCAGGGAAACAAGACCGAATTAGAATTACTATAACTCTTTGGAATTGTAAGCAAGACATACTCCATGTTTTGAAGCTATAAATATCTTAATACCTTAATAATTATTCCTATTCATTCATCCACCCATCCATGACTAACTTACTAAATTGATCACTATCCTTTGAGTGTTCCTGGCACTGTTTCAGGTACAGGGATCAAATATAGCCTCAGTCCTCCTGGAGTTTCAGAAAGGACACAGACCTTTCAACAGACTGATGATAAAATATTAGTATGGCTGGGCATTGGTGGCTCATGCCTGTAATTCTGGATACTCAGTAGGCTGAGATCTGAGGATCATGGTTCAAAGCTGGCCCAGGCAGTAAAGTCCATGAGACTCTGATCTCCAATTAACCACCCAAAAGCCAGAAGTAGAGCTGTGGTTCAAATGGGAGAGTACTAGCCTTGAGCAAAATAGCTCAGAGACAGTGCCTAGGCCCTGAGTTCAAACTCTAAGATTATCATAAAATATGATGATGATGATGATGATGATGATAATTATTATTATAATACCACTTGTGACCAGACCTGGAATGTTAGGTTCTGCTATTTTAAAAGTGGCTCTGCATTTCTGATATGCAGCCGAAGTTAAAGATCACCAAACTCAATACAGGTTCCTCAGGGATATCATAGGTCTATCACCTGCAGGTAAGATTTGAAACTAGAAACCAGATTCCAGTGGTTCATGCTTATAATCCATCTTAACTACTCAGGAGGCTGAGATCTGAGGATGGCAGTTTAAAGTCAGCCCAGACAGGGAAGTCCATGAGACTCTTAGCTCCAATTAACCAGCAAAAAAAGCCCCAAGTGGAAATGTGGCTCAAGTGATAGAGTGCTAGCCTTGAACAAAGAAGATCAAGGACAATGCTCAGGTCCTGAGTTCAAGCCCAGGACCAGTGCATGTGTGTACGCATGTGCATGCACACAGTGTGGAGATGGTAACAAAGTCCATGATCATCTATCAGGGATTGAGTAGAGGGTAACCAAGGGGCAAAGTGGGAAGAGATGATGTCAAAGGAATGGCTAAAAGGCTTGGATGTGTCTCAACAGAAAAGCACTTGCCTAGCGTGCATAAGGCCCTGGGTTCCATTACTAGCACTGAAAAAAAAAAGGTAGATGTTAACAATAACTGAATTGTAGGGCATAGGGTTTTGCAGATGGGTCATTTTTCCACCTTGGATAATATGAAACATCTAGAGTTTTTTGAGAGAGAGATTAGATATACGTGAATGTCAAGAGTTTCGACTCATCATAATGAATGAATGTGTTGCTCTTTTATTTCTCAACAAGGGTAAACCTGGTGCCCTGGGACCCCCTGGCTTCAAAGGAACAAAGGGTGACATGGTTGTAGCAAGAGTTAAAGGTGAGCATGAGTAATCACTGAGACCTGTGACATCTTTAAAATGGTATATGGCTTATTCTTGCATTAATTTCCCCTGTGATCAAAGGTCAGTGCTCTATAATTTACAATAGTTGAGACTGCATAAAAATGATTCTCTGCCCTCCCTAAAGTGGTGCCAATGCTGAGCCATTGGAAATGCAAGTGCTCCCTTTGTCATGGATTCAAATCCTCACAGTAATGAACTTGTGTGTGAAGCAAGACTTCCGTTCATTTGCCTGCTGTTTACTTACTGCTTTATAGTATCATGTGTTGCACAAGAATATTTTTAATTGTAAATGATAGATGTTTAGCTTAAAGAAGGTTGGAGAAGAAAAGTAATGCAATGGCTTACCTAAACAAAATATGAAAGCATAGGCATGGGGTTGTTCAGGAATACCCAGGTCCAGGACCTTGGGTCACAGACAAGAATCTCTAAGCCATAGCTTTAATGGATCCAAAGGATTTTGGAGGGGGGGGAGGGACACAGGGTTCCAGGAAGCTCCAAGTTTATACAGTCAGCAATGAAGAGAGTTTTGCTTCATCAGCTTAGGTAGAAAAGTAATTTCAGAAAGGATTGTTTTGTGTAGAGCAAGACACTAATTATGCTTGTTCTTTCGTTCCCTGGGGGCAAGGAAGTGAACACTGTGTGATGTCACCTCGGGCAGGAGAAGGTTCTAGTTCTACCTCTACTGAAGTGGATAAAGGGGAAATTCACAAATAAGGAGATTCAATCGATTTGGCAATTATCATTCACCCTCTAGATGACTGGAACTCCACCAAGCCCCCCAGAGTCAACGCTATTGTCTTTATCTTTACTCCTCTCTTTTTTTCTATATTAACTCCTTGCTGATAAAAGCTTGAATGGCTTTCAACCTCTGTTTCTAGGGATCAAAGGAGAAAGAGGACCTGATGGGCCCCTAGGATTTCCAGGCCAGCGAGGACAACATGGTCAAGATGGACGCGATGGAGAAACAGGGGAGCCAGGACCCCCAGTATGTACAATTCTCCTGCTATAGAATTCCAGTTTCTTATAAGGTCTCCTCTTTTTTCTCCTTCTTACTTTACCTGTGCTCACGTACGTTTGCCTCTGTTACCAACATGCTGTCACCAGTGGCCTTTTAGCTCTCTGCCACCAAAAGATGATTGTTAGAAAAGGTGTGGAATAATTTGAGATGGTCAAAAATCCTTAATAATAGTTCAGTCATGGGAAGATTTTTGTGTCCCCTGTCTTTGAGGAGTTTATTTTCTTTTGGGATGATTATATCTTGCAAATCCCTACTGAGTGTAGATCTAATCAGTGGACAATGGGGTCTGTGATTGAGCACAAGTTCTGATCCTAAGCTTTAGCTCTGTTTCCTGGTGAAGAAACACATGAGGGTAAGTGACATGGTACAAATCCACTGAACTGACATATTGGCTTTTAGAAAACCCCATTGACCAATGATGGGTGAATACTGTGCTGGTGATGAAGGTTAAAAGAAGACAGTAAAAGACATGATCCTTGCTTAAGAACTTAAAATATCTTAGGCATGTAACCTATTTTTGAATGCTTAGACATTACAGAAACTGAGCTTGATGTTTGATGCTTGTAATGATAGTCTACTAATGGGCAATTACCTTCCCAATTTTGCAGTAAGGAAATGATGGCTTAGAGTATTTTATTCAAAGTGACTCATCTGTCAGGTAGGCTAAATAGAAGTGAGGACTCTTGGTCTGCTGCATTCCCAAGTGTGCACTGTTCTAGCCCAGCCGGTGCTATCTGCCCCAGGAAATGGAAAACACAGAGTGCTGTAAAAGGGAAGGGCCAGGTTTTGATTTTACAGAGATCTCCAAGAGAGAATACGCATGAATAAGAGTCAGAGATTGAGGACTGGACTTGGTGGTGTTGATTCCTTCTAGCCTTTCAGATGGATCAAGTACATGAAAATTGTCAGGGTTAGATTTGGAGAGCATTGTTTTGTTTTTTATTGTGAAAATACTATACAGAAGGGTTACAATTACATGGGCAAGATAATGAGTACATTTCCTATCGAGCATTGTTGCCTACTCCTTTGTTTCCCCTTCTCATCCCTTCCCATCTCCTCTTTGAGAAACCAATAACATACAAAGATACTTAACTATGGATGAGACTGGCAGAAGAATATCTGAAACACTCACTGGGGAGTGTGTGTGTGTGGTGGGGGTTCCTACATTCATTGAAACCTCAGGATTTTCACAGACCCGGATGGAAACCAGCCCAGGCTGAAGGATAAAAGACATGCCCTCAGTTGACAGCAGGACAGGATCCAGCATTCTGAGCACCCTTGTGTAGAAGAAGATTAGATCCACCTATGATCGTTGTATAAACAGCTCTGACTTGACTGCACCATTCCTCTCTCAGGAGCTGTTAAGCCTACTGCCCAGCTTCTGGGGTCTCCACAAATGACGTGGGACTTACAGAAAGGAGCCCCCTATTTAAGGAATCTCCAACAAGGGATCCCATAACTCTTTTGTTGTTGTTAGTTTGTTTGTGTCCTAGTAATAAGGCTTGAACTCAGTTCCACTTCTGGCTTTTTGGAAGAGTCTCACAGACTTTGCTGCCAGGGCTGATTTTGAAATTGGATCCTCCAATCTCAGCCTTCTGAGTAGCTAAGATTATACATGTGATTATACCGGTGCTCCACTCCCTATGAGTCTTTTATCAATATATCTATATATTAATCATCTTTAAGCAGTTGTACAAAGGAATTACCATTCAACATAGAAGTTTAAGAATACACTGTGATCAATGTCACCCCTTTCAACATCCTCGCCGACTCCTCCCTACCCACCCCTTCCCTCACTTTTCTTAATTTTGTAGTATGTGTATATCTATAATTCTGCCATTTAACAGGGCAGCTTATGAATACAACGCTTCTTAATCTGTGTCAACCCCTTCAATATTCCCACCCCACTTTGACCCTCTCCTTGCCTTATTTTTCTTAATTTTGTGGTATATACAATGAATTCTTGGTTGCATTTTTCTGCTGTTCCCTCTTCGTTTATCTACCCCTCTCCCCTTGGTCCCACATCCCTCCTGCATGTATCCATTTCCTGGTGTTGATTTTGTTGGGCTTCAACCCAGTCTTTCTAAAAAATATAGATTATTTGTGCTTTCCATAGAGTCTATTATACTTGAGTTAACTCATTTGTAACCACTTGCACACCACCCAGTGTATTCGCTTATAGATATTATAGGCACATGCTAGCTACCACAAACGAGAGAAACCATACAACTTTTGTTTCAATCTATAGATCTGGCTTATTTCTCTTAATTTTATTTTTTCCCAAGTCTGTCTATTCCCTTAAGAATGGTACAATATACTTCTTTCTAGTGGATGAGTAAAACTCCATTGTGTATATATGCTCCACATTTTGTTGACCACTTGTCCACTGAGGGACATCTGGGCTGATTCCATATCTTGGCTATGATACACAGTGCTGCAATGAACATGGTTGTGCTGGCAGCAGAAAATAAACAATAACAAATGCTGGCATGGATGTAGCCAGAAGGGAACTCTATTACATGGATTATAAGCTTGTTCAACTACTCTGGGAAGCAATATGCAGGTTTCTCTAAAAAGATGAAGCATAAAACTACCCTGACCCAGCAATTCCACTCCTGGACATTTATCCAATAGAGCTCACATATCTACAGTTTTTTTCCAGACCAGATGAAAATTTTCCAGCCAGACATACATAAGCATTGTTGCCTAGAAATACAGTTGGTGATTCAGTATAGGGTTTCTAGAGGAACAGAGGCCAAGCAATCAACCAGAGGTCCAACTGGCATGAAGAAGGGAGAACAATTTAACCCTTTCTCCACACACATGGAGGGTGATGGAGCCTTTTCAGAAGAATGTAAGAAAGCAATTTCAGAGAAGAATCTTTTTGATTCAGACATTTGTCAGCTCCCTTGGCTTGCTTATTTCTATGTGTTCTCACACAGCATTGAGAATGGTTTTCATAACCTTCTGTACCTAAGATTCAGCACATGTACGTGTGGAGTGTATGTCAATGTGCAACTATGTTTGTAAAACATTAGGAAGAATCTAACTTAATAATTTGTAGTTACACTTCCTACAGAGGAACTATCTCTTTGAATTATGGACTTCTGCCTGCATTTCTATAGCTTGCAATGATTGCCTGACATTCATGGAGTTTTCAAAGATCAGTAATTGATGCGTGATGTCTATACCTTCCAGGGCAGTCACGAAGATGCAATCCCAGGTGCTAAAGGGTTTCCTGGACCACCAGGCCCTCCAGGGAAACCAGGCCCCATGGGGCCTCCAGGGCTGGGATACCCTGGTCCACCAGGAGAGAGAGGGAAACTGGGACTGCCAGGCCGCCCTGGTGTGAGGGGCCCTGATGGCTCCAAGGGGCAGAAAGGTAATTTTGAATGTTTTTGTGGTACAATGTCAAATGAAATCATGAAAGCTAAAGCAAATTTATTTTTTTTCTTTTCTTCCCTCCCTCTCTCCCTCCCTCTTTCCCTCCGTTCCTTCCTTCCTTCCTTCCTTCCTTCCTTCCTTCCTTCCTTCCTTCCTTCCTTCCTTCCTTCCTACCTTCCTTCCTTCTTCCTCTCTCCTCCCTCTCTTCCTCCCTCCCTCCCTCCCTTCCTTCCTTTCTTCCTTCCTTCCTTCCATCCTTCCATCCTTCCTTCCTTCTTTCTGGACAATGTCACCGCTTCCTTCTCTCTCTCCCAGTTTTTCCCTCCTGTCCTTACCCACAAGTTGTACAGTTCATTTTCAACAGTTTCCTGTGAGTACCACTGCTGCATTTATTTGCCCTTTGTCCCTCCATTTCCTTTTCCAAAGGCAGAAAACAAACAAGCAAGACAAAAAGAAAAGAACATTAACAACAAAGAAAAAATTTCTCATTTCCATTTCCTGAAATTTATTTCAATAGTAGTTTTTAAAATACATTTTTATTGTAAAAATACTGTACAGAGGGGTTACAGTTACATGAGCAAGGTAATGAGTATATTTCCTATCAAGATTTGTTGCCTCCTCCTTTGTTTTTCCCCTACCATCCCTTCCCTCCCGCCTCCACAACTACATTCCCCCCCTCTTCTCCTCTCCCCCTCCCCGCTTAAATAGTAAAGTTCATTTTTCAATATAGTATTTTGTATCTCATTGTTACAATGGGTCAACCTGTGTCCCTATTTAAGGAACTTGTTTTTTCCCTTCCCCTCCCCAAATGAGAAAAATGTATATACAAGATACAGGGTACCGACATCAAATACAGTGAAAACAGGGGTTATACCATGGGGGAGGAACATACAAAGAAACAAAAAAAAAAAAAAAAAACACATGATACACTATAAATACGTTAGGAACAATAGCAAGAAAGAAAAAAACTACTTGTACCCCTATCTTGAGGTTCATTTTGCTTAACATCATCTTATCTGGTCATATGTACATAGCTTTTTGACCTTTTCTGCTTGTCCCAGATATATACTAGTCATTGCAAATAAGGGAAACCATAGAATAGTAGTTTTTTATATGACCAGATGCAAATAGGCATTTCACTTTTGTGTTCCTCTCCTAAGAGTGTCCTTCTTTTGTCTCATTGTGAATACCTAGAGTTAAAGTGAGTTTCTTCTGAACAAAATTATTATCACTACATCACCCCACTAAGTGAAATTGCTATCAAGTGCTATTTAAATTTAGCACAATCTCAAGCAAACAAAAGCAATGCAGCACAATGCATATTTAAAACAAATCCTCAAAGGGCTAAGTTATCATCATTACTTTATTAGTTTGGTATTCCAAAATTGCTTTTCATTCATTTCTCAGTATTGGCTCATAAGTCTTGATTATATTAAAGTTACACATATATATTCATAGTATTTATTTTTATAATCTTTTTTGAGATAATGCAGCAAATGTTCATAAAAGAAACACTAGTGTTTCATTAAAAAACATGATTGTCCATGAAAATTCAGTTAGAAGGAAAAAAATTAAACTCAAGATATCAAACATATCTGACAGTTGTGTGAAATTTAAACATTAACTTACTTTCAGCATTATAGCAGAGACTCTTTAAGAAGGTAGCAAAGGGATTTACTGGAGAAATTTTTTTCTTTAGGAATGCGTATATATGCTTTGGCTTATATTGTTCTAAAGTTTTGAAATAAAAGAATATATTTGCTTTTCTCTTTTGACAAGGGAAAGGCCAATATCTTTGTATTTGATTAAGTATACATTCTAAGACCTAGAAAAAGAATGTAATATGAGTTTATTCATATCATACATCTTTGATGTGAGAGCATATAAAGTAATAAATTATGCAATATTATTTATATTATAAATGTGAAATTTTAGTAGAAAAGCTCAGAAGCATAAGCTCTGGAGTCTTATTGTTCTCACCTGTTTAAATGGAGATCTAAAAACAACCTTGTTGAGTCATTAGAAAAGCAAGCGACAAGATATTTGAATCTCCAGCCCATTCTAGGCCATTATGAACCAATAGAAATGGTGGCTTTAATTAATATGTAGCCCAGATCTCTGCCTTTGTACAAGACCCTGATGTAGAAAGTTTAAGTCAAGTCTTGTGAACTTAGTGTTGGACCCTTACCGCTATATCATGATTTATCTATGTTTCTTAATTACCTTAATTAACCTGGGCCTAGAAATACATTCTTTTTTTTCCTAGCTTATTGAAGTGGATACTTCTTAGAATAAGTACTTTTCTTATCTTCCTAGACAATTGCAAATCAGATTTCATGAGAGATCTAGACATTTGATATGAAGGCCATTTAAGTGATCTAATAAGTCTTGGGAGTCTACTTTGTACCTTTCCCTACACTGCATGGAATCATAGCTTGAATGGATTGTCATTGAGACTCATACTGCGTAAGGCTCTCAGCTGTGTAAATGACACTTTTTTTTTTTCCAGGTGATACCATTCTTTGTAATGTGACCTACCTTGGGAAGCCTGGCCCTCCAGGTTTTGATGGACCTCCAGGTATTATTATTATTGTTGTTGTTGTGATCAGGGAGAGGTTCCACATGATAGAAAAAAAAAATACTAAATCCTGAGAACCAGTCAGGGTATTTCTAGCATTGTTTTCAGGACTATGGGACTAGGGAAAAGCATGTTTATGGTATTTAGCAGCCAGAGTTCCAGTCTACTGGTATGAGCATGCTTTTCAAATCTCTGCAGAATAAAACTTGATCATTCATCAGCCATTCATCAGTCCATTGAGAAGCTGGAGCTCAGACCGTCTTTTTCTGTGTCCCAAGATGAATACCTGACCACCTGTTTATAAACTATAAATTTTACTCTCCTCTGCTTCCTAATGGGGCCAATGTCTGACCAGAATTTTCTGAAAGACCCTCCTACCTGAGTCCCTGAATGTACTTTCTCTCATCTGGTTCTTTCTGATCGATTTTTAATCTGACTCAAATTCCAAGTATCTATCTGCACATGCACTGGAACTTGAACTCAGGGCCTGATCCCTCTCCCTTAGCTTTTTCCCTCAAGTCTGATTCTATCCTATGAGCTCCAGTAGTCTCATGGGTTTTTCTGCTTTGCCTGGATTCCAACAACGATCCTCAAATCTCAGCCTCCTTAGTAGCTAGGATTACGGATGTGAGCCAGCAGAGCCTGGTTAGCACTTTTTTTTTTTTTTATTATGACCAAAGACATTTTATTTTTACCTACATAAGTTTTAAAGTAGAATACTTGAATGGAAAACATTTAGTGCCATCATGTCACCCCGAATGTCAGCATTTCCTCTCAACTTTCTAAACAGACAAAAAGTCCAAAAAAGTCCATAAAATGACTATGCCATCCATAGTCATTTGCTTGTATTATGATACTATACAAGCTACCAGTTTTGAAATCTCAATGCTGTAGGAAGACAAGCAGTTAGTTTCGCTTTTATAGTCTGTTAGATGGTGATGGTTGCTTAGTCTCTGGCCCTAGTCAGCAACTCAGGTTAGCAATCCACATTCCAGCATAGGGGCAATGGGTAACTTCCGTATATGACTGCAGAAATGCAAGAGGCTGGCACACCTGCACAGGCTTACTTCCCATCTCAGACTGATTCACAGCTGTTAATAGCTCACTGGCCAAATTGAGTCATACGACTGAGTCCTAGGTCAAAGAGCTGGAAGAGCCACAGGCAATGGTGAGAGAGTAGAAGCATACGTCCAAGTTAGCAGGAGAGCTGTTGGCTGACTCACTGAGTGTTCATTTCCATGGATCCCTTGTCATGCTTGAATGAAACATGTTTGACTGCTTTCAGCAGTTTTAGCTTCCACTGAATGTTCGCCTTAAGATGGTAGTTGTCCCGTCTTTGAAGTTCGCAGTCCAGACATTACTTTAGCCGAGATAACTCTTAGTAGAAACTCAGAGATTTAAAATAAAATCTTAGATTCTGCTGCTGGCATCTTCCCTCCTCTACGCTATGTAAGTGCAGATGCAGTAACACACAGACCTTCACTCTGGTGTTTTCTCTTTAGGCCAGACACTAGTCTGCATAAGACACAAAGATTTGTGTTTGATACCTGTCATACAAAAACACCAAGATAGATAGATTGATAGCTAGCTAGCTAACTAGATAGATGACATATAGATAAAATGATACATAGGACATATGCATAGATAGATACATAATGTAAGCATGCATAAGTCCACATATACATACATGCATACATGCATACATATATATATATATATAGACACATAGATATAGATACATAGATATAAATAAAGATATCCCAAAGGGTTTTAGGAAGTAATTTTTTAAAAAATTGGAGTCTATGACACTGGTTTACATTTTAAAAGTTATCATTTTAATTTCTGGATAAGTTTATATTTAGTAATCTGCTGTGAATGTATCTAACATGTTTTTGTCCTTCACAAAAGCACTCTGTGAAGCCTTGATTGGAAGCATAGGACTCACAGAATGCTTTTGTGATCCATGATAGCTAATATCTTAATGGTATAAAATATACATATCCTTAAAGGTACTTAGCACAAGCAGTGGCTTCCATGTGATCTGTGCTTCATCCGGTCTGTGTTGTGTTGCTCTTGTTTAGGTCTGAAGGGATTTCCTGGCCCCCCAGGTGCTCCTGGGCAGAGGTGTTTGGATGGACAGAAAGGCCAGCGGGGCAAGCCAGGAGCATCAAAAATACCAGGCCCACCTGGTAAACAAAGTATTTTTCTACTTTGGAAATTTCAAGCAGGAATTTTTAAATCGTTTTTTAAAAAATGAATGACTTTAAGGGAATAAGAGGCAACCTTAGCTAATGGGAAATAGCTCTTGATACATTAAACTTTTAAACCTGTGTTGTGACAATTTGAAGCTCACAATCATTTTATATCCTGCCACGATCCTTCCTCTTTACTTGTGAGTTATAGGCCAATACTAGTTCTTTGCTTGCTCAGTTCAGAATGCTCACAATATGAAGAAAAGAATTAGGGAAATATCGCTGACATAAGAAACGCACAATTACAATTCATTTCTCCATAAAGTGAACAAGAATACCTTTCCCTACTAAGCTTCTCTAAGTCTATAGAAATACATTTTTATTAAACATCTTTTAAGTAGTAAGTACATATTCCCGTGTTTCCTAGAGGTGAGATTTTTAGCAAAATAAGTCTTACATGTACTAGTTCTATCCTGTGCATTTAACAATTAAAATTGTTGTTGTTGCTGTTCAACAGGCTTACGTGGTAACATGGGAGACCCAGGGTTTGAAGGGGAGAAGGGGTCCTCTCCCCCTGGACCCCCAGGTCCTCCCGGCAGACGTGGAGTAGATGGTCAGAAAGGAATCCCAGGAGAGTCTGCATTTGGTCACCCAGGACCACCTGGAAATAGGGGTCTCCCAGGAGTGCCAGGGATGAAGGGAGCCAGAGGTCACCCAGGATGCCCAGGGGCTGAAGGTATGAGGATCTCAGCGATTCCTGCAGTCTAGGAAGCCTCCTTCAATTTGGAATAAGTCTCTGAATAATGCTTAGACTACCTCATCTTGGATAGACAAAATAAATGCCTCACCTTCATAGACAGGCACGATGACATGTCAAATAATTGCCTCCCCAATGCTGCCTTTGGATGTTATTGCTCATGTTCAAATGCAAGTCAGCACAGTATGTCTCCACCAGCTCAGTGGCATGCATCAATTCTGCATGTCAGCCCACCTTGGGTGTAGACCACTATGTTAGCTCCGAGAGCAGGGACCAAGCGCAGGGACCAGATAGCCACCTACTGTTAATGCTTGGTTGCCAGTATCAGGACAAGCAACTCAGAAGGCAGATCAGTGGAGGGGGAGATCAGGGGAAGCTCTGTGGGCTACAGACAGACTGCATTTAACAAGTGACAACATGAGGGGCTTTCCCTCCAGCAGGTAGAACAATGATGTACATGATGGCCTGGATACTGGTTCGCATCTTTTTCTGAAATTATTAAGACTTTTTCTAGAGTGGAGTTTCTCCAATTTTAATGAACATAAATATAACCCAGGGGTTGTCATTATGATGACCATCTTCAGGGCCCTAGCCTTTGAAATTCTGATCCTTTATATCTAGGCTTGATTCCAGCAGTCTGAACTTCCAGGAGTCCCTTGGGTGATGGTGGTCAAAGTGTGGGTCCCACACCAGACACTCTTTGGGCTTCTTCCCAACAGAGAATGGACCAGTTTCTTTAGGCAAGTTAGGAGAGCTGGTCCTTATCAATGTGGGTTTTCCTATCTTCTAACTCAACCAAACACCAATCAAAAATATTTAGAAGAAAAATGTATCTGTACTGACATGTATAGAATGTTTTGTTGTCATTATTCCAATAACAATACAGTACATCAGCTACGAACATCATATTAGGTATTACAAATGCTCTAGAGATGATTTCAAGAGAGTGTGCATGTGTTCTGTGCAAGTGCCACTCCATTTTAGAGAAGCGATGTTAGGTTCTGTGGATTTGAGCATCTGAAAGGAGAAAGCCATGGAACCAGACCCACACCCCCATTTAGTTGTACAGTCCAATCAGAGAGCATGAGGGGAATAAAGCCCCACCTTTACTTTAAGACAAGCAAACATGGTGTTTTTTTCATCAGCATAGTGAATACAAAGCCACAAGCAATTGAAAAGGTAACAAGAAAATATATGAATCAAGAAGGGACTTTTGACAGGTTACTACTGCTCCTGTATCTAATCTAGATAGGAAAACACCTTTGTTTTCTCTTCAGTTAAGGAAACCATTGGAAATAAGAGTTACACTCCAAGAAATACTTTTCAGCTACTAGCTGAAGGAACAGTGCAGTTGTAAATATTATAACAAATCAAAAGCATAAAAACTTAGCCAATTCCTACACATTATGAAGTAATCCAATGACCATAACTATGATTAGTATTTTTAATATAGAAACAAAACAACACATGATGGAAACAGAAAAGTAAAATTGGCTTTTAGGTTGAAGCCTGGGACTATAGTTGATTTATTTTTCTTTCTGAAGATTTATGACAATAGACAGAAATTTGAGAGTATACACGATAAAAATCTATAAAATGCAAATTCACACAATGCCCATCAAGTTTGTAAATGTTATATATTTGATGTAATAACCGTTGTAATGGTAGAAGCTAATTAGAAGCAGGAAAACCACGTGATTACTTGCCTGAATAATTTCTTCCTCATCTACGTGACCATACCACGCAACTCAACTGTGTGTTGGATCTCCAGGCATTTGGAGTTCACTAAATCAATGAGTAGAAAAATCCACTCATTTGAGTTGGGAACTTATTTGAGTCAGGATCAGACTGTCTGTTTCAGTACTGAGGTGTGTGAACAGTTTAGTATAGGCCATCTACACAGTTTTAACCCACACATATTGCAGATACTTTGTATTATTTCAGGAGCAGCTGGCGTTCCCGGCTCCCCAGGTCTCAAAGGCCCCAAAGGCAGAGAGGGAAGCCCTGGCTTCCCAGGTATTCCAGGCCCACCTGGCCAGTCCTGTAGAAAAGGCAGTGCGGGCATCCCAGGCCAGCCAGGGCTTCCTGGGGCTCCTGGTAGTCCAGGTAAGTGCCAACAGGTATAAAGAACTTGAAGGTGGGGCTGGGAAGTTGGCTCAGTGGTAGAGCGCTTGCCTTGCGTGCCTGAGGCCCTGGGTTCGATTCCTCAGCACCACATAAGCAAAAAGAAAAAAGCCGGAAGTGGCGCTCTGGCTCAAGTGGTAGAGCGCTAGCCTTGAGCTGAAGAGCTGAGGGACAGCACTCAGGCCCAGAGTTCAGGCCCCACAACCGGACCCCAAAAAAAATGAAAAATAAAAAATAATAATAAAAATAAGAACTTGAAGGTGTAAGTAGGGTATTTATCCTACTTATAAATTAATAAGCTCATCTCTTGTTCTTTTTGTAGATATTCATAGAATTATAAGTTGCAAGACAGAGGCAAAAGACTGTATTACCTCTATAGTTCATATTATTTTGTGTCATTTCTCCATGTCATCCTATATGTGGATGGCTAGATGCTATAGCCGCAGTGGTTTGCATTATTTGAGAGGAGCAGTAGACCTCGGCAGCGCTGCTTCATAGCAGTCTTCAAGCAAGCCTGAATATTGTATTGGGCAATGCGCTGTCACACCTTTCAAAGTTGTTTGCTGCAAACACAGCCTTGAGAAATAGGCCAGTTAGAGCCTCAGGATCTTGCATTTTTGACATAACCAGGAAGACATAAAAGAGTATAGAAGTCCTGTAAATGTCTATCTTCACATGAGGTGCTTAAGGGGTTAGTCCATCAAGGTTTTTGTATCAAAATGTATTAGGTTAGGTGATTTATGAACAGCATGCATTTATTTCTTGCAGTTCAGGAGGACATGACATCCAAGATCAAGGGACCAGAGGATTGAGTGTCTGGCAAGGAGCTGTTTGTCACAGATTCCATGCAGCATGTGCACAGCTCACAGTGCTCTTTAAAAGATCACGAACGAACGAATAGTATTCATGAGGGCTTTCTATGAGATTATTGACACACCTCATAGAATTTCCAGTATCTTAACACTGGGAAACATATAGATTCATTCGAGCAAACTTTTCTGGTGTCAAACCACAATCTTGTAAATCTCATCTTCCGAAATAGCTAGGATTATAGGTAGGAGCCACTGGCTGCCTTTCCTTTTATCCAAATGCAAGATGTGTACTTGAAAACTTGTAATAAGTTTAGGACCTAACTTGTCTCTACAGCCTAATCTAACACCAGTCATGATGATGATGTTGCTCTTTTTTTCACCCCTATCCATTTCCATTAAAAATAGAGTTGCTACTATTGTTTTAAGCCAATGAGTACTGTTTTGCTTTGGATGAACTAATTTGCATTTCTGGAGTCTCTGTGTCCTGCTGAGGTTTCAGTCCGCATATCTGGTTGTACCTCAGGTGCCCCAGGTTGGAAAGGCCAGAGAGGCGAAGCAGGGCCTTCTGGACCCACTGGAATGAAGGGCTTCCCTGGACCCCCGGGTCTGCCTGGAGCCGATGGGTTCCTAGGACCTCCAGGAATCCCAGGCCCCCTTGGGGAAGATGGGTTACCTGGTCTTCCAGGCCCAAAGGGTAAGTAGCACTTTGTCAGTATTGCTTTCCATTTTATGAATCAATGATCAAGAAAAGCCTGCTACTTAGGACCCCACTTGGAGCATGTGCCATTATGTTAGCTTGACTTTGTCTTCCCCTTACTGGTGCCTCCCTTTCCCTTATCTTCCTGTTGGTATTTTCAGTGGCAGAATATCTTGGTGGAGTTCAATGGTTGAAAGGTCCAGGGATGTTGAGTTCATGAGATCAGAGGTATTTCAGCTCAGAGGACTGTGAGACCCAATGGAGTCCTAGGTCAAGGGAATACATTTCACTTTGGCTGGGCCTCTAGCCTCCTGCTATGAAAACTTGATGGGATTAGAACCCCAGGTGTTAGGGTCTACATGTTGTACCCATAGGTAGAAAGCAGGACTGGGTGAGAGGGCAAAACCATTAGCAGCCATGATGAGTTTGACAACGACTGTCTACTTTCAGTGCAAGCCTAGAAGGTTGTGGGCCTTTGTAATTCTAAGTGAACCACAAGGAACACCTACGGAAGAACCGCACCAACCTCTCCAGCGTTTTCCTTAAACAATTAATGTTCTCATTTCACCAGGGCCCCGGGGCCTGCCTGGTTTCCCTGGATTTCCTGGGGAAAGAGGACTTCCAGGCCAAGAGGGTCTGCCTGGCAGAAAGGGAGAAATTGGACAGAAGGGCTGGCCTGGTTTTGGAGGAGACCAAGGAGTAAGAGGTGCCAAAGGTAAGCACATTTAACAACGCACACGGAAGTGGCGCTGTAGCTCAAGTGGTAGAGCACTCACCTTGAGCTGAAGAGCTGAAGGACAGCGCCCAGGCCCAGAGTTCAGGCCCCACGACCGACCAAAAAAAAAAAAAAAACCTTTCGGGGCTGGGAAGGTGGCTCAGTGGTAGAGCGCTTGCCTTGCATGCCTGAGGCCCTGGGTTCGATTCCTCAGCAGTACATAAGAAAAAAGCCGGAAGTGGCGCTGTGGCTCAAGTGGTAGAGCGCTAGCCTTGAGCTGAAGAGCTGAGGGACAGCGCCCAGGCCCAGAGTTCAGGCCCACGACCGGACCCAAAAAAAAAAAATGGAAGTGCTGTGACTGTCAATTTCCATGTTCCGTGTCATCTCTACTTCAATATTTCTAGTGTTGAGAGTAATGTTTGACAATTCTTAGAAAGGAAGTTTTTGTCCATAAAGCTTCTCAGTTTAACTCAAATGACTTTTTCTTCTTTAGTGATTTGTTCTTCCATTATTTCTTTCTTTGTTAGTTTATACATTTTTTTATGTAGAATGGAGGAATCAAAAAAATCGCTCTTTGCTACCTTAAATTAGTGATGTTTGCTGTGTGTTTAGATGATTATACAATTTTTTCCACCAAGAATTAAAAATTGTATTAATGTCAGCGATATAGTTGCATTCACTCTTTGAATATTATTATTATTACTATTACTATTACTGTTATTATTATTTTGGCAGTGCTGAGATTTAAACCCAGAGCTTCATGTTTGCAAGAAAGGCAATCACCACCTAGCCACAACTTCAACCTAATTTTTTTAAATTAATTTATTGTTATTGTACACGTGATGTACCAAAGGGTTATGGTACATAAATTATAAAGAATAGATCTTTTTGCACAGTGTCACCCCTTCCCTTGCTCTCTCCCAGTGTTTCCCTCCCATCCCCACCCATGAGTTGTATAGTTTTCAACACAGTGTCTAGTATCCTTACCACATTTGTCCAACCTTTGTCCCACCAATTCTGTGCCTCTGTTACCCTCCCAAAGGGGTAAAAGAAAAAAATACACTAGGACATGATAAACTATACAGGTCTCTAGGAATTCACAGTGAGACCAAAGGAGAATGTTCTTAGGATAAGACCACATAGGTACAATAGCTATGAGAATAGAGATGTCTTCCAATGGGGAAGATATGAGTCTAGTCATTGGAGATGGGACGTTCAAATCCTACATGATAAGCTGTAATGTAGACTGGATTTTCCCATGCAACTTAACTCACCAAAGACCCTGAGACCCATTTGGCTGACTGCAGCAAGCCTTCACTGAGCACTCATAGTGGACCAGCCCCCAAATCATCCCAAAGTCAGACTAGCAGGAACAACAGTGTCAAAGGGGCAGAGCTTCCTTTGGGCATTAGTTAGCTGATAACTCACCATGCATTCTCAGGCATACAGTTGAGCAGGTTGAAAGGGGATTTGTAAGTGGGAATGCGACATGGTAACCGATGACTTGCGTGGGTAATATGTGTGTTTGTTTTTCCCTTGTATAATGAATACCTACAGGAACAAGAGGACCTCCTGGAGCTGCAGGAGAAATGGCCATCTTTTTAAAAAAGGGGAAGGCTGGGGAACCAGGACCTCCTGGAGAGAATGGGTTCCCAGGAGCGAGAGGTAAAGATGGGAGATTTTTATCTTCCCCAGATAAAATGAGTTCTGTAGAAAACATTCCAGCAGTGGTGTAGATCAGACATGCTGCCCACTTACAGGGAATTAGGAAAGATGAAAGATCATTTCTCAACTCAATTTGATGCTGAATGAAGTTGGTGATGACCTTTTTGCATTTCTGTGTTTACTTAGCTGAAAACTATGTTTGTCGATGGGAGTTCTAGGCCTGAGGACTCATTCCAGGGTTTTGGCCTCTCATGTCTGCTCACTTGCCGTAATGGTCAAATACAGTAGTGCTAAAGGACAGAGAAAGATGACTTTTTATTTTTTAATGTAGCATAGGGCATGCTGTAGGGAGAGACAGAGGCTTTCAGCCCATCCCTGGGGTCTAGGTTCAAATAGAGAGGGAATGGGGCTGGGATGAGTAGTAGTTACTCAATGGGTAGTAACTCAAGAGTCCCATGACAGCCTTGGTCTGGTCGATCATCTCAGTGCTGTCAAGTGGCACCTGGTCACTATGAGAAAGGCATTGTGGTCTGCGGGGAGCAGTTTTGACTCTTGACACAAGATGTTATCAGTGAATCCTGTCCTTCCTGGATTCCACGCTGGCTGCAAGGTGACTGCAGGGGAAAATGGCTCAGAACACAGGGCAGCAGTACAAAGTAGAGGTTGTGGTGCTGAACTAAAGTTCCCTTTAACCATTTGCAGGCTGAAGTGGTAACTCAGCTTCTAACTGCCTGGGAAGGAAGGAAGGGAGGGAGGGAGGGAGGGAGGGAGGGAGGGAGGAAGGGAGAGGGGAGGGAGGGAGGGAGGGAGAGGGGAGGGAGGGAGGGGGAGGGAGGGAAAGAAAGGAAATTTTGAGTTTGTCAAGCTGAGATTAATCTGAGATTTATCTGATATACTGGTTCTGGGCTTGTGTTTGAGATAATTGGTCTTGAAGGGAATAGTACACTGTCTGCCTGAGCATTTTGACCAGTACTATTCAAACCTCGATGAGTGTGAATCACTTTGAGATCATGTCCACATGCCAGTTCTAAATCTGCACATACAAGGCAGCCAAGTCTTTTGAACTCGTACCCCTATGGCATCCTGTTGGTTCTCAAAAGAACCCCATGCCAACGACTTTGACATTCTTGCTCCAGTTCAGGTGTCATCTGTGCAAGGCCTGGGTGCTTGGGCTGGCCTTCGCTTTAATTAGCTTTTAGGGAGAGATATTTTTATTTTCCTGTAGTTAATCCTCTGGCCTAGAACTCTCCATTACAAACAGTGAACGTTGGCAATAGGTAAGATGAACATGCTGGAACATGTTCCCTCTTTCATCGGATGGCTCTGAGTCCATTCTTAGGCCACATATTTCATAGTGAGGTCATCAGAACTAGAAATGATCGAGATGTGGCTTAGCAAAAGCTCCACTATTCCACATGCCTTTGGCTTCCTCTTTTGAACATTGGACCAAGCCTTCCACTATAACCATTGCCTAGCCCAAGATTCAGCCAAGAGTCTTGTAACACTTGCAACTTCATCAGGTGATAAAGGAAGTGCCGGGCTGCCAGGGAGAAGAGGAGAGCCGGGACAACACGGACCACCTGGCCTTCACAGAGGGGAGCCTGGGAAGAATGGAGAGCCTGGACTCCCTGGACCCCCCGGCCCTCCGGGCTTACCTGGGCTCAGAGGGGTCATTGGTTTCCCAGGATTACCCGGGGACCAGGTAAGGGGCTGCTATTGCACGAGGGAAGAGAAGTAATCCTTTCCCTTTATGCTGTCAGTGTCTCGGGAGGAGTTATGATTTGCCAGAGTACATATCACTGTCCTGTACTGATCGCTGGAAAGTGAAGGAGTGCATAAAGAAAAAATAGAACCCTCTGGAAGAACATAATATAAATGAAATTTCCAACCAGTGCTCATGACTGGCTCCTGTAATGTGGCTAAACAAGTCACATTGTCTGCATAAGCCTGCACAGTTTTTCCATCACACCATAAAAATTAGTCACATGACCAGTGGTTTACTGGAAGTGGGGGTGGGGAATGTCATCCTTAAAAAATAAAATAAAATAACAACACTCCAATTCTGGATTCTAAGCTTTCCCATCTAATTCAAAACACTGTAGATTTTTGTTGTAAGTTTATTTCCCCTTCATAATCATGAGTTGCATAGCTCTTAAAAGGAAATATAATAGATGTAGTAGCTTCATCATACTCCTAAAAATGCATAACAAAATTAACTATATATCTTTTGGGATGAGATCGGTTTTTAAAGTTTGTGATATGACTTTTATAATACTTTATTTAGTATCAAGTCATTTGCTTGAAACTTAAAATTCAAGATATATATCTACATATCCATATATCTACATATATGGATATATATATATATATATATATATATATATATATATATATTTATAGATCTGAGGATCATGGCTCAAAGGCAGCCCAGGCAGTAAAGTCTGTGGGACTCTTATCTCCAGTTAACCACCAGAAAACTAGAAGTAGCACTGTGGCTCAAAGTGGTAGAATGCTAGGCTTGAGCTGAAGAGCTCAAGGACAGCTCCCAGGCCCAGAGTTCAAGTCCCACAACTGACAAAAAGAAAAGGAATATCTGTTGGCATTGGTAGCTCTTTTTCTAGGGGAGTTTTATCAAATTTTAAAAGCTAAACACATTTCTTTACCATTGTAAGTTCCATAAGCCAGTTACTTGCACAAAGGTGTAAGTGGGTAGCTTGAGTTCTGCATAGGAAACACAAAGCCTCACTTCTGTTCCATTAAATCATCAGGGTGAACCAGGTTTCCCAGGCCCACGTGGATTCTCAGGAAATGATGGAGGAAGAGGACCCAAAGGTACAGAAGACAAATTCATCTCAAATGTCTAGTCCTGGGTGCTTGTAACATTGTGAATAGGCAACTTTTGAATAACGAACAAAGGGTATCAAACACAATGGAACATACAAGGGACTCTGTGTGTGTGTGCGTGTGTGTGTGTGTGTGTGTGTGTGTGTGTGTATGTTTGTGTGTGCCTGTATTGGGGGCTTATACTCAGGACCTCATCTTTTCACTTGGCTTTCCCAATCAAAGCTGGCTCTCTACCACTTGAACCACACCTTCACTTCTGGCTTTTTGATAATTAGTTGGAGATACGAATATCTCCCATCTGTATCTCATAGACTTCCCTGCACAGTCTAGACTGTACTGCAATCCTCAGATCTCAGCATTCTGAATAGCGAGGATTTTAAGTGTGACCCACCAGTACCCAGCCGGACTCTTCTTAAGAAGACTCTATGGGATAATAAAAAAACACCCAAGACCCGAAGGATACTCTTCTGTCACTCAGCTTCAAAGGATCCATACAGGAAACAGCATGCTGCAGGTTCATTGGGTCAATCCACCCACTGGGAGGGTAGTATCCATTGACATCCACAGCCACTCACATGACAATGTAGGTTCGAGACCAGACCCACTCCCATGAGCAGTGTCCCACAGGAAATCCCAAGTCCCATTGAAGCCAGGTTCTCTTTTGAGAACTGTGTACACTAAGCTGATAGGGAGAATCATGCAGTTAGAGGAATCATGGCCAAAGCCATCAACTCCCACTAGGTGTTCACAGTTTACTTAAGAATTTCTGAGTCAGTGGAAATTTGTAATTGCGATTGCAAATTGTAATAGCAATTTCTGTTTTCTTCAAAGGGCTGGATCATAAAAATGTTCAGGTTTGTGGGCATATGGCTCATTCACAACTACATAACTGTGCTTTTGTAATATAAAAGCAGCCATAGACATTATATGAACGTAAAGGAGAGGGTATGTTCCAATAAAACTTTATTTATAAAACAGACTGACCAGTAGATTTGACTCCCCTGGCCTTCACTTATCTTGTGCCCCCCAAATTTTTGCCTTGTAAACACAACAGGCATTCTACCCTTAACAGATATTCAGGGAAACTGAAATAGAAAGTTGAATCAAGATTTAAAATTGTCCTTAGAGAAGGAGAGATCTTATTAACTCTTTATTCAAACTGCAATCAGGATATCTTTTTTAAAATTATTATTGGAGGTAAGAGTCTCACAGATTTTCCTGCCGGGACTGGCTTTGAACCAAGATCCTCAGATCTCAGCCTCCTGAGTAGCTAGGATTACAGGTGTGAGCCACCAGCACCCAATTGTTCTCTCTCTCTCTCTCTTTTTTTTTTTTTGGTGAAAATACCATACAGAGGTGTTACAATTACATGGGCAAGATAATGAGTACATTTCTTATCAAGCATTGTAGCCTCCTCCTTTGTTTCCCCTTCCCATCCCATCCTCCCCCCACACCCAATCCTCACACCCTTCCCCCCCCACCCCCCACCCCTCGCCCTGCACCAAAGTTGTAAAGTTCATTTTCGACGTAACGACTTGTACATCTCATTGTTGCAATGGGCAATCAGGATATCTTGACTTATCTTTTTCCTTTCTTTCTTACTTTCCTTTTTTTTTTTTCTGTGCTGGCCCTAGGGCTTAAACTCAGTGCCTGGGTGCTGTCTCTGAGCTTTTTCACCCAAGGCTACTGCTCTACCACTTGAACCACAGAACAATTTCTGGCGTTTTTGGTGGTTAATTGGACATAAGAGTCTCATGGCCTTTCCTGCCTTGGCTGGCTCCAAACTGAGATCCTCAACTCCTCAGATCTCAGCCTCCTTAGTAGCTAGGATTACAGACATGAGCCACAATGCCTGGCAGGATATCTTAAATTACAGTGTTTGTATAGGACCTTGAATAGGTCCTCTATCTTGATATATCACTGGGTTTCTTTAAATCTACTTGAAAATTACTCATCTTCCTTACTTTCGACTTCACCTCACTTACTGTGAATTCACAGGTATGATATTCAGTTACAGATTACTTTAATAGAAATGAAAATAACTAACTTTAAAATATAAATTCCTAATGGATGAGCCACAGGAAATATACCACTAATGGTAAATCCTTTATGAAACACACTCAGTAAATAACAAAACTGCTATATGAAAATGTGAACTGTGCACGGCCATTGATTCAACAAGAATAATCTAGTTCTATGATTACAAAGAGTGAGAATTTCAAATTTAGTTTTTGATATCTTGTGATTCAGAACTCATTCATCTTCTAAATTCATATGGATTTATTATCATCCCTTTCTTTGTTCATAGTTAAAAAATACTTTCCTTCATGCTTATATTGGCCTATGCTTACAGGAAGCCAAAATGTACTCAGAATACTTGAAATCGGAGCTATTTTTCATGGATCCACCAAATCAGAGTTAAGAGTTCTTCTAGACAGTGAGGCTGAAGAAATGTAGCCATTAGCAACCTGTGCTTTTGTGCTTCTCTCCACAATCTGGTTTTCACTTACTGATCTATCACCTGGCTTTGTCAGTTTCTAGTATCCCTTTCTTGTGTATTTTGGGATAAGTATGGGTTATCACCAACATGTTCTTCATCAGAGCAAACCATAACCATCCAACAACCAAGGATCTCACCTTCTTGTTTCTTGAAATTACAACTTCTTTGAGAAGGACTGGCTAACTGGAGAAGAACCAGATTCCTACCCCAATGAGCAATTAGCTGTGATGCTCAGTAGGACCAGAGTGGCAGCACGCAGGCATAAGGCATGCTATCATGTTAGTAGGCAGATACTATAAAACATACCTCAATTACCCCTCTTCCCTCATAACCCCATCTATTGCTTTGCCCTTCCCTCCCACTCTACCTTGAGCCCTCTATGTTACTAGAAACAACATAAGTCTTTGTATCTTGTTGAGCAGCCCTGTGAGACTAGGTCCACGTTGCCCATTGGTCAAATCTTCAAGAAAGGATGCCTTTGTGATTTTATTTTTACAAGGACACTGGGCTGGCTGAGCTTTCTTGTGAGAGATCTTGAAATGAAATCGCAGGAGGGGAAGGGAAATGATTTCCACTTTCTGTCTGTAAAACAAACAGAAAGAGAGAATTGATTAATGCCTGGTAATTTCTTAAAAAGCAACCTAAATTTGAAACCTAGTAAGGGACTTTAAGCATACAAGCTTACTAAGATTTGTAGATTGTTGGGAACTGTGGAATTGTTCTATGTGGCATTTAAATCACATCTTGTATTCATATTACCATTTGTTCTTATTAAGAAAAAAAAGTCATCAAAAAATGTCTCCCCTTGAGTACTTGAAATTTCTAAAGACAAATACCATGGGGATTTTCCAGACATGTATATGAGACCAAATAAATAACATCCTTTGTATTTTGTCACTCGCAGGAATCAAAGGTGACCCTGCCAGTCTGTATGGTCTACCAGGGCCAAAGGGCAAGCCTGGCAGCCTTGGATGTCCAGGTATGGCTACAAATGTGTCTGTTTAAAACAAAAAAAAGAGCTTGAATGAAGAACTTACTTTCCCCACCCCCGCTCTGACTAGTGGTGATTGTACTAACCCCAATGAGGTTTGCATGGAAAGGATCTCGTGGGAGGCTCAGTACTGGGTGGGCTGGAGGCCTTCCACCACCGGTCACCTGACTAATGACATTTACACAGCAATCCATTCGCCTTGGCCTTCCCACATCATCCTAAAATCAAAAGTGAATACTGACTTTTAAAAAAAATGATCTCTATCATTTTAGGTGGCCACAGGTTATCCTGGAAACCCTTTCTCTCCCAATGAGTAGAGAAGAACCAACTCCAGAATGGCTTGTTTTAGAATATTCTAGAACTGCTGAGCTATTCTCTTTCACTAGACACTGCCATGGGAAGGGGGTTGGCTTAGATATTTGGGTTTTTTGGTTTTTGGGGGTTTTTTTTGCTGCTGTTATTTCTTTTTTGTGGACATGTCCACTACACGCAATGTACAATTCTGGCATAGAATGTGGTGTGGATAAATGAACTGTGATTACGGGGATCATAGGGAAATACAAGTATGGGATGAATCTAAGGTGAGCTTAAGGAGTGTTATTAGGGTTTCTTGGCTACAAAAATGTTAATTTGGCAGTGTGGGAAAATGTTATTCTTTTTCAGGCTCACTTCCTAAAGTATCTAGGGATAGAAATCTATGAAAGCTATGATTTCCTTTAAAATACTTCATCATTTAACAATGTATTTGTAAAGAGCCAAAATATCACCCTCTCCATCTAGAAATTCTACTGCCAGGAATTTTTCCTAAGGAAATAATTTAATAGGGAAAGAATTGATTAAAGCTGTATAAAGAACATTATGTGTAATAGTAAAAGGAGTTAAAAATAACTTGAACGGCCAATGTAGGGGAAATTCGATTATTTAATTTAATTGAGATTGAATCAGTAAAATAGAATCCAGTCATTTTAAAATTGATACACTGTGGCAAACTTAAAAAACAATTCTTATGATACAACACTAATTTTAGAATTAGAAAATAAAATCATGCGTATTATTTGCACATGTGCATTCAAATAGAAAACTAGATTAAGGGCATTTTGTTTGCCAGATTTTTTCCCGATATACTTCCTTTGCAATGGGAAAATACAAGAGTTAGGGTAGAAAAGTATAGCACGTGCCGGGTGCCAGTGGCTCACACCTGTGATCCTAGCTACTCAGGAGGCTGAGAGCTGAGGATTGCTGTTCAAAGCCATCCTGGCAGGAAAAGTCTGTGAGAGTCTTATCTCCAATAAACTACCAACATGCCAAAAGTGTGGTTCAACTGGTAGAGTGCTAGCTTTTGAGCAAAAGAAGCTCAGGGCAGCACCCAGGCCCTGAGTTCAAGCCCTAGGACCAGCACGCACACACATAAAAAAAGTATGATCAGAAGCTCAAACAGGCATCCCACAGCTACTTAGACGAGGGCCATTCCTTCTTTAGGACATGTTGGAGCCCCAGGAGAGCGAGGACTGCCTGGAGATCAAGGGCCGAGAGGACCCCCTGGAAGACCAGGACCACCTGGCTCCATGGGACCCCCAGGGTGTCCAGGTAAAGTCAGGAAACCTGATGCATTCCCTTAAACCTGCTTTGAGATGGGCTGCTTTGTTTCCTACCCCTGTGCCTTTGGACCAGTCACTTAAATGTCCTCCCCATTCTTCCTTGTATTAAGTTAGTTGTAGGTAAGTGCTTGCCCCAATATCGGGGAGTAAAGTAAGACAATTCCCCTAACATTCCAACATGGTGTCAAGCGTCCTTCTTCCCTGTTACCCTCAGGTGAACAGGGGCTGCCTGGGCTGGAGGGCCAACCAGGAGACATGGGAGACCTTGGGCCTAGAGGTCTCCCAGGGAACCCCGGCATTCCAGGTCCTCCAGGAGTGAAAGGTAAGTTGGAAGGCGCCCAGCCTCTCAGAATGATAGTGCCCAGCGCAATGACAGTAACTTCACAGGGCTTTCCTGAGCTGGTAGCTGTGCTCCGGGTCATGACACTCTGTCCTGGATGCCAACAACTTCTTCCTAACTGCCCTACCCAGAGCTTCAGACAGTGCCCACATAAGCATTGATTGACCTGATTCAAGACTGAACTACCTTTTACTGGTGAAGATGCAGGATACTCTCTGTCTACCTCATTTCTCAGCACATCTAGCCAATGTTGTTGTTGTTGTTTTTAACGAGGTCAGGTCTATCTATTTATTCTCTAAAGAGATAGTCTTAACTCTTTCACGTCCTAGATTCTGGGTTAGAAGCCGGGAATATAATCTTGAAGAAAAATAGACATATATCCTGCCTTCATGGAGCTCACTTTCTAGCAAAAGAGATAGACATTGAAGAAATATATGTAAATAAAGATATATTTCCCTATTGTGATAGCTGCGGAGCGGATGAGAGGAAAGGACAAGGTATTATGGAGAAAGAGTAGCGAGTATTCATTATCATTGTTCCAGAAGCCAACTTCATGCATGCATTCTTTGGATCTTAAAGGTCATAGAGGAGTGGTCATAAGTGAATATAATATGCTACAATACAATATGGTTGTTATGGTCACATTCATCTATGATATCTAGCTTCCTTCAGTTCATTTCTCTTATTTTGGAAAAATAATGCCTTTTCCATGAAAATTTTCTCTATATCTCTAGCATAATACCTACCCTGTATCACATATGTTTGCTGAGAGACTCTTCTTACCAAATAGAATAGGATTTTTTTTTTTAAAGTAGGATCTTTTTAATATGATTGGTACCTTGTAAATATACAATGAGTATTTTGGGTGTCAGGATAAACAAATGAATGAATGTATAATAAACTAATAACTTAAATAAATACTCAAATTATTGTACTACAGAGTCACTAGTTGATGGTCAAGGCCTACATCTCAGCCAATAGTTGAAGGTTCCAGCTTACTTGGTAGGTCTCTGTAGCCAAGTTCCCTTCATTTATTTCCTGTTATTCCCTCTTCTCTTGCCCTCTACTCATTGACATATATATGTGTATGTCATATACATTTATGTGACAAACACACATATATGTCAATCATATATATGTCATACACACATATGTATATATATGTATATACATACCAAATGTGGATAAAATGAAATGATCTCTTCTCAGAACTAGAAACTACTAAATCATGTTATTGTTTGCAAGATCCAAATTCTATTTTTCCCTCTTCTCCTCTCATTGACAGCCTTCAAACATTTCCAGTATTTTAGCAAGTGTAAAATGACTTGTATTCCTCAGTGTAATTCTACAGAGTTAAGGTATTTACTTTGAAGAGTCAGTACTCATGGATTTCTACACAATTAAATAGTATCATGGGAAAAGTTTCCATAACAGAACACAATAGCTGAATACTGTTCTCCTTCTGCATTGAAGATTTTTTGTTTTGTTTTGTTTTTTGTTTAGCAATGTGAAGAACAGCTACTCATAATGATTTCAGACTATCAAACAAAACAATCATTCTGCTATTTACACCTTTTCCTTCTGGTGATTGTGGCCATTTCCTGTTTCTGGAAAGTCATGCATTCTCTGGGACTATTTTTTGACATCCTTTTGTGTCTGGAAGGAGTTGGTAACAAAACAAAAGAAAGCATTTTCTGTTACTAACTCCTTCTAATGTCTTTCCACTTCTCAGCCTTCCAGTTTAGTAGAAGAGCAAGGACTTAGAATACTAAAGACTTCTGAGTATCTTAGTGCCACAGTACAATCTTACTTTGACCCAAATGACAAGGCTCAGGTAACTATTAGTGATTCAGCTCCTTTCCCTTGAGCTTGCATTTATTTATTTACTTACTTATTTATTTTATTGTACCCTTTCTGGGGCTTGAACTCAGGAGCTGGGCATTATCCTGAGGATTATGTTTTTGTTTTTGTTTTGTTTTTAATCAGAGATAAGAGTCTCATACTTTCCTGCTCAGGCTGGCTTTGAACCATGATCCTCAGATTTTATCCTTCTGAGTAGCAAGGGTTACAGGCATGAGCCACCAGTGCCCTACTTAGGTTTGTATTTACCACTTCACTTCAGTATGATATTACTAACAGAAATGAGTAGCTAAGAATTGGTTCTATAAATGACTTGAAAAGTAATCACTATCTACATTACAATTCTGTGCAATGAAATAATTTGTTAAAAAGAGACAGGGAGGAGGTAAAGAATCAACCCCGCACAATTTCATAGCAGGTAGAGACGGGCATTATAGTAACACCTTCTGACCACATAGTGGCAGTATTTCACTGTAGACAGCCCAGTGGACGTTCAGGCTTCACAGACCAGAACAAAACCAAACAGTGGAAAAAAGACATTCCTAAAATAAAAATACCTACCTACAGTATAAACTCATTGTTGCAGTATATCATGCTGATAGTAAAGTGAACAATACCCCAGCAGGAACACTTTGAACTAAGAAACTAAATATTTGAAGTATGTTCTAAATAAGTCAAGGGGACTGATTATCTTGTTTGCACAAACCAGCTGCTGAAATCAAAAAGTTGTTTGCTCTGTGAGAACAGGCCATATGGTTTTTTGGAGTACTGCTTGTGCTCACTCAGATTTAAACTTTAACTTGGACATATGCTAAAAGTGGCTTGATTCCGAGATTTTAAAATACGTATGCCCTCCAGAAGAACAGCATCCAATTCTTAGTTGGGTGTCTATTCAAGGTTGGAGTGATGGATACCTAGAGTCAACTAGCTGTCTAGAATGTACACTGGGGGTTTTAGGTCATGACAAGGAAACAATTTTACTTAAAGAAAATGCTTTGAGCTGGGTGCCAGTGGCTCCCACCTGTAATTCTAGCTACTCAGGAGGCTGAGATCTGAGGATCGAGGTTCAAAGCCAGCCTGGGCAGGAAAGTCTATGAGACTCTTATCTCCATTAAAACACTCAAAAAACCAGAAGTGGCACTGTGGCTCAAGTGGTAGAGTGCTAGCCTTGAGCTGAAGAGCTGAGGGACAGCGCTCAGGCCTAGACTTCAAGCCCTCACAACTGACAAAGGAAAAGAAAAGAAAAGAAAGTGCTTTGAGTTGTCTTTTACTAGGAAATAAATGCCATGTGCCTTAGAGATGTGAAAACCACAGAAATGTTCTGTCCTTTTTTTTTTTTTTGGTTGGCTGTGGAGCCTAACCTCTAGGCCTGGGTGCTGTCCCTCAGCATTTTAGCTCAAGGCTAGCGCTCTACCACTTGAGCCACAGCGGCACTTCTGGTTTTTTCTGCTTATGTGGTGCTGAGGAATCGAACCCAGGGCCTCATGCATGCGAGGCGAGCGCTCTACCACTGAGCCACCTTCCCAGCCCCATATTCCATGAGTAGTTTCTTCACCTCCTCCCTTCCTTCCTCTTCCTCATCACTTCCCAAATTTGATGTCATTATTCTGACACATCAAAGATTATTTCTGGTTAGCTCCTTATCACAAAATACATCTCAGAACTCTAGGGAACCATGTCTTAGTTCATTCATGTGTTTGCTGCACTTTAAAAAAATTAGATCATACTTAAGAATCATTTTTGATGATTTTCAAACATTTCCTCTAAGTCACAAAAGATCTACCGTTTCTACCTACCTTAAAGCTGAGGTGACCAGCTAAGTCTGAAGGACTGTCTTAGGATAGAGAACTTCCAGTGTGAAAACCCAAGGAAAGTCCCAGCCAATAGGGTTATGTTGGTGAGTCCATTAAAAGTGTAAAGCTGTGTACCTTTCCTGGGGTACAGGGTAGCATTTCAGGTTTCAGATTTAAAACAAATACACTCTGAGAATAGGAATCTAGTCACAGAAAGTGGGCTGCCCACACAGATAGACGGCACAAGTGTCCCGGGGCAGCGTAGAGGAAGAGCAGGCTGGTCTGCGCGTGCAGAGCCACGCAGCCACACATGATGGCCGTGAACCAGAAGGCTGATCAGAGAGGTGAATAAAAATTCCTCATTACCCAGGAATGTGCTTTGTTAGCCTAATTGCCTCTCATCTGCACTGTATATATTTTATGCATGAACAACTTTCTGATTTAGAGATGGGATTGATAAAAGCTTTCAGTAAAAGGAAAAATTACCCTTAAAACCCTCCCCAGATGTAGCTGCATTCAATTTAGAAAGATAACATTGGGTCAGAGAAGGGTCGGCCAGTTCAACAATGGCAAGGGGCTGGGCCCTGACAGTCCAGGATCTGGATGTGTTGATGTGACAATGGGTGAGCTGGCAGAGGCTGGGACATTCCTCCCTCAGCCAAGTCCCCAAGCCATCCATCTTGTCAGGTCACGCTGGAGATCAAAACACATGGAAAGAGCAGAGTAGTCTCAAAATTTTATTATCATTTCAGATAGATTGCAATAAATATCCAGATTTGGCAGCTGAAGAAGGTCCCCGTGTTCTTTTGGTGCACACTTGAAAGATTGGCTCATAAAATAGGCAAAGAGGACTGGAAAATAAGTGAAGCCAGAACTGTTTTTTTTTTTTTTTTTTAAATAGTGGTTAGGAAACAAGAGATTTAGAGAAAATAAGGATTTATTCCCATTTTTGTTTCCAAGTGCAAGAGCATATGGCTCCTTTGAAATGACCTAAAGTTACGCTTTTAAAAAGAAGGTAACAATTGTCTCTTTAAAATGTTGGCGATAAATAGAAGGGAACCACCTAACTCTACCAGCTTCCTAGATGTACACAGAGGGTCTGATTTAATGCCCAGAGAATATTTAGCACTTGAATAATTTATATATAAGTGGAGTCCTTCAAATTCTCTAAATTGTATTTGCCATATATATATATATATATATATATATATATATATAATTTTTTTAATTGTGGCTGAGCACCAGTGGCTCATACCTGTAATCCTTGCTACTTAGGAGGCTGAAGTCTGAGGCCTGTAGTTTGAAACCAGCCTAGGTAAAAAAAAAAAAATCATGAGACTCTTATCCCACATGAACCATCAAAAAGCCAGCCATGGATCTGTGGCTCAAGTGGTATTACACTAGCTTTGAGGAAAAAACGAAAAAGATAAAAATCTCAAGACCACGGCCTAGTTCTTGAATTCAAGCCCCAAGACCAGCATGAAACCAAACAAAAAGGTTGTGGTATGCACACAAATTATAATTCACTCTTTTTAAGAATTAGATTTCTCTCTACCTGTTTGGTGCCTGGCCCTCCTTGTCTACCCTTTCCCATTTACTTCTTCAATAGGTAACCACGCACTGAACATCTACTATTACTATGTACCAGCAAGCACACTGAGCCTGGGGCTAGAAGACCCACGGGACTAGGTCTTGTTCTCTGATGTATGAGTAAGGGAGACAGCTGGCTAAGGGTAGGGTTGTTTACAGCACAGCACAGGTATGGTTGGTCCATGGAATCCTGTGTAGGTACCTTTGGTATAGCGAGGGACACTTGATGTAGGTCTGGTCATATAAGCTGAAAGTTGTCTCGAATGTTAAAAATTTGAAGCTGAACTGAGTGAATGTCTGACTATGTATCAAGAACCTTCTGTCTTGAGTGAGAAAGAATAGCTCCTTTTGCAGCATCCAGAAATGGAACAGTCACCAGACTTGACCAGAGAGGTATGGAGAGGAGCTTTCTTTCCTGAATCCCTCAGTGGAGGGATGGGTGGAGAAGATGGGTGGAGAAGATGGGTGGGGTACCATGTGACTGGGATCAGGAGGAGCCCCAACATATTCGTTTTCCATTCCTCCCTTATTTCCATCCTCTTCCCTCCTTCCATCTTCCTCTGAGTTGATGCTTGCCAGTTAGAAAACTCTCCTTTGAAAAAGTGAACTACAACACAAAGTCCAACAGTGGAAAGCCCTAAAAGAAAAGTTTCAAGTGGAAGTGGTCAGTGACAACTTGATTCTCAAAGACAGAGGCGTCCATGGGATAACTAATGTCTGCTTACAGAGTCTGGAGCTTGAATTCAGTGATCAACATAATATCAGGTCAATTGTTTTCAAAAGGTATCAGAATGGTTCAGAACAAAGGTGTTGGGAAAAAAATACCTGCGGTTGAATTGACCTTGCAGACCTATTTTCCCAGGTAACAGGGTGCTTAAAATAGAGACAGGGAGGACAGGTAGTCCTCAGGATGCAATGGCTGTCCTGTTGTCTTACTGTGTTGACATGGAAAGAACTGGAAGAAGTTAAGACCCACAGACCCTGGTGGGAGAAAAGACCCACCTGGATGGGAGGAGATCGGATTTGCTCCCACCTGAACTCTTCTCCTCATCTCCAGTGATTTCATTATCATCAAATCAAAGGTCACTTCCTGCAAGAGGCAGTGATTCTAGACTGTATCTGGGCATGAGATCCCCAGTAAGACGTTCAGGTGACAGAATGTGTCTACCATTGCCTTTGGTGTACCCTCTGGTTTGGATCTGTGGCCAGAGTAGAAATCAGCCATCAGTGGCTTCTCTGGTCTTGGTGACACAGGCCTGTGGTGTGTTTCAGGTCCTGCTGGGTCTCCTGGCCTGAATGGCTTACATGGTTTGAAGGGTGAAAAAGGAAGCAAAGGTGCTTCAGGTAAGATCAAACCATTCGCGAAGGAATCAGCTTTATTTCAGAAGACCCTGAGATAAAGTAGTGCACTCTCCTCCTATTTCTTCTCTGCATAGGACTTGAGAGTAAAACTGAAAAAAAAAAAAAAAAAAAAAAACAACCAATTTAATCTACAGACACAGTATTGCAATTATCTCTAGCACTGCTAATCGTTTACATATAAAGGATGCTAAGCAAATAAAAAAGAAGAAATGATTGGCTCACAGTATGTTTGGTTGGTTTTGAGACAGGCTCTGTGCTAAAAACACTAAGAACCATTGCTTACATGGAGCTGGATTTTTAGATATTATGAGTAACAAATAAATAGTCCAGGTACAAATAAAAAATAACCCCAGCATTGTTTTGTTTTGTGTAGCTATGTTTTGTACCACCACACGGATGTGATTAGAACCATTTGCAGCTTTTAATGTCAGTGCCAAGAAAAATTACCAGAACCATTTGTTGTTATTTTTGATAAAGCAGGTTCATCTTCAATATTTGGGGTTTTAGCCTGTTCCAAAAATTACACATTTGTGTTGTTACTTTTTCAGCCAAATAATAACCAGACAAAGCATCAGGTAGGACCAACATGTAAACTTGAGTGGGAAATAAAGATATAATTGTGTGGCTAGGTATAAATCTCTTGATGGTGAGATGAAATCTTTATAGAATTTGGAATTTGATCACTTTGGATTTGCTTAGTAGATCTTTTCGATTAAATATCTGATTAAATATGTACTTCTTCCCAGAAACCAATGACGTTTATCCCCTTAATAGGAAAACTCCAAAACATAACTCTTTTTATGTTGCTATTTCCACTTCAAAGAAATTGACTCACAATGATTTATTGTTGTATCTTATTTCTTTTTGCTTTACCCATTGAAAGAATTAGAGCATTGATGGTGTTCCCTAAACTCTCTCTCTCTCTTTTATTCTTTAATCTGAGAAATAATCATAAAAAAAATAAAGCCTGGAGCTGACCTTGTGCTGGGTCATCAAGGATAATGACAATCCAGCAATGGGACACAATGCCTGCCTGTCCCCAATACAGTCAGAGCGTGTTCTTGTACACACCAGTTCTCTGTCACACTCCTGTGGGGCAGCAGGCATTTTTCATGCACCATGTGCTGACAAATAAGAATAGAATGTAATATTGCTGCTCTTCTCCTCATGAAGGTTTGTATGAAATGGGTCCACCAGGCCCAATGGGACTACCTGGGAGAAAAGGGGAGAGAGGAGACCCCGGGAGCCCCGGAATTTCTCCTCTAGGTCCTATTGGAGAAAAAGGTTTCCCGGGCCCCCCAGGTAAGAAGCAGCATGCTTTGTCTCCTCTCTCAACAATTAATTCTAAAACTTGGTCCATGTAATGTCGCTCACCTGTGAACATGTGTGTACACAGGGCCACCCGGGCCACCTGGTCCTGCAGGTGCTCCAGGAAGAGCTCCGGAGGGTGACATTCCTGAACAAGGCCCATCTGGAGATCAGGGACCTCCTGGCCCTGATGGTCCCAGAGGTATGAGAAGATGATGGCAGAGACTGGCTCTCTTTTCTAGATGCTGCCAGCTCAATAGGACTGTAGGACCAGACCATGGCAGAGCAGCAATGCCCATGAAACCCCATCAATTTGGCAGACTGGGTGGAATATGGGTAGTGGTGGGCACTCATCCCCATATTCAGGTCCCAAAGCAGCCCCTGACTCTTCTATGTCAACTCTGCCCTGTCATCTCTGCCCAGATGCAAACAGAATGTAGAGCAAGCATCATATCACCGACTTGGAGCTGCTCAGTGAGGCTTCAGAGGTGCCCGTTAGGTGGCAGGACCTAGGCCTGCTGCACACAGACGTCCTGAGAGGCGGGTAGCTTGTAATCCCTCTCACCACTTCACAAGGATGCCTTCTGAAAGGGCAAGATTTGGGGAGCTCTTGTAAGCTAGCTGACTTTTTATTTAAGAGTCATCTCAGTCCCACAGATTGTCCCATGCAGTTCTCACAAGCTTCTAGAATTCTTCTACAGAGACATAAATATCATTTGGGGATGTTTATAACTTCAAGAAGAATAGAATTGTCCAGGGCAAAACAAAAAATCAAAGCAATAAAATATTCTCAGAAATATAAATGCCCAATGAAAAAGTATTTGTGATCAACTTATTCCTGTCTGTAGATACTTGTTTTCAAATAGAGTACTATATTTAATTGCATGAACATTCATTTTCTATCAGCCATAGTTTTTCAAAAATATATAACCGATTTATAACCAATCCATCCATTAGTCATCCATTCACCCTTCCTTCCTTCCATTTATTCATCTACCCACCCTCCATCTATCCCATCTTTCCATTATCCATCCATCTGTTTTATTAAAGTAGTGAGATGACACCACACATAAAGAACAGAAGCTGATCTCTCAAAAGGAAATGTCGTGGAGAGAGATGAAGTCTTGTGTGGGTTCATTATTTCTTTTTTATTTTTTTATTTATTTTTATTTTTTATTTTTTGGGTCCAGTTGAGGGCCTGAACTCTGGGCCTGGGCGCTGTCCCTCAGCTCTTCAGCTCAAGGCTAGCGCTCTACCACTTGAGCCACATCGCCACTTCCAGCTTTTTTTTTCTGCGTATGTGGTGCTGAGGAATTGAACCCAGGGCCTCATGCATGCAAGGCAAGCGCTCTACCACTGAGCCACCTTCCCAGCCCGAGGGTTTATTATTTCTAATAGCTCCTAACCCATGATCTTTACCATTTCTAAACCCAGGCTCCATGGGATGTACTCTATATTTCACCGTAAAATGATTGACATTCATTCTTCTAATCCTCTACGTCCCTTGCCTTTCAAATCACTAAAATTTTAAGAAGTTCTCTGAGAGCCAATCAACTCCTTTGTCTTTGGCTGAAAGAACATGTTCCCTCCTTTCCTTGTCAGGAGAACCTGGGCCTCCAGGCCCCCCTGGAAGTGTGGATCTTCTGAAAGGCGATCCTGGTGACTATGGCTTACCAGGTGCCCCAGGATCCCCAGGCCCACCAGGTCCTCCCGGATGTCAGGGTATTCCAGGATGCGATGGAAAAGACGGCCAGAAAGGTATGACTATAAGTACCTTACATACTATGTATCTTAGAGTAGACCATCTTGGGGGTACTGTCCTTCTATGGTACAAGCCTGCTTTTTGGTTTGGGATTGGGGGAAAAACAGTGACTATTATTTCCAAAATTCCCTGACTTCCACCAAAAGCCTTCAAGTTTGAGTAAAAGTTGGAAAGTTCAGGGTACAGGGCTTTTTAAATTCCAGTTTGGCTTCATCTGGATCATGGATGCGTTCTCTTTAACCTTTCTGCTCGATCGGTCAGTTTACTTCAGACGGTAGTAGCTCATCTCAGCCTTCCAGAGTCAGACAATCTTTCACGTGAGATGCTGACTTTGCTCTCTCTTTTTGGATCTTCATGGTAAATCAGACTATTACTGTCGCCAGTCCGTTTCATTCTGTGCCCTCATTGTCATGTTTCTTTTAGGACCAATGGGATTTCCAGGGCCTCCTGGCCCTCCTGGCTTTCCTGGCCCACCTGGAAAGAAAGGTTTACCTGGACCTCCAGGTAGAAAAGGGCCCCTGGGCCCTCCAGGTAAACAATTAATGTACGGCCAATTTCTAAGCAACCTGAAGGTGGCATTTTGTCTAAACATCTAGGAGGATCAGAATCCAAAGGTTATCAATTATTTTGAAATTGTTAAACTCTTGTGAGTTAAACCCTTTTGGATATAAGCTCTTTATGTACTGTATATACTTTATGTACTTATATTTGGTACGCTTATAAGTGTTTTCCTAACAAATTTAAAAAATTAGCGAGGTACCATATAATTTTAGCAACTCAGGGGGGTGAGATATGAGGATCTTGGTCAGAAGCCTGCCCAGGCAAATAAATTTGAGAGATTCCTTATCTCCAGATAACTAGCAAAAATCTAGAATTGAAGGCATGGTTCCAGTGCTAGTATACCAGCTGTCAATCACTACCACAAGAACAAAAAGCCAAAATCAACTAAGAAAGAATTGGGGAGACAAGGAGAGAGTGTAAATAGGTTTGTATGTTTGATCTTGGCAGAAGTAATATCTTTCAAGATCCTGAATCGATATCATGGCAATATAGTAACAATTTAGAATAGTTTGTAATCTCTTAAATTGGTCCTCTAATCCAGAGAATATATAAAGTTCTTTGCTTTATGAGGGATCATATTACAACAGAACAAAGGGCTTGGCACTTAGATTTTTTTTAAAAAAATATTTCTTTCCAGTGCCTTACCTATAGAACTTGACAAATTAATACAGAATTTTCAGAACCTTTAAATAGACATAGTTCCTAGGCACATTGGTTCAGGGCATATTTACCATAAGAAATCAGCTAGAATTGTGTATTTCTCAAGAGAGTTTCATGTCAAGTTTTCCTAGAGAGGAAAACTCCATTAGTGCTCAGAGCTGTCTCCCCCTGTCCGTCACATGGCTGAGGACTTCGGCTGAAAATAGGATGCTGTCGTTCTGCACGTCAGCGATGCTGCCTCAAATGATTGCTTAGGTTCTCAATAAATCAATGTCATTTCTGTCCTAATTTAAACATTCTAACGTCTCTTTCCACCATGTGAAAATCGTGGCATGGCCTCAAATTTTTGGCTTTGGAATCTCCGCAGGCTCCAGAGGTAAGCATTGCTGTGAAGTGAATGGTTAGCCACGCTGGTTGCTTTCTCTTCTCTTCTGCCTTTGCCAGGAAGAGCAAATGCAGAGCAAACAGTTTTTGTGAATTACACCAGAGTTGTTTTTTGTTTTGTTTTATTTTGTTTTGTAGAAAGAATGCTACGTTGTATTAGGTTTTAAGGCCTCCTTTTCCTTGTTTACCCTCCTATTTGTGTCCTAATCATGACCCTCATTATAGATGGTCACAATGGGGTAGGCACTTAGCTTCTAAAATTTCAATTTGGGCTCAAAGTCTGAGTATTCCCATCAATGTGACAGCACACACTAATGTAAGTTCCCTTTATGACTTCTATGGTATAAACACACTGAAAAATCCTTAATACCAACATTATTAAGAGATAGTCCCTTATCCTTCAAACTGTGACAAGCCTTTCCTAGCATACCTTTCTGTCCATTTTCTTTTTTCTTTTTTTTTTTAACCTTTCTGTCCATTTTCAAAGGACAAATTTCTTGGTGTGTTAAAAAGCAAATGCTCACTTAACACATCACCATGTAAAAGCAACATATAATTTTGTGCCTGGCACTTTCAATGAAATTAACAAGTGTTTCTGAAAAGAAAAAGGAAAAATAAGTGAATGTGTACATTTGTTCTTTCCTGGTATTTGATATTAACCTTTCTTGCCTTGAATCTAGATGCCATATATTATTTTCAGGGACCTTTGAAGACAAACCACAGCTCTCTTCTTTCAGGTTTTGTTTTATTTAAAGAGTAAAGGGGAAAAAAAGCAAGCACTGATGTCTCATACCTGCAATCCTGGTTATCAGGAAGCTGAGATTTGAGGATCATAGTTCAGAGCCAGCCCAGACAGAAAAGTTTGTGAGACTTTTAGCTCTAAACTACCAAAAAGCCAGAAATGGAGCTGTGGTTCAAACAGCAGAGTGCTAGCCTTGAGCAAAAGAAGCTCAGTGATAGCACCCCATGCAATGAGTTCAAGCCCCAGGACCAGCACCAAAAAAAAAAGCAAAAAGAAATTAAAAACTGTTATATTTTAATATTCATATTTAAAAATAAGTACATTTGAGTTTTCATTTTAGTCCTCTCTGTGTGGCTGTATGAGAAATCATTCGAAGACAACTTTAACATTCTAAATCTAAAATCTAGCCAAAAGACCACCCCATCCCCATTGTCCAGCCACTTCCTCTGGGAAGGCCCAAGCCTCTTTCCCAACTCAGCCATAGTGGTAAAGCCACATTTTACTTTCAAATGAACGTATTGTGAACGTCTATCTGTCCCTGTGCTGCTTGTGTTTTCATACTACGTTTTATGAGAGGCTCAATTTGGATCAGCTTCTAGATTCAAGTCCATTTTTCACAGGCACATGGAGGATTGTAGATGGAAACTTTGTGGTTTGGGTGACATTTTGCTAAGATTTTTCTTAGTGCTTTACTGTTACAGTTGCTAAAATTGTTACCCACCTTTGTAGGAATGTGAAGAAAAGCAGAAGGAATCCAATGGTAATATTTTAACATGTTTCTTAGAATTTATCACACAGGGATCTCTAGGGTAAGGCTGTGACTTGGGGGTCAAGTATTTGCCTAGCAGGCCCAAGACCCTAAATGCAATCCCCCGTAAAACATGATGATGATGATGATGATGATGATGATGATGATGATGATGATGATGATGATGATGATGATGATGATGATATTGAGGCAAGCTGATATGATGGTCATTCTGGGTTTTAATCTGGACTCTGCCATCTGTTGCTGTATGATCATAAATGTATCAGTTATTTACTAGTTTTCTTACTTTGTATGTGTCTCTTGGACCATTCCAATATTATATCCTCAAGGAGCAAAGTCATTGGGTTAGAGCTTCTAGTAATTCTGAAATTAGATTATTTTTGTGCATGCTGGGACTGGGGCTTGAACTCAGGGTCTTGTGATCTTGCTTGATATTTTGCTCAAGGCTGGAGCTCTACCACCTAAATCACAACTCCACTTATGGCTTTTTGCTGGTTAATTGAAGATAAGAGTCTCATGGACTTTTCTACCTTCGCTGAGTTCGAACTATGCTCTTCAGATCTTAGCTCTCTGAGTAGCTAGGATTACAAATATGATCCACCAGCATTTGGCTGCAAGTCTGCAATTCTGTTTGAATAACAGACTAGGAAAACCCACCTTACTGCTGTGCTATGAATTAGGAGATAGGTTTTAGAGACAAACCTTATGAAATGCCACGTGTGGCTGGTGCCCCAGCATAAAGTGAGCCTAAAGCTTGGAGATCCCATCAATGTCATGATACTGTTGGTGCCTTAATGAATTGTCACCATTGCACACTTCCACTTCCTCTGGTAATCCATTCATCATACCAGAAGTCAGTGGCCCCTTTCATCAGCAAATGCTGATGATTTCAATGCATCTCTGCAGAGAACTAAGCAAGTTCCTGCCTTCACTGAATGTGTGCACACATGCACACACACACACACACACACACACACACACACACAAATTTAACATTAGTATAATGTGGGAAGTCCATGTTTAACTGGAGACTGCAGAAAGAGCTGGCTCATAAGCATTTGATCCCATCACACAGGGGTGATTCTAATTTCAGGTGAGCCTGGACCACCTGCAGATGCAGATGCCTGTCCCCGAATCCCAGGGCTCCCTGGGGTACCAGGCCCCAGAGGACCAGAAGGGGCTGTGGGACTCCCTGGACAGAGAGGCCCTCCAGGACCAGGTATGAACTTTACTCTGTTAATTGTTTGTGTCATATTGCTGAAGTGAAAATCTAGATCTATAACAAAAGTTTATTATAAAGGTTATGTACAGAGGGTTTACAGTTACGTAAGTAATGAAAGGACTATGTTTTTTTTGAATTGTTACCCCCTCCTTCATTTTCTCCCACTTTTCCCCCTCCCGATCCCCCACCTCTCAAGTTGTAGAGTTCATTTTCAACATAGTATCTAATGAATATCACTGTTGCATTGGTTCACACTTTGTCCTACCATTTCTATGATTCCCCTTCTCTTTCCCAATCGAGATGAACTTATATATAAGACAAAGGGTACAGAAATTTAAAAAAAACAGAGACAACAGGGAATAAACAAAAGGAGAAAAAAGAAAGAAAAAAAGAAAACAGTACAGTTAAAAAATTCTCTTGTTTCCATTTCTTGGAGTTCATTTCGATAAGCATCATTTTACATGGTCATATGCACATAGCTATTGAGCCATTGTGATCCTCTCCTAAGAATATCCTCCTTTGTTCTCAGTGTGAAAATCCTTAGAGTGTTGTTTAATTAATCATGTCCAAGTGTTTTATTATGCTACTTTTTAAATTGGAGCCTAAATAACTAGAGATGATGAGGCACTAAAAATTTCCTTCCATTTCTTTTAACCAGTTTTTATTCATAGATTCAAAGGGCTAATCAAGTTCTAATTAGATCTATATGTCTCTTCTATTTTTTTTTTTTTTTTTTGTCGGTTGTGGGGCTTGAACTCTGGGCCTGGGCGCTGTCCCTCAGCTCTTCAGCTCAAGGCAAGCGCTCTACCATGTGAGCTACAGCGCCACTTCCGGTTTTCTGGTGGTTTATTGGAGATGGGAGTCTCACGGTCTCTCCTGCCCGGGCTGGCTTTGAACCCTGATCCTCAGATCTCAGCCTCCTGAGTAGCTAGGATTACAGGCGTGAGCCACCAGCGCCTGGCTCTTCTATTTTTGTAATAAACTTTGCTCAAATCTTTTATGCTTGGTCAACTTTTGGGAGTGGGTTTTTGAAATCTCTTAGCACATCAAAATAGATATTCTGTTAATCACCATTAGCTGTTGAATGATAAACAATTACATCTGGTTCTGTAGAATAGAAACTAAGCCTGTGGGAAGAGAGAAGGAGGCGAACGCATAGAGGAAGGATAGGGAGGAGGTAGATGCTCTTAATGCTGCTATTGGATCATTCCTTTAATTGATATGACTATTGCTCACTATGGTGGCAGGATCCTTATTGTATATAGATGCAAACCACATTCTTCTGTTAGGAAGTATCTTCCAAGTGCTTTCTTCTCAGCTCTCTGTTATCACTTTGGGTAATTTACAGAGAGATCAGGGAGTCTGGGATTGGATGTCTGGAAGGGACTTTTATCTTCAGACCAGTTGGAGGTACCCATGATTCCAGAAACATGATATGCAAATTATCAGAAGGCTCCCTCTAACTTCTCCCACTGTCCAGCTGTGATAGGAGCTCTTAATATTTTAGTTCCAAGGAATTAGAAGTTTGTGTCACCTGTTTTTCCTAGTGGTTCCCTAGACTTAAGAAGCTGAACACCTAAAAGATGTCCCTTCAACTTCTTGGGTAGAGGCCAAAGCCTCCCTAGAGTCCTTTTCAAGCTGACTGCTGGTAGTGTTTTCTGCACGGCATCTGTTCATGCACAAGGTTAATTGGGTTTCAGTGACATCCTTCAGCATGCTGTGATTACTTATTTACCTTTCTTTCTTTGGTTCTCATTGCATGTGAGAAGTTCTAACTGGCCAATAAACATTTTAAATACATGCTATACTGTGCATCTATCAGTCATGTATATCTATTTTTGCATATGTCTATTTTTACATCTTTTTAAATGTGTTTTTATTGTAAAAATTCTGTACAGAGGGGTTACAGTTACATGAGCAAGGTAATGAGTACGTTTCCTATCGAGCATTGTTGCCTCCTCCTTTGTTTTTCCCCTATCCTCTCTTCCCTCCCACCTCCACAACTACACTCCCCCCACCCTCCGCCTAAATTGTAAAGTTCGTTTTTCAACATAGTGTCTTGCACATCTCATTGTTACAATGAGTCAACCTGTATCCCTATTTAAGCATTTTGTTTTTTCCCTTCCCCTCCCCAAATTAGAGAAGTGTATATATAAGATGCAGGACAATGACATCAAATACACTGAAAACAGGGGTTATACCATGGGGGAGGAACATACAAAGAAATTTAAAAAATCACATGGTACATTATAAATATGTTAGAAACAATAGCAAGAAAGAAAAAACCACTTGTGTCCCTATGACCAGATAAGATGATGTTAAGTGAAATGAACCCCAAGATAGGGACATGCATCTATTTTTTACATATATGCTTTGCCTATATCTCCAGGACTGCCTCCCAACTCTTAAAAAAATAACTTGCAACTAGGAGCTGTGACCTGTTGTAAGGGTTTGCAGATTGTTTAATAAATACTTCCAGTTTCCCTCCACCTGGTACTACTGTGAGCAGTACAAAGATGAGTCTTCCAATGTGTTTTCCTTAACTGGGGAATCCCAGTCACGTGGCAGAAATAGCTAGCAGGGCAGAAGTAACTCAAAGGTCAATTATAATTCATGCCTTATGGATGTTACAAGTGGAGGACAGTAGGAGATTGGGTCAGAAAGTGGTAAAGCACATGTGGAGCTTGGTAGGACCATGAAGACCCAGCGAGGGCTGGCATTTGAGCAGAGTCTGAAGGAAAGCTTTGGTTGAGGAGCCAGAATTGTCCAACAAGGAGACAGCAGGACCGTAGTAGATTGGTCTATTAATGTAGTAATGAGGAATCAGCTACATTCTTGTTTCTCTAAGTGTGTGGTCCAAGGATCAGTGCTCCATTTCCAGGCCTACTGAACCTGAATCTGCATTTTAATAAGATCCTGGGACATTTATGAACATTTAAATTTGAGAAACCCTTACCGTAGCCTATGAATGCTCTCTTTAAAAGATGTTAATGCCTTCCCTAGTGATTCCATCCCAATTGCAGGTTCAAGTCACCTAGAGGAAATAGAAAAGGTTCTAGTGCTTGAGCCTCATCAGACCAATGGAAGGAAGAGGGGTCTGAGCCCAATCCCACAGATGACGCAAGCAGGCAGCAGAGGCAGAAACCCGCTGTTGTACCCCAACATCAAAACTGAGATCCTGATGGTGGGTGGTTTTGTCCATCATAGTGGCTTTAGGAAACAGCTAAAGAAAAACAACTGAAAGAAAATATACCAAGGGTAGATTCTGTAATCTTCAACTTCGTAGTGAAATCGGACATGTGAAGATTCTCTCTCTCTCTTTCTCTCTCTCTGAAGATTGTGAGTTCTGAAAGAGAGCTTGCTTGCTACCCAGGCCCAGGTGTGATTGCCAGTGCCAATTCCTCCTGATGTAGGCTGGAGGGGCTCATCCACAGGGGCTCATCCTTCTCTGGCTTCCTTTGCCTTCTTAAAGGTGATAATGACCCTGTCTGATGACAGTGGGGCCTTGTCCCAAGACCAGCTCTGCCACAGAATGTGACCATTGTTACACAAAACAAGAACTTGCTCAGTTCTCCCAGTGAGCCATTCCTCTCTCTCCAGAGTGTCTCAGCCCAGCTTCCATCACTCCTCAGCTCAGCTTCCTGGGGTTGCCTTTGCCCTACAGGACACCTGCTTCATTATTGCTTTCTTTGGGGGTCCCTGTTCTCTGATACTACCTCCTGTTTACAAGGAACCAGAAGTCATTCTCAATGTTTTCTGCATTCCCTTCTCCCACCTGTTACCACTGGGTATCTGGCTAGCTAAGAATGACAGGTCTAAAAGGGCCCAATCCTGACTGACCAGGCCTACCTTAAGTGTAGGTTTCTCAGTACCCTTCCTTTCCTGAAGAGGATTCTTTCAAAAGTGTGTGTGGGGGGGAGGGGGTGCATACACAATTACAGTTGGCTGAGTTGTGAAAAACAGCTGCTTCTAGAAGAAAACACTTCCACTTAAAATGACATTATTCTTTTCTTCCTATTTTCTTTGGAGATGAGACTGACATAAAACACACCAAACTTCCCTCTCTGTCCTTCCAAGCATGGAGGCTAATACCACACTAAGTATAAGTGGTATCTACTCAAGGCCCTCCACCCCAGAAGACCTAATGCTCTATATCCACACATCTCCTCCCTCTGCAACTTTTCCTACAGGGAGGCCCTCCAAGCCTTCCACCTCCTAAAGTAAACGCAAAGGCAGTTTCCATTTTGTTTTGAGTTGTCCTTGCCTAATGTGTGTGTCCACATCCTGTGAGGGATGTATTTGTCTTCACTCAGGTTAATGAGGGCTTTCTTCCTGTCTCTGGGAAAATGTCATCCTCTAGCATCTTATCCTAAAGGAAACAAAGTGTGCATTGTAACACTTGGCATGGAGATCCGCAATCAATCAGAGATGATGGCACTTGGAGTCCATATGTCAGGTGGCATGTCTGGTACCTGTCCAATAGATGAAGGCAATTCTAACAAATCCATGAACCAACTACTCCTCAGTCCTTGGAAGTCCTTTGTAGACACCCATAGTGGCTTCATGTTGGACCCCTTTTGTCAGATAGGATGGAGAAAACTCAGTGTTTTTTTCTGAAACACCTGACATTGTTCTTGATGCTGGTGGGGGAAGTCACACCAGCTCTCCATCCAGGAAGAAGAGGTACTTGCCTTGTTACATGGAGAGTAAAGCTGTACTCACCTGAATGGGAAGACCTGTCCTCCTACAAGGTGCAGGCACCTTCAGGACACTAGGCACAAATGCATTTCTAATCCTGGGGCTCAAAGGTGGGGTGACGTTAATAAGGGCACTAAAGAATCAAAAAGAGACTCTCTAGAGAGGAAATAAGAATGGCTAATAGACACATGAAGAAACGTTCAACATCTCTGGCCATAAAAGAAAGGCAAATCAAAACCACATTGAGATTCCACCTCATCACAGTTAGAATGGCCATTATCAAGAAAACAAATAATCACAGATGTTGGCAGGAATGTGGCCAAAAGGGAACACCACTAGCTACTAAACTGTTCTTGGGAATATAAACTGGTTCAACTACTCTGGAAACCAGCATGGAGGTTCCTCAAAAGACTAAACATAGAGCTCCCCTATGATCCAGCAAACTCACTTGTAGGCATTTACCCAAATGATCACAAACAAGGCCACACTAAAGCTACAAACACAACTATGTTCATTGCAGCATTATTTACCATAGCTAAGATATGGAACCAACCCAGATGCCCCTCGGTAGATGAATGGAAAAAGAAAATGTAATACATATATACATAGGCTCCATGATTTCCCTCATTTGTAATAATTAGTATATGCCTAGGATAGTCTTAGCAGAGGATCATACTAGCTCAACAGCTGTGTACATATGACCATATAAAACAATGCTAATCAAAATGAACTCCTAGATATGAAAACAAGAGTTCTTTTTTTGAAAATGTACTGTGTGAAGTTATTCCTTTTTTTCTCCCCCACCCTTTGGTTTATCCCCTGTTGTCACTGTTTTTGATTTTGTTACCTTGTGTCTTGTATATATGTTTATCTGATTTGGGGAAGGAAAGGAGAATAACAAGGGAGACAAAGGACAAAGGGTCAACCAATGCAACAGCAATACAAAAGACTATGTTGGAAATGAACTTTACAGCTTGGGGGGAGGGGAGTCAGGGGAGAGGGAAAGTGAGAGAAAATGAGGGAGGGGGTAACAATGTCCAACAAGAAATGTACTTATTACCTCAATTATGTAACTGTAACCCCACTGTTCATCACCCTTAAATGAAATTAAAAATGAAAGGTGGGGTGATAGCTCATTAACCACCATGACACGAATGCAGTCAACTGGCCCCAGGGTGGAGGACAAAGACCATCTGGGGACAGAAGTAACAGCCCCAGACTAGCCATGTTAAAATAGATCTTCCAAGCAGCAAGAGCTGGTTCTAGGAGGCAAGGCTGGTCAGAGAAGAGGGGGAAGGAGAAATGTATCATCCCCTGCCCTCAACATTCCAGGCTCTCAACATGCTGCCTGTTCACAATTCCTGGCCCTTTTATGTGACTCAAGCCCTATGTCCCTCCCCAACTCCCAGTCAGCCTCCATTGTGTTAGCCTCTAAGGGCACCATGTGTCCCTTGCCTGTCTAGGCCTTTGTGGGTGCTGTTCCATCCACCCATGTACCCTATGATATTGATTTTCAAGTTCATGGTCACTCCCTAGATGTTTCTTCTATTCCAGTGGAAGATTCGAGGCTAGTAACCTTCTCTTTCTGTTTCTGTATCTTCTCCATATAATCTTTAGTGTCACACTTGTGTCACCAGAACACATCCTTGCTTGTTTGATTTGTACAACTTCTTAGATCAGGGGCCTCAAATCCATTTTCGGTGAAGATCCAGACAGTGGGTGTGTATCAGACTCTAGAGGCTCAGCACTGCTACTGCAGCATAGGTGATACATGATTTATGAGCCTGGCCTCATCTGTGGATGGTGGACTCACCCACAGTGACTGGCCACCCCCCCACAACCATAGCAGCTTGAGGGCCACTGTTCTGAGCTGTCCCCCATTGTAGCTACCTGGAGGAACATTCTGCATTGGAGGTATTGAGTGGCCTTTCCCCACCAGATGCCAGTATTGGGACCTGATCTCCCATGTGACAAACAGCCATAAAATATCTCTGGACAATGTCCTATGAAGAACAGAAGTCCTTCGCACTGAGAACTGTTTGTGTAGGGAGATGTGTGGTGGGGATGGGTAATGGTAGAATTTGTGTAGGGAGTAACTATCTTGTAAAGAAGAGAAAAAGCAATTAAGCCTATTGTGTTTGAAGGCCCAGCTGGCTGTGTATCCATCTACTCTTAGATCTGCACATGTTTTTAAAAAGAGATCACACTCAGCACGCTCTTCTGAACATGCCATTACTTCTATGTCATTACATGTTTTCCTACAACATTATCTGTAGTGGCTACAGAATGTTGCAGCATTCGATTGTATCGTGATTTATTTAACCACTGCTTTCATGAATTATTTATTGATTGCTTTGGTGCCAGCACTCTGGAAGAAAGAAATTAATCCAGCCAGGCTTCTCTCTTGGAACAACAGACTATCTAGAAGTAAAGGGACGAACCAGCCAGCACCCATATGTGGGTAATGTGAGAATTTGTAACAGCTGATCTTAACTTGGAGTTGGATGGGGGATGTGGAAAGCCTGGGATCTCAAGATTGATGGAACATCTGGGTCTTCTGGAAAGCTTATGATAGATAACACAGACTGCTGAGTGGCAACCTGGACTTTCTGGCTTGTTAGGTGTGGAGAAAGCTCCGAGGTGTCTCGCTTGCACCAGGCTTCCTGGTGATGTTGCTGCTCACTCTGGTTTAAGTAAGGTACTTCTACTTTTTCCCCATGATGAACAACTGGTATCTTCCTGGATAATGAATATTTTGCCCATAAATCATCCTTGATTCTAATGGAGAAGTGTAATGCTAGGAAGAGGGGCTTGGGAACTAGATCACACACGCACACACCCTCTCTGAGATTCACTTTCCTCAGCTGTATAAAAACAAGGCTGCTTGTGAAAATTATGAGTTGACTCTTCTAATTAGCTCTTAGAATAGCCTGAAAGAACAAAAGTGTGTTTGCTATTCGTATTAATGGTATTGTTAAGATAATAAGTTCCATGCATCAAAGATCTGCTTTCAAGAATAGGCAGAGCTGGGCACCAGTAACTCGTGCCTGTAATTCTAGCTACTCAGAAGTCTGAGATCTGAGGATCATGGTTCAAAGCCAGCCCACTCAGAAAAGTCCATGAGACTCTTACGTCCAATGAACTACCAAAGAACCAGATGTGGAATTATGGATCAAGTGGTAGAGTGCAAACCTTGAGCAAAACAGCTCAGGGACAGTACTCAGACCCTGAGTTCATGCCTCAGGACCACTACCACTCTCAAAAATAGGCAGAAACCCTCCCCCACAGTATAACCCCTGCTTTCACTGTATTTGATGTCGGTATAATTTGTGGAGGGGAAGGGGAAAAACAAATCGTTTAAATAGGGATACAGGTGGACCCATTGCAACAATGAGATGTACAAGTCGTTATGTCGAAGAACTTTACAACTTTGGCGCAGGGGGTGGGGGGCAAGAGGAGGTTTGGGTGGGGGGCAGGGGGAGGATGGGAAGGGATGGGAAGGGGAAACAAAGGAGGAGGCTACAATGCTTGATAAGAAATGTACTCATTATCTTGCCCATGTAATTGTAACCCCTTTGTACAGTATTTTCACAATAAGAAAAATAAATTATAGTGAAAGAAAAAAATAGGCAGAAAGAAGAAAATAGAAATGAATTTAAAAAGACAACAGAAATATAGAATTTTCAAAGTGTATCACCCAAACTAGGCAGAAATAAGAAACAGAAATAGAAAACAAATTGCAGAAATACAGAACTTTCAAAGTATACCATCAAGCTTGCTACCAGACAGAGCTTTACAATTTAACTTTAGTCTAGGGCAGTGTTTCTCAAACTGGGATCCGTTGAACCCATAGCAGCAGTCACGTGAAAACATACTGGAAAAGTCTGGGGGCAGATGTGTCTTGAGTGGCCTGGAGGGAAAGTTCTTATTCCAGAGGGCTCTGGGCGAGTCAGCACATGGATCAAGTGTAAATGCCCAGTCCGGGCCTGGCACAAGCAAGGACTTTTTGAAGCAGTACAGAAAAGGAAGCCTCCCAGGAAATCCTTGATTTCCACCATCTTGTCAAGATACAACTTGTTTCAACCTTCCCTCCTCATTATCCTGGCCCCGGGGTCGTTTTATCACACGGTCACACTTCCTGTATTGGTTGAGACCCCTGGGAGCAGCTACAGCTGCAAGAACGTACCTCCAATAGAACAAGAGAACTCCTGGGTTCACTGGCATCTTCAGCTTTGCTATCTTCACTCCACGAGCGTGGAAGCGGGAGACTCTAGGACATGCTGCTGGAGCAAGCCCCTCTTTGGCTTAATGGTTGTTTTTAGGCTACTTTGGTTATGGGAACAAAATACCACAGATTGGGGAGGGGGGGACACGCAACAGGAAGTGTCCTCCACCTCTTCCCTCCTCAGATCTAGAAGTTCAAGAGCGAAGTGCTGGCAAGGTGGATGGCTCCTGAGGTGTCTCTCTGTCACAGGCGTGTCCCTAACATTTCCTTGTGTGTCACTTCCTCATGTGATAAAGCCAGGCTCCATTGCCCTCCACTCTACCAGCCTCATTTTACTAGAGTCATATCTGTAAGGGATCTGTTCCCCAACATAGTGACCCTAAAACATGGGGGATTTAGTAGACTTTAATGAGAATGTAGGAGGAGGGCATAAATCAGACCCTAGGAAGCCAATTTATAGAAAAGGAAGAGAGAGCCACAGACAATGAGAGAGATGGGGGGGGAGGGGAGAGAGAGCTGGAAATCGAGGGAGAGCTAGTAAAGTCGGCTAACCAGGACTAATGGCCATGAAGTCCCTAAGGACCATGACCATGTCTACTACCCTGACCAGATGGAGATTGTGACTAATTGATGTGTTGACAAAAAATGTAACCCAGTGCCTAAGGGACCATCTAGGATGACTGTGCCTGCTGCCCTGGTCCCCAGGTTATGTTCTCTAAGGATGGATTTGGGCTCTGCAGCCTGTGAAGAAGTAGAACAGGAGCTGATGGTTCCACCTCAGGACTCGTCATCTGGGCCATATTTGCTCCTCACACCTGTTGGGCTCTGTGATCTTTCTGAGTCTGTCTTCCTGCTGGTGTGGGAGCAGACCTGCTCCTGAGCTGCTTTGAAGACTGAGTGGGATCATCTTGCTAAAGAGATTAGCATGATACCCACATATTGCAAACACTAGATGAAAAGCTATTATGAAAAATTACTAGCTGTGCATGGTAGCTCAAACCTGTAATGCAAGCTGTTTAGAGGGCAGAAGTAGGAGGATCATGATTTCAAGGCCAGCCTAGGCCAAGTAGTAAGACTGTATCTCAAAAAACAGAAGACCAGCTAAAGGTCTGAAGATGCAGCTCAGATCACAGAATTACTGTTCTGTCTCCTAATTTAACTTGACTTCCAACTGAATCCTATGAAATTTCATTCGTTCCCCCAATTCAGACTTCATGATAAAGGATATTTAGTTATACACATAATACATATTTAATGCTTCCCTCCCTCTAAAAGCCCAAATACAATAATGTAAAGGAAACAGGAAAAACCTTTACTCTCTCAGTAATTCCCTGGGTACCACTTCCAATCTGCTCAGCCCTTCACTGGCTCATTGACTTGATTAAAGTCCAGTTTCCTGAGTCTCTGCCCACTATAAAGTAGAGACAGTTAACCTCAACTTCATGCAATCAGGAAGACTTCAATCGGTTGGTATAACAGAGTCACGGAGGAAGGAAGCCCAGCTTGGGTCCACGGGGCCCAAGGTGGTAACTTCTGGCAGGTCTCACAACCACCATCATGTTCTTTCTTGCAGGATGCAAAGGAAAGCCTGGGCTGGATGGGAGGAGGGGCCAGGATGGTGTTCCTGGGCCTCCCGGACCTCCTGGACACAAAGGTGACACCGGAGAGACTGGCTGTGCTGGAAAACCAGGTGACACATTTCTTTTTGTCTTCCTTTCCCTGATACCAATGACTGGGGAGCTAGACACCAAGCCTAGCAAGCAGCTCTGCAGTGGGTGTTATGAAATACGTTTGTCACAGATGCCCGCTCAGCAGATATTAGGGAGACCAAAGCGTCGAGGAGCTGCATCTCCCACATTCTAATGGATGCCAAACCATCATCAGAGCCCATCTAGTTGCTGGATCGTATATAAAATACAGGGCTTTGAAGAGAAAGCATTTGGGAGCAGGTGAGGTGTGAGGGGAAAGAGATGGCGTCAGGATAGAGCTTTGAAATGTAACTTAGGCCTGGTGGACCCAACCACTTGAAGACACATCTTGGGAGAGGACATGTCAAGGTGATAATGTCCATGAGTAGAAACGAGAGAGGAGGGCTGGCTGCGGCAGAAGAACTTGCTTCTGAAAGACCAAGCTCAGCTTCAGCGAATTAGCTCCTGTAGACATGCAGATCTAGTGTTCCTTACATCAATTTTTGATTTGCAAATCTGAAATGTCCAGTTATAAAATCATTACAGGTCAAATGAGCAGGTCTCCTTCACATGGTCATCTTTGTAATCTCTTTGTCACTTGGTCATCTCTGATTGGCAGTGTGGGTAGGAGAGCCTGTTTGTCTTGAAGGAACAACAAGCAATTAACAAAACCAAAACACCTTTCATCTCTCAAAGTCCAACATCAGCTTTTGTTCCTGGCAATTGGAAATAGCTGTTGGCTTCCTCAGTAGATCAGCGTCTTGGCAGTGTCAAAGGAGTCAGAACTTGCTCACATTTTAGAGATTATCCGTTTCCATCTACCACCAAGAATGGTAGGGCAAGGCCTTCCCTTCCCCTCTCTCCCTCACTAAAGAAGAGATTCAAAGTCAGCCATGTGCATCCTACCCCTTTGCCCGTCTCAGTGGACCCCTCAGTGTGCTGGACCCAGGAGGGCCATCTGGCAAGTGGAAAAGACCAACTTCAGCCTGTTCCCAGCCCCATCTGAGAAGGTGGAGGTCCCAGGTCTGGGAGGGGTGGCTCATGCACTGCTTTAGATCTTACCATGTCCTAACCTCTACAGTTTATCTTTCCATTATGGGTATGGTCATTACTCTTCCTCCAATGAAAGTGTTCTGGGAGGACAGGGATTTCTTCCTGTGTTCTCTTTTCAGGAAGCCCCAGCATCACCTAGGAACTGCTTGAAACAAATTTGGTCCTTCCTCAGTATCTACAGGGTATTGGCTCCAGGAACCCTTATCCCAGGATCCTCAAGTCCTTTATATTAATCATATCATTTTACACCACATGCATATGTATACACACACACACACACACACACACACACACACACACACAGACACACACACACACAAAACCTTCCCACATATTTTAAATCATATCTAGAGTATGTAACCATCTGTTGCAATGTAAGTGCTATGTAGTGTACTGTATCATTTAGGGAATAATAACAAGAACATAGTCTATAATGCTCAGTGAAGATGTATTTTTTGTTTGTTTTAGCTTTTGATACTTTCAAACAGAGCTTGGTTGAACTCAGAGATTCTGAATGTGTGTGCAGTGGCGCTCCGTGCTGGCTGGATGAGTCTTCTTTGTGCGTACTGCACTTGTGGAAGGGACCATGCCTGCCCTGACGGCTGTGCCCTGTTCCCCTCTGTTCCCTGTGTGCTTAGCACAGTGCCACAGGACTGGTACTTGTGAAACAGAAATCCTGAAGGTGTGTTTTCATTCTTTATTTCTCTAGGCCCTCCTGGTCTGACTGGTGATCCTGGGCCCAAAGGGACTGGCCTTGGCTACCTCAGTGGCTTCCTCCTGGTTCTCCACAGTCAGACGGACCAGGAACCTGCCTGCCCTGTGGGTATGCCCCGGCTCTGGACTGGATATAGTCTGTTATACATGGAAGGACAGGAGAAAGCCCACAATCAAGACCTCGGTATGGATATTCCACGTGATTACTCATATTGTTGACCCTAGTATAGATACTCCTCGTGATCACTCATGCTGGTGACTATGTGTAGATAGTCACATGATGGTCCATGATAGTCACCTGTATATAGATAGTATATAGTAATACCCATGACCACTGTACTGTTGACTTCTGGGTAGATATTCTACCTGATCATCCATGCTGTTGACCTTGGACAGTCACATGATCACCCATGCTGCTGCCCTTAGTGGAGATAATCCATGGGATCACCTACAGCTGACCTTGGTGTGAATGTTCCCTCGATCATCCATACTCTTCACCTTGGTATGGATTTTCCAAGGTGATCAACCATGCCGTTTCTTAGAAAGTAAAACCTTGGTTTTAAGCTTACAGATTCATCAACCTAATCACTAATCCTTTATGAGATTCTTACTGCATTTTTTATACTTTCTTTCTTCATTTTTTTCCTTCTCTTCATTAATTTTTTCTTTAATTTTTCCATTGTCATTATAGGGAGATGTAGAGAGCAGTTACAGTTACCTAAGTCACATAAGAGTACATTTCTTTTTGGACAATGCCACCTGTTCCTTCATTACTTTTTCCCTTATTATTTTTTTTTAAACTGCCATGTGAACTCCCAACTATTTCTATTAAAACTGTGATCCTACATGATGTCACAGAAATTCATTCTGGCTCTAGTTTCTTTTTGGTTATTTATTGCTCTTTTTTTTTTTTTTTTTTAAAGATATTTTCATCTGGGCGCTGGTGGCTCATGCCTGTAATCCTAGCTACTCAGGAGGCTGAGATCTGAGGATCAAGGTTCAAAGCCAGCCCAGGCAGGAAACTCTGTGAGACTCTTACTCCAATAAACCACTAGAAAACCAGAAGTGGTGCTGTGGCTTGAGCGGTAGAGCGCTTGCCTTGAGCTGAAGAGCGCCCAAGCCCAGAGTTCAAGCCCCATGACTGACCAAACAAAATTTTAAAAAGATACTTTTATTGAAAGTTAATGTAACTCTTATGAACTAAAGTTCTCATTCTCATATGTAGATTATTTAGTTGGGCCCTCGTGGCTCCTGCATTGATATACACCTTGATTTAAGCACCTGCTGTGTGTACATTATGGCACTTGGCACATCAGAGCCCAGTCCTGCTCCAATCTGTTTTCAAATAGCAAGACTTAGAGGGTCATCCTCCACACTGCTTGACAATTTCTGGAACCTGATTAAAGAGCTGCAGGAAGCAATGCCAAGACAATAGTCTGCATACCCGAGTCCTGACAATTACTGTCTTTCCTGGACTGAAGGGTCAAGGTGGTGGGTGGCGAAGGATGCACCAGCAGAGATGGTTGGTGGTGAGATGACTTCTGTCGCTGGCTTCATGTCATGTGCTCACAGGGTGCAGGTCTAGAGTTGTCTTTCCTACCCATCTTCCCATCTCTATTAGGTACATCCATGTTCTGATCGCCCACCACTGACTTAAGTTTCTTGGAGCACAGGCAAAAAGAAGAGGGAATTGTGCTATATCTTGAATGTGTTTGTAGCTCTCCTCTTCCTTCTGTTCTCAAGTTCTTTCCTGTCTGGCCTCTGCATTCTCAGTCTTGCCCTTTCTGCCCTGTGCTAGTAAGATGGCACATTTTAACACTCTGAAGAACTTCACGAGATTGACAAAATGTGCTCTGACTTATCTCTGGACACCACTAAAGCAAGCAGACACACGGACATGCTCATCTTCATTCCATTATTCCCCTCAGCGAGCTGTGACTTCCCAGAATGCCATGCTCTGTGCATCAGGCTCTCTCCACTGCCACATGAGACCTTGGGGTTTCTCCTCCTCTGAAAAGTACCACCACCTCCAGCCTGGGTGTGTGGGAGGGGTGTGGGGAGGGGGGCACGGTCCTCTTCACATTTCCACTCACAGCTTAAAGATCCAGCCACTCCATACTTCTCATTCACAGCATTTGTCAGCCTGGAATTTCATCAGCGGTTTGCTCATCCATGTCCCTGTAGGTCAATGAGATTCAAGAAGATGAATGTGTCATTGCTTACCTCTAGCGTCTTGGCCTGCTGGCGGTCCTCTTAGGGAGGGATGAGTGGTTAAGGAGTGGCTTACAAGGCTAAAGGGATTTTCCCACCGTGAAGTGGGCTTTGGCCTGCCTACCCTGGGTCATGGGTCAGAACAGGTGGTCTGTGAATGCTTGGGTGGGGAAGGGTCACTGGCACACCAAATGTCTCTTCTTTCCTCCAAGGTCTGGCAGGGTCATGCCTTCCCATGTTTAGCACGCTGCCCTTTGCCTACTGTAACATCCACCAAGTGTGCCACTATGCGAGGCGAAATGACAGGTCATACTGGCTGGCCAGCGCCGCGCCCCTCCCCATGATGCCAGTCTCCGAGGAAGAGATTCGCCCTTACATCAGCCGCTGTGCGGTGTGCGAGGCCCCGGCCCAGGCCGTCGCAGTGCACAGCCAGGATCAGTCCATCCCGCCGTGCCCTCGGGCCTGGAGGAGCCTCTGGATTGGGTACTCATTTCTGATGGTGAGCTCGCTGCCCTGGAACCCTGTCACCTTCCTTTTCTTCCCCTGTCTGGATCGGATAGGAATTCTGTGCGTACTTTAGGCCCACCCCCAGGGAAATCAAGATTGTGAAGGCAGTTGCAAGCCTAATTTTCTTCTTCTTGTCTGATAGCACACGGGTGCTGGGGACCAAGGAGGCGGCCAGGCCCTCACGTCACCTGGCAGCTGCCTGGAGGATTTCAGAGCCGCGCCATTCCTTGAATGCCAAGGCCGCCAAGGGACTTGCCACTTCTTTGCAAATGAGTATAGTTTCTGGCTGACAACAGTGAACCCAGAGACACAGTTTTCTTTGGCCCCATCACCAGACACCTTAAAAGAAGGCCAGGCCCAGCGCCAGAAAATCAGCAGGTGCCAAGTGTGTGTGAAGTATAGCTAGAGAAGGCAAAATTCACGTGCATCTACCAAGAGAAACTCCCAGGGAGTGAAGACTTCTAGGCTCTGCTACGAGATTCCATGGTGCTCTTTCCAAACCCTGATCTCTATAGGGTTCTTCTCAGAGCCCTCCAGCTCCCCGCTCTGTGCCTGACAGACTCAACAAATGCTGTACAGGACGCACGTGGAATTTGTTTGACCTCAGCAATCTAGATGAACCCCACATATTATTAAATGGAAAAATAGGCTTTCTAGGGTAATACGCTAATGCTCAGGAAGACAAGGAGATGATAATGACTGGATTATAAATGACATTGGTTAATTGCATCTCACACGATTGAAGTCAATTACTCTGTAATACCGTGGGCCTTCTGGAGAGATTTTACAGGAAAAATTACATGGGGCAACAAATGAAAACGAGGTACTAGAGCTTTTCAACATTCCAAAGTCATTTCCTCATTAATCTGGTTCTTTTTTCCCCATGCACTTTAAATAATTATAAACATGACCCAAAGATATTAAAAGAGAAGGAGACTATAGAAGCAGCCCATACAGCCAGTGGTAAGAATTCATTTCAAAGCGAAATGAATCATTACGCCAGGAGAGGCCGCAAGCCACCTTCTTCCAGAGCTCTGACATTAGCATAAACACTTCACACATGAATATAAAACATTAGGTTCTCTTGTGCATTTTTTTTTCAGAGACTAGAAATGCCTACTTTGGCAATCCTTTTGAAAAGTAGCAATTATGGAAAAAAGATATTCAATAAGGGATCAGGGAGTCTAAAAGCTATTAATGAATATTAAAGTGGTGATTCACAAAAATTGACTCCCTATTGCAGGGAACTTCCAAACAGACTGGCTTTCCCCCCAGTCGGGGTCCAGCAAGTCCTCAGTGCTAATGGGACTGGAGCCGCATGGGGCTTCTGCAGGGTAAGAGCATGTCACTTCCCTCCCCAGGAAAACCTGTGGGGCTCACAATGGACACTTTGCCTCAGCATGCATAATGGCTGCTCCCAGGAGACATGGCAGGGCTTTCATTAGGCCCTTGGGAGAAAATGGAGGCCGACTTAATTAAACTTAGGTTAGAAGATTCATTTAAGTCGGGGTCAGCCCATCAGAAAGGCATGGTGGGGACTATCAAAGAAACAAAGATGATACACAATTTGCATTTGATGTTCCTGGGATTCGTCTTTATAGCAACACCCTATCTGGCCAATTTTAAAAACATTTATTTACTTCATATTAGTATAGCATTGACTCAGTGGTTTGACATTTGGCATTTATAGTTTCTATATAAGTTTGGAAGCGATGGCAATTTAAAATGAGGATGTTTTGTGAATAGTAAAAGACCTGTTTTCTGTTTTTCCAGGAATTCAGTGTTCTAATCCTACAAATCAAAATTTTCCTAGAACAGATTTTATTTTATTTGTTTTTGGTGGGAGGAACTTATCTTCCTTAGTTAAACACAGTATCATTTTAGAAAAAAAAAGTTAAGAAAGTTCTCTGGAGAATAGCAGCATTTTAGTAGCTGGCTTTAGTGCACTGAAAAACAATTCAGAGAAAAAAAACATTAAAATTTTGTTTACAAGACATGTTTTCCTTGCCATACTTTGATTACTAGTGAGCTCTTCCATGCAGAATCCTTTTCCAATGATTTGTGCCATACGCTAACCATAGGGTGAAAATTTTAAGAGAAGTTTCTGGTAAAAAAAAAAAAAAAAAAGGAAGCATGTCTATTTTAACATGAAATGTTTTCTTAATGTAGCAGAATATCTCCTAGTTCACTTGACCCATTTGACTTTCTTTAAGACCATGCTATATATGTTAAATACCTTGGAGTACCCAAAATTCAAGCCAGTTTCCACCTTCTACCTTATTTGACGTTACCCTTCTCTCTCCAGATCTATCACAAGTTTTTGAAAGTTGATCGTGAACTTAGACTGAGAATGTTTTCAGGGAAGAAAAGAGAGGCAATGAATGGGAATATCAGAAATATGTCTTGCTTGCCAAATTACCTTTGGTGTTAGAATATTATCTTAACAAATAGGATGCTGGTGGCTCACATCTGTAATCCTAGCTACTCGGGATGCTGAGATCTGGGGTGTCAAGATTTAAAGTCAGCCAAGGCAGAACTGTCCACCAGATTCCCTCTCTAAAATAACACACAAAAAGCTGGGCTAGTAGTTGGTCTAGGTAGTACAGTGCTGGCCATGGAAGCAGATCCAGCAAGCTCAAGGCCTTGAGTTCAACCCCAGTAAAGGCAAATTCCTGCTGCTGCTGCTGCTGCTGCTACTATCTTAACAAGCTTTATAATGAAGTTAAAGAACAGGCTAAAGGACAGTTCACTCCAGCCCCCTCCCACAGTGCCTACGCCGTGACTTGTTGGAATGCTCCAAAAATCACCTCCCCTGGACAGCTGTCAGTCTCGTCCCCAGAGAACCGGGCATCTTCCTTCATCAGCCTCAGTGAGTGAAGCCCACCCAGACAGGCAGGCATTCATGCCGCGTGTGGCCAGCCCCTTCCAACTCCCCAGACTGAAGCCCAAGCCCACACTTCTCATGGTATGGACCTCCTCCAGCCTCCTCCACCTCCCTCAGCTTTTCCACCTATCCTCTGACAGCCTCTCTGACAGACATCTCCTGATTTGCCCTATCCGAACTGGCTTTTGTTATCTTTTGGCTTAAAAACCCATCTCGGACTGCCCTGCTGGTAAAATCCAAATGACTTCGCCCGGTGAAAGGTCCAGCATGAACTGTCTATGAGAATATCTGTCACAAACTGTCAGCCATTCTGCAAACATTCACGGCACCTCCAGGCCTCCATCTTGAGGAGCCTTGACTTGGTAACCGACTCCTACCTACTTTTATACATTGATGAATGCTGAGTGCCACCTGCCTCCCCCACCAGTCTAATATCAAAGCCCCAGGGACCATGCCATATTGGTGCCTTGTCTCCCACGTGAACCCCAAGGGGAGGGGCAGGCTACACTAGCCTCTGTATGCCTGCTATTAACACAGGCCCGCACATTTTAACACTTAGTGCTTTTATTCAGTGGCGATTCCATAAGCCTCATTAGGCACTCAGTGCTCATGGGTAAAATGGTGACAAGTGTAATTCATTTCTGGATGCAGAATGCTAGAATAGTCAACCTATAATCAAGTTATCGATGAGCTATTGGAACATTGAAGCCCACAATCTCCTATAACACGTAGTGAGAGGAAACTGATTCGTGACTCTGGATCTTTGCTTCCCTGCTCCAAAAATCCTCTTACTTTTCTGTAAAGGAACATTTCAGAAATGATGAGATGTGAGATTTGGCTGAGAAGACGTGCCTTACTGAAAGGAGACGTGTTAACTCATACTGTAATCTGTGTTCCCTTGTGAGTTAAGAGCTGATTCATTCAAAAGTGCCTCTGTAAAATTTGTATGTATGTTGCTGGTGCTTTGTAAGAGTCAGTGGAATGGTGTATGAAAAGCAGACTTTATCATAGATTTTTATTTTATTTTGAGCTCTATACAGACTATAAGGAAAATTGGGTTGGCGTTTCTATTGCTTCACTGGAATCATTTTGGTAATTGTTACTTTTCCTCAGTATTGCTGCAAACATAAAAGAAAGATGAGGACTTCCGAGTTGCTTGAACTCAGATTTGAATCCAGCTTTGTTTCTTTCCAGCTGTGTGCTGCTGGAAACTTCCACCAATACCCTGAACCTCATTTCTCTCATTCAGAAGGTGGAATATAACACCTACTCGTGTTGAAAATTAAAGTTAGATTCTCTTTCTAGCATATAGCGGTCATCCTGCATTGATTGTGGTCATATCTTCCATTTGAAATAAACTACTGACTATAAAAATAATTCTTGGGATTATTTTTTTTGCATAGTAGAATAAAAGGATTCCCAATGGGCATATAAATTACTAGTTAGTATTCTTTATACCTGGCCAATTCTTAATGTCATTGAGAATGCTGTTTTATTTCAATTCTCGAAGTTATTGTACCACAAAAAAAAAAAAAAAGCACGATTTCCTGCAGGGCCAATATGAGGAAGTTCTGCAGAGAACAAACAATTGACATTAAAAATCAGCACTCTGCAATTGTCACTGTTATTATCTGTTGGAAACTCTGCATAATGCATTTTAAACCCCTAAGGATGCCTGACACGTTCATGTGAAATGCTTGAATTTTATGGTGCTTAAATATTTAGTGATTCATGGGGAAAATGTGAAATGCGTCCAATAAATTGCACCTCTTTTTCTAACCTATGGTTGTAAAGTTAGGGCTTTTGAACATGTACCTTTTATAAGAGGACTGGTCTTTCATTGACATTTAAATCTTTCCTGTATCACCACTTATAATATGGTTCATTGTCTATAAAGTTGTGATGAGTTCAAAACCAACTGCGTTTTATTTGGTGAATTTATTTCTTTTCTTTCAAGTCAGCTGGATTTGCTGCTTGTTTTTATTTTTATTTTTAAAATGTGTGGCCCATCCTTGGGAGAACATAAGGAATATCACATGGTAGAAGTGTGAACTTCAGAACAGAACAGTGTAGGCTGGAAAGGGTGGATTCAGAGGCTCTGCAAAGCAACTATTGGGGTGAGAAGAAAACTAAAACCAGGCCTCAGGACAGAAGGCTGCATCCACCATGGCTGGGCTTCTTGGAAAGAGCGCGTGGGGCTCTCACACCCTGGCTGCAGTTATTTGTTGAGCAGGAATGACATGACCCACGGCACAGGGTTATTTGGAGGATTTAAGGTGTGCAAAGTCTATGAGATAGAAGCTGTGTGATATTGTTACTTACATCTCCTGTGCGTTAGCTTTTTGCCACTGTGACAAATACTCGAGAGAAACCATTTAACAGGAATTAAGATTTAGGTTTGGCCCATGGTTTCAGGCTAAGTCCATTGCTTTGGACTTGGGATGGATAAGAAGTAGGGCCAGAAAGCAGGAAAAGAGACTTAGGAAGGGAGAGAAAGAGGAGTGGGGGGAGGGGGGCGGGGGCAAGGGAGGAAGGAAGGAAGGAAGGAGAGATGCCCGGATGAGCTATAGCTCGCCAAGCGCTCATCTGTGTTTGCCTACCTCCTTCATCTAGGTCCCACCTCTGAGAGTCTCTCTAGGTGACCAACAGTGGACTACCAAATCTGAAACACTCCAACCTTTCTGGAGGGCCCTTCATAATTATCCACAACATCCTATGCTGCTGGGATTGGCTAGATAGAGCAAAGTTACCCAGTAACTCTCGCATGGATTTAAGCCTTTTTTAAATCAAAGCAAACTTCAATAGTATAGGCCTCAACCTCTTTTGACAGGGGAATAAGAAATAACTGACATTCTTTAAGAACCTACTATTGGGCTAGGAAGGTGGCTCAGTGGTAGAGTACTTGCCTTGCATGCCTCGTCCTGGGTTTGATTCCTCAGCACCACATAAGCAGAAAAAGCTGGAAGTGGTGCTGTGGCTCAAGTAACAGAGCACTAGTCTTGAGCTGAAGAGCTAAGGCACAGTGCCCAGGCCCAGAGTTCAGGCCCCACGACTGGCAAATGAAAAAAAAAAAAGAATGAACCATATTAACCCTACCATACTTGCTTCCTCTCCACCCCAGAGAGTTGCACTATTTAAGGAACTTAAATTACCATCTGAGCATTGCTGGCTTATGCCTATAATTCTAGCTACTCAGGAGGCTGAGATCTGAGCATTGATGTTTGAAGCCAGCCCAGGCAGGAAAGTCCATGAGACTCAGATTTCCAATTAAGCGTGCACACACACACACCAGCAGCAGCAACAACAAAAAACCCCAAACCCCACAGAAGTGGAACTTTGGCTCAAGTGCTAGATTTCAGCAAAAAAGCTCAGTGATAGTATCCAGGCCCTGAGTTTAAGCCTTATAACTCAGAGAGAGAGAGAGAGAGAGAGAGAGAGAAACAGACAGACAGACAGACAGGCAGGCAGGCAGACAGAGACAGAGACAGAGACACAGAGAGAGACTTCAATGTTTTGTTAAGCTGAGAATCTGAGCTAAGATAAATACTACGGGCTGAATAAACTATTAAAATTAAGAAATGACTGTAATGATGCATGAGAAGGGAAAGGAAGAAATGTAGATTTGTATATGACTAACTGGATGCATTTCTTTATGAATATTGACTCGTCACTAGGGATTAAGACTAGGAACTGGTCCCCATTTTAATATCCACTGTGGGAGGTGTGTCTCATATCCCTCATTCTTTTAACCTACTCCCCAGTAGACAGACTATGTGTCAAATATGTAGCCTGACTCTACTTCTACTAAAGCTAGGAATTTAGCTTAATATGAGCTTTGCCAGAAGGCATTTAAACAGGGAGAGGAGGTCATTACAGTGGAATCACAGGTAATACATTCAAAGGTCATTTAACAGGAAGCAATTTTAAATACACTTTCCTCTTGAGAACCAAGAAGCAAGAACTGATTCTGAATTAAGAGGTCATCTGACTGACCACATCAAACCATGGGAACTACATACACAAAGGGGTATCAGGAAACTACTGCTACACAAAGGCACCAAATTAAAAAATCAGCTCTAAATGCTTAGTTCCTATTAGAGATCATTAGTGTAATGCACTTGCTTTTGTTCATCTTTCTCAACCCAATTCTAGTTTGTTCACATGAATTTGGAGATTCCTTATTGTACAAAAAAAGATGCTGAATAAAGTGGTTATAGACAAGCCCATTAACTAATTAGAATAAAATTTCCAGAACATCTTTATTGCTGTGAAAAAATAATTGGTTTATAATCAAAATGACCTCTCCCACATTTCTAAATGTTCTAGGATATTCCACTCCATAAATAGTGTTCATGTTATAGTTACAGCATCCAAAATGTAATTCCAGTGTTTTCATATGTGACAGGTCAAATGAAGGAGGTACTGCTATATTAAAACAGGAAAATACTTCCATATATACATATGACTTGACTTTTAATACAATAGAAAACACTTGGTTGAGAAATTAACATTTAATGAGTTCCTACCACAAGCCTTTGGACGGGGAATATGGAAAATGTGGAGACTATGGGAGATATACAAGTCAGGGTGATTTATAACCCACACCCCCACATAGAAGGCACACCTTGGTATAGGTATGTACAAATAACCATAACAATAACAAGGGCAAAATATGAGTGCTACAGGACAGTTTCCATGTTATCAAAGATGGCATGTAAGAATAGGAAAATAGAAGTCAAATTTATAGTTTGAGAGGCAGGAATGATTTAGCTTGAACATTTTAAATATGTCTAAAGCTACTGGACTCAGGTACAATTCTCATTATCTACTAGCTCTAGTTTTACATCAATTATAAATAAAATCAAGCATCTCAGGTGTCATTGTGCAAGTAGCTAGATATAATTCTCCCAGATCTCAAGGTTTCATAGCTCATTTATATGCAAGGGTCAAGGCCACTTCCAGACAAATTCAGACCCTGAGCTGGACACAACACTGCACAACCAGTATGCTCCAAGTCTGTCAAATGTATACAAGAAGTCATTGTGATGGAATACATTCAAAATGTTAATCCTGCGTATTCTTCCAAGTGGTATGAATGCACATGATTTTATAATTGTTTATGTATTTATTTGTTTGTTTTGAAGTTTCTCAATGGCCACATATTAATTATTTTTAAGTCTGTTTTACTGTGTTTTCCCTTGATTTATTGTATGAATCAGTTTTCCTGACTACAAAGCAATATATACAATACACATATTTTTTAAAAGGCAGTATAAAATTGTGAAAAAGAGAAAGCAAAGTATTTTATCTCCAGAGATAATCTCTGTTCTATTTGCTAAACTTCCTTCCAGACTATGCATGTAGATGGCATTTCTATGACTTTCATAAACGGAAAACTATATATGGATGATAGATGAGTTAAAATAGAAGCATCTTTTGCTGCTTCTAGTTCTCTCTAAAAATAAGCAACTCCATGACTAAATACATTTTGGCTTTGTCCTTTTACACATGAAACACAAGCACCAGAGAATGCTTTAAATGACCTGACAATCGGTGTATTTTAGTATCGTAGGGCCCTAGGGTATGCTTTGGACATTTGTCCAGGACAACTTGTTTCAGGGCCAATTCAGAGGCACTTTTATGAGGAAAAACAATACTTTCTACAAAAAGGACTTCTAGGAACCAATCCTTTGAACGCTTTTGCCCGATTCTGTATGTGGCACTTGTTGTTGCTTTGCTGTTTAACCAAGTCCCATCTCCCTGGCCCACACATGCTGTCCTGGGGAGGGTGGGCAGCTATAAATCCAAATTGTTGGTACCCCTTGACATCTAGTGGTGGATGTAGGTGTTTTCTCCACAGCATACTGGGAAGAGAGCATATCTTTATCCTGATGGTCACCACAGCAACATGCCAAGAAGACCAGGGAATACCACTGCACTGCACCTCTGGCCAATGTAAGCCTCAAGCACTCCAGGCAGAAAAAATGGATGATCTCTTTGTGAAGGTGGAGTCTTCGACTGCAAAACAAGGTGCAGGAATCAGAGTCTGGAGGAAAGGATGGAGTGTGGAGAAGGCCCCAATGTTAAGGAAGAGACCGCTGGTTTGGGATGGAGAATAAGATCACTTCTAGAAAGCTGTGAGCTGCCTGCCACAAACCCGGTTTCCAGACAAGTCAATCTGACCGTGAATCTAGATGTAGGGCGGTGACAGGGTGAGAGTCCATGGCATACAGAAGCAATCAGGGATGATGATGGTATACTCTGCTTTTGTTTAAAATGAAGTTGGGGCTGGAAGGAGGCTCAAGCAAATGGAAGGAAAATGGACAACTGAACCACATCTTCCGAAGATGCTCTATCACTTCACTGGCCGTCAAATCTGTGAAGCCGTTGTCTCCTCATTTCTTCTTCGGGTGAGAGCCGAAAACCATAGGGCGGTGGGCTATTTCTGGTATTTCCTGCAGTGAGAAAGTGAAGAAAAAAATCAAACACTGCCGATCCATCACTGTGACATTTATAAGGACTTACACACCCTAAGATTCCAAAGACAAAAAAAAAAAAAAAAAACCGAAAACAAAACAACCACATTCATTTTGGTACCACCTTTATTTTAATGTGCAGAAGACACACCACAAACATATTTCAACATTAGCTGTCAATACTAATTTCAACATCAAGGAAGTATTTTTGTGGTGTGGTTCAGTCTATGAACTTAATCTGACCCATTCTAAGTTTCTTGGTAATTTCCCTACTTTTATTTTTCCTTCAATCAGCTCAACAATGTGCACCATTTAACTTTCCATAGTGTCCTGGTGATTTGTGTCTATATTTTATGGCCATCTTTATTAACTTCCCCACTGCCAACTCTGCTGGCTGACTTTGACTCAAGCCTTTGGGGTCTCCCTTTACCCAGCCACTCCTGCCCCATTCCACGCTCAAATCATACTTGAGATACACAGCTGTCTCCTGCCCCTGGTAAGCACAGGCAGAATGGGCATAGAGCAGGAATAGTTGTACTGATTGAAGGTGAAGACAAAAATGCAGGCATGCTATTTCATAGTTATGTAAGAGACCATGGAAGTCATTATTGAAAAAGGCTTGCTGAAGTCTGCAAATACGGTGCAGACTTTGCAGCGGTGGAAGCACCTTCGTCAGTACGTTAAAAACCAACTCTTGAGGAACGATTAAAGGAAGGAAAATAGCTATCTCTTGATCTCAGGGGACCAGCAACAGAAATGCACAAAAGAGCTTCCATACCCCTGAGGAGGGAGCCCGGAGAAGATCACCAATGGATGAGGACAGGTAAGTAGTCTATACACTTGGACTAAAAAGGCTGCACCTTTTCACTTTCATGGCTCTGCCAACTCCATTCTTCTTTCCTGTCACACCAACCAAATGTCTTCCTCTCTCTTCCAACCCCTGACCAGCCCCAGGGGAAGAGCTTTCAGCACCTTCCTGTGGGTTCCCCTCATTCAGTAGGAGCTGTATCCTGCCATGGTGCTGCCATCTGTGTCGCCCTCCTTCCTCCTCTAAGGCACCCTTTACCTCTCTCTCTGATCCCCAGGGCCTGCAACAATTCTGGGCACATGGCTGTTGACCAATAGATGTATGGAATTAACAGCCCCTCACTATGACTTCCCAGAGGATTGCCCTAGGGGGCCTGCTGCTCTGGAGACGCTGGCTGGGCTGGGAAGGGTCGGGGGACAGGTTCAGTGGCTTTCTCAAGAGGGAATGCAATATTTGATTCTTGCTAATTCTCCAAGATAGAAGATGCCTCAGGCATGATTACCTTGATACACAATGGTTAGAATCAAAATTAAAAGATGCTAAAGAACGTGGTGGGAAATTGAGTCTTCTCAGTCCAGATTGTAATTTTATTTTATTATTTATTTATTTATTTATTGTTGGTTGTGGGTTTGAATTCTGGGCCTGGGTGCTGTCCCTCAGCTCTTCAGCTCAAGGCTAGCGCTCTACCACTTGAACCACAGTGCCACTCCTGGTTTTCTGGTGGCTTATTGGAGATAAGAGTCTCATGGGCTTTCCTGCCCAGGCTGGCTTTTAACTGTGATCCTCAGATCTCAGCCTCCTGAGTAGCTAGGGTGACAGGCGTGAGCCACCGGCGCCAGCCAGATTATAATTTTAGTTGCATGTTCTGCGGAGTCTTTGTAGCCCTTCCTAACTAATGCAACCCCACTGATCAGAGCAGGCCTGTCCTGGACAGGACTCCTGTGTAAAGCTCCTACTGCGTAACGCTCTACTTCAGCGTTTATAGTGAATTACATGTCAATTTGTTAAGTTAGATTAAAGATGACACTCAACATTTGATAGGCTTATAGGCTTTCACAATGAACATGTTAATGAATACTATAAGATTAAGACTCATTTTCTATGGTTTTTGCCATATGTATCTGGGAAGTAACTCCTCTTGGAATGGTGGATGCTTTGAAATGACAAATGTACATGTTAAATCAATGCTAGTTTATTACTTGAAGTTCTTTTATGTGACCCAATCCAAATCCTGCTTTGTCTTTCAGCATTACTCTGTTAACAAGGCTAATTTAATTGCACAAGAGTGCAGGCAAGTGCTTCACACCCTGTTCCAGATGGGCAGGGAACCCCATCAGAAAGAGCTGTGGGCAGAAGCAAAAGCGGCTCAACGTGGCACGCTGACGCCAGGCCACAGGGCACAAGGCCCTGGAAGCTGGAGGAGTCATGGGCTCCCTAAGGGAATCGGTGTCCACGTGGTGTTTCCAAGGCTCAGAGGGCACCGAGAGTCCTTTGGGAGGAATACTGCTTCCAGGAAGGGAGCGGGAGGGGGACTGTTGGAGGGGGTAGGCGGGGAAGGCTCCTCTGGGCCAGCTCTCAGAATGAGCAGCTGGTACACACACTGTTGGCCCCACTTGCGGGGCCCTGGAAGAGAACCAGGGCTCAGACAACAGAAGAAATGCCACATGCTGTAGTAGAAAACTCATGGCAAGAGGGGAGACAAGGCACACTTCCATTTACAGAGCTACTTCAGGGTGCCCCGCTGCCCTTCACTTTCACTCTGAATCTATTCACCTCAAGTTTATGGATGAAGCAAGTAAGGCACAGGGTTAGGCACACATCTGAGGTCACGTGACCAGCAAAAAGGGAAGGAAAACTTGTACACTGGTTTTTCTGACTTCTTCTATTTCTCCAATTTCCATTGCTTCTAGAACACCAAACATGGTAAACATGATGTCTACTCACCATTCCCTATCTTCTTACCAAAACTCAGTCTATCTTTTTTTTTCATGGATATGTGGGAGCTCACTGATACTTGAAAATAGTGTCAGCCCTCAACTCTATGGGCCTCTGCTATAATCAAAGGAGTGGCTCAAAGTCCAGAATGGCTACAAGACGGGCTCAGCTCTCTAACAGCATCAAAGTACCATTAGCTCTCGCTACCACCACTACCACAGCCAGGTCTGAGTAATCATACCTGATGGTCTGAGCATTTAAAATCCTTCAAACTATATTTCTGATAATAGCAGAGATACCTTTCTGCTAAGTAACTACTGGATTGTTCACTGCTCTAAACGCTACACTGTTCTGAATGCTAGAATTTTATATATATATATTTTTTTATTGTAAAGATAATGTACAGAGGGGTTACAGTTACATGAGAAAGGTAATGAGTGCATTTCCTATCCAGCATTGTTACCCCCTCCTTTGATCTTTCCCTACCATCCCTTTTCTCCCCACCTCCACAACTCCTCCTCTCTCCCCCACCAAGTTGTAAAGTTAATTTTCAACATAATGACTTGTACATCTCATTGTTACAATGGGTCATCCTCTATCCTTATTTCAGCATTTTGTCGTTTCCCTTCCCCTCCCCCAAATAGAAAATGTATGTAACAAGCTGCAGGGCACCAGAATCAAATACTAGTGAAAACAGGGGTGATACCAGGGGGGAAGAACATACAAAAGAAGCAAAAAAATTAGCACATTGTAAGTACATTAAAAACAGCAGCAAGAAAGATTAAACCTTTTATGTCCACTTTTTGGGGTTTATTTTGCTTAGCATCATCTTATATGGTTATATGTACATCGCTTTTGGCCTTTTCTGCTTGTCCTAGACATACACTAGTTATTGCAGATAAGGGAAATTATGGGACCTTTGGGTCTGGCTTACTTCACTTAATATAATTTTTCCAAGTCTTTCCATTTCCTAACAAATGGGGCAATGTCATTCTTTCTGATGGAGGCATAGAATTCCACATGTATCTCACATTTTCTTGATCCATTCATCTACTAAGGGGCATCTAGGTTAGTTCCATATCTTAGCTATCGTGAATAATGCTGTGATAAACATAGTTGTGCAGGTAGGTTTAGTATGGCCTTGTTTGTGATCATTTGGGTACATGCCCAAAAGTGGGATTGCTGGGTCATTGGGGAGTTCTACATGGAGTTGAGTACCCTCCATACTGCTTTCCAAAGTGGTTGAACAAGTTTACACTTCCACTAGCAATGTAGTAAGGTTCCCTTCTGTCCACATCCCCTCCAGCATCTGTTCTTATTAGAGTTCTTGATTATAGACATTCTAACTGGGGTGAGGTGGTATCTGAATGTTGTTTTGATTTGCATTTCTTTTATGACTAGAGAGGTTGAGCATTTCTTCATGTGTCTATTGGCTATTCTTCTTTCCTCTTCAGAGAAGTTTCTCTGTAAGTCTTTAGCCCACTTATTTATTGGGCAGTTGTTTCTTTGAAGATTTGTTGTTGGGGGATTTAATTTTTTGAGTTCCAGGTATATTTTAGATATGAGACCCTTATCGGTTGGATGGCTAGTGAAGATCTTCTCCCAATCCGTGGACTTTCTGTTGATCTTGCTAGCTATGTTTGCCATGTAGAAGCTCTGCAGTTCAATGAAGTCCCATTTGTCCAGCCTTTCTTTAATTTGTTGTGTTTCTGGGTCTTTATTAAGAAAATTCCGGCTTGTGCTAAGGAGCCCTAGAGTTTCCTCTATTACTTCCTGTATGAATGCTAGAATTTTTTTAATCAAAGTTTTAAGTATAAAGTGACTTTTGATATTTCAAGGACAATGACAAAGCTGGTGGACTGGCCCACCATCTTCTGTGTTGGCACTGAGGGCCAGGGCCACATTGGAGACGTGTCCCTTGGCTTGTCCACTCAGTTTCAGGTAAGCTCAGGTGACTTTCCAAATCCCTGCCTTTGTATTTGCTTTTTAAACTGTTTGTATCTGTTCTACTTGTGTCACAACATCTATTACTATTCTCTATAAGCTCCAGGATCCCCAAATGGTCCTGCATGCATGTCTCACATTTATGATGCGCACCTGAATTCATGAGGGCCTGCATCTGCCTCGGATGGGAAGGAGGAGGAAGATATGTCCTGAATAGTACAATGGGACAAGTGTTGGTAGGAAATCAGGAGATGGCTTCCTAAATCTGCCTGGCACTAGCCGAGACCCCATGGATAAAAGCCATTATTTGGGCAGGCTCTGGTTGGTTTCTGTGTGAGGGGAGGCTGCTGAACAAGGGGGCTGAACAGTCTCTTTCAGAACTCTGGAGTTTGGGGTGGAATTCCTTTGCTCATTAGCTACACACCTTTAAGCAGTTGGGTTACCCTGTCTTGGTCTTAGTTTCCTTCTCTATGAAATGGGACTAGTGAGAGGGCCATCTGTGTTGGGTTGTTGAGAGGATTACAAGAAACAGTGCGTAAGAAATGCTTAGCAAGATGCAGTAAATGTAAATGCCCACTGAGCAGTGGAAACTGTGATTGTACATTTTTACCATTATCAAGAACCATGTGTTAAGCAACTATTTGGTCATAAGGAACTAAATCTGTACAAGATATACACAAAATGTAATGGCAAAATTAATGACTTCTTAAAAGACAGAATCCAATTATGCATTCAGGCCATTTTGGCAGTACTTTATACAAAATGTGGAATCACTAGTTACTAAATATGTGCCTTAAGAAATCAATATCATAAAGGCAATTAATAGTGTTCAATAAGCTTTCTCTGGAAAAGCTGGAAAGCCTTGCCACTCCCTGCCAAGTCCCTCCTCCCTCACCCACACTTTTTTCCATTTAGTTAAATTGTGCACTGAACATTTACAGGCCTAGGTGAAATGACCCTGCTGTAACACACCTGGCATGGAATATTAGTATTTATGAGAACTTGCCTCTGTGTTCTTGTAAATGGGGGTCAGCCCTCAATTTTATCCAAAGAAACAATGAGCATGCTTCAAAGGACTTCAAGAACACTGCCTAGTTTACAATAATTTAGCTCAATTATAGCACCAGTAGTGAGATCATAAGATTTATTGATTTGTGGTTCTTGATGAGAAAATTTTCAGTTTTCCACCTTTATGTATAATGCAGTAACCTTGGCATTTTACTGCTATAGGAAGGAAAGTAATTTTCTCCAGATAAGAATTGCTACAAAGAGTACCCTAAGTTGATGGCCATTTTCTCTACGGTTGGCTATCCATGTAAATAGAGATGCTTAATTTGCTGGTATTCATAGATCTGCCTATGGATCTGATGAATGCTCTATGCTATTCAGTGAAATTATACTAAAGGGAAGTTGCAAGATGGAGTGATATATTTCCTTTAAGTTAGGGAGTGAAAGAGAAAACCACTATTAAAAAAAAAACCAGGAAAGTGCTAAATAAATCATCAGCATTTTCTGGGATTTCTATTGTCAAATGAGGCCAGCAGCATGGGACCCATACTCTCTCAAGAATGGTACATTATTAGAATTCTATGAATTGAAAAGTATGCTGAAATGCTGGTTGCTAAGTCCTTTATTGCGAAAGACCTAAAAGGTCTAGGAGAAACCCCAGGTCTAACAATTTAGAGACATTCTTTAAAAAGCAGGAGGGGCACTCAAGGAGAGTGAGGCCACATGAATTTTTGAGTCAGTGGCTATAATATGATCTTTCTCTCTTGAAAATGCAAGCTTTGTTATGACTTGTAAGAAAGGTAACATACCGTCAGGCACTGGTCGCTCATACCTGTAATCCTAGCTACTTAGGAGGCTGAGATCTGAGGACCTGGGTTCAAAGCCAGCCGGGGCAGGAGAGTCCATGAGACTCTAATCTCCAATAAACCACCAAGAAACTGGAAGTGGCGCTGTGGCTCAAGTGGTAGAGTGTTAGCCTTGAGCTGAAGAGCTAAGGGACAGCACTCAGGCCCAGAGTTCAAGTCCCATGACTGACCAAAAAAAAGAAAAGAAAAGAAAAGAAAGGTAACATGCTGATGAGAGAACACTTTCATGTTTGATCAAGTCAGTTTTTACTCTGCCTCCTGTACTTTTCCCTCCATGCCTTAAAATCACCAGGGTATTCACAGGATCTACAGAATAACCTACAGTATAGAGCCACTACGCCCAGGCTAGTTTTCCACATGATAGACAACATATGGCCTGACCTCTGTTGGACAATTGCTACTTGCTCACCTTGCTTGCCACCACTCTTCTTTTGGGAGTATATTACTTCATTAATTTCCATGAACTGAACATGTGGGTCCACTATACAGGGAAAAATACAAAATATTCCTAGCACTCATAAGCTCCTACACCCTCTTGTAAAAAAAAAATCTTTATTGTAAAGGGGATGAACAGAGGGTTACAGTTCCATAAGGCAGTGAGCACATTTCTTGTCAAACTTGTTATCCCCTCCCTCATTTTTCTCCTACTTTCCCTCCCCCGATCCCCTCCCCCCAGGCTACACACTTCATTTCCAACATATTGTCTTGTGAGTATTGCTGTTGCATTGGTTCACCCTTTGTTTCTGTCTCACCATTTTGTTGTTCCCCTTCCCTTCCCTAATTCAGATAAATGTATATACAAAATACCCAGGGTACCAAAATCAAACACAGTGACAACAGGAGATAAACCATAGGAAAAAAACACAAAGGAAAAAATATATCACATTAAAAACAAAAAACAACAACAAAGAAAAACCTCTTGTGTCCATATCTTGGAGATCATTTCATTTAGCATCATCTTATATGGTCACATTGAGTACATTTCTTTTTTAATTAATAAGTTTTTTTATTGTGAAAATACCAGAGGGGTTACAATTACATGAGCAAGGGAATGAGTACATTTCTTATCAAGCATTGTTGCCTCCTCCTTTGTTTCCCCTTCCCATCCCTGTCCTCTCCCATCCCTGCCCCCAAGTTGTAAAGTTCGTTTTTCAATATAACGTCTTGTACGTCTCATTGTTGCAATAGGTCCACCTGTAACCCTATTTCTAACATATTTATCAGATGATTGTTTTGTTGCTTTGTATGTCCCTCCCCCATGGTATAACCCATTTTCAGAGTACATTTCTTTGAAACACTGTTACCCCTCTCTCATTTCCTCCTCATACCTTCTTTCTATCACTACCCTAAAGTCTGCACTCTACTGACTTTTTTTTGTTGTTGTTGTTTTTTGGTTAGTCGTGGGACCTGAACTCTGGGCCTGGGCGCTGTCCCTCAACTCTTCAGCTCAAGGCTAGCACTCTACCACTTGAGCCACAGCACCACTTCTGGCTTTTTCTGCTTATGTGGTGCTGAGGAATCCAACCCAGGGCCTCATGCATGCAAAGCAAGCACTCTATCACTGAGCCACCTTCCCAGCCCTCTACTGACTTTTAACAGCACGTACCTCTGCTTTTCCTTCTGTGTCCATAAATGGATTCATAAAACTCAATCTGAGCTGAGCTGTTTCCTTATATTTCTCATTTTATGTTGGTGAGATTCTTACATATATATGTAATATACTCAGAGCCTGGGTGCTGTCCCGGAACTTCTTTTTGCTCAAGGATAGTGCTCTACCACTTAAGCCAGAGTTCCTCCACTTCTGCTTCTCTCTGGCATGCAGTTTATTGGAGATAATAGTCTCCTGTCTTTCCTGTATAGGCTGGCTTTGAAACACAATCCTGAGATTTCAGCTTCCTGAGTATCTAGGATTATAAGCACGAGCCACAGGTACCTGGCTCTCATTCATATTTTTATATGTGGTTTTTAAAAATTCTTTTTACACCTCCAGTTAGAATTTCCTTGTTAGTATTTTTTTACAAATGAGGAACTGAGGCTTAACGTTTTTAACTATTTATGCTAAAGTAAACTGAACTCAAAAACAACAATGAAACATTAGATCCGTCCAAGACCTGTTGGGTCCAGACTGCGGCTTGCCATCAACTATGTCCTTCATCCTCAAAGAATGTCTGTGTTTGAAGTCTTGTCTTCCTGTCCTTTGACAGTCCCATCGGGCCTGTCCTATCAAGCCATTCTGCTCTAACCTTGGCAGCTGGGCAGAGAACCACTCACTCTGCTGTCCTCTTCTGGCAATGTCCTCCCACTCATTTGGTCTCACTCAGTGCCCTTCCTGCTATTAAGACTGAAAATTGTTTTAAATAAATGCTAATGTGGAACAATTTTAGAGCTACAAGAAAAGCTGTAAAAGTAATAGATGATTCAATTCCCTTAATACCACTATTTTATCATGGTATATCTCAAAACTAAAAAGCTAACACTGGCATATAACTAAGAATTAAACTCCAGACTACTTAAGATTGTAATGATTTTCCCACTCATTTCCTGTTTCTGTTCTACAATAAAATCTAGGAGACAACAGTATATTTTTTTACTGATCATGTCTCCTTAGTCTTATTTGGTTTGTGGTCATTTCTATCTTCCCTAGTCTACCATGACCTTGGCAGCGTTGAGTTGTATGGGGAGAGATCTGCTGGAGAATGCCCCTCACGTAGTTTGTCTGATGTCTGTCCACAGTATTAGAAGATTATGGGTCTGGATGAGGAACCACATGGAGGGGAAGGGTCCTCATCACACATCAGGGGTATATGCTATCAGCAAGACTATTGGTCTTGTTAACCCCAAGTGCTTAGTTAAGTCCTATTTTTTATCAAGTTTCTCCACTTTAAATTGTTGCTGAATGAATCCCGAGGGAATAACCCTTTGCTCTCCGCCACTAAGAGTCACAAGGATACATTGGGGGGGGGGGGGGGCGGTGTCTCAGGCTGGCTTTGTTGCCAGTCACTCCAGCTTGGGGATGATGCACAGGGTATGCCTGAGCTGGACTCCAGTTCCCTCACTGCAGGTGAAGTGCTTCTCTATGGGGTCTGAGTGTGTGAAGCGCCAGGGGGTTAAGAAACAGTTCCCAATTTTGCCGGGCTTGCCGGCAGCCTAGGCACCCTGAGCTTACTGAGCTCCCAGGTGACTCTAGTGCTTTTGATGTGATTCACTGTATCTTTCATTCCAATGTTTGCATTGGCCAGCAGGTGGAACCAGAGGCTTATGACACTGGCTCTGCTGAAGAAAACTAGGACAGATTCCAGTCAACAAAGCATTCCGCATCGTAAGCAGAATTAGGGTTATTTTGAAACAGATGGGCTCTAGAGAAGCTGCTGCACTGAATATGATGGAGTTGTTTATTGTCTGGATGGTCTGAAACCCAGAGATTATTTGCCAGCATCTAGCAGTTTCCATGTCAGCTCAGAATTCTTCCTTAGCAGAGGGCATTGACAGGCACTGGGAGATAAGGGTAGGGACAAGGGTATTTTAACAAGTTCTAAGTGCAGAATTAACTCTTGCTATTGTGCATATTGTCTTGTGTTATTGACTGCTTTGATCTGAGTACCCTTATTGCTTTAACTCTAAGTCAGAAAAGGCAAGAAAAGTCGATGGACCAATTCTGGATGTATGGTACTAAAGCAATTTATTTCAATCTAATCAAAGTGGATAAATTTACTGATTCATATTTTCATTCAAAACTCTACTTAGACTTGTCCCCAATCCTCATTTCTTCTGTTTCCTCTCCTTATGCTATCCTAGGAGAACACTGGAAGGAATGTAGGGGAGAGGGAGGGAGGAAAGCAGGAAAGGAGGAAGCAGGAAAGAAGGTAGGAAGGCAGGGAGACAGGCAGGCAGACAGGCAGGCAGGCAAGAAGGAAGGAAGGAAGGAAGGAAGGAGGACAAGGGTAGTTCATCTGGCTTTCATTCCAACTATGCCCGACACGTTGATCCCATGTGCAGACGGGGCCCCATATCCACATTAGTCATAATGCTCCAGGTGATAAGTGTTGCAGGTGTGGCCTTTGGAAGGCGTCTCCTCTGCCTGCCTCAGTGTGATGATGATCAGTAGAGACTCTAGAACTTACCAAACATGGGTTTGGTAAGAGGCACATTCTAAAGTTTTAACTTGGGAGATTCCAGATCAATGTCAGTGGTGGGGCCCAGGAACCTGCCAGTAGCCCACATACTTTGGCCACTGGTGGGTTATGTTAGTCTTTGGCCATCTGCACCCCTATGGAATCTGACTTGATACAAGGTTTTGGATCACACCCCGTAAGAACCAGAGACACTGTAGTTTCGCAGGTTGTGCCTTACTCAATCTTGGATTAAAATACTTTCAAGGACACTAATGGACTAAGTTTTCCTTAATATAACACCTGTTATAAAACTTCCCTGGACGGCACTAGACCAGCATCACTCACCCAGTCCCTGGAATGAAGCAGCCTGACATATGATGGGGGCATCAATAGCGTTTGGCGAATGACAGAAAAATCTAACGTGCCATCAGGGCAAAGCAGAGAGGGAGCAGGAGCAACTGGTCAGGTGGGTCAATAGGGCTATGACCCCCAAGGGAACATACATGGTGGGAGGTGGGGAATCTCCAGTCCTAGTTTCTAGACTCTTCCACCACACAGCTGAATTCTGGAACACAAATGGGTGAGGAGCTGGTGAGGAGAGATTACAAACTTGCAGGCTTTTGGGAACACAATTCAGTCTCTTTGCTTCCTCTGAGATTCATCAAATGTGTCTGAGTTCTGGGGTTTTGCACACACTGTAGAACAGGCTGAGATGGAGATGCATTTATATCCACCTCCACTGGAGGCTCTCTAAGGCATTAAAAACTCAAATCATCTCCACTTTTCAGATAGCGTATGTTTGATGAGTATATAACTACCCACCCTAGAGATCTTGGCATCCATGCCCTCACAGGAAAGCTTCTTTGAGATTTTTAGTTGCTAAGGAGAGCCAGGCTGTGCAGAGCCCTCATCAAGATCGAAGGCACATAGGCATCTCTGGTGCCTATGTACAACAGAAGTCATGAAGAGCGGAGGCTCCCAATCAGCAGGCTGGAGGATGAGGGGCATTTGGGGAGGATGACCCAACCCAGCCCCATCACGATCAAGTCTCTAGAGTTTTATGGCGAGATAGGTGCTGTCAAGTCTCCACCCCCCAAGAAAAGGAAAAGAGAGAGACAGGCCTAGAGGAAACTGCTCCAATATCCTTTCCAGGTGCAGACTCCCTTTCTCAGGCTGAAGGCCAGACTGAGGAAGAACAGGCTATCACTTCCACTGGATCATCCTTATCTCCTTCCTCCCTCCTCGGGTAGTTCCTTTCCAAAGAGTAGAGAAGCAGCTTTCCATTATGTGCAATAGGTCCCTGATAAAGGCCACAAAGATCTTCTTTTAGATTTTGAAAAGAAGGAAAGGGAAAGACTTGGGGGAAAAAAAATCACACTAAGTGAAGTAAGCCAGACCCAAAGAAAAATAAGCTCTGGCTGGGTACTTCTGGGGCCGCTGGAGGCCAGAATGGGTCTGGGTCTCCAACTTCAGCGAAACTCAAAAGCTGCAGTGCTGCTTCATGAGCCAATTTCCTGGCTTGAGCCAGCAGCCCCAGGCCGTGAGGGCATGAATGCCAAGATCTCTAGGGTGGGTAGTTATATACTCATCAAACATACGCTATCTGAAAAGTGGAGATGATTTGAGTTTTTAATGCCTTAGAGAGCCTCCAGTGGAGGTGGATATAAATGCATCTCCATCTCAGCCTGTTCTACAGTGTGTGCAAAACCCCAGAACTCAGACACATTTGATGAATCTCAGAGGAAGCAAAGAGACTGAATTGTGTTCCCAAAAGCCTGCAAGTTTGTAATCTCTCCTCACCAGCTCCTCACCCATTTGTGTGTCCTCCCCAGAGTGAGATTTTCCTGCCATCAATTCAAGGAAATAATGATTCTGGAAATCACATGAGCTGTTTTCTTGTGCTAGAGATGCTGTGGCCATCGTAATGTCGGTGCCCAGAGGAGGTGTCTAGCATCATTGTCTGAAGAAGTTAAGGCGTTGATGTTTTCCTGTTCTCCTTTCTAGCCTGCTTTCTCCTTTACTGTGCTGTTAACCCAAAGCTGCTCCCATTCAGAAACTGGCGCTGATTTATGAAGTCCAAAGCTCTCTTTTTTATGAAGTTCAAAGCTAGGAATGTTTACAAATGATATGATTCAAAGATGTAACTTCTCAGGGTCACTTTATCTCTGCCCATTCTTCTTCAGCAAGTTATTTTCTTTCAGAGAAGAGAGTAGTGGTATCATTAGTAAACAAGCCACAAGCCTAAAAGTGACAAAAATTTTCATTCATGAAAGATCAGGGCCTTTGATTATCACTGATGTCCTTTGAGTGTGTAACTGGAGAAGAACTTGGATCCACACCTCATTCATTGACAGAATTGAAGATGATTGTGTTTTTATTTGTTATTTTTTGTGTGGGTCCTGGGGCTTGATCTCAGAGCCTGGGCACTGTTGTGAGCTTCTTTGGCGCAAAGCTAATGTTCCAGCACTTGAGCCATAATTCTACTTCTGGCAACATTGGAGATGAGACTTCTCATTGACTCTCCTGGCCAGGCTGGCTTTGAACTGAGATCCTCAGATCTCAGCCTCTGGAAAATGGTTTTTGCTTTTGTTTTGTTTGTTTTTGGTGTTGTTTATTTTTTGTGCCAGTCCTGGGGCTTGAACTCAGGGCCTGGCTCTGCCCCAGAGCTTTTGTACTAAGGGCTAGTGCTTCACGGCTTTGAGCCACAGCACCATTTCCTGAAGTTGACTGTATTTTTATCAAAGCATTTCTCTAAGCAGAGCCTGAGTCAGTAAATATGAAGATTGCATCTTGAGATCATGCCTTTGCCTGTTTGTCTTCCTAGCTCCCTATTCCTGAGAGTTCCTTTCTGCTTCCCCCAGAAGCTGCAACCAAGAAGGGCTGCCTCTGAGATGACATGAGAGTTTTGTAGATGTAACAATTGGAGTAAATAATTAGGATTCTAACCTCTCTATACCTGTGCCGCCACCAGAGTTCTAATTAAAGTCTTCGCTTCAGTTTGGAATTGGCCAGGCCTTTGTTCAGTCCTGAACCAGAAGAGAGGAAATCAGTTAAGGAGCAAGAGAAGATGAACAGTCTTCCAGAAGCACCTTTGAGTATGTGTAGCCTGACCTCAAAGGGAAGCCACTGTTCTTTAACCCTTTTGGGTTCTGGGCTATAGGATCAAGACTGACAAAGCCTTGTGGGAGGCTGGTGACCTCATTTGCCTGAGGCTCTGTGGAGCACATAAAGTGAGGCAGAAGGAGGCATATCACTGTAGACCACGGAGCTGAGGGCCCTTGGTCAGTGCCACATTCCCCTGAACTCACTTTCAGCATCTGGAAGATGTGTGAGGATGACCTCTCTGGTCCAGCCAGCTCTGAATCTTCCTTGTGCCTCTGAATATTGGCTCTATTGCTCAAGTCGCATGGATGCAAATACATGCACTCAATTCAATCATAGGCTTGAAATGGGCTTCTCAAGAGAAGAAACTGCCTTACTCATCTCTGTGGCCAGGTACAACTGATGCCCACACTGCCTCTTAGGTCCTCTATCTGTCCAGTTGTCTGCATACCCCTGTCATTCCAGAATATGGAGAGACCCAACTCCTACAGCACTGGACGAGGTAAACAAGGGGCCTCATGGATGATACCCCAAGCCCTAAGCAAGACTTTTGCTCCCAGCAGCATCACGGGAGCACATCCCAGTACAGTGCCACAATACAGAGAATCTGCTGCAAAGTGTGGAGACTTGTGAGCCTCCCCTCCCTGGGACCTTTGTTCTTCCTGCCCCACCCATCCTGAGTAGGACACTCACTGCCACTCACTGATGGGATCCATTGAGTTGAGTGCTCTTCCTCTTACCTAAAACGCCTCTGGAAGAGGAGAGAAACCATGTCACTTCACATGTCTGGCTGTTGTCTCACTGGAGAGGGCAGGAGGAGCGGGGGTTAGGACCTCACTGGCACCTACGTGTCATTTCTAAATACTGCGGGCGGAAGCATCACATGAGGCCTGGTGTAAGTGTCTGGAGTCTGGACTCCAGGCTGGGGCATGAAGGCAGACGTACAACTATAATCAACTGTGATTCTCTTCTGGGATCCCAGAAGGTGATGTTTCCTACATAAAACCTGAGGCCCTCTCACTTAGCGTAATCGTAGGTCTGGGCACAATGGCTTAGTCCTATAATCCCAGCTACATGCGAGGCAGATCTGGGAGGACTATGGTTTAGGGGCCAGCGTAGGTATCAAAAGTACAATGATGTATATCTTTTATACCTGGCCACACCAGGAAGCACAGGTAGGAGTATCACAGCCCAGGCTGGCCCTACCTGGAAAATAACCAATAATCAAAAGGACTGAAGACCTGGATCAAGTGGTAAACACGTCCCAACAAACAGGAGGCCCTGAGTTCAGTCCTTGGTATCACCATAAAAAGAGAGAAAATAGAAGATACCTCATATAGAACCAGGCATGGTGATTCATATCTATAATACCAGTTACTAATGAAGTAGAGATCAAGAGGATGGTGGTGTCCAGGCCAGGCTAGGCAAAGAGTTAGCAAAACCCATCTCAAACAAAAGACTAAGTGTGGTAATCACACATATATAATCCCAACTACTAGGTCATGTAAAGAAGAGAAGGCCAAGTCTTTTCATTTCCTAACAAATGGAGCAATGTCATTCTTTCTGATGGAGGCATAGAATTCCATTGTGTATATATACCACATTTTCTTGATCCATTCATCTACTGAGGGGCATCTGGGTTGTTCCATATCCTAGCTATGGTAAATGATGCTGCAATAATTAAGTAAAGTAAGCCAGGCCCAAAGAAACATAGGTCCCATGCTTTCCCTTATCTGCAATAACTAGTATATGTCTGAGACAAGCAGAAATGGTCAGATAAGTTGATGTTAAGCGAAATGAACCTCAAGTTAAGGACTCAAATGTTTTTTCTTTCTTGTGATTGTTTCTAACATATTTATAAGACATTTCTTTGTGGCTTTGTATGTCCCTCCCCCACGGTATAACCCCTATTTTCACTGTATTTGATGTTGGTATAATTTGTGGACGGGAAGGAAAAAAACAAATTGTTTAAATAGGGATACAGGTGGACCCATTGCACCAATGAGATGTACAAGATGTTATGTCAAAAATGAACTATACATCTTTGGCTCAGGGGGAGGGGTGGTGAGGGGGGTTCATGAGGGGGAGATAGGAAGGGATGGGAAGGGGAAACAAAGGAGGAGGAAACAATGCTTGATAAGAAATGTACTCATTACCTTGCCCATGTAATTGTAACCCCTCTGTATGGAAGTTTCACAATAAAAAAAAATTTAAAAAAAAAAAAAAAAGACAAGAAGGCCAAGGTCAGTGCATGGCAAAAAAAACTTGAGACCCTATCTGAAAAACAACTAATGTGAATAAAACAGGTGTTGGAGGTGTGGCTCAAAGGTAGACCACCTGCCTAGCAAGCTCAAATCCCTACATTTAAACCACTACTACCAAAAGAAAGAATGAATGAATGAATGGTCACCATCTTTTCCTAAACAATGGTGGAGTATACTGTCAGGCTGGGTCTGACTCTCCACCACCAAGACCCCTGACTTCATGGGAAAAGGGCACTTGGAAATCTTGCAGTCCTCTCCCTTGGAGTATAAAATGAGGAAACGGAGGCCCAGTAGTCAAGGACAGCACTGGACCTTGTGTCTTTGGTGTCCCAGTTTACACGCTTTACCCACCTTCAACTTATTCCCAGTTCTTCTGAGTTTGCATTTACTGTAACCTTGCCTAAATGACTGCCACCACCCCTTTCTCCATACACATTAATATGAAGTAAATCTGAGTGGCCTTTCACTCATGGCTACCTGCTGTGTGTCCAAAATAGCACACTGGAATTCATGAGACTGTTATGTCCTCAGATGTTTATGAGCCAAAAGTATTTTTTTTAAATCGTAAAATAAGTTGAATGTTGGTATTTTGTGTTGGAAAGTCAAGCCAAGTTCACAGTGGAGCAATTACAGTACGATGCATCATGTATAATTTGTAAACTGTCCCAGGAACATTGTTGAGCCAGGCAACAGGGTCTTTGGCCCTATAGCACAGTTAGCAGATCAAACACTGCCCGCTTCCCCAGGGATCAGCACCATAGCTGCCACCCAGGATAAATAAAGTAGGGGAAAGTTCTGATAAAACAGCACCCCCTCCAAATTATATGAAGAGTAGCCCCTACATCAGCCTGCAGACATGTGAGAAGCCTTTACTGCTAATTGAAGAAACCCTTTGAGGTTTAACAGCTCATAAATTTGCACTGGGACCACCTCATTGTTCTCAGGTTGTAAGTCTTGTCTTTGAAATTGAACAGTTGTACTTTTATATTCCATTCCTCCAATCCTACCACGAAGGCTTTGCATTTTAGCATAAATTTGAACAATGTGGTTTTGAAAGAGCTCACCACATCAAAGAGAGGCTGTTTGGGCATGTTTTATAAATTCTTCCTCTATGGTATTTAAAGCTATAAATGACTCAAATGAGTCATAGATGTGTGTTCCATTTAGAGCACCCATGTTGGTGCTGTCCTCGCTGGGACTTTCGTGTCTTTATTTTTTTTTTATACCCTAAGAGAATTATGTAGAAACAGGTCTCGCCCTTTTGCTAAGTCAGATGCCCTTCATCTGCTGTCTTCAGATCCATCGCAACAGTTTTGGTGACACTTGCAGACTTGGTCTCAATAGCAATGCATCCTGCATCTCTTTGTGGTCATTTTTTCTTTTCTTTCCCTCTTTTTAAAATGTTGATAGTCTATGCATTACAGTCTCTTCTCTCTCTGTGTGCCAAGTACAGCCATTCTCACATCCTTGTAACTTCCTAGTCTTCCAAGTGAGGAAAGGTTGGATAGCAAGAGAAGACATGTGGCTACAGGTGCAAAAGCATCATGGGGAGCCTAAGAAACACTGTACCGAGGGCTGACCCAGGGCACTGGGGAGAAAGACCGGGAAACTGCTCATCTTCCTTCAGCCTCACTCTCTCCATCTGTAGAATGAGCGCTGTAGTACAATCTCTGTCTCCTTCCATTCCTGGATTCACCTCACAAACCCTCCCTGTGTCTCCCCAGACAGAGAGCTCAATCTAATGAGGAGACACATTACTGAGACAATTGCATCCACATTTGTGGATATCTTATAAAAGATGCTATGATTCAGTCCCTGGGCTGCCTCTTGACTTGTAACACATGTGCCATCAGCATGCATGCAAATGTGCATATATCAACACACATAAACACATCTTCTAGTGGGACACAAGGTGGGGTGGTGGTGGTTGTGAGTTAATCCAACTGAAAGAATACACCCAAACTAGTTATTAGACTTCTGATTCAATGCCATACATCAGGTACAGAATCAAACATGTTTTTTCAACAACTGTCATACTTCTAGAGTAGTCTACCACATCATGCAAACAGGCTCACCAGCCATCACAATTCTAGGTTAACTCTGACCTACATAGGATTTCCTCAGCTCTGAGGAGCAAACAGCAAGTCATCTTGTGTTTCTCCATATAGCCTCTCACGCCATTTATCCCACGGAGCTTATCCACTGAGAGGGGTAGAAAGTTGGGCCATCCTTGCTTTGCATGTTATCTAATAACCCTCAGATGTCATGGATGCCTTACTTCCAACAAGTGTGCCGTTCTTTCTCCTATTTTCAACCTCCCTCAACTCCTGTGCCTTTTCCCTCCCTCCCTCCCTCCCTCCTTCCTCTCTCTCTCTCTCTCTCATCCATATCATGAGACTCTAAAAGGATGTAGGGTTTCTTTCTTTCTTATTTTTAAAGCTTCTTTTAGCTACAAAAATTTTTCAATTAGCTTTAGCCCAAAGCAGACAGCATCTTCTATTTGTCCTAAAAATAAAAGTTTGAGATTGCCCAAATTCAATTTCCTTTTCTTTTGTAGGCACCTCGGGAAACACCTTAGTCCCCCCCAGCAATGGGAGTGGGTAAAGGGGAAAATGAGCTCAGCTTTGAAGACAGAGGATCATATAGGACAATACAGAAGTGCAGCCTAGGGGTGCACAGTGGCTTGGATAGTGATATGACAGGTTAAAAGTAGCCCAGGCTATAGCACGAGGCGTTGAAGAGGAGAAGCGTTATAACACCCAGAACACTAAGCCCTGTGGGGACCCAGGGACCAACATTTCCTTTGTGCCTCACCACAGGATGCATTTGGTGACGTCCAGCTTCTTTAAATAAAGCCAACCAAAGCAGGAGAAATATAGTACTGTGAAAAATGACAATCTACTAAAAATACATTGAAAAGAATTCACATATGAAATCACAGTTACAAAATAGCTCCTTAATGACTTAGGCAAAAAATGACTCAAGAACACATGGATTACATTTCTCTCAAAATACATATGGCTTTAAGAATTGTGGGGAGACTTTTTTGACAAATCGGCCTGGGGGTGGGGGGAGAGCACAGTTCCAAGAAAGAAGTCTGTCTGACTGCCCTCACATGGCTACCCCATTCTTGGTGCTGTCTTTGGTGGCAGCCAATCGGCTGCCAGAGCTATTAGCTAAGACACTTGGAACAACTTCCTTGCTGATGGGCACTAGTGTTTGCAGCATCTGGATACAGACTCACATGTAAGCTCTTTCTTGAGTTTATTACAAGCTAACTTCAGTCAAGAAAATGCTATATTTTTTTCTTAACTCAAAGTACAAATTTTATAGAAAGCCTTGATAAAAATGCATTTTTTCTGCCAGCCTTTTTTTTTCTCCTGTTGCACCAACTTTGTGCTCACACCAATCCAATTAGAGCCACCACCTATAAAAGTATCTCTGAGTTTGTCATACTCTGTTTCCTGATACGGCCTTCGTGGAGTTATTGCTCACTTCCACACTGACAAAGCTATGAATCAGTCCTCAGGCCTCATCCTACCAGGACTATTGGGGGCCGGCTGACTCAGCCTCCAAGACGTCAGATTCTTTTCGCAGCTGTGTTACCTTGTTTCACTTCTTTTTCTTCAAACCTCCTTTTTCCTGCACCCACATAATGGAGACCCCAGTGCTCAGCTGTTCAACATCAATATTCCCTTGCAGATTTCACACACACTTCTATAATTTTAAGTCATTATAGCATCCTGGTGACTTGCACATACAAATCTCTAGATGTGACACTCCTAATCTTGTATCCAGCCATCTACTCACCATTCACATGTGGACCTCTAATAAACCTCTTCATGTACAACCCGAAACCAAACTCCTGCAAACCTGTGCTATCTTCCCTCAGTCCTCTTTCACCTCCCTTTCTCTTCCAGTCATAACCTGGAACAGAAGTCATTCTGTTCTGCCTTCTAAATGTACTCAGAAGTAGAGCTCATTGTACCTCTTCCAATGCTACCACCTGAGTGGGACCCAAAGTCCTCTCTCTCCTGATTGCAAAAACAGACTCCTAACAGGTCTTCTTGCCTCTGCTCTTGCTGCCTCTATCCATTTCCCAAAGCTGCTATAACAAGTTACCACAAACTGGGTGGCTTGCAATAGCAGAAACTTATTTTCTCACATTTTTGGAAGCCAGAAGTCCAAAACTGATGTGTTCTCAGGATTAGATTTGTCTGGTGGCTTAGGCAGAATCCATTCTCTCTAGATTCTAGTGTTTCTTCACTCCCAAATGCCCTTTGACTTGGTGTCCTCTGTAAAAAATATACTGGTAAAATATATCTCTTTTAAAAACGTTTTTATTATTTTAAGTAGTTGAACAAAGAAGTAGCCATTGAACAAGGTAGTTTATGAATACAAGGCATCTTGATCAATGTTCTCTCGTTCATCATTCTTCCTCATCCAACCCCATTTCTTCCTCTTGTAGGATATACATTGAATTTTATGACTGCATTCTCTTTCTCAGTGGACTTAGGATCCACTCCAATCCAGGATGATCTCACCCTAAGATCCTTAATTACATCCACAAAGAATCTAATTCCAAATAGTTACATTCTGAGCTTCTGGGTGGGTATATTTTCTGAAGAATTCTATTCCATCCAGGATTCTGCTCCACATCTTACATCACCACAACAACCACAGGAGACTTTTTAAAGTTAAATGAGAAGTCTTGTCTGGGATGGGGAATCTAGTGAAATGGGGGTGGAAAAATACAGATGGTAAAGGTGAATGAATATAGTCAAACTACATTATGTATATGTGTGAAAATGGAATAAGAACGCTTGTCCCAGTTGGTCTGGGAAGTGGGTGGTGAGAGAGAGAGAGAGTAATGGAAGAGGGGAGGCTGATCAGTGTACATTGATTGTATGCATATAGACAGCCAAAATCAGAAGTCTGCACACAACTAACTGATGCTAATAATGTAAATAGAACAGTTAAACTAGATTATGTTACCCTTCTGGTCAAACTCCTCTAAAGGCTCCTATCTTAGCGAGAAACCCTGTCCTTAGATCAGACTAAAGGGCCTACTGTGATCTGGCTTGTACTGCTCCATCCTCACCTCTTACCATCCAGTTATAGGTAACCGTGGCTCTGACAAGTGGACATGGAGGGAAGCAGAACTGGAGACATATTTTGAGGACTTGGTACTAACTACATCCAGGAGGCAACACTGACAAGGAACAAGTTGGGAGGTGCAAAAGAAATAGAAATTTGGTTTCACACTGACTACATTTGAGATGTCCTTCAGCAGGTATATATATATATATATATATATATTTTTTTTTTTTTTTTGAGAAGTTCAGAAAGAGATCTGGGTTGACAAGATAAATATAGAAATTTTTGGCATATAAATAGTAAGTAAGGCCTAGGGAGAAGAAAGAGGATCTGGAGTTCAGCTATTAGAAGAGCCCATGTCTACAGGTAGTGGAGTGCAGTGAGCTGGCAATAGAAAATAATGCAGAGGCTGGACCCCGGGAGGAAAGCCTGGGAAACTGTGAGGTAAGTCTGGGGAAGCAGCGTGACCCTTGATGACACTGGGGTCACAGGGGAGTTAACTAGAACCATCCTGTAGAATAATAGGGTGGTGATATGACTGAGGGAATTCAGGCAAAGGTGGGCAAAGTGAGGACAATTAAGGTCTTTGGAGAAGTATGAATATAAATGGAAAGAAAAGGATGGAAACTGGGAGATAGTTGTAGGTTATAGGTTATTGGTTTCGGAATAAGTCTGTCTCTGTCTGTCTTGGCTTGAGAGAAGGATGATGAAGAGAAAGGGATAATACACAATAAAAGACTTTTCATTTTGATAAGAAAGAGATTTCTGTTCAGATGCCAGGAAGGAATGAGCTCAGTACTGGGGGAGGGGATGGTACTGGGTTTCCACAGTAGAATTCATTTTCTTAGAGCTGTTTAGGACAGGTAGAATGTTTATAACAGGCTCATTCTGCTCTGCTGGGTCATGTTCTCCACTCAGGTGCCAGATGCCAGGCCCCCAAACGTTGATGGATAGGCTCATCCAAACCTGGAGATTTTGCAGATATGTGGAGAGTTTTTATAGAACAGAAACTGAAACAAAGGATAAGAATTCTAGCAGGGTAGGGATGAGAGCAGGCTAAGGAATTAATGAAGGGAAGGAATCAATACACTGGAAAAGAGAATGAAGATCTGCTCACTGGAAACTTTGGCGTCTTCTAAGAGTAGTCCAAACTTAAATGTTACAGCTGTGAATGATAAGGCCCTATGTATTTACCATGAGAAGCAAGGGGTTTTACAAATGGCTTCTGTGATATCAGGTATAACTCTACTTCTTATCAGAAAGGACCAATAAAAAAAAAACTTGGACATTGAAAAAACAGGAAGGAAGTACTGCAATTCAAGGAGTATGACTCCAAATCTAGCCTTAATTACTTCTAGATGATGGCTAGTAACTGATTCCAAGAAAAACTGCTGCACTGATTTTGCTTCAGTTGATTCTAAACAAGTATTTCATGTGTATTTTCACCTAATTCTTTTTTTAAAAATCTTAACTTACTCTAGTATATTAGGTCTGAATGGTTTTGCTCCCCAAAAGACAACTGACAATATATGAGAAATTGCACACTGTCACACTTGAGAAAGGCCCATTAGCATCTGGTGGGGACAAGCGTATTGTATTCATGGACAGGGGCCACACATCAGCAAGAAATTATCCAGCCCTAAGTGTGAATAATGTCAAAGTCAAAGTCAAAGACTCCCTGCTCTAGGAGAAATGGACTTGAAAAAGTAGGCTCCTTACATTAGAAAAGGGAGTCCAATTTTGGGCCAAAGTAACTAGCATCTTTACATTTTCTCTTCCACAAACCTATGATCAACCTATATAAGATGACTGTAGTTTGCAGAACAAAAGGACAGAAAAAGTACTAGCTTTAGATATGTATGAAAGGACAGGATCCATCCCTCCAACTTCTTTCCTTCCTCTTCCTCTGCCTGGATTTCCCAGTCCTTTGTTTATTTCTCTCCAGATTATCATCTCAATCTTTACCAGTTCCTGCACTGTAGAAAATTAAATTCAACCCTAAATTAATTTTGATATAATTCCCTTACCATAAGTAAATGTGAAAGTCTGAAGAACTTAGTTAGATGGCCTTTTGTCCATATATAGACATGATTAAAAAGTAGGCTGTGATTAAATTCTGTGCAGAGTAACATAATTAACAAATCTATGAATGGGTCTTCTTTTTACAGTCTACTGTCAGGGTTAATTACTTGCATTAATTAGAACTGTCAACACATGAATATGGCTGTTGAAGCCACTTCCTATGTAAAATATAAGACTTGTAAATATGGAGACACTTGGAAAAAGGCAAACTTTCATTTATTAGCAACTCTAAATGATGCAGAAGCACTGACTGTTCAATGAGCCCTGGGAATTGACTGTAACTAGATTCCTAGTTAATGAATTTGCTATTTGTTCTTCCTTGCGTGGGCAGCAGGAGCAGTTCAGCTTTGGGATGAAACAGTCAGGGCATTACGTTAGATGTCCTGCAGCAAGGATAAGGGAAAGATGCCTTATCCTTGTATAAGGAAAGAGTTTAAGTTGAGCAGGAGAAGAAAGTTGCTACCATTTCTCCGACTAGTCTGAAACTTTTAAGAATTGCTGAAGAGATAGGGGAAAGACAGCAGGGAGAACTGAGAGGAAGAGTTTGAATATAATTTTTAACTATGCATCTTGCTTCATCTGTCTGCATTACAGTTCCCTCTTCTGAAAATGGGCACAGCAAGAGAATTCATGAAATCCTTTACACAGGTTAATATGGAAAGTGCATGAAAGAGGGGAAAGATAAACCAAGAGGCAAGAAAAGGGAACATGTCAAGCCCCTTTCAACCAGAAACCCAAATGTGCTTTCTGATGAGAACCCCAGCTACCAATGAGCTCTCTATCCACAAAGTCCCCACAAATCCCATATCACTTTATTCATCAAAGAAGGTGGGAAAGAGATGGAGGAGAGGAGAGAGCAAGAGAGAGTTAAAGAGGGAGACACAAATAGAGAGAGAGAGAGAGACAGAGACAGAGAGACAGAGAGAGAGACAGAGACAGAGTGTTGTGCATGTATATGGGTGCTAGATTCTAATGGATGACAAAGATCACTTAATGAAACCCGGGCTGAGAATCTCTAGAGATTCCAGATAGAGATTAGAGATGAGATTCCAAACTGTTCAAGCCTATTGCTCTCCTACACCTACACACACACACACACACACACACACACACACACACACACACACACACACACACACACACACACACACTTAATAGCACAGCGATCAAATTCTTAATAGACAAAGCTTATTCTGGCTGGCAAAAAATCTCGCCTCAAAATTGTCATAAAATAGCATGAAACAAATTAAATTATAAAGTCTGTTATTTCAGATTTAATTCCTTTAAGTAACATCTTGGCCACCGTGACCCTTCTAGAGGCTCACATTTCTGTCAGCAGGAAGGTGGCCTTCTGGTGATGGCAAGAGCCACTTGGGGAAAGCATGCAGCACACAGATGCTGGGATCCTCTCAGAGATCTGACATTTTTGAAAGTAGTAAATATGTCAGTAGTAGAGTTGACCTCATGGAAAAATCAAACTGATAGGCAACTAATAAAATACTAGTTCATGATCTAATTCACCTTTGAAAATCAAGCAATAACTTAACATTTACTCTAGCCCAAATGTTATGCCATCAGAATACTTGAACACGTAGCCGAGAATGGTGGGACACACGAGCAATCCTAGCACTCAGGAGACTGCAGGCCTCCGGCCAGCCTGGGCTGCACAGTGAGATCCAGTGTCAACAACCCAAGTGCTGAGGATGTTGCTCAGTGGCAGAGCACTTGCCTAGGAATTCATTCCCAGACTTCAATTCCTAGTGCTGCCCCGCCGCCCCCCCCCCCAAGTCTAATCCACAAAAGAAAACTTGATGGGTGTTGGTGCTCATTCCTATAATCCTAACTACTCAAAAGGCTGAGATCTGACAATTGCAGTTCAAAGGACAGGACAGGAAAGAACAGAAGATTCATCACCAATTAGCTACAACAACAACAACAACAATATAGAAGTGGATCTGTGACTCAAGCCTTGAGCAAAAAAGCTCAGGGACAGCCACCTAAGCCCCGAATTCCAGCTGCAGGGCTGGCAACAAAAAAATAAAAAAAAAAATACACATATATAGTAAAATGGCACTACATATTTAGTTGATTGGCTAAAATCTAAAACAACAACAAACTAACCAAAGCAAGTGTTAGGGAGGATGGGGAGGACTTGGGACTGTCATACCCTGATGGAGAGAATTTAAAATGGTACAACTATTTGTGGGCTTGGCAGTCAGTCATACCTGAGTTGGGACTCTGAGCTCTGCTCCAAAAGGGTGATAAGGGACTGATGGGAACTTTTTGGTAAGGATTTATACACTCTTCATGGTCCCTCTGATACGCCCACCTGAGATGCGAGAAACAGGGCAGCTGGCACAAAGGCAGCTTCTCTTGGCTCTTCATTTACCTTTCTCCTTTTTCATGTGTTTCCTCTCTCCCCTTAGAAATATCATTTGACAGTTCCTTAAAAAGTAAATACACACGACCTATCCATTCTACTCCTAGTTGCCCAACAGAAATAAAAGCACAACTCAAGTGTTCAACAATAGGTGAATGGATGAACTATATTCCTAAATGGGACATTACTTAAGTAATGAGCAGGAGGAATGAGATGTTAGTATATATAGTGACATAGATAAAATTCCAAAATAACTATGCTGAATGACATAAATTCAGTCAACAAAAGTTGAGTCACCCAGGAGGAACTGGTTCAAGAGTGGCCCAAAGCTGCAGTGCTTAATGCCCTGAAATGAAATCGTGCGCTTATATATAATCTATACACATTTTCCCTATACTTGTAGTCACCTCTAGATCACTTACAAGAACTAATATTGCACTCACGTAAATAAGTGTTAGATTGTTTTGTTTAGGGAATAATGATGAGAGAAATGTTATAGATCTAAAAGTTCATTTTTGGCACTACTAGAGTTTGAACTCATGGCCTCATACTTGCTAGGCCATGTCTAGCAAATTGGGCCGTGTCTCAACAACACATTTTCAGTCCATGGTGAGTTAAATCCATGGACACCAAAGCTCATAAGTGTAGATGGCTGACTATATAATGACATAGTTTCATTTCTTTAAACAAAGAAAAATGCAAACTCAACCACAGCTACAGATAAGATCACCAATGGTTGGCTGGGGTAAGGAGGGAGGAAAGGAGGAATGAATTATCCAGGGGCAGAGGAAACAGCTGTGGGTGAGGGACACATTCATCATCTTGATTGCTGGGGTGCTTTATTAGTATATATATAGATCATCCCCAGGTAAACTGTACAGTTAAAATAAGTACAGTTTATTATATGTCAATTATATCTCAATAAAACGATAAAAATTAGTATCTGAAAACTCTTCAAGAACAGACTTCAGCCAATGTCCAAATCAACATCTTATAGCTCACACTTCCCTTGGTGTTTTCACAAACACTTGGTCATTTCATCCTCACAAGAAGGTATTTGCATTATCATTAGTACATTCAAATTTCATTTCACACTGGAGAAACTGAAGCTCAAGAGGCCCTGCAGTTCCCCATTGGCATTTTTCTGGTGATCTGTTGGGCTTCCTCCCTATGTGAAGGAGAGCTATTATTAATAGGATGAATCTTTAGGCATATACACTAAGTTCTCCCAGCTTTAGCATGCAAACCAAAGTATGACTTTATGACATCTTAAAACTGGTTCAGAGACTTCAAAAAGAGGGCAGAATTGGGGCAGACAATAAGTGTTATATTATGTCCAGCTCTGAAAGAATCAGTTAAAAAGAGAGAGAGAGAGAGAGAGAGAGAGAGAGAGAGAGAGAGCTTGGAACACAGCGTTATGCCAGAGGATCCTGATCAGAAGCCTGTGGGAAGGAAGATATACTCAGAAATGACTTATCTAAATCCAGCTTTAAACACACACACACACACACACACACACACACACACACACACACACACAAATCTTTCCCCCCTAAACTCAAACTGTGTAACTTGGGCTATAACATAAGAAGCCTCAGTTTTTTTTCTTCTACTACACCTGGATAACATACTTTTTTTCTTCTGGAGACAGGGCCTTGCTATATAGCCTAGTCTGGCCTAGAGCTCATTATTGTAGCCCAGACTAGCCTCAAACACAATTATTTTTGCTTCAGTATTCTGAGTGGCAAAGATTACTAGTGTGAATTAATATACCCTACAGTATACATACTTAAAAAAATAATAACATCAGTGAAAACACAAGTTCTCCTATTTATAATGAACAAATCTATACATTTTAGTATATTCAGAGTTGTGAAACTATCATCACAATCAATCTTGGAAAACCTTCATCAACCTACACAAACCCTATTTCCATTAGCAGTCTCTTCGTATTTCCGCCCTCACTTCTCTTCTCTCTGCTCCTAGCCCTAAATGCTATTAATCAATTTTCTATCTGTTTGGCCATCTCATATAAATCAAATCATACAATTAACTTCTTTCATTAAGCATATTGCTTTTAAGGTTCATCCACCTTGTAGCATAGATGTACTTCACTTCTTGGCCATATAATATTCCATTGTATGGCTATAATACATCTTATTGCTACATCAGTTGATGCACATCTGGGTGATTTCCATTTTGGGAAATAATATAAATAATGTTACAGTGAACTCTGATGTACGAGTTTTTAGGTGGATATACATTTTAATTTCTTTTGGGAATTGCAGGTCTGTTCATAGGCTAAGATTAAGCTCTACTTCTAAGGTAAACTGTCTTCCAAAATGGCTACATGACTTTATAGCCCAACAGAACTATTGAGGTCCTAATTTCTCCACATCACTGCTTATGCTTATGATGAATTGTCTTTTAAATTTTAATTAAAACACAGATCCTACTAGGTGTGAAATGGTTTTGCACCGTGCTTTTGATTTCCTTTTCCTTGATGGGTAAACAGTATAATATACTTTCACTTATGGGTCATTTGTACGTCATCTTTGGAGAAATGTTTATTTAGCTCATTGGTCCAATCTTTTGTTACTAAACACAGCTGTTCTTTATACATCGCATACACCATTTCCTTACAGACACATGGTTTATAAATATTTTCTCTCATTTCCCTTTTACTTTTTAGGTGGTGTTCTTTACAGCATAGACTGTTAATTTTGATAAAGTAAAAATGTATCAGCTTTTCTTTTTTTTATTGTGAAAATACCATACAGAGGGGTTACAATTACATGGGCAAGATAATGAGTACATTTCTAGTTTGTTTGTTTTTTTTTTGGGTCCGGTCATGGGGCCTGAGCTCTGGGCCTGGGCGCTGTCCCTCAGCTCTTCAGCTCAAGGCTAGCACTCTACCACTTGAGCCACAGCGCCACTTCCGGCTTTTTTGCTTATGTGGTGCTGAGGAATCGAACCCAGGTCCTCGAGCATGCAAGGCAAGTGCTCTACCACTGAGCCACCTTCCCAGCCGAATGAGTACATTTCTTATCAAGCATTGTTGCCTCCTCCTTTGTTTCCCCTTCCCTTCCCTTCCCATCTCCCCCTCCTCCCCTGTCCCAGGTATATTAAGTGAAGTAAGCCAGGCCCAAAGAAACATAGGTCCCATGGTTTCCCTAATTTGCAATAACTAGTATATGTCTGAGACAAGCAGAAAAGGTCAGATAAATTGATGTTAGGTGAAATGAACCCCAACATAAGTATTCAAATGTTTTTTTCTTTCTTGCGATTGTTTCTAACATATTTGTAAGATGATTTTTTTGTTGCTTTGTATATCCCTCCCCCATGGTATAACCCCTGCTTTCATTGTATTTGATGTTGGTATAATTTGTGGAGGGGAAGGGTAAAAACGAATCGTTTAAATGGGGATACAGGTGGACCCATTGCAACAATGGGATGTATAAGTCGTTATGTCGAAAAACTAACTTTACAGCTTTTCTTTAGTTGCCTTATTTTTAATATCTAACCCAGGCATGGAGATTAACATGGACATTGCCTTCTAAGAGATTTATAATGTTCGCACCAACATTGAGGTTACTGAGTTGCTTCCGTATCTGATGCTGAGCATGGGTTGTATAGACTTTGCCCAGACTTGCTCGGCCCTCAGATGCAGCTCCTTGGCATTTGTGCTTACAGCTTCTGCTGCCTTTCTTCCCTGTGGGCATCATCAGTGTGACTGTTGAATAGACTCTTACCAAGCTCTCTTTACAGATGGGAAATTCCACAATCTTTTAAGGAACCATACTGAGACTATCAATCAAGAGATATTCATATCTTTTTCAAACTGAAGCAGGAAGTAAATGGAAGCACAGAAGCAGATGTGAAAGACATTCATAAGCAAGAAGGACAGAGGAACATAATATGGTCTGAGCGACCCTGGAATTACCAGAGTGGATTTAACCTAGAAATCAAGTGGCAAGGTGCCTCTGATCTCTGTGCCATGCTTGGTGCTCCTGTAGATAACGTTGGCTCATCTCTCTTTCCTTACTTCCTATGATAGCTTCTGTCATTGTCCTCCTAACATTCTAAAAATTGGTAAGTCAGGTCTTCTAGTCAACTCTTCTGGGGCAAAGGAAACCTAACAATTACAGGATTTGAATCTCAAACCAGCAGTCTAAAGATTTTGGGTTTTTTTGGTCAGTTGCAGGGCTTGAACTCAGGGCAGCCTAGGTGCTGTCCCTGAGCCTCTTTGCTCTCAAGGCTAGTGCTCTACCTCTTGAGCTATAGTACCACTTCTGGTTTTTGAGTGGTTAAGTAGAGATAAGAATCTCACAGGGACTTTTCTGCCTGGGCTGGCTTCGAACCATGATCCTCAGACCTCAGCCTCCTGAGTAGCTAGGATTATAGGTATGTGCCACTGGTGCCCAGAGTTCAGTCTAGAGAGTTTTTTTGTTTTTTGTTTTTAAATCAAGACAGGTTTTCCATAGAGCTCATGCTGGCCTGGAGCTCTTCTTTCTCCTGCCCTATCACATCTGACTCTCTACTCTGAATTTTAACAGAGATATAGAAGAAAAGATATAGAAAATCTGTCCATCTCTCCAGCAGAATTAGTCACCTATGCCCTGAAATACTAAGATACTAAGCCAGAATTTGCAACTGGTGATGACAGGCAATCTTCCTAAGGCTAGGCTGTGTGTCTCCTTAGGAACCACTATTATGAAGGTCACCCAAGGACAGATCTATTACTAGACACCCCAAGAATGTTGCTGGCCAGAAGATATTGCCAAATTCTGACTCCCGGGTGGAGGGCTGAGTGGCTGTGTGTCTAGGATGGAGCGGACCCAGGTTAGTATGGAGTTCAGGCTTGGAATGAGACTCACTGAAGAGCAACAGTGTGGGACTCAGTTTAGATTTGAATGATGCAGAATCTGAATTTCCTCACTAATCACACATTTGTGAGAAACAGGACTTTATGGAGCTATCAAGGGTACAGTAAAGGAATCCAGGAAAAGCACTAGGTCTGATCTCTGCTGGTAAGCATTCAGCAGATGATAGCTACTTGTTAGGGACTGTTTTCTCCTAAAGTTTACATGTGAAAACTCCAACCCCCTTTGCAACGGCATTAGGAGATAGGTGTGGTGTCTTAAAGTAGTCATGAGGTATAAACGAGAGCCTTAAGGGAAGAGCCCTACCCCATTCTCACTGGGACCCTTACAAGAAAAAGAAAGCATGTGAGAATGAAGTGTTCCTGTGGCTCTCCAGCACATCAAAGAGAGAGGCCTGAAGAGAAGCCAACCCTGCCAGCACTGTGGTCATGGGCCTTCCAGCCTCCAGAACAGTGAGCAATGTTCCTGCTGTGTATAATCACGAGCACTGGTGGATCCCTGTGCTAGAACTGCCTTAACTGAAAACCAAAGGTGGTGAGGCTACACAGCAGGCACACTGCTGGGCATAGCTGGGGCGATAGGAGATCTGTGCTGCTATTCCCAAAGGCTCGGAACCCCAGACCTTAGAAAGTTGCACATACAAAACAACATGCAGAAAAGCTAAAATACCTCTGAGCCAGGGCAATAGTACTTAACGTGTGCTGAAAACCTTTAGCAAGCCTGGGTGCAAAAATACCGCAAATTAAACCATTCTTTTTCTCTCGACTCCATTCCATGATACAGCAGGATTATTATGACTGATGTCTGCAAAGGAAATGCAAACTGGGATCCTGTCTCCCAACTCCTAGCATGACCACCTCCTTAGTAAGCTCCTCTGAATATAGAACAGAGCCAGAAAGGAGTAGCCAGAAGAAGAGTTCATAACCGCTTAGCCCATGGGACCCTCCTGAGCCCATAAGGTTCTGTGGCTCATGGCTCCTAAATGTTTGTCTACTCTACTCGTAGTTCCAGCCTGCATCCCCATTATTTTCTCTAACCATTCATTCTTTACACGGCACTGCCTCAAAGTTACAATCGTCTACCTGCCTTCTTATCTATCCAATTCTCCATCCCTTTGTACCCCTACCTCTTTTTGGCAATACTTGGGTTTGAACACAACAATTCATGTTTCTTAGGCAGACATTGTACTGCTTGAGCCACAGCTACAGCCCTTTCCACTGATTATTTTTGCAGTGAGGTCTTGCTTTCGCCCAGGCAGGCTTGGACTTTGATTCACTATTTTATGCTTCCCCTGGTAGCTGGGATGACAGGCACATGCACCTTGACTGCTGAGATGAGGGTCTCATAAACTTGTGCTCTCCTGGGCTGGCCTGGAACCATGGTCCACTTGATCTCAGCCTTCCCTTTAGTTAGGAGTATTGCTATGATTCACCACGCCTAGCTTCTAGCTCCTTTCCACCCTCAGCTCTCTTTCTTAAAATTTTTAAATTGCCTTTAAGTAGTTGAACAAAGGAGGTACCATTTAACATTTCTGAATATAATACACCTAGATCAGTATCACCTCCTTCAACATTGCTACCCCCTTTCATACACCTCTTCCTTACTTTTCTTAATTTTGTGGTCTATACAATGGTTTCTTTATTTCATTCTCCCCTATTCCTTTTCATCATCTGTCCCTCGTCCCTTAACTCTACTCCCCCTCCCTCTTACTTCTACCCCTTTCCTGGTGCTTATTTTGTTGGTCTTTGACCAAGTCTTTCTAAAAAAATTATACTATTTAAGCTCTGCATAGAGTCTATTATACTTCAATTAATTCATTTGTAACCACTTGTATACCACCCAACATGTTTACTTATAGATTTATAGGTACATTCTCTATATAAGACAAGGGCTTAATATCCAGCATATACTTAGAGCTCAAAAAATTAAACCCCGATATTAAACACTCAAAGAAATAACAACCCTATTAATAAATGGGCTAATGTCTTAAGAAGCAGCAGAAGAAAAATGGCCAACAGACACCTGAAGAAATGCTCAACATCTCTGTCCTTAAGGGAAATATAAATCAAAATAACATTGAGATTCCACCTCACCCCAGTTAGAATGGCCAATATCAAAAAAGCTAACAATAACAAATGCTGACAAGGATTTGGCCAAAAGGGGACTCTACTACACTGTTGTTGGGAATATAAGCCTATTCATCCACTTTGGATTGCAATACAGAGGTTCCTCATAAAACTAAACATAGAACTACCCCATGACCCAGCAATCTCATTCGAACATATTTATCCAACAGAACACAAAGTTACAGTAAAACCACCAGCATAACCATGTTCACTGCAGCACTATTCACCATAGTATTGAATCAGCCCAGATGCCCCTCAATGGAATGCACACAATGTATACAGTATATAAACAATGAAATTTTACTCATCCCTTAGAAAGAATGATATTACCATTCATAAGGAAACAGAAAGATATGGAAAATTGTATTAAATGAAGTAAAGCAGACCCTAAGAAACGAAGCTTGCATGGTTTTATCACACTTTTTTATTATCTGCTTTTTTAAGTTCCAGGCATTCCTAGGACATGGATGCGGAATGGTGTACTGACCACAGCACAGAGCCTGGATTATGAGTAGATATCTCACATGAACACTGGCTGTGAGACCCCAGGAAGACAGGGCAGTTTGCCTTAGCTTAACACTGTCTTGTGTGTCTTGTGCTCTGAAGGCAGTGGATAGAAGAGCCTTACCCCTCAATCAGAGCAAGTTGTAACAACAGCCTTCTTAATATTAAACATTAAGTGGCACGCACGTCCTCCTCCCAAACTTTCTGACACCATTTAGATCATCTCCCTTGAAAATTTTGGACTTAAGACCATATCTATAATATACCATTTACTAGGACCCGTTAAAGTTTATTTTATTTTTATTTATTTATTTTTTGGGGTCCAGTTGTGGGGCCTGAACTCTGGGCCTGGGCGCTGTCCCTCAGCTCTTCAGCTCAAGGCTAGCGCTCTACCACTTGAGCCACAGCGCCACTTCCGGCTTTTTTCTTTTTGCTTATGTGGTGATGAGGAATCGAACCCAGGGCCTCACGCATGCAAGGCAAGCACTCTACCACTGAGCCACCTTCCCAGCCCATTAAAGCTTATTTTAAAGGATAGATTTTGCCATCTCTACTATAGTTCCTTAGTAGATATTTCTCAAAATAAGTGAAGGCTGCAAGGGATCCTTTGATGATACTCTGAGGTAGCTAAGGAATATTTAGTGGCCAGGATGTACAGTTTTTCATTGTTTTCAATCATATTCCACTTAACAATGATGCTATGGTTTGCATATGGCTTAAGTGTGTCCTCCAAAGATCCATGTACTGATATTTAATCCCTACTGGGAGGTATTAAGAAAGTAGAAACTTAATCTGACTGCTTTTCAGAGGTGCCTTTGGGAGGTGAATTAAATAAGGTCATTAAGGTCTCATCTCCATGATTGGATCCCAGGAGGCTTTATGAAAAAGGAGAGAGAGAGAGAGAAAAAAGGTGCATACACATGTGTACTCTCTGCCTGTCTCTTGCCATGTGATGCCTTGGAGTCTCAGCAAGAAGGCCATCACTAGCTCTTTGACCTTGCACCTGCAGACTATGAACCAAAATAATCCTATTTTTCATAACTCACCTTGACCAGTAATACTGCATTACTGGCAACAGAAAATTGAGTAATACAAGTGATTTGGTACAATCATCTTTGAATGAAGAATATAATGATGCAGGTTTCAGAAGGTCTGTCAGCCTGTATGGCTTTTAGCCAATAACAACCTCTCTTTCTAGGGTGCAGAGTACCAAGGCAGTCTGGACCAGCTATTTATAGGGTTCTCACAGAGTTACAATACCAGGAATGACTATATCAATGACAACTCAGTGCCAGCCTTACACGGCCTTACAGTTGCCACACCACTGTTAGATTGAATATTGTGTAGTTTGTGTCAGCTGAGAGCTCTTTAACTGGCACACCTGGCTGCCATGTAATTGTCTGCAATTGGTGCCCTAATAATTGCAGCTTTCTTAACTACTAAAAGGCCTAACACATTTTCACACCTCTCTAGTAAAAACCATGTTAAATATGCACTGTAAGGAATAATCATTAAAATTCATTGCATTAACATTCCTCTTAAGACTTAAGCCTAGACAATAGAATTTTCTGAAAATGTACTAAACTTTCTTAACTACATAAATTTCAATAAGATGTGAATGCAATAAAACTGGTCTTACTGGTCTTTTTCATCATGGAGATATTAGGAAACCATCTGTTATTTTCCATTCATCCATCCATTCATCCATCCATCCATCCATCCTCCCATTTTATTCCACAAGTCATCTCCAGCCATCACTTTCCTACTCTTGAGCTAATATTAGTTTTATCCAGATAAGAGCTATATTTTTGTTGATGCTTTCTTAGTGTTCTCCCTCTATCCTTTCTTCTTTCGTACATCTGTAGAAGTTCCCTGAAAGGAGAGACTTTGGTATCTGTTTATAAGTCTTGTGCTTGAACCACACTACTCTATGCATACTCTCTCACCCCAACCGCACCAACTATGGATTCTTATTCAGGGGCCAGAGTACCATGCTGTCATAGCTATTCAAAGACTCTAACAGGCAGTCAGATTTGAACTGCTGATATCTCTAACTTTATTAGCAAACTTTGTTCTTGATGATAGCCCTTCAATGTACCCACAGCATCTATTCATTTACAGAATCTCACTGGACAACAAAGACTATTGCGTTTTGATAAGACACCAAATGAGGTCATTGTACATGTGAACATATTTAGAACTTCCAGATGTGAGTAAGCTTTATTTTTGGTACAAATCTACTGTTTTAAATTGTCTTTAAATTCTACCTTTCCATCAAATTAGTAGATTTATAACCTATGATCAGCAGAATGTTACACTTCAGTTAGAAAATATTTGGGGATTTCTTATTCCCTGGATTTGCTAGATATTCACTATGGACTTTAAAAACACTTAGCTGAGGAATCTATAATAGAAAGTCCCATAGGAAGCTTACAGTTGGCCAAGAAGATATTAATAATCACTTCTTAAAAATAACTTTACATATTTTTCAAAAATAATCTCTAATTCACTACATTTTTTAATTTTAGGAATGAATATAATTTTAAAGAGACGAGTCAAATAAACTAGAAAAGTGTTAGTAGTATTTGGTAGAATACTGACAATGCTGTTATTAGTATGATTAGTGTTATTACAGGTTGAAGCCACAGTGAGATTCTTTACATCAGTTAGAGGGACTATCACCCAAAAGACATAAAAATGTAGGGGGGAAGTGAAGAAAAATGATCCCTTATGGAGGATGTGACTCAGAGCAGTCGCACAAAACAGAATGGAGATTACCCAAAAAATAAAGAATAAAATTTTCATAAAATCTAGTCATTCACGATACTTTAAAACTTTAAGTGTCCATTAACACATGAATGATAAAATATGTATACGTGAAACAATGAAATGGCATTCATGCTTAAAAAGAAAGATATGTCATTTGTAACCACATGGATGAACTTGAGGATATTATGTTCAGTGAAGTAAGCCAGAAAGACAAATACTCCATGATTTCATTTATGTGCAAGATATAAAACAGTTAAACTCACAGCAGCAGAGAGTAGAATGGTGGAGCTGGATTTTGGGGAAATGCTAATCATAGGATTAAAAATAAAAAGATTATTAGTCTTTTGGCAAATGAGCTAAAAAGAGTCTTCTCAGAAAAAGGAAAAATAGGCACATAAAGAAATGCTCAACATCTCTGGCCATAAAGGAAATGCAAATCAAAACAACTTTTTAGATTCTACCACACCCTAGTTAGAATGGTCATTACCAAGAAAATAAACAATAATAGATGCTGATGAGGACACAGCCAAAAGGGAACCATAACACACAGTTGGTGTGAATGTAAACTTGTTTAACCACTCTATAAAGCAGTATGGAGGTTCCTCAAAAACTTAAACACAGAATTACCTATGATTCAACAATTCTACTCCTAGGGATTTACCCAAACTAGGATACAGTAAAGACACCAGCATAACTGCGTTTATTGTATGACACCTTAAGCTATGGTGAATAGTGCTGCAATAACCCTAATGCTTCTCAATGGGTAAATGGATCAAGAAAATATAGTATACATACACAATGGAATTTTACTCATCCATTAGAAAGAATGACATAGTATCATTTGTAAAGAAACAGAAAGACTTAGAAACTATTATGTTAAGTGAAGTAAGTCAGGCCTAGAGAGATAAAGGATCCACATTTTTCCTTATATGTGGAAGCCAGAGTTAACTTACAAACTCATGAGTAAAAATGCTGGGTGGTATGCAAGGGTATACAAATGCATTAACTGAAATATTAATAATTAACTGAAATATGAAAGGAACGTTCAACTAACATAATTCCTTAGAAAGCCAAAATCAAAGTTCAACAAAACAAAACACCAGGAAATGGGTCCTCAAAAGAGGTAGGGTGGAGTCATGGGGAACAAAAATCCAATAGACATCCTACAAAATTAACAAGAGTGAGGGAGGGGTTGGTTGGGAAGGAAGGGTGAGAATGTTGAAAGGGGTGCCATTGATCAAGGTATATTATATTCATAAGCTGATTTGTTAAGTGGCAACTCCTTTGCACAACTACTTAATTAAAATGATTTAAATTTAAAACAAAACAAAACAGTATAGAAAGTAATGAAAATGTTCATTAGCTTGACAAAGCTATTCCACAACTTCATGTTATATACATGGAAAACATACACAGTTGCTATTTGTCAATCAAAATAATTAACTTTAAAAACATAGGCTTTTAAAGTAGACCCTAACCCAACCTTACTGATGTCTTTATAAGAAGGCATTTGTATACACAGAGATACCAAGGATGTGTACGCATAGAGGAAAAAGGAGATGAGGACATAGAGAAAAAGACAGGTATCTTCTAGCCAAGTACAGAGATTCTAGAGGAAACCGAACTTATTGGCACCTTGATCTTGAACGTCTAGCCTCTGGGGAAGTGAGAAAATACATTGCTGTTGTTTAATCCGTCTATAGCATTTTCTATGGCAGCCATGAAAAGCTAATACAATTTAATTGTTATCAAAGAGAATACCACTACCATTATGGTATACAAAATAATCCAACATGCAAATAATGTAAGGGTTGAGTGCACAGTCAAGATTATACTGGCTGGGTTCTAATCTGAGCTTTGCTCCTTGTAGGATCTCAGCTTCACAGACATGCGCACACACAGATACACCTACATAGGTTGCTCACTGGTGCCTGTATACTATGACTCACTTCAACCCCGTCCTTTTCTTCTCTTCACCTGGCACACTGACTTTATTGTATTTGAGTACACTTTTAAATAACTTTTGTTTTTTTAATATGTGCACTACACACAAAAAGCAGAAAATATAGTCATCCTTGATCACAAGCAAGTCAGTTGAACATGACCCTCCAGATACATCATGGAGACACACTGATCCCTTTTGAGATCCTGAGATGACTGTGTCAGGCATTTCCAATCACGTTGCTCATGGTCGAGACTGTCTCTGGGATCAAGCATACTCAGCATACCAAGCCCCGGATTCCCACTTCTCTCCATCCTTTACACTCTGGCTGCTACAATGGAAAAGTTAGTATAGTCACCATTCTCTTCATTCTGCCAACAGACTATCTTCTCATCTCTGAGCCTTTGTCCACTTTCTGTCCACTGCTCTACTCAAGCACTCCATGGGTTCTCATCCTATTAAGGTGAAACCCAGACCTCTAGACAAACCATAGTCTAGAACTTATTGATTCCAAACTTAGGATCAATACCAAGATTGCTTCAAACTTACACTTTATGCATTCATTTACACACACGCAGAAAGGATGTTCAGGATCTAAGTATTTTGCCTGTCTATGCTTAAGACAAGGTGATTGATGTGATGATGTCACTTTGGCCACTAAGAAGAAAAGAATATCATGGAGTGTGAGTTTAGAGTATGTTGTTCCATTTTGCATACATCTCTTCTGTTTGCTGTAGATACAATTTTCATTTTGGACTTTTAAAGTTAAATGGCTGTTTGTTTATTCATGTGGCTGCAAGGAGCAGAGAGAGACACATTTTTTTTTAGAAAATACAAGTCTTGGCATTTTTAAGGACAGTGCTCATTTGGCCTCATTATTCTGCTAGTTAATTGACAGGGAAGAGCGTCCTAATTGCTCATTAACTCTGATGATGTCCCTCTTGTCTGATGTCAAGGTCTGAGAGATACACAGTGTACAGCAGCTGCTGCTTTTTCAGGAGAGAAAATGCATTAAGTTCAGGCAGCTAAAATCCAGACATTTTGATTTTGGTTTTTAAAAATCCTATTTAGGAGAGAAGAAAATTTTGTGGGTTTTTTCCCTCCCTCAGACTAACAAGTTGAACAACATTGCTTATTAAATATTATTTTCTGGAGCCACAGGACTTCCATGGCCTTTCCTTATGGAACTCATTCTTGGTGAGTAGTATAATCTGCCAAAATGACAACGGATTTAAAAGGCACTCAGAGGACAGCTTTGGTGCCTTTTTACTTCCACCCACTGCTGCCCCTACTGCATGTAGGACTAATGAGCAAAAGCAGAACAGAAATAAGCTGTTCACACAAGAATTGCTGGATGGCTTTTAGATCCCTTCTTCAAAGCACAAAAAGAAATCCAGAATTCCACTAAACACACGTCTACATACTAAAAAGCACTGCTACATGCGAAAGGCTCAATGTGTTAATAACAATTAGCAAATAAGCAGGGCAACTATTAAGGGTAAGGAAGGTGACACAGCCTGGCAAATACATGTCTCAAAGTTATGCTCCAAATGAGCTTTCCTGGGCCTGCATTAGAAAGGCAGTGGTTTATTTCCCTCCTCACCTAAAAGCATCCTCAAGTAAATTACTTGAGGTTTAAAATTTATCTTTACTGCAGCACAGTGTGCCAAAGAAGGGTCCTGCCAGCCCCCAGAGACCCCAGATATAATGAAGACAGCAGGTGTTCTCTCCAGATGTCACTTCTTCCAGAAGATACTTATTAAACACTTTGTCTCCCTTAATGTCCATGGGCTAGTTCTTATTTTATGTCAACACTGAACTAGCCAAAAGCAAATGGTTTCCTTTTAGTCTCACTGAGTTGAAAATGGAAAACTATTGGGTTCTGGGTTGTTTCATTTTTATTGGTAAAGAATCCTTCATGCAATGCTATTTTTGTTTTGTTCCTAACAATGCCAAACTGTATTTTGCAATGTAAACATGCTCTTCCACAAAGAGTGTGCCAGCTTCCACTCTGCATCTCAAGCACCTATGACCTTCCGTTGGGTACAGGTATGAAAAGGCTGAATTCAAGTTAGAGCTGCCAAGCATTTTTTTTTTTTGTGAGTTATACACAAATGAGCTGCCTGGTGCCAGGGTTCTCAAATGATCTAGGGAAACCATGAAGTAGGACAGAATCTAGAGTGTTCTGGAATCTTCTAGAAAGAAATATTTGCAACTTTCCGGTTTGGGACTATTATGAATAAAGATAGTGAGCATTCTATATGTGAACTTCTATTTTCTATCTGACGCGTAGGTGTAAGAATGGTAGACATTATTTAACTTCATTAGAAACTACCAGTTTTGAAATTAGTGATATTATTTTATTACCCTCAGCCCCACAAAACGTATGAGTGTTCCATTTGCCTCTTATCTTCACAAGCATTTAGTAGTGTCTGCTTTTTAGGCATTAGCTTAAAAGAAATGTTGTTGTTGTTGCTTTTACATTTTCCTAATGAATAGTGATGCTGAATACTTAGAACAAGTGAAACTAACCTACAGTGAAAGAAGTCAGAAAAAATGTTTACCCTGTAGCTATATGTTTAGATGTCTGTGGGAAAAAAATCACTAGGCTATATGCCTATAATCTGTATAGTTTACTTTAAAAAAAAGAAAAAGAAAAAGAAAAGAGGAGCCAAGAAGGGATGGCAAGGGAAAGGAAGGAACTGGGGTAAATTGGAAGGACTATCTACCAATAACAGGAGCTGTAGGCCTTCTTATACCACATGTATGGCTAAGTTTAGCCTGGAAGGTTTAGAGATGAAATAGGAAAGGAAAGAAGGGATCACACAAGAAAAAAGAAAAAAGGGTGATACAATTAGGAGAGATCCTACTTCAGATGTTCTAGGTTCTGCTCCATCTTCCTGCCCAGTCACAAGCATCCCAAAGAGGCTGCAGGTAAATGGACAAAGTACAGTTCTCCTTGCATTCCAGTACAAAACTCAACTTTATGCTTTAAATGAAATGGGATCATGGTGAGGAGAATGGAAGTACTTAACATTTGGTAATGCATGGGTTCATCCTTATAAAACCTTCATCTCTGTAGATGTAAATAGTTTTGCGAGAATTACAGAAAATATGAGTTGCTTATATGAAGTCTTAGTTTCAGAAGTAAAGATAATTGTCACTTTGCTAAATGTAAACACAACAATTTTTTTTATTCTGAAAATACTGTACAGAGGGCAAGATAATGAGTACATTTCTTATCAAGCATTGTAGCCTCCTCCTTTGTTTCCCCTTCCCATCCCTTCCCATCTTCCCCCCCAGCCCCCCACCAAATCCTCCTCCCCCTCTCCCCCCCCACCAAAGTTGTAAAGTTTGTTTTTCAACATAACGTCTTGTACATCTCATTGTTGCAATGGGTCTGCCTGTATCCCTATTTAAACGATTTGTTTTTCCCTTCCCCTCCACAAATTATAACAACATCAAATACAGTGAAAGCAAGGGTTATACCGTGGGGGAGGGACATACAAAGCAACAAAGAAATCATCTTATAAATATCTTAGAAACAATCACAAGAAAGAAAAAACATTTGAATACATATATTAGGTTTCAATTCCCTAACATCAACTTATCTGACCTTTTCTGCTTGACTCAGACATATGCTAGTAATTGCAAATAAGGGAAACCATGGGACCTATGTTTCTTTGGGCCTGGCTTACTTCACTTAATAGAATTTTTTCCAAGCCTTTCCATTTCCTAACAAATGGGGCAATGTCATTCTTTCTGATGGAGGCATAGAATTCCATTGTGTAAATATACCACATTTTCTTGATCCATTCATCTACTGAGCGGCATCTGGGTTGGTTCCATATCTTAGCTATGGTAAATAAGGCTGCAATAAACATAGTCGTGCTGGTAGCTTTAGTATGGTCTTGTTTGTGATCATTTGGGTAAATGCCCAAAAGTGGGATTGCTGGGTCATAGGGAAGCTCTATGTGGAGTCTTCTGAGGAACCTCCATCCTACTTTCCAAAGTGGTTGAACAAGTTTACACTCCCACCAACAATGCAGTAAGGTTCCCTTCTGTCCACATCCCCTCCAGCATCTGTTGTTATTAGAGTTCTTGATTGTAGCTATTCTAACTGGGGTGAAGTGGTATCTCAATGTTGTTTTGATTTGCATTTCTTTTATGGCTAGAGAGGTTGAACATTTCTTCATGTGTCTATTGGCCATCCTTCTTTCCTCTTCAGAGAAGTTTCTCTTTAAGTCTTTAGCCCACTTATTTATTGGGCAGTTAAACACAACATTTTTATTGGCAGTTATTAACCCTGTCAAAAACAAATTTTATTCTTACAAGATCACTGTTTATACCCTGCTTCTCATATGACTCACTGTGGACTTGCTTCTTTGTTTATTGGCTCATATTACTCTATATGATGAGTTATTTACCCTGTCTCCTATTGCAGCACGATTAGGCCATTTAAGATTTTCCAAAGCAAGTGATTATAATGTTACTTAAATTAGCTTAATATTTATAGTAGTCCTAATGACTTTGCACAAATGTGTCCTATATGAAAACAAAAGTGGATTTGAGTAACACAGATGTGACATAAGGAGATCATTGGTCCTCTAATTGAGATTGCTGAAACACATAATGCGCACGACTCTCACATCTGGCTCCCACAACTAACTGCAACAGAATTATAAATAGTGTTGGATCCTTGGAGAAGTGCCATTTGACAAAACTAGACCACTCTAAAAGCTGAGTTTGTGATTCTACAATAAATGGCAACCACCACATGATTCTTGTTTCTTTTTTCTGTAGTATCACAACACAATAAAATGGGTGGAGGAAGGCATGTAAATATGAGTGAGATTGCTTAAAGGAGCTATAGCAGACAGCAGGGGAAATTCTCACACAAATATTTGCTATTAGCAAAGAATTAGGGTAATGTGTTGAAGACAGCATAAAATTCTGCTGTCTTGCTGGGTGAAGGTGGCTCACATCTGTAATACTAGCTACTCAAGAAACTCAGATCTGATAATCATAATTCAAAGCCAGCCTAGGTAGGAAAGTCCTAGTAGAGCACTAGCCTTGAGCAAAAAAGCTCAGAGACAGTGCTCAGGTCCTGAATTCAAGCCCTAGGAGTAGTAGAAAAAAGAAAAACTCTGACCCCTAAAGGCATATTTAAGCCTCTACTCCCTGAAAGTACATATGTACATTTTTTCATAAGTCATTTCTAAAAGTAAAACTATTGAAGACCAGTTCAATTTAAATTAACTATGCAAATATTCGCAATTCGACTGTTTCTAAGATATCCACAGTAAAAAACAGCATTTCTGAGGCCAGGTATGGCAGGCCTGTAGACCCAGCCCTCGGGAGGCTGAGACATCAGGAGTTTGAGATCACCATGCACAACACAGTGAATTCTTGTCTCAAAAATAAATAAAACAAGCCGGGTGCTGATGGTTCATGCCTGTAATCCTAGTTACTCAGGAGGCTAAGGTCTGAGTATCTGGGTTTGAAGCCAGCCCAGGTAGGAAAGTCTATAAGACTCTTATCTCCAATAAACTATTCAGAAAAAGCCAGAAGTGGCACTGTGGCTCAGGTGGTAGAACACTAGCCTTGAGTACAAAGAGGCCCTGAGTTCAAGCCCCAGGCCCAGAAATTACTAATTAATTAATGACATAAAATGCCATTATTTTCAAATGCTTAGGTGCTACCTTGTTTAGTAAAAGCAAATGGTGGTGCAGCAGATTACTTGTGATTGTTGACAGTGAGCACTTTAGGGGTGTGTATGTTCTAAGAGGCATTTGAAATTCAAGTGTTTTTATTTGAAGAGGACATTTCTTCTTCATATAACTTATTTCCCACTTTTAAATTTTGTATTAGCAATTTTGCTTAAAACACCTATGGACAAGAGTCTTAATCTGTTTTCTGTTGCATTAGGAAAGCTGGGGTGGTAGGGGGTTCTAAGAGCATTCAGTTGGTGAGGATCACAAGAAGCTTCATCCCATGGTAGAATGTGGAAGGGCAAACAGGTGCATGGGGACCAAGGGGACCCAAGCTTTATAACAACCTACTTCCTGGGTAACTAAGCCAGCAATACAAGAGTAAATTCACTCCTACTAGAAAGGTGGTGATACCTCTTAATGGTCCATCATCTCTCACAGTTCACATTGCGGAAGCAAATGTCAACACTTGTTTTGTTTGTCAGAGACACACCATATCCAAACAGCAAAACGGCTGTGGACAAAAGTAAGTGAAATGTCACCATTCTAAGTTAGTGAAGACTCGTCTAGAGGGATCACCCATAATGAGTGCAGTTTCAGCTTCTATGACAATCACAGCAGTTCACTCAATCGTAATAACGTAAGTGTCAGTTACATGGGCTGACTATACAGAGGGCTATATAGTCCTCCGTGCATACATTAGTTGGGCTGATCTCCACATGATGGCCTAGACATGCTGTTTCTGAAGTGACTGCTCTGTATATTGTAAAATGTGTCCCAACTAGGAATAACATATCTGGCCTTTTGGTACCCACTTAGGTGCAACCCTGGGCAAGTCACTTAATCCTTCCATACCTCTGTTTCACAATCTAAAATGTTGAAAATGATTTAAAATGTTTGATTTTTGCTGTGTGTGGACACATGAACCTTCCTAGTATAATCACTTCCTAGCATGGTACCCTCCTGAGAATGGTCACTGGTCTGGAAAGAATTTTGCCACATGTTCATCAGTAGCTGCATTCTAAATGCGCAATCGTTTCTATCTTGGTGGTAGGGTGAGATAGTACTTTTTACTTCTTTTTGCTCATTTGAATGTTCCATAGTAAATCTAAAACACTATAGTTTGGTAGCACCAAAAGTAGTCTGTATCTGAGGAGGAAGCATGGGGTGTGGGTAGAATTAATTCACTTGACAACAGGTGTGGTAGTACATGCTTGTAATCCCAAGTAGTATAGGGCTAAGGCAGGAGGACAGTGAGTTTTAGGTCAGCTTGTGCTACAAAAGGACACCAGCTCAAAAAACTTTACTTAGTGTTGTCATTAGCATACAAGAGGGAACATGATGCCTTTCATTAGTCAGTGATTGTGGGGATAAGTAGCAAAGATATAAATTCGTTCACATGTAACTACTAGGGTCAATTTTCAAAATATGTTCAAATTATTTCAAGTTTCTCTCTCTCTCTCTCTCTCTCTCTCTCTCTCTCTCTCTCTCTGTCAATGGCTACTCTATACATAATACTTTAAAATATGGGACCTAAAACTAGTCATCTAAAGCAAGTATTGTTCCACACTACAATTGCATGTAGACAATTTGACAGATGGCACTTTAAAAGAAATTATATAGAAAGTTTTCCTAGGAGAAAGCACACCAAATACAAAACAAAAGGCAAAAAGACAAAACAATAAAACTAAGTGGCCACACACGGAATCGGCCCTTCATTTCTGTCCTGGCTGCATGGCTCCTGCTAAGTCAGCAGTGACCTTTTTCATATGTTAAAAACTACCCACTGCATACACCTGCTTTGGACCAAGGCAGGCTCATATAATCATATAACCAAGTAAGATGCGACCATCTGATTTGTGTCTATACCAACTTAGCTCTGCTGTCTATAGTTGTGTGAGTTTATCTTCATGGGTAAGCCCTGAGACCTAAATGTCAAGTACTCACCACTCTTCTCAGTATATATCTCAGTCCTCAGTACTCCATCATTTCTGCTATACCCTTCCTCCAAAACAACCATTACTGTGTGTAATATACACTTATAAAAATTCAACGTATTTAATTCTTCTAAGGAATTTCCATATAATTTTGAAGACAGACAAACGATACTTTCACATACCTTCATCAGTACAAGGGAAAAAATGTACAACTTAATTAACACAAACCTTCTCTTCCTTTCTTTTTAAAATTTAAATCATACTTCAAGTGATTCGTATGAACGCATGATGCTTATAAACAGGATACAAACATATTATCAAATAATTGCTTAGCAACAAAAAATTAACTTGGAACCTAAATATTACTCCCATTTGATGTACACACACACACACACACACACATATAATTTTACATATAAAGACTAAGTGTAGACAAAGCACAACCAGTTTCATTCCCAAGCAAAGACCTGTATAGTATCTGCTACCCTACTTTCACATATGGCTAAGGAGCACGGCACATGGCACATTGTACGTATTGGGGATGACAACTCTGCCTGGTTTTCACATGACAGCCGAAAGTGTGATTATGGCTATTTGCCTTTCAGAAGGGCCTAAGAGAAGCACAAGTTTTTCCACATGTCAGTCAGTGAGGATTTCCAGCTTTACCCAGGACAGACTGAAGTTGAAAAGGACAGGGCTTTGTACCAAGTGCCAGCTGAATTTGGTGGCAAGGCTACTGAGAAAAACAACAATCAAAACAGCCACAAATGACACAGGGCAGGGAGTGGGGAGGGGAAAGAGAAAATGCAATGGGCTAATGCTTCTAGTTGGCACCTGCTTTTTGACTCAAAAAAATAGATGGCTCTTTTGCCAAAATTTTTTTATTATTATGCTATCAGCTGCCTCTTGGACTGATTTATAAGAGCTGAGACTGCCAACAGAACAAGACAAGATTGCTGTTAGTAGGACATGTGCAAGCCCTTAAAGTAGTAGAGATTTTGCCATTTCTTCTACAAAGACTACAAGGGCACGCACACAAGGGCTTGTAATTATGGCCAGGTACTATTACGGAACATGATAATAGAAAATTCTGAGGTTAAAAGCTTGCTACCTTGATTCTTAATTACCTTTACAATATATTTGACTAAAGAACAACCTGAAACTAATTGTGCAGGGTCAGCATTCTTTCTACCAAATGAATTTCTCTCAGTTCTCTCTTTCAAAACTCAGCCTTATTGGTGACAATCACATGGACACTCCTTAGTGTGAGTACCTGGTACTTAATCAGAGAATTAAGTATTTTTAATGCTTTATTATATTGATTTCATAAGGCAGAGATCCTCTTAAGTTTAAAAATGAAGAAGCTGGTAAAATCAATGTATAAGGAATAGATTTAGATTGCAGTGAAGCATAGGAAAGCTCTGCTCACAGCTGGAACAACGGAAGTTAGAAAGAGCATCCCTTTCACTTACAGAATTAAAATAAATGCTGGGGGCCTGCAGGCTGGTAAGAGTCCAGAGAAAGCAGCACCCTGTGCTTTGCTACCTTGGTGTAGCCATTGAAGGAATGGAAGCCTTTGTAAAGCCTGGAGGAAGGGCAAGGACGTTAGTTTTTCTTTCCTGTAGAACCAGAACTAGTGCTAGCTGAACTAGTAGAACATTTAGAAGGTCACAGGGCCAAATCCCAGGGACACAATAACTGTCCCAGACCAAGGCTTAACCAAAACACACCTCCACTTGCCTCCCACCACCAGACAAGAGGCCCAGAGTAACAAGAAACAACAATGTTCCACTGGACAGGCTTGATGAGAGGGAAGAGAACCCACATCATCACAGAATTCAAGGAGGACCTGAAATAAAAATGCAAGCTTGCACTGAGAAAAGTTCCAAGCAAATATATCTTCATCATAAAAAAACTGGTTAACCCTAAAAGAATTAGAAACTTTTAGTGTACTCAGGGTAACCACAGCAACAATCTCTATTCAGTATTACTCATAATTCTGTGTAATTCAAAATAATCACTGAAGTCAACAACACAAGCAGAAAACAATCAGGGATCTAGGAGACCTAAATGAGAGGACTGGCTAACTTCTTGTAATTATCCTCTATGGAACACTCTATGCAACAATAACAGACTGTTCTCATGTGACATTTTTAGCAGGATGGGCTACAGTACACAAAGCTATGTCAATTTTGGAAATTGACATAGTTTAGTATATTAACAGACTGAAAAAGAGAAAGGATATCATCATTTCAACAGACATCAAAATATTTCAAAAAGTGCCACTTACAATAGTGTATTACCTCTTCCACAAATATACTTTTTTAATTTATTGTCAAGGTGATGTACAGAAGGGTTATAGTTACATAAGTAATAAGTACACTTCTTGTCAAACTTGTTAACCCTTCCCTCATTTTTCTCCTACTTTCCCTCCCCCAAGTCCTCTACTCAACTTGTACAGATCATTTCTAACATATTGTCTTGTAGTATTGCTATTGTATTGGTCCCCCCCACCCCTGCCATCCTTGTCCTTTGTGTCACCATTCTGTTGTTTCCCTTCCCTTCCCTAATTGAGATAAATGTATATACAATATCAGAATACCAAAATCAAAATCAAATACAGTGACTACACGGGATATACCATAGGGGAAGAACATACAAAAGAAACAAGAAATCACCTAGTACATTTAAAACAACAACAATAAAAAAAAAAAAAACCTCTTGTGTGCACGTCTTGGAGATCATTTCACTTGGCATCATCTTATATGGTCAAATGTATGGTATGCAGCTATTGAGCTATTCTGCTCATTTGCTAAGAAGTGAAGTGAGCCAGACCCAAAGAAACATAGGTTCCATGGTTTCCCTTATTTGCAATTATACTTTAAAAAATAGAGAATTTTTTACATTCAAAATTACAAAACATTGGTCAAAGAAACCAAAGCACATGTAAACAAATGGAGAAATATGCTGTGTTGATGGATTAGAAAGCTCATTAACACCATGAGGTTAATTCTTTCCCAACTGAGCTTAGCAAGATTTTAGTGGATATTAATATTCTTCTAGAACTTATGAGGAAAGGAAAAGGAACTAAAGGAACTACAGCAGTTTGAAAAAAATAAAGTTGAAAGCTTTTTACTAATTTTAAGATTTTAAGAATCTATGAATCTATTGAAATCTGAGCGTAGTATTGTTGAAGGGACAGGTTTCCACATAGATCATTGCAAAAGAATACAAACTACAGGAACAGATTCATGTAAATATAATCAGGTATCATCTGGCAAAATATAAGGGCAATTCAATAGAAAAATAATGATCTTTATGCTGTGTTGAAACTGAAGTCTAGGCAAAGAAATAAACCTCAATTCATACTTAATATTTTATTTTATAAACAAAGACTAAATTAAAATCAGTAATGTATCTCAAGTTGAACCATAAAGTTAAGAAATTCCTAGAAGAAAATATGGAAATTTTTCTCCATACTTATAGGTTAGGGAAAATATTTCCCTTAGAACAGAACTAAGATCTTTAATATTAAAAATGGAAAATTGTACTTCATCCAAATTAAATTTTTTAATTAAATTAATTAATTCATTTATTTGGTTGGTCATGGGGCTTGAACTCTGGGCTTGGGCGCTGTCCCTGCGCTCTTCAGCTCAAGGCAAGTACTCTATCGCTTGAGCCACAGCACCACTTCCGGTTTTCTAGTGGTTTATTGGAAATAAGAGTCTCATAGACTTTCTTGCCAGGGCTGGCTTTGAACCATGATCCTCAGATCTCAGGCTCCTGAGTTGCTAGGATTACAGGCATGAGCCACCAGCACCTGGCCCAAATTAAAATTTTTGTGTCACAGATTAAGAAAGTGGAAAAATAAGTCAAAGATCAAGGAGAAAATAATTACAAATCACATATCTCATAAAGAAATTGTATCCAGAATATAAAAAGAATTTTCAAAACACAGTTAAGGAGAACAACCCAATAAAACATAAGCAAAATAATGAGTCAATTTCAGCAAAGACACACAGGTGGTAAATAAACACATGGAAAGAAATATTCTCTTTCTTTAGAGAAATGAAAATTAAAACTAGAGAGTAACATCCATTACAGATCTATTAGAATGGCTACAGAAACAGCAACTGAAAATTCTCTGTGCTGAGAAGGATCTGGAACAAGAGGAACTCTTACATGCTGTCAGTGGAAATACAAAATGAGTACAAGCCCTTTGAAACTTAGTTGGGTAGTTACTTTCAAAGTTGGATATACAGTGACTATACATCCCAGTAAGCCCACCTTTAAAAGTTATATTCACTCAAATAACCCACAAGTGAATATTTCTAGCAGACTAATTCCTAAAGCCCAAATAAAGAAACTACCCTAAGGTCTTTTAACTAAAGAAAGAATTAAAGAATAAGCAAAAACTGTGAGATATATAGATATACATACATACATATATATGTATATATATATACACACACACACACACACACAATCCCAATAGAATACAGCTCCTTCATAAAAGGGAGTAAATTGTTAATACTCTTAACAGCGTGGTGAAGTGAAAGAAGTCAAAAGGGAAATACTGTGATTCTATTTCCATGACATCCAGAGAAAGCATAGTTCTGCCGATGACTATGACCCACCATCATTGGGAGACATAGATGATATAGGGAGAGTGAGAAAAAATATCTGGAGTGATACAAATGCTCTGTATCTTGATTTTTTAAAATTTATTTTAAAGGTGATGAACACGGTAGTTACAGTTACATAAGTAAGGTAATGAGTACATTTTTTTTTGAGCACTGTTACCCTCTCCCTCATTTTCTCCCAGTAAATCTTGATTTTGGAGGGAGGGGGGTTGGTTGTGGGGCTTGAACTCTGTGCCTGGGCACTGTCCCTTAGCTCTTCAGCTCAAGGCGAGTGCTTTACCACTTGAGCCACAGCACCACTTCCAGCTTTTTCTGCTTATGTGGTACTGAGGAATTGAACCCAGGCCTCATGCCTGCAAGGCAAGCACTCTACCACTGAGCTACTTTCCCAGCCCTGTATCTTGATTTTTTGAGAACAGACGTTCATTCTTGTCAAAATTCATGTAACTATGCTACAAAGGAACACATTTTAGTATAAAAAATAAAAAGAGGTAAATATTATTACAAAACCTAATGAAACTGATAATCTTGCCAAGATCATCAGAGACTATAAAAAACAGTAGTTAGAAGGTTCTTAGGAAACAGGATATTCAGAGTGATATTGAGTCACCTTATACAAGGCATGTTAACAGAAAAGGGAAGAAATGTCCTTTCCAACTGAGATCTGTCACTTGTCACCTGAACCCAGTGCTCAAACTTAGCAGTGTGAACGAAATGGTTTGATACTGTATCTCTCCTGACATGATACGTTATGAAGAACATAGAATTATCTATCCATGTGCTAAAACTGTTTAACTCAACTGTTTAACTAAGTCCTCCAATATAAGTGCCTCTCAATATATGAAATATAGGGAATGGAGGGGAAAGAAATCAAATGGCACCATGAAGAAACAATCAAACTGTGAAATTTCTACAGTTTAATAGGACTAATCTCCAAAAGAATAAGAGGGTTTAGTTTTATATTAAAAAAGAAATAAATGTAATACTAGAAAAACTAGTTATAAAAATTTTGAGAAAACTGGAAAGTTTTGTGTTTCAATAAATATTAGATATTATTAGGATATTAATTCCAACTGATTGATACGACAATGGTAATATGCCCAAGGAACAGAATGTTCTTTAAAGTAACATAATGTATACAACCACTGTCAAAGGGTTCAGCCCAAACAACTCTCACATCTCCTCTTCCTGCTCCACCCCTAAACATAGAGTTCTATATTCAAATAAGTTTGGGAAGAAGAGCAAGCTAGACCCCCTTAAAGAGCCACATACTGATGATTAAGATTAGTTCTGCAATTGAGGAACCAATTTATTAAATTCCAAACTTACTTGACCACAGAATTTTATTTTCAATGAATGTTTTAAATCAGCATATGGAACTAGTTTCAAGAACAGTAACCTAAAGAGACTTCTTGAAATACATATAAAATAGCATGACAACAAATGAATTTACTTTATAATATGTGTATATTAATTTAAACTTTATTTTCCTTACAACACATTTTTCATATTTTTATTATTTTATTAAGACACCCAAAGACATTTTTTAAAGGCCTTCATGATTCTTTACTTTTTCAATTGGAAAATACTCACTTTGCATTGTAATAAAATTCTGGTCCTATGGTATATACAATTTATACCTTGGCTTGTTTTCATTCAATAATTACAATCATATTTTCATTTTACCAAAATGTCATTTTTTGTAGATGAATAATGTCTATTTTACAGCTGAATTATAAATGATTTAATCTCTGTTCACATGGTTGTGCAAATTTCAAACTACCCAAGTTTATGTTATATTTAATTAGGAAATGAAGAACTGATATACAAATTTTGGATACAAAGCTCCATTACTTCTTAAATAGGCTAGATTTGTTATCATTAAAAATAGAGGTCTTGGTTCTACATATGCAATATGCGTTCCAGGGAGGTTCTACTAGTTGACATTCTCCTCAGCAGAAATTACCAACACAACATGGGGTGAGATAAAAAGAGAGTGAGTTTCTGTTAATACGGAGCAAACTACTCTCAAAGCACACCACTGGTTGGTAAAATTTCCTTTTAAATTATATGTTGAGATTTTTTTTTGAACACTTTAATAGATCTTAGTGTTAAAATCTAAACCTTTTCTTTGTCACATATTTTGTTAGAATATCTATCGCTGTATGGAGTCCCACTTTGCTTTTGGTTTGGACGTATTTGGATCTCATCTCCGAGGACAGTTAATTCATCCCATCTGCAATGTGTAGCTCATCCCTCCCATTGGGGAATGTGTCTTCTCAGGAATCTGAGTGTCTCTATCCTTTTATGGAAAGTAGTCTCTTAATCATGGTGTGATTAAAATTTCAAGAAAATAGAAAAATCTATGCTATATTTTGTTATGGCTCTACCTCTTTTTTATTTTTCAAATTATCTTTAGGTATTTATACAAAGGAGCTGCCACTTGACAAAGCAGTTTATGAATACAATATATCTTGATCAATGTTAACCCTTTCAATACACACCCACTGTTCCTCCACCTATCCCTTCCTCTCTTTTTTTTAAATTTTGTAGCATATACATTTGATTCTTGACTGTTCACTTGGCCATCCCTTACCCCCACATACCACCCTTTTTGAGTACCCACTTCCTGGTGTTTTACTATGCTGAACTTTAATTTTGCCTTTCTAAGGAATTACTCTTTGAGTTCACCCTTAAATCTACAGTATTTTAGTTAACACATTTGTGTATACTTTTGCATACTATTGATTTATTTTTTCTTTTAAAGAATTTTTAAATATATTTTTACTATTTAATAAGTTTAGAGTTGACTAAGTTATAGTTAGGATCAAGCCTAAATTTTCCCCTAAGGCAACCTAATTTTTCCAACACAGTTTATTTAATAAACAATCTCCTGACAATGTTTTCTATGCCATAAGACAAAAAGGTCTAGACATGCAGGTACAGGGACACATTCACATAAGCGAGAATGTTACACCAAATCACTGTGTGTTAGATTCATCAAGCAGTCATTTGAGTGACAAACAGCAGGTAACAACGTGTGTTTTTCCTGTGATTTTATATGAATGCAGAGAAGCCCTTCAATTTAGAAAATATGTAAGTAGGGAAATGGGGATCGAAGAAAAAAAAAATCCCAATGATGACTTTATTGTGAAAGGTGAGAAGATGAAAATAATTCAGCCTAACTCTGTACCTCTGAATCATGAAGAACTCCACACTCACAAAAGTCACATTTTTCCACCAAACAACTATTTTAGGCAGAGGCAGAAACAAAACAGCTGGCTTCAAAATACTCTCAGAATCAGTCTTCTTCTCAAGCAAGTCTTATAGTCCCTGATGTATTAAAAAAAAAAACAAAACACCTTTTTTCAAAGCAAAGTACTTGTTTTAAGGATAAGATGATAAAATATAAAAATTATTTGAAATAAAGATAGTAGAAACATCATACTATTTTTGGGGGGGAGGTCCAGTTGTGGGGCCTGAACTCTGGGCCTGGGCACTGTCCCTCAGCTCTTCAGCTCAAGGCTAGCACTCTACCACTTGAGCCACAGCGCCACTTGTGGCATTTTTCTTTTTGCTTATGTGGTGCTGAGGAATCGAACCCAGGGCCTCATGCATGCAAGGCAAGCGCTCTACCACTGAGCCACCTTCCCAGTCCCACATCATACTATTTTTATTACCATTCAGCCTACGTTCTCTTCTAAGTTATTTTACATGAAGTTTTTTAAAAGATAATGTGATTAAGTTTATGAAAACTCATATTACTATTATATTCTGAAATCTCTCAATTGCATATGTCTAATTGTTTTGGCCTATTACTAAATAAATATTATTAATTGTTGTGCAGAAAATTTAATATTAACTACTTACATTAGCCTAATAAGAATAGCTTAATACTTATTGATTAAAGTCTCAGACATATTGTAACTTCCTCCTCATCCACAAAATGTAAGACCTTTCCTCTGATATTCTTTTTTTTTAATTTTTTATTTTTTGGTCGGTCATGGACTTGAACTCTGGGCTTGGGCGCTATCCCTGCACTCTTCAGCTCAAGGCAAACACTCTACCCCTTGAGCCACAGCACCACTTCCAGTTTTCTGGTGGTCAATTGGAGATAAGAATCTCACAGACTTATCTGCCTGGGCTGGCTTCGAACTGTGATCCTAAGATCTCAGCCTCCTCAGTAGCTAGGATTACAGGCATGAGCCACCAGCGCCCGGCTCCTCTGATATTCTTACGAGAGGAACACAAAGGTGCAATACCTATATCATCTGATCATATAAAATATATAATAATATATATTTATACATGTAATATATATAAATATATAAAAATATAAAACGAACTCCAGGAAATGGAAATAAGAAGATTTCTTTCTTTGCTGCTGTTTTTGTTTTCTTTTCCTTTTGCCTTATTTCTTTGTTATTTATCTTTAGGAAATGGATGGACAGGGGGACGAACAAATGTAGCAGTGATATTCACCAGACACTATGCTGAAAAAGAACTATTAAACTTATAGGTGGCTAAGATATGGAACCAACCCAGATGCCCCTCAGTAGATGAATGGATCAAGAAGATGTGGTATATATACACAATGGAATTCTATGCCTCCATCAGAAAGAATGACATTTCCCCATTTGTTAGGAAATGGGAAGGCTTGGAAAAAATTATATTAAGTGAAGTAAGCCAGGCCCAAAGAAACATAGGTCCCATGGTTTCCCTTATTTGCAATATCTAGTATAGGTATGAGTCAAGCGGAAAAAGTCAGAGAATGTGATGTTAGGAAAACAAACCCTCAAATATGTATTTTAATGTTTTTGTTTCTTTCATGCATGTGTTTCTAACGCATTTATAAGATTATTTCTTTGTTGCTTTGTATGTCCCTCCCCCACAGTGTAACCCCCGCTTTCACTATATTTGATGTCAGTATAACATGTGGAGGAGACGGGGACAAACAAGTCGTTTAAGGATTCAGGTGGACCTGTTGCAACAATGAGAAGTACAAAATGTCATGTCAAAACCAGCTTTACAATGTTGGTGGTGGGGGGGGGTATGATTGGGTGGGGGGGAGGGGGGAGGCTGGGAAGGGAGGTGAAGGGTAAACAAAGGAGGAGGCTGCAATGCTTGGTAAGAAATGTATGCATTATCCTGCCCATATAATTGTAACCCCTCTGTACAGTATGTTCTCAAATAAAATAAAATTAAATTAAATTAAAAAAAAAAAAAAACTTATAGGTGGGCTGGAGAGAAAAACTGGGAGAGACTGCTGGAAGGGGAGACATTGTTCAAAAAGAAATGTAGTCTTTAACTGATTTATATAACCCTTCTGTACATCACCTTTATAATAACAATTAAAAATGCATTTTAAAAAAGACCTTTCCTCTGTAGTTTTAGAGACTCAAGTTTCTAAAATTGCTCCAAGTCTCCAGATGTATAAAATCAGAGGATGCTTTCAATTCTACCTTCCTTGGGCTCTGGGATATGAGCAATTACTTAAGTCATACTTTTCTTTGTGAGAAAGACACCTGTTCTAACAGATTTGGATGGGACATGTCCTTCCAAAAGGCTCACGTGATCTCTAGCTAGTAGTAATTCTGGAGGATAATGGATAATAAGGTTGTTACCCTTATTAATGGATTAATCTGCTGGTGAGCTCACTGCTGAATGGGTTAATTAGGAGGTAGGGACTGGTTAGAGGAAGTATGCAGGGAGTCTACCTTGCTCTGGCCCCTCCCCCCCCACCCCCCCCACCGCGCCTTGGCTATCATAAAATAAGTAGCCTTTGCTACAAGCTCCCACAGCCATGATGCTTTGCTTCTGTCTTAAGCACCAATGTGGATCCCACTGACCTCAAATTAAAACTTTTGGAATCATGAGTCAAAAGAAGTTATTCTTCCTTTAAGTTGCCTTTCTCAGGTATCTTGTCAGCAACCACAGCAACAAAAAATATCTAACACAATAACTTAACTATTAGTAATTTCCATCCATGGTGGGAGCGTATAACAGATGTTTAGAAATGAAACCGCAAGAATTTGAGGTATATTTGCTCACATTTCTTTTCTCTGGGCTATAGTTCACATGGAGATATTTCTACATCCCACATTCAAACACTGCCTCAATGTACTTGATTTTTCCCTGACTTTCATCTTTAATCGTTTTTGAAGTCTTGCTTTTAGGCTTCTATGTTTTCTTAACAGACGTTAATAATTCAGTGTTACTCTCCAACATGTAAGCCCAAATCTTTTCTCTCTTGCTAAGTTCTAGTCTCTTGGGATTCACTTGAAGTTTAGAGTAGGAGATGGAGATGGCTGTACAAAGACCATGCTGAGAAGCACTGCCTGCCTGCTTGTTTTATGTTTCTTGTCTCCCTCAGTAACCACAAAACCTCAGTAGGAGTGATCATGAGAATTTGCTGAAATATAGGCCCCCAGTCCCCAGGGCTAAAGCGTGATTGTGATGTGGCAGTGCTCTGACTCTATGTGATGTTCTGCCTCTCCCACTCCCCATAACCTCTGCATGTGACAATGCTATTCTTCCAACAAGAGAGAGAGTCTACTTTCATCTCAGTGAGTCTGTTCTTGTAACCTGCTTTGGGGATTCTATAGAATGAAACCGCCATTGTGCTGTCGCAAGCCTTGCTTGTTCCCATACCTGCTCCTAGAATTATGCCATTAACTGCTATGGCCAGGCAAGCCTGCTGTATGAGAACTGTCAGCCATGTAAATGAGGCCACTGTAGAGCAGCCAGCACCCAACTGACCACTGAAGGGACTGTAGCTTGCCAGTAGGACAAAATAAAGCAGCCTGGCCTAGTTGATCTCCACACTTTGTGTGTGTGTGCGTGCACACGTGCGTGAGCACATGCATGCATGTGTGTACGTGAGCACACGCTTAGCACTGGGGCTTGAACTCAGGGCCTGAGTGCTGGTATTGAGCTTTTTTTTCTCAAGGCTAGTGCTCTTCCACTTGAGCCACTTTCAGCTTTTTTGGTAGTTAATTGGAGGTAAGAGTCTTACGGACTTTCATGTCCAGGCTGACTATGAACCATTTGCCATATCCTGATAGAATACGGATACCTAACAGCTCTAATACTCTTCACCTGAGAAATAAGTTATCATTTCTACACGCTGGCCATTTCCCCAATCCAAGCTCTTATTGCTTGTTCAGACTATTACAGCATTTAGGCTTGAGTTTCCATTTACTGCCCCCACTCCCATGCACACTGCTGTGCCACAACTGTATTCCTTAAAGTTTGGAATGGTCATCCTTCAGTATTCTCTTAAAGGGGCACAACACTCTGTCAGTGTTCAGTCCTTGCTTACAGAATTATGGTTGTCAGATCATAAAACGGCCCTGAAAACATTGCTCTCCCGATCAGAACTCTATTAGCAATGACATCCTATGCTGGATATATTGTCCATGGGGCCTGTTTAACCCTAGGACTTCTGCCCAGAGGACCCAGCCTAGAATCACACTCTTGTCCTCTACTCAAAAGTGAGGGCAGGATGTGAACACCCTTATTTCTTCTGTGTCCACGATGACAGACTCCTGGGTAGAATGCATTGTGAAATGTGTTTATACTTACGTAAATTCTTCCCAGTTTTGAAGGTTCAGCTCAAGGGACACCTCTTCCATAAAAGTCTGATGGCTGCATTCAATATAAAGCTTGCTGCCTTCTCTTTGCCTCAGTGCCTCCCTCCAGCCTCTCCTAGGCACCTGATGCTGAGGTTACTTACTCAGCATAGCACCTAGCACGAATGTACTCTACCAGAAATTATAAACATTTTGGGAGCAGATTCCATCTGTTACCAGTGTTCTCCTTATTGTCTAGCACAAGCAAAAGTGCTTAGTGAATGAATGGGTGCTTTTTAGTCACTAAAAAGCCCAATAAAAACAGGAATATTCAACCTCATAAGCCAGACCAAGAACAAAGATGGTAGAATACGTTTATCAGTTCTCACATACCAATTTATAAAAATAAGTCTTCTGGAATGTCTGTTAGAAATGAAAATCCCTAGGCTCTGTGCCTGCAGAGATTGTGTGGAATTTACAGCTCAGTTTGGATCCCAGACAACCTACGGGAAATTTATGGACCATACTGATAGAGTGATACAAGAACTGCTCTACAGACAGGAGTTCCAAAGGAGCCCTTCTCTAGGCACTCAAGATTATTATTTTTTTTAAGTTTCTTGACTTCAATGTCAAATCACTGAGTACAGTGGGCCTATAAAAAGATCCACTTTAACGGCACACACACACAGTCTGGCACCTTATTAGCATGGGTTGCTGGGAATATGGCATCACACCCCATTCTTTGTAATCACAACCTGCACACATTTTTTCCACCTATACACCCTTTTCATAAACTATTTAAAGTTTAGTTTGCTACAAATAGTCCTTTTTTTCAGACCACCTCACCACATGAAGCCTGCTTTAAAATAACCGAAAGGTGTAGAAGTCTTACCTCGGTCCCAGAGGCTGGCTCTTAGTGCTCTCTCCATCTGTTCCTCCTCGCTCAGTCCTGCAGTGTACACATCATAGCTCCTGGCAGCCTCTTCATAATGCCCTGGCCTGCTGTACGGGTAATGATCCTGATACCCAGAGTGGCCTAGAGGCAAAATGAAAAGGTTACAGAATACAGCAAATGACTGTTCTTTTGTTCCAGATTTCCTACTTCCTATAAACAAACACAATCAAATAATTCATGTGATTATTTTGAACATGGTAAAATGCCTCAAGAAAAGAAAAAAATGACAAATAGAAAATGCCTCCATGAGGATGCAGTGTGATCAATAAAAAATAGGGTAGAACAAGGCACCAGTGGTTCAAGTCTATAATCCCAGCTACTCAGGAGACTCAGATTTGAGGATCACAGTTCAAAGTCAGCCCAGGCAGGAAAGTTTGTGAGACTCTTATCTCTAATCATCCACCAAAAAAGCCAAAAGTAGAACTGTGGCTAGCCTTCAGAGTGCTAACCTTGAGCACAAAAGCTCCTGGACAACACTCAGGACTGGTATGAAAAAAAAGTAGATAAACAAAAAAAGAAATACCAAGCTAAAGTATCCCTATAATAGCCCATTAATAAAATCAATAATAATAAAGTTGACTTTTGGAAAATACTTCTGTCAAGCTTTAGTCAGTTTGAGTTCATTACTTGAATTGTCTTTACAATTACAGAATTCGTTTTGAAGAGATATTTTCCTATCTCATTCTGACATGACAGTGAAGGTATTGTTTAATTTCTCTCCTCTATCTTATCATTCTTCTCTTTGAAAGATGTTTCATATGTTTAATTGAGTATAGTGATGATGAAAATCCCTGAATTTTACTATGAGTCTTGTGTCATATAGCATCATATCATTCACCATAGTTCATGCTTGAGTTGAACTTCAGTAAAACTATAGAAAAAAAAGAACCACCCACAGGTCAAAAGGAGTACAGCCAGCTCATTCCTGGAATTCAAGTTAGGTGGTAAAGATAAAGATGGTGGTAAAGGTCGAGGTCAGCCTGGGCAAAATGAAAGAGAGATCCCAACTCAACTAAAAAAGCTAGGTGTTGCACATAATTTCTCCCTAGCTATGTGGGAGACATAAATAGGAGGATTGTGATCCAGGCCAGTTCAGGCAAAAATGTGAGGCCCTTTTGAAGAAGTAAAAAAGACCAGGAGAATAGCACAGGTGATAGAGTACCTGCCTAGAAAGCACTCAGTTCAAACCCTAGAACTGCAGAAAGAGGGGGGGGGGGGAACAAAGGAGGAAAAGAAGGAAGGAAAGATAGAAGGTAGGAAGGAAGGAAGGAAGGCAGTAAGGAAAGAAGGAAGGAAGGGAGGGAGGGAGGGGGAAAGAAGGAGGAAGGGAGGGAGAGGGAGGGGAAGGGAAGGAGGAAAGACCATGATTAAGTGATAGTTTTTATTCAGAAATTTTGATAATTGGTCCTGAGGCTATTTTGAAATTTATTTTTATACTAGATATAAGTAAAATACTTTCCAAATACACAAAACTGAGAGAGAAACACTTTATAACTCACAACATTTTCCAGTGCTCCAGAATTCTTTAATACAAATAATAAAACACTTCTTTGGGCTGATAACCTAATATGTATATTAATATTTGTCATGCAAAGTATTTATGTCATTTTATACATACACACACACACACACACACACACACATATTTTTGGTGATGCAGGGATAGAACTCAGGGGACATACATGCTAGATAAATACTCCACCACCCAGCACCATCTCAGTTGTACTGAGATACACTGACTGAGAATTCATGTGCTAGAAACTTCATCCTCAGTTAATGTTATTTGGAAGTAACTGAGATAAGGTCTCATCAGGGTAACCCCCACCAGGATGGCATTAGTGGCTCTATAAGAGGAAAGGAGGTTTGAACTAGCCCACTTGTTCTATCTCACCGTGTGAGGCTCTTTGCCAGGTTATGATGTAGAAGGCAGCCCTGTTCAGTTGCTAAATGGAGTCCAGTACCATTTTCTTCACTTCCCTGCCTCTAGGGTCATGAGCTAATTTAACTTCTATGTTGCATGAACTACCAAGTCTGTCTTATTATAGAAACAGAAAATAGACTATGATAGTGCTTGCTTATGTATTCACCAGTGTGCAAAGCAATGGTTTTTAGTATGCTCATACAGTCATATCATCACCATCACCATCATCATCATGACCATCAATTTTATTTTTAGTAACCTTCAAAAGAAATGTGTACTATTTTAGCAAATACCCCACAACTTTCCATTCTTTTCAGCACTAAGTAATCACTACTCTATTTTCTGCTCTACAGAGATGTCTATTCTGGACACATCCTATCAACAGGATCACATGACATATATTTAAGTGTGTCTGGCTCATTTCACATAGTGAAACATTTCAGGGGTCATCAGTTGTGTGCCAAGCATCAGTATTTTATTCTTAGTAGGGCCAAATCATATTCCACTGTATGGATACATTATATTTTCTTTATCTTCACATCAGTTGGTAGAAATTTAGACTAATTCTACCTTATTATTATGAATAATGCTGCTATAAACAATGTTTTGTGTGGACCTATGTTTGCATTTCTATTAAGTCTATATCTAGAGGGTCACATGGTAATTCTGCTTAGCTATTTCAAAAACTACAAGACTGTTTTCCAAAGTGGTTGCATCATTTTCTATTTCTCCAAGCAGTGTGTGAAGGTTCTGACTTCTGTATACTTTCACCGACATCAGTTATTTTTCTTATTCTTTAAATTTTAATTATAGCTATCCTAATGAGAATGAAGTGGTATATCACTGGAGGTATTTTTGCGTTTGCTTTTTTACACAGAGTCTCATTATAGAGCTCAGGCTAGCTTTGAACAACTTTTTTATGTATTTACTGGCAGTTTATATATCTTTTCATGAGAATGTCTATTCTGATACTTCGTGCATTTTACTGATTACCACAATACTAGCTTGGTTCTACTTTATTGAATTTCCTAGAGGTAACAAAAAATAAACTTCAAATAAAATGGCTTAGGATATTATAGGGGATAATTCTGAAAGGATTTTCTCTAACTTCATTAAAAGTCAGGGGATTTACTAAATACTTCCAATAATTCAACTATATTCCCTTTATATGTTTCCTTTGTCAGAACGTCAAACATTTTTGATACTTAAAAGAGGAAAAAGAGGGAATCAGGAGGAAGATAGAGGAGAAGCTGGAAGGTAAACAAGCTCTCACATAGAAAGCAGTTTTAGTGTTCCAGTGAACAGTCCTAGGCTAGAAAAATCACACCAAGTGTGCTATCACAGTACAGAGAGTTTGACCAGAGAGGAAAAATCCAGGCAGCTTGGTCAAGGAGAGAGATCTGAGCACTTGCTGGTGTCTGTGGCAGCAGTGGTGGCTGTTGCTGCGGCTGCCATATCAACAGAGAGAGCCAGGGACAAAGGCACCAGACGTGGTGTGTGAGCAGATTCTACTCAATGCCAGCAAGAACTGACAAGAAGCAGAAATCTTCATCCTGCTGATCGCAGACCATGGACAGCCCAGAAACCTGAGGCTGGTGTGAGTACCCCCAAGACATCCTCACTCCTTCTCAAGGAGCATCAGTGGAAAGGTAGCCCCTCCCCCACCACCGGAGAAGAAATCCATCTTTGATACCGACAAAGACCAGACCTGAGCAGCTAGCTCCAACTCAGGCTTTGGAAGAAAACAATAGGAGCCATTCAACTGGTCACAGGAACCTGACAAGAGTTGCCCGGCTCAGCTCCACCCAGGGAAAGTTGCCCTTCCCAGGCAGAGATGGCTCCGCCCCAGGAAGAGTGACTTTCTTCATTGGGTAAATGGAGCCAGAGGCTGCCCATCACCATTGCAACCTAGGCAGCATGCCCAGCAGCAGGAGGGGTAAAAGAAAAATGACTGAAACTCAGTAAACATAAATCCTGAGAATGGTTCCAGGCTGGGCAATGTGAGTGTCTCAGGAGCTAAACCCTCAGGAAAAAGCTACTGATTGTTGATAGGCCTCAACCCCACCCAGAACTTAGCCTCTTCACAGTAACTTCAACCTAGAGGAAACAACCATCTCCCTCTTTTGTGATACTCAAAGCAGATCCCTCCCACTGAACTAGCCCAGGAGGAGGATCACAAAGTCCTGGGTAAGGCAGAGTTTTTTTCTGCCTGCTCAAACTAACTTAAGAAACCAATCAAGCCACAGGAAAACCAAACACCACAAGCAAACCAGTGACTCCACCAAGAGACTGGTTGTGGACACAGGGAGATACAAGATCTTTCCCCCTTCCCCCCAAAAAAAATCAAAGAACTCTCTTTTCTACCTAATTTTTAAAATTATTTTTATATTTTCTTTCATAATTTTTATTTTAGGTGTGTGTGTGTGTGTGTGTGTGTGTGTGTGTGTGTGTGTGTGTGTGTGTGTGTAGGTTTAAATCTCTTTTAAACTTTTGGTCTTTGTTTTTTTTTTTTTTTGCGTGACTTAATTGCTGTCCTGCTCATTCCCAGATATGCACCTGTCATCATCGATTATTAGAACTTATCCTTCATTGTGTACATACTTAATTCAGAAATTGATTATTTAATTCACAACCTCTTAGGCTTAACTTCTTTAATATTAGTATTATTTCTTTATACCTATATAATTTTTAAATATCAATTTTTTATTATTTTTTTCCTTTTTCCTTTTTCCCTCTCTCCTCCTCTCATTCTAGCCTTTTCTTCTACCAGTATTATTTCTTTATACTTACATAATTTTTAGTTTCATTTTTTAAATTTAAATTTTTGTTTTTTAATTTTTTTCTTCTTTATCTCTCTCCTTTCATTCTATTCTATCCATTTCCTCTCTGAGATTAGGACTTGGTTAAATTCATTCACTCTTTCCTTTTACCTCTCCACATCACTCTAATCCTATTTTTCCCCACAATTCTCCCTACACCTATTAATTTCTGGTCTGCTGAATCCCTCTTAGATGTTCTTAGCCCATTAATTCATAGCTGTTTGATATTGAATAGATTGTATCTGTTGAATAGCAACCATTTTGGCTGTGCAACTATAGGACTCTGATTGATGCTTGCCTTAACATAGTATCCTAGCATGAAATTGGTTTTACTTTCAAACCGAAGGGCAGAACAAGCCAGAGAAACACAAGGAAAATGGCAAGTCCGGGTATCTCAACTCCCACTCATGATAATCAAGTGACAGAACAGTAAACAAATAATCCAGAGGAGAGTTCCCAAAAAGCTCTACAAACACTACTGGAGAACATGGTGAATGAAAAGATGGAAGGCCTGCAAAGGCCTTAGTGTGAGCGTGCTTAAGAGCTAGATGAGGCTATCCAAAGATTAATACAGGAACACCATGAGCATGATGAGGCTAACCAAAAATAATACAGGCATCTCATGAGCATGAGGAAGCTAATCAAAGATTCATGCAGGAATTGTGTGAGCAGGCTGGGAACAGCCAAAGAGTAATATAGGAATTGCACAAACAGGTTGAAACAGTCAAAGATTAATATAGGAATTGCGTGACCATGAGGAAGTTAATCAAGGGGTAATACAGGAATTGCGGGAGCGGGATGAGAATAGACAAAGATTAATAGAGAAGTTCATGGAATCCATCAATAGACAGCTGAAGGAATCCAGGGAGACCACAAAGGGAATGCTGAATGGAGCCCAACAGAAGGAAAGGGAGTCCAAGGAAACTGTAACCAATCAACTAAGGGATTTTAGAGTAAACACTGAACACCAAATTAAGGAAGTAAAGAAGTCCATACAAGATCTAAAACAAAGCATTTGAAGCCATCAAAGCCAATCAATTAGAAGGAAAAGAAATAAAAAACTAAGTAGAAAGTCTTAATAGTAGGTTGGACCATGCAGAAGATCAAATCTCTCAGATTGAAAACAGCCTAGATAATGGAGAAAGAACATACAACTATCCAAGACAAATCCAAGAAATATGATAGATCTATTCAACATTTGGAAGACACCATCAGAAGGCCTAATCTGAGGATAATGGGTATAGAAGGGCACTTAGAGGCATAATTTAATGGTCTAGGAAATTTATTTAACAGGATCCTAGTACAGAACTTCCCAAGCATGCAAAAAGATAGGCCTATTCAGATACAAGACGCTTTTAGAACCCCAAATAGACCAGACCAGAACAGGACATCCCACCATAACATTATAATCCACACAGGATCAATTCAGACCAAGGAAAGGGTCCTTAAAGCTGTCAAGGAGATCAAAGATCAATTACCTATAATGGGAAACCACTTAGAATAACCTCAGATTTCTCAGCAGAGACAATTAAAGTAAGAAGAGCCTGGAATGATGTATGCCATGCCTATTGACAAACTACTATCAACCAAGAATACTGTACCCAGCTAAACTCTCCTTCATAATGGAAGCTGAAATAAAAACCTTCTATATCTCCACCAAACCAACCCTACAAAAGATAATTAAAGATGTCCTACACATAGAAAACCAACAAGAGCAAATTAAAGGCCAAGGAACCATACCCAAATTGAGAATCTAAGAACCACAGGAAGAAACCAGCTGTCACAGCCCCCAAGAAGGTGGATAACATGGCAGGAACTACCAAACACCTCTCAGTCCTAACTCTCAACATTAATGGACTAAACTCTCCAAATAAGCGACATAGACTGTCCAGATGGATTAAGAAGCAAGATCCTTCAAGAGTCACACCTTGCCCATAAAAACAAAAGTGAAAGGCAGGAATAAAATCTACCAAGCAAACAACCCCCATAAACAGGCAGGAGTTGTAATCCTAATATCAGATAAAATAGACTTCAAATTAAAATTAGTGAGAAGAGATAAAGAAGGTCGCTATATACTAATTAAGGAATCTCTCCTTAAGGAGGATATTAGAATTCTAAATATCTATTCACCAAACAACGGAGCACCCATATTTATCCAAGAAACACTACTTTCCCTCAAATCTGACATAGATCCAACTTGTTGGGGACTTTAACACACACTATCCCAACTAGATAGACCAACCTGGCAAAAACTCAATAGAGATACCGCAGATCTAAACAACTGCATAGATCAACTAGATTTAACAGACATCTACTGAATATTTCACCCAGTAGAATCAGAACACATGTACTTCTCAGCAGCACACATAATATTTTTCAAAATAGACCACATTTTAGGTCACAAAGCAAACTTGTCCAAATTCAGAAACATTGAAATTATGCCATGCATTCTCTTAGACCACAAGGGAATAAAATCAAACTCAACACCAAAAGCCACCAAAGAAAGTCCTGTAACACATGAAGGCTGAACAACACACTGTTGAGTCACCAGTGGGTCATGGAAGAGATTAGAAAGGAAATTCAAATGTTCATGATATTCAACAAAAATGAACACACAAATTACCAGCTCCTCTGTGACACAGCAAAGGCAGTAAACAGAGGCAAGGTTATAGCTCTGAGTTCCTACATCAACAAATTGGGGAGATCTGAAACCAACAATTTAATGAGACATCTGAACCTCCTTGAAAAAGAGCAGCAAGCTAAACCCCAATCCAGTAGACAGAAAGAAATAATTAAAATTAAATCAGAATTGAATGAATTAGAATAAAAAAACACATAGAAAGAATCAACAAAACAATGAGTTGGTTCTTTGAAAACATTAACAAAATTGACAGACTCTTAGCAAATCTTATCAGAAAAAGAAGAGAACACACTCAAATAAATTCAGTGATGAGAATGGAAACATCACCACAGAAACAACCAAGATTCAGAGCATTATAAGGAAATACTTCTCAAACTTTTATGATATAATAAGTTTGAGAATCTGGAAGAAATGGACAATTTCCTAGCAAATATGGACATGCCAAGATAAACCTAGATGAGTTACACCAACTTAACAGATCCATATCAAGCACTGAAATACAAACAGCAATAAGAGACCTCCCCCCACCCCCACAGCATAACCTCTGCTTTCACTGTATTTGATGTTGGTATAATTTGTGGAGGGGAAGGGAAAAAACAAATGGTTTAAATAGGAATACAGGTGGACCCACTGCAACAATGAGATGTACAAGTCATTATGTTGAAAACGAACTTTACAACTTTGGTGTGGGGGGGCATAAGGGGGGACGGGGGGAAGATGGGAAGGGATGAGAAGGGGAAACAAAGGAGGAGGCTACAATGCTTGATAAGAAATGTACTCATTATCTTGCCCATGTAATTGTAACCCCTCTGTACAGTATTTTCACAATAAAAAAAAGAGACCTCCCATCTAAGAAAAGCCCAGGACAAGATGGATTTACAGCAGAATTCTACAAGGACTTCAAAGCAGAACTCACACCAAATCTCTTCCAAGTAGTCAATGAAATTGAAAGAGAAAGTTCACTACCAACCTCACTCTATGCAGGCATCATAACCCTCATCACAAAACCAGGCAGGGACTATAGAAAGAGAACTATAGACTCATTTGTTTGATGAACATCGATGCAAAACTTCTCAACAAAATTTTGGCTAATTGACTTCAATAATTCGACCAAAAAATCATATATCATGATCAAACAGGATTCATTTCAGGGATGCAAAGCTGGTTCAATATATGCAAATCAATTAATATAATTCATCATGTCAACAAGAGCGAGGACAAGAACCACATGGTTATCTCAATAGATGTAGACAAAGCATTTGACAAGATCCACATCCCTTTTTATGATGAAGGCTATGGAAAAACTAAGAATCCATGGAACATTCCTTAATACAATAAAGGCTGTATATGACAAACCTACAGCCAGCATTATACTTAATGGTGAAAAACTAAAGCCATTTCCTCTAAACTCAGGAACAAGACAAGGATGGTCACTCTCTCCACTTCTCTTCAATTTAGTATTAGAATGTCTAGCTACAGCATTAAGACAAGATGCAAACATAAAGGGGATCGAAATTGGGAAAGATGAAGTAAAATTCTCCCTTATTGCAAATGACATGATCTTGTATTTAAAGAATGCCATGGACTCTACTCCCAAATTACTCGAGTTGACTCGAAACTTTGGCAAAGTAGCAGGGTATAAAATTCACCCTCAAAAATCAATGGCTTTTCTGTATGCCAACCATGAGAAGAGTGCAGCTGAAATCAGGAAAGCAACTTCTTTTGTAGCCCCATAAAAGTAAAATACCTAGGAATTAACTTAACTAAAGAAGTGAAGGACCTGTATGATGAAAACTTTAAAAACCTGAAAAAGGAAATCAAAGCAGGACTTAGAAAGTGGAAAAACTCCCATGCTCCTGAATTGGAAAGATCAATGAAAGATCATGAAAATTGCAATACTTCCCAAGGCTATATACAAATTCAATGTGATATCGATCAATATTCCAACCTCATTCTTCAATGCAATAGAAGAAGCAATCCAAAAATTCATATGGAAAAATAAAAGAACCCAAATAGCAAAATTGACCCTTAACAGAAAGAATAGTGCTGGAGGAATATTAATACCAAATTTCAAACTCTACTACAAAGGCATAGTAATCAAAACAGCTTGGTACTGGCACAAGAACAGACCTCAGGACCAATGGAATAGAATTGAAAACCCAGAAATGAACCTAAAGACCTATAGCCACCTAATCTTTGATAAGGGAGCTAAAAAAAATAGAATGGAAGAAAGACAGCCTCTTCAGTAAATGGTGCTGGAAAAATTGGTTAATCACCTGTAGAACACTAAAGCTACATTCTTATATATCACCCTGTACCAGAATCAACTCCAAATAGATCAAGGACCTCGGAGTCAAGGCAGACACCCTGAAAACATTACAGGAAGGAATAGGAGAAACCCTAGGTCTCCTTGGCACAGGCTGAAATTTTCTTAATAGAGACTCAGAAACACAACAAATCGAAGAGAGGTTGGACAAATGGGACTGCATGAAACTGCAGAGCTTCTGCATGGAAAAAGACATAGCTAGAAAGATCAATAGAAAGCCCATGGATTGGGAGAAGATCTTCACTAGCCATTACAATGGACAAAGGTCTCATATCTAAAATAAACCTGGAACTCAAAAAATTAAATCCCCCAACAACAAATCCTCAAACTGCCCAATAAATAAGTGGGCTAAAGATTTAAAGAGAAACTTCTCTGAAGAGGAAATAAGAATGGCCAATAGACATATGAAGAAATGCTCAACCTCTCTAGCCATTAAAGAAATTCAATTCAAATCATTGAGATTTCACCTCACCCCAATTAGAATGGCTATACTCAACACCAGATGGTGGAGGGGATGTGGCCAGAAGGGAATGCTACTGCATTGTTCGTGGGCGTGTAAACTTGTTCAACCACTTTGGAAAGCATTATGGAGGTTCCTCAAAAGACTCCAAATAGAGCTTCCCTATGACCCAGCAATCCCCCTTTGGGGAATTTACCCGAATGATCATAAACAAGACCATACTAAAGCTACCAGCACAACTCCTTTTACTGCAGCATTATTTACCAGAGCTAAGATATGGAACCAGCTCAGATGCCCCTCAGTAGATGAATTGATCAAGAAAATTTGGTATATATCTAGATAGATAGATATCTAGATAGATAGATAGATAGATGTACACACACACACACACACACACACACACACACACACACACACACACACACACACACACAATGGAATTCTATGCCTCCATCAGAAAGAATGACATCGCCCCATTTGGTTTTTTTATTATTTATTGTGAAAATACTGTACAGAGAGGTTACAATTACATGGGCAAGATAATGAGTACATTTCTTTTCAAGCATTGTAGCCTCTTCCTTTGTTTCCCCTTCCCATCACTTTCCATCCTCCCGCCGTCCCCCTACCCAATCCTCCTCCCCCCCCCCCACCAAAGTTGTAAAGTTCATTTTCGACATAATGACTTGTACATCTCATTGTTGCAATGGGTCCACCTGTATCCCTATTTAAACGATTTGTTTTTTCCCTTCCCCTCCACAAATTATACCGACACCAAATACAGTGAAAGCAGGGGTTATGCTGTGGCGGAGGGACATACACAGCAACAAAGAAATAATCTTATAAATGTGTTAGAAACAATCACATGAAAGAAAAATACATTTGAATACATATCTTAGGGTTCATTTCCCTAACATCAACTTATCTGACCTTTTCTGCTTGACTCAGACGTATACTAGTTATTGCAAATAAGGGAAAGCATGGGACCTATGTTTCTTTGGGCCTAGTTTACTTCACTTTATCGCCCATTTGTTAGGAAATGGAAAGACATGGAAAAAATTATATTATGTGAAGTAAGCCAGGTCCAAAGAAACATAGGTCCCATGGTTTCCCTCATTTTCAATAACTACTATATGTTTATAACAAGCAGAAAAGGTCAAAAGCTATGTCCATATGACCAGGTAAGATGAAGTTAAGTGAAATGAATCCCAAGATACGGACACAAATTTTTTTCTTCTTGCTATTATTTCTAATGTATTTATAATGTACCATGTGATTTTTTTTTTGTTTCTTTGTATGTTCCTCCCCCATAGTATAACCCCTGTTTTCACTGTATTTGATGTTGGTGCCCTGCATCTTGTATATACACTTCTCTAATTTGGGGAGGGGAAGGGAAAAAAACATTTCATTGTAACAATGATATGTACAAGACACTATGTTGAAAAACGAACTTTACATTTATGCAGGGGTGGGAGGGGTGGGAGTTAGGGGGGCAATGTAGTTGTGGAGGTGGGAGGGAAGGGATGGTAGGGGAAAAACAAAGGAGAAGGCAACAATGCTTGATAGGAAATCTACTCATTACCTTGCTCATGTAACTGTAACCCCTCTGTACAGTATTTTTACAATTAGAACATATTAAAATTTTTTAAAAAGAGGATTAGGAAAATGTTCCAAATCCTCACAATCATTTATGACCAAGCTGGGATCTGGACACAATTTTAAAGTGTGTGCTCCTCTTTAAAATTGATTTCTCCAGAACCATCACAAAGATTCAGCTCCCACCTACGTGCAGGGAGACTCCCCAGCAAGTTCCATAGCCTAAGAGTAAAGGACACTGCACTAGAGTTACAAATCGTGACACCTATACTATTCATTTAGAAAGTGAACATTTCATAGGAGAAAAAAATTATCAAAGTTAATGTTAGTGTATCTATTTCATACACACACACACAAACATTCACACAAGACACACACATACACATGAAAGAGAGCGAGAAAGAAAGGCATTAAGGAAGAGAGAAAAGGGGTAACCACACCATAAAATATTTATGAAAAAGTCACTGAAATATCCTGAGATTCTTCAGAAATCCATAGAGACTCTGCCCAATTCCCTAAGAATGTTAATTATGTTATTGTAAACATAAAAAACATATGGGGTATTTCCTGCATGACTCATTATCATTTTTAAATCCTTTTAAGAAGTCATACCTTTGAGAAGTCATTCTGCTATAGACAGCCTAAGCAGCATTTTTACTCACCGTTCCTCCCCCCACCAATAAAACCACTCAAGTCATTTGAAATCCTGAACACTTATGTATAGAGCAATTCAGTATTTCTATACGGTTTCAACTGTAGGTACATCTGCTGCAACTTTAGGCAACATTTTCTTGATACAGAAAAACATTTTTCTTCAAGTTAATTTTTATTTAAAAACAACCTAGCAGTACTTTAATGAAATAAAGCCCACAACTCTAAACATCTGAATATTATAAAATCCAATTTGGCACTTGTCAGATAAAATGTGAGGAGAGAAAATGGTGCCCTAAGTAGAAAAGACTGCTGTGGTTAAACATTTTCTATCATTGACCATATATCTTCAGCAAGACCAAAAAAATCCCATCAACATCCATTAGGATGAGAGCAGGTCTCCAAGGATCAAAAATTTTCTACAGCTGGTGTACTAGTCCACTCAGATGTTTTAAAATCTTCGTTCCTGGAGAAGTTTAACAATCAGCCACTTGATAAAGAATGTTATGTCCTGCGATGAATACTCACTGAACGTTCTTTTTTAGCTGTATCCTGTACCTCGGTAGTAAAGGAAACTCTGGTGATCATTACTCTATTAACTACTCCATCTGTTCCTCATACACATACCAGGATTTCATGGCAAGGGAGATCAAGAAACACCACCGAGATCAGAAAAATTGGTAACAGCTTTTTAAACATTCATGAGGTTCTTTGACCTAGATAGACTTTTGCAGCTGAAGACAGCCATATTAAGAATAAATCATTATTTGCAAGAGATACATACACTCTTCTAAAAGTTCCCTAGTTGACCATCAGCATGGCCATATGGCCTTCTGGAGCTCTATCTTTAAAGTAATTCAATCAGTTTGCAGCAAGGAATATAAATATGATAATCTTACAGAAGGATCAAAAAGAAAGGTAAAGTGGCTTGTATTCTTGCCCTGAGTTTTTTGGTCCCTGTCTGCAATGACTACATGCTCCTTCCATATTGAAAAAGAGCCGACCTGATGGTCTCTTCCTTATGAAAGAGCCTGTAGCTGTCGTGCTGACTCTGTCTCTCTCTTACTCACTCAATGAGGTGCAAAAAAACCAGAAAGTACAGAAAAGAGGAAAGGCAGTAAGTGGTGCTGAAGTACTTTGGAAGGTTAAATTAGCACAGTACCTATCTCATATCCCTATACACTAGCAAAGGTCAGGGCTGGGGAGCTGTGACTTGTATCTTTGTCCTAGTTCTACTTATAAATTTGACCAAATGAATTAACCTTCCTAAATTGTCATGTAAGATGTTAGGGCTAGGTAACTGGTCCATCATAGTCCAAGCAGGTGAGCGGTTATTGTGCAAACCTATCCCTCTACATGCAGGCCAAGTTTCTAGGATTTTAAGCATCCACAGTGGTGCAAGCCTTTGAAGTAAAGCTGCTTCTTGGGGCAGATGGAACACACATTTCTAAGGTCCTTTGGCCTAGGGATCCTCAATCGTCTAAGATGACTGGCGGGGAGGGGTGTTTGTTTTTGTTGACTGTGTATACTAGGGCTTGAGCACAGTGCCACGAATCTATACTTGAATTTTGAGGCCTAGGGATCCTCAATCGTCTAAGATGACTGGCGGGGAGGGGTGTTTGTTTTTGTTGACTGTGTATACTAGGGCTTGAGCACAGTGCCACGAATCTATACTTGAATTTTTTTGCTCAAGCTTAGCGCTCTACCACTTGAGCATAGCCTCACTTCTGGCTTTTTTGTGGTTAATTGGAGATGGAGAGTCAGGAACTTTCCTGCCCTGGGGTTGGAACCATGATCCTCAGTCTTCAACCTTCTGAGTAGTTAGGATTACAAGTGTGTGAGCCACCAGTCTATGGCTGTCTGAGGCTAGTTTTTGTCCCTGATCTCAATTAGAACCATGTAGGCATCTTTTTTAAAGTTACATTCTAGTTTCTAAATCTAAATAGTGCTGTTAGTTTCTATTGTTTCATCTCTTCAAATATATGGCAGTGCCTACATTTCCAATCTTTTTATTAGAAACTCTGAGACAAGGACTGTTATATTTGTTTCTCTCTCACAATATGCAGTCATAAACTGGTCCTAGGCAAAACAATCTGTCTCCTTAACATTTTTTTTTTTTTTTGGTCGGTCGTGGGGCTTGAACTCTGGGTCTGGGCACTGTCCCTCAGCTCTTCAGCTCAAGGCGAGCGCTCTACCACTTGAGCTACAGCGCCACTTCCGGTTTTCTGGTGGTTTATTGGAGATAGGAGTCTCACGGTTTCTCCTGCCCGGGCTGGCTTTGAACCGTGATCCTCAGATCTCAGCCTCCTGAGTAGCTAGGATTACAGGCGTGAGCCACCAGCTCCCGGCTTCTCCTTAACATTTTATAACTTTCCTACATACAACAGAAAACATATTAATTCCTTCCCAAAAGTCCAGACAGTCCTAAGACTGAAGACATTTTCAAAAATTCAACTCCAAAATCTATAATGAAATCCAAGGCAAACTCTAAAGTTATCTTCTTAAAAAGTCAAAAAAAAGTTATATTCTTCCAAGATAGAATAGAATATAGGAATCTTTCTATTCCAAAAGGAAGGAAAAGGTACACAGAACAGACATATGGGACCAAAGCAATACCAATCCCAGAAGAGCAAGTATTAAATCCTGTAGTACTCTGGACCACATAGTAGCATGATCTGAGTTCTGAAGTGCATGGGTGGGGAAACCCATCCAGTCTTGCTTTGTTCAGCCTACATAACCCTTCTCTTCAGCTGACCCGACTTGTTGATTGAGGCTTTCCTTGTTAGATTGTTCATGTTCCTGGCATTTCTAACTTCCTAGAGTTTCCTCTGCACTGTTGGCTTCATTCTCACAGCTTCTTGACCCCTGTTATCAGGAGCTGCCCTCAGGGATTCCAATCTTGGTACATTATTTTCTAGCCTTCCAGACTTTCCTTTCAAATTTTGGTGGATGCTTCCATGATCACTAAATTCTTGCACTCTTCATGTCTGCGAGGCCTGCACTGTGTGTGTGGTGCTAAGTTCTTCCTCCAGCTCCAGCAGAAGCTGGGGACCTAGACTGTGACTGCAGTTGCCTCTGAGAACCTAGGAAGCAAGGCACAGTAAAATGGATTCTTGGGATAGGCAATTCTGTGCAAGCAGAATGCTCGAGTGATATTCTCTTCTCAGGGGAGTCTTTCAAATGATTTCACCCTTTCCCACTCTACAGCCCATTCATGATAGATAGAGGCTCTAGTAGATTACTGAACTACCTTCCAGACATCTTTACAATCTTCTAGTATAAAACATTCATTCCTTAGCCCCAAATTTCCTTAGGCTATTGGGGGGAGGGGAGGAAGAAACAAAAAAAAAAAAACATACTGCAACACTTCTTGCTTCCAATTCTTTCTATAAACCTCACTTAAAGCAGCCAGCAATGCCTGCACAATAGCCTGAATGTGTGAAATTTCCCCCATCAGATTCATTAGTCCATGTATAAATTCAACCTCTACTTTCCTATAAAAAAAAAAAAAAAATCTTAGGGTAGAGACAAAAATGCAGATAAGCCGGGCACTAATGGCTCACATCTGTAATCCTAGCTACTCAGGAGGCTGAGATCTCAGGATTGTGGTTCAAAGCCAGCCCAGGCAGGAAAGTCAGTGAGACTCTTATCTCCAATAAACCACCAGAACACCGGAAGTGGTGCTGTAACTCAAGTGGTAGAGCACTAGACTTGAGCTGAAGAGCTGAGGGACAGCGCTCAGGCCCAGAGTTCAAGCCCTACAACCGACAAAAAAAAAAAAAATGCAGACAAGTTCTTCTCCATATGTAACACAAAAGGTCTTTCACCCAATTCCCAGGAGTTCTTGTTCCCATGTGAAACACTGTGAGCAGTCTTTGTTCTCTGCATTCCTGTCAGCATGCTGGTCTTCTGAGCTCCCAGCAGAATGCCCATTAAGCTCTGCGAGGGCTTCTCCAACCTGCATCTCCAAGCTTCTCCAGGGCCTCTGATCCACATCGTTGTCATAGTAATAACTCCACCCTTGACAACAACTCTTATTCTTTTTCACTGTTGTGACAAATACCTGAGAGAACACTGCTGGAGGAAGGATTTGTTTTGGCTTATGGTTTCAGGTTTTAGTTCATAGTTGTTTAAAAAGCCCAGTGCTGTGAGCCTGTAGTAAGGCAAGAATCATGGCAGAGCTAGTAGAGTAGAACTGCTCACGGAAGGCCAGGAAGCAGAGAGACAGAATGCTTATGCTGGTGGCTTCCTTCTTCCTGTTTTATTATCTTCTAGGATGCCCACCTATAGGATGGTAGCACCCACATTCAGGGTAGGTCTTCTGTGTTAATTTATTATCTCTGGAAAAGTTCTCATAAACACTTGCAGAAGTTACTTTACTAATTCCCTAGCGATCTCTCAATCCAAATGACTTAATAGCCAAGATTAACTATCACATATATACTAACAATATTATTAAGTCAGGGGTCAAAAATTATAACTCATGGAACAAATCCAACCTATTGCTTATTTTTATAAATAATATTTTACTGGAAAATAGTCATGCTAATTTGTTTATTAATTGTCTATGGCTGCTTTCATTCTGAAAGACCAGTTCAATTAACTACAACAGAATCATGTGGCCAAGATAGGTTTTAGAACCTAAAATATTAACCATCTGACCCTTCATAGGAAAGATTGACAATTTTATTTAAAGCATAGCTGGTGTGAACTGACATGAAGATACAGTATGTATTACTAATATTTACTACTGTACACCATTTGGACTGTTATAACAACCATAGACTGGTTGGTTTAAACAATATTAATTTCTTATCTGGAGAACAGAAGTCACCATGATCAGTGGGGAGGACTTTTTTCTGTGTTGCAGTCTGTCTACTTCTATTTGAATCTTCACGTGGCAGGAAGCACACTAGAGGGCTCAGTAGGGTCCCTTTATTTATTTATTTATTTTTTGGGGGGGGTCCGGTCCTGAGGCCTGAACTCTGGGCCTGGGCGCTGTCCCTCAGCTCTTCAGCTCAAGGCTAGCGCTCTACCACTTGAGCCACAGCGCCACTTCCGGCTTTTTTCTTTTTGCTTATGTGGTGCTGAGGAATCGAACCCAGGGCCTCATGCATGCAAGGCAAGCGCTCTACCACTGAGCGACCTTCCCAGCCCAAAAAGTCCATTTTGTTGTTGTTGTTGTTGTTTTTGTTTGTTTTTTTTTTTTGTCAGTTGTGGGGCCTGAACTCTGGGCCCGGGCACTGTCCCTCAGCTCTTCAGCTCAAGGCTAGTGCTCTACCTCTTGAGCTACAGCACCTCTTCTGGCCTTTTCTGTTTATGTGGTGCTGAGGAATCAAACCCAGGCATGCAAGGCAAGCAACTCTACCACTGAGCCAACCTCCTAGCCCCAGGGTCCCTTTATTATAGGTACTATCCCATTCAAGAGGGCCCTACCTTCATGACTAATACTTTGCCAAAGGTAATCATGATAGGAGTTTAGATTTCAACTTATGAATCTGAGGGAGACACATTCAGATGTGATGCCCAGTACTCCCACTGACTATGTATCTCCAATAGCTGCCTGTTGGCACTAGTGCAAGATACTATAGTGTAGCTCCCCAACTTTGCCTTGAATATGCTTTGTCCCTTCTTGTAGGTTTGTCCTCTTACTTCATATGGTAATGGCATTAATAAGGTGGAAACATGATCTGACAGGGATATTTAGAGAGTGGCTACTCTGGAAGGCAAATTAGCTTAAATAAAATCATTAGGATGGAGGCCCCATAATTAAACTCTAGAGGCATTATAAGGTGGCCAGAGACCTAACATATAATCATATGTTCTATCTCTCCTAAGTGATGCCATATGATGCCTAAGCCAGCAAGGCCATCACCAGAACCGAGCTTATACTAGCACCATGTCCTGGAATCTTCCTGAATACATAAATGGAGTAGAGGGTAAAGAACTGTACACTTAAAATTAAATTTTAATGTTCTGATAGCCACAGATTAAAAATCAGGGACTCGGTTCTAGTATAAATATCATATATGAACAACTTCATACCTAATCATGTTATTTTGTTCTGTGCCACAGTTGCTAAAGCTTCTTGGTTACCCCTCCCCCACTTAATTCTAGGAAACCTGGAGATACAATTATATAACATGTGAACTATTATACCCTACCATAAGCGAGTGTTATTTGAAAGGAGAGCTCTATATTAGAGAATACAATAATTTTTAAAACAAGTTAAAATGTATTGAATGAAATAAATTTCTTACCTGAGCTATTGAAGTAGTACTGATATCCTGGGTAACCAATACTGGAGGAAAAAATGCCTACACATGAAGGAAACAAATACTTTAATGATAGCCAAGAGGACTTAACTGTTTAGCTTTCTAACAATTAGGAGGCTCTTTATGACAAAGACTAGGGTCATTTCAAGTAATTTCTGAATAATTGTTAAACTCCCTTTAGTTCAGGCCCAGCCCTGTAGGGAACTGGAAATACATACATACATACACACACACACACACACACACACACACACACACACACAAACACACATGTGGTAGGAAGTCATTGAGATCTAATTTATATTTATTTCTGTTCCTTAAAAACTCCTGTTGACTTAAGTTGGCCTTTCCTTCATGAGGTACTAAACTTGGGCTTTGATGCCTTTGTATAAGGGTGTTAGGAGGGCCAAGTTCCCTAACTTGGGACGTTCTCCATTCTTGTCCCTATAGAAGTTACTCTGGTCGAGCTGAATGGAGAGAGGGAAGGGGCAGGCGAAGGCCTTCATTATGAGCCTCTTCATTTGTGCAACATCAGACAGCAGCCTCTGCAGCGTGGTCATTTTCCATGATTACTGTGTCACTTCAATCCTCAGCTGACTCCAGACCCGCTCACCAGTGTCAGAAAGCATTTATTGCAGTTAGTCATATACAATCTACTGTGTTACTTCAAAAGCAATTGATAAAAAAAAAATCTCCACAGAAAAATAGGTCTTAAAGAGGTCAATTAAGAGTGTAAATGTTATAACTGTTGGGAACTTCTTCATTAAAATTAAGCCAAGAACTTACATAATTTGCAATATATCTGCAGAAAGCTTTAATAACCAGTTAGGTTCTTGAGGCAGAGATAAAAAACAAAAGAAATGAAACAATATAGTCTCTAGAATTATTTGTTTTCCCTTATCAATACTCATTGCTAGAGCTATATCACCACATTACATTGAAAGTAATATACAATTGGAAATTTTTAATAAACAAAGCTTCTGCTGCCTTCTACAATCACATACACGGCAACACAGAAAGAGGCCAATGCAGGGAAACGGGGACCTGCGTGGATGCAGCACTGATGTAGAGTGAGCACACCCCAAAGTGAGCACACCTGCTAATAAAGGCAGCAGTGCAATGCCAGGAAAGCTCTCTAATATCATGAATATTATATGGTTCTCAGGGATACCAGTCTTTGACACAAACTGTGAAAACAAATTATTTATGGTTCAACAAAAGGTAAAATAGTCTCAGAAGATTTCCCATGAATAAAAGATGAAATATCGGAACTCACATGGTCTATAAAACAAGTGTTTGCAAAACAGTTTCCTTCCAAGTCAAAACCAGTATCACATTTTAAATTAAAGAGTTTAAAATGCATTTATTTCTGAATAAAATGTTTTCATCGAGCATCCGTTTAAAGGGAAAAACAAAGGAAAAAGAAAAATAAAACCAGCAGGAGCTCAGCCCCAAGTGATAATAGATGTGGTCTGGCCATGCATGGATATCATTGTCTTGCTTACCAATGACCTGGTGAGCATTCTGAATTCTTTAAAACACTGGCTTTGTATTTCAGTCGAGGCTTGGTTTTCCTTTTAACTTTTCCTTGCACATATACTAATTCATGAGATATTACAGAAAAAAATTCTTTATCTTAAACTCACATTAGCTCCCTGTGTTTTTGAGGAAACTGTAGTTTTCAGAGAGCACCAGTAGGAGCTGAAGGTCTAAATACAAACCAGGATCGGTTTCTTAAGAAATCCTCAAATCTGAAATTTGAGTTTCTATCCTCTTGTGCAACAATGTGAAGACTGCTCTAGTTTTCTTATTAATTCTTGGTTTAAAAAATTGAATACGAAATTTCTATGCTGAGCCACAAGAAAACATTGGGTTGCTTCTGTTCATAATAAAATTAAGATAAACTTCCAACTTGTTGTCATTCCACACACATTTTTTTCTGTACCTGCACATGTTTTCATGATTTTCTTCAGAGGCCCTTGAGTGTACATTAATCCAACAAGAATTCCAGCGAGGTGCCCAGCAAAGGAAGTCCTAGGAGGAAAGCAGACCCTCTATGAATGTGTGCTGCTGCTGCTGCCTTCTCATTAGCCCAGTGCATGGCAATTAGTCATAGTCTGCAGGCTTTGTTCTACATCACTTCTTTTATGCAGAGCAGAATTTAACACAGTCCAAAGAACAACATCTCTTACCCTAGAAACAGAAAATACAATGAATAACAGTTCTCACATTTAAAATGCAAGACCCTTCAATAATCAGAGGTGGGTTACACCCCCAGAGAAGCAGAATCATTTTGTCAACATTCTCTGGACCTCTTACCACAAAATATGAAGGGAATCAGTTTCTGTTTAGAACAAAATCTGCAACTATCCAGCTATTAAAAGGTCTATCTATGTCCACAGTAGACAGCTGCATGTTTATACACCACTGACAAGAAAACCAAAGCAACTGAGAGTTCAGTGAAAGAGACTAAAATACTCACATGCTTCCACATATGTTTTCATGTCTTTCAGTCACTCAGCAAACATAAACAAATATTTAAACTTCAAACTTGAAACATGACTTAAGGCACTCAGCTGATTCCATCCTCCTTACACCAGAATCTAAGATTGGCACTCAGTTATAATTTTTTTCTTTAATTTCCTTTTTTTCTTGAAGTTTTAGCAAGGATTTATTTTAGTATATTAAGATAAAGTTGGAAGAAATGTTTGAAATGTAAGGGTGGGAGACTAGCTCCTCAACTTTCTTTTCAACTATATGTATCTAGCAAAGCGACAACACTTTTAGGGGTCTGTGGTATTTCTGGGTTAGAGGTGGACCTGGGACTATGAAGTTGACTGGCTCAACAACCTCACAGCCTGAGTTTAAGAAATTACTAGGGATTCTCTTTACAACCTCATGTTTTAGAATAGGTGTGGGTCCTACACAGAGAATTTTTCTCAATTGCCAGCTGCTTGCCACCACCTAAACCGTCCCTTTCACATAGACCTGCACCTTAAGCCGACCTTTTCTTAGGCATGACTTCACCACCCCTCTTGTAATGCCTGTCACACACATCCCAGCCTTTTCACTACTTTCCATCCCAGTGCTACTTCTAGCCTGTATGTTCCTGTATGAACCATTTGGAAAAGTTCAGTGTTGGTAACAAGGCAAGCTCTGGGTGAATACCTGTTGAATGAGGACAAGGATAAATGAAAGAAAATCACCAGACTGATCAGCTACCCAGTCCTCATTCTGCAACGCCTGCCACACACTGCCTCCAGTATCCCAAGGTGGAGAGGGCCAGGCATGCCGCCACCATCCTTTGAAATCCACTGGCTTACCTACAGAAGACCAAGCATGTACTCAGGCCTTTTGATCCTTGCCTTGCCACTCTCTACCCTCCCATCTTATCAGCAGCTACATTTATCTCCACACACTCCATACATGCTCAGTGATTATGAGGCTAGGCTTACTGACACTCAGTACAAAAGTAAAGCCCCAGTAAAGAGTCACGCTTTGCTCCCACTGTATGCTCTCAGCCAATGATTCTACCTTGGATAGAGCATGCATCCAGCCACAAGCCCTTAAGAGAGCTATGATTTTCATTTTATATACATATATATATATACATATATATCCATATCACAATATAACCATATATAGCCATATAACTCAGACTGATACTAGCATATTGGTAATAGATCTTGATATCAATATAAATGTTGATTATGACACTCACTGATAATAAAAATATATGAGATAGGAGGCTCAGCTTTCCATTTCCTGGGAAGAATAGTATGAATTATGCTTTCTTTTAGACTCCACTACAAAAAAAAGTGCACTTATTCTCTGTTTAGCCTCAAAAAAGTTCTACTTAGCTCTGGAAATGGGACAGAAATGGTATTTTGTGAGATACAAAGAAGAGGTTAGGGTCAATTTTAAAAGTCATAACTTCAATTTAACTGAAAAGAATTTAAAAATGTTTTTGAAACTTTTTAAAACCTTCATGGTGAATCATACAGAAAGAAAATAACATAAGAAAGTTTCAATTTAAAACTCTAACCTGTTAGACAATTAATCTTGAATATCATTTACAATTTAGAGTACAATATAGTAAAATGAATTTCTTATCTCTCTTAAATGAGTTTTCAGAAGCCGGAATTATAATCTAATTGCCCTTATATAATTGAGTTGGGAAGCTGGTCTGCCAGAGAACACACAGAATCACCCAACTTCTAGCATTTCCTACAAAAGTTCCCTTCTTAATAAATTTAGCTGCTCTTACTTTTTTTTCACTTAAGCTCTTATTATTTCATTTCTGGGTATTCATTTTAAAGCAGAAATAAGATATTGTGATACTATTTGATCAAAACTGATCATCTTAAAACTTATACACAAAAAAATAGGGAATCTTCCCCCAAGGAGAAAAGAAAATTTAAGTTTTAAGAAGCTCAGTGACCTTTCCCAAGCAGTAGGAACAATTTTGCAAATCATCTCCCTCCCATCTCCAAGACTCCAATGTCACCTGCGGAGGGCAAGAAACTGAACAGGGAGACTGGCTCCCAGGCTCTAAGATTAGTATCTCTGATGAAGCTGCAGGAGACTGCAGGGACAGAAAGAAGACACATCTGAGTGCTCAGATCAATGGCTATAATCGATAATGAAGTGTAACAGCTTTAAAAACAGATTGGGTTATAATGACCACAATTACAAACGCTTAACAGAAGCTTTGATTCAGGGTAAGCCTGTGGCTTTATTCTGTTCTTTGAGTCCATGGAGGCTCATGTTCTAACACTGAAGTGAAAGCAATTCATCACAAATAGGAGAATTGTACCAAGCCAATTTGGAACCAGGCCAAAGAGACTATACATTCAACTACAGAAAGAGTTTGTTAGTCCTTAAAGAGCAAAGAAATAGCATATATGCAGAATATTTACAGTTTATTAATATTATTTAAATTCTTTGTGTGCCCTTGCTTCTAGAGCCTGAGTTTCCTGCTTGCTAAAGTCTAACTTTTAGTAATTCTTTCAATTAATTTTTGAGTTAAAAAAAATCCTCTTACTCTTCATGTGTCCTTAAAGGTCTTTATTGTAGTATCCTATTTTTGATGATAAGTATTAAGGCATACTGCTGCTGCTAATAAATGTGTTATCAATCAAATAATTACTCCTCAGGAGGAAATCTGTCTTTTATCTCAGTTTTTTTTGGGGGGGGTCCAGTCATGGGGCCTGAACTCTGGGCCTACGTGCTGTCCCTCAGCTCTTCAGCTCAAGGCTAGCGCTCTACCACTTGAGCCACAGCACCACTTCCAGCTTTTTTTCTTTTTGCTTATGTGGTGCTAAGGAATCGAACCCAGGGCCTCATGCATGCAAGGCAAACACTCTCCCACTGAGCTACCTTCCCAACCCCTTATCTCAGTTTTGAAGGCTTCCTCTTTTATTTTGAACATATCATATAGCATTCTGGCTGTAGATTGATTTTATTTAGCCAACTTACAATTTAGCCCACTACTTAACTCTAGACATGCAGCACTTGTGGGGTTCTTAACATGTATTTGAATATACGTTAATAGAAAAACATTAGCGTAATGAAAGATAATAAAGTTAAAACCTAATCAGTCTTGCTACCTATAATTGATAAGGAATAATGGTTGTGGAAAAGGCAATTTTGGAGTAAAACTATTATTACACAGATATTAACACCAACAGTGTTCTTTCCTACTGAGCCAGCATAAGCCGATCCTTATCCCTTCCAGAGCCTAGCTGTAAAGTTGAACTAAATGGTTACAGAAAATGTTCCTGCTCAATGTACCACACCATTAGAATCAAAGGCAGGAGCTGTGACCAGAAGCTGTGACAAGGTGGAAAGGTCCTCCTCTGTGGACCAGGCTGTCCTTCAAGCATGGCTGTAAAAGTAGAAAATGTATTACTATAATCACGTGATGTACAGAGAGCACATGACCTCATTAAGGACATACCTTGATGGACACAAAGAGCTGGACAAAATAAGGCAAAATGGGAGACAGTTGGCTAGAGGAAAGCTATTATTATAGTTTCCATATTTTTTTTTTGGCCTATAAAAGCCATAAATACTAGGTAGGGAATAAGCAGATCAGAGGCTTTGGCATTTGGAGATCTTAACAAATGGTTCCAAGATTAATAGTGTGGCAACAAAATACATTGAGAATATTTGCATATTAATGCCCCTAGGATTTTTTTTTTTGGGGGGGGTGTTAGTTCTGGGCCTTGAACTCTGGGCCTGGGATCTGTCCCTGCACTTCTTTTGCTCAAGGATAGTGCTCTACCACTTGAGCCACAGCCACTTCTGGCTTTTTCTTGAGTGGTTTACTGGAGATAAGAGTCTCATGGACTTTCCTGCCTGGTCTGGCTTTGAAACTTGATCCTCAGATCTCAGTCTCCTGAGTGGTTAGGATTGTAGACATGAACTACCAATATCCAGCTCCCTAGACAATATTTTATCACATTTTCTAAGATCAACTATTCTTTTTTTTTTTGGTCATGGGGCTTGAACTCTGAGCCTGGGCACTGTCTCTCAGTTCTTCAGCTCAAGGTGAGCACTCCACTACTTGAGCCACAGCACCATTTCCAGTTTTCTGGTAGTTAACTAGAGGTAAGTGTCTCACAAACTTTCCTGTCCAGGCTGGCTTTGAAGCACCATCCTCATATCTCAGCCTCCTGAGTAGCTAGGATTACAGGTGTGAGCCACCAGTGCCTGGCTAGATCAACTATTCTTAAACCACCTGTTTTCTGTCCTGATCCCTTCCTCTACCTTTATTTCAGCATGTGTCTTTGGAAAGGGCAATTCAGAAGTGACTTAGTCTATCTGTTCTTCACCAAGCCTTCTCTTCTATGTACTTCAGTTATTAAATGTGGCACCAAGTACAGATATGAGCTGGGAGCTAACCACTAACAACTTACTGTGCAGGCACAGACAAAGATGATTTGAATAAAATGAGGGTCATGCAAAGGGAAGAGATGACTTGGTTACAAAAAACTTCCAATATAACAGAAGAAGTCTAGCTTCTTGGTTTTCAATTATATTTCTCTATATCTAGAAAAAAAGGCAATTCCCTGAGCTGTTTCAGGTATATAGTATTCATTAACTCCAACAGGTACTGATACCATATAAACAAGACAAAAACAGTCCCTGTCTCTTTCAAGTTTATAATCTAGTGGGGGAAACACAGACAAACTGATAGGCAGACAGACAGACACACGCCAGCTGAGGTAAGTGGGAAAAAAAAAAGCAAGTCTGCTTTATTCAGACTGATGAAAGAAAGCTCCTTAAGGTATCATTTAAAATAACTTTGTAGGATTTGTAGTTGGCATACCCAAAAGTTGGAATGGGGGGCTCAAACAGGGCAAACCCTTAGATGACAGTTTGTGATAAGGAACTATTTGGTGTTTTACAAACATGGAGATGGTTTTCAGCTAGCTGGAGCATGGAAAGAGAGGGTTGTAGATGAGTGAGATGAACTTAGAAAGACAGGCAAAAGTGAGATCATATAGGCTTTATGTGCTACCATTAAGAATTTATGTTCTAAGTATAATAGGAAGTCAATGAACAGTCTTAAACAGGAGATTTTCAACAGTGATCTGTTTTGTTTGCAAGGGGAACAGACACAACAGAGAGAAGAACGGCCCATTTAAACAAAAGACTGTAAGGAGCTGGTAAAAGATGTTACAGCTTGGAAGAGTCTGCTGGTAGTAGACTACGGGAACATTAGTGCCACGAGGAAGGTTCTTACTAGTATTCTGACTACCTGGACTATCTGACTTCCCTCTGACTACAGGGAAGTGAATGGATTTGGATATACTTTGGAGAAGGTGAGAGCACAGAGAAACCTAGGCTGTGGCATGTGCCAACTAAACGGATGACGGAAGACTAGGAGAAGAAAAAGGAAGGATGTGGGACAACTCAAGAGCTCAGCTTCCATGTGGTCATGGCAACTAAAAAGAGATGTCTAGTATTTTGTGGCATATTGGATAGCAAGTTGAGGAAAAATTAATCAGTTTTGCTCACATGGGAGTAAGATCAAATAACTTTGAATCCTAGCATATATGGCACATTTAGGTATATAATATATAACATACACACTATATATATATATATACACACACACACATATATATACACACAGATATCAAAAACTAGTTTAAAAATCCATAAAATTGTCATAGATAATGAAGGTAACACCTCTCTTTCTATTTTGTAAGCTTCTTATAAGATTATTTTAGTAATTTCAGTATTTTTAAACAAAAAGGAAACAAAATAATGAGAAGGTAATAAGGTAAACAGTATCTCTCAATTTAATAGTATTCCTCTCATCAATGTAGCAGCAGATGAGTCGAAATATTTTTTGTAGTTGTCAGGGAAAATTTTGCAAGAACACTTTTCCTCCATTTCTAACTTGTACTCTAAGAATCACAATCACTAGATTTGGAGCATTACTAAATGTCTTTAGAAGTTGTTGTCACCCTAATTTCCTTCAGAACAAAATAAAAGGTGGTGGCTAATAGAATTCAAACAACAGGTAAGTGAACTTATGGAGAAAATAAGCAAACTTCTTTAACTAAGGTTAAAATCATGGAAATTCTGCAAGTGAGCCTTGTGATTCTATAATTATCAGTGTCTCTCTTGATCAGCCACAACCTAGAGTTGTGTTCTCTTTTCATATTCTCAACATTCTACCCCTTTGCCAAAACTTTTTCCAACTATGTGCACACAACTTCATCCCTGTCCCTCCCACACTCACTTGTGCCACTAGGACTGAGAGTTCAGGGACTGTAGTAGACTGCCTGGCTGACACCTCCAGAATCCACATGAACCTTCATATGCTGCTCCACTGAATCAGCTCAGGCTGCTCCTACCCATTTTCACCCCTCTGACAAACATACCTACCTAACAGAAAACCTGATCCTAGTCTATCAGCCCTTTGGTACCTCTCTAATATTTCTAGAGTAAAAGGCAGGTGATATTTGTTAGGCTCTTCATGAGCTTTTTGTCTGTCTCTCCAGCCTTTCTCTTCTGTCAGTCCCCAATTCTATCCAGTCCCAGGCACAAATCAATTGTGAAAGCCACAAATCTATCCTTCAGGGCTTGGCATGCTCTGGTCCTTCTGCCTTCCGCTCTACGCAGTGAAGCCTAACAAAACATCATCCCTCCGGGTTCTTTCGGCATTCTCGAGCTTCCTTGGGAGTCAACATTGCCCTGCTACTTAATTCAGCAGCTTTCAATCCCAAAGCCCCCTTGTAACCAATATTTAGTAATGCTCCCCCATTGGCTTGAAATGAAATATATAACATACTTTACGTATGTATATATATTAAAAAACAGCTCAGCATAATGTTATAGCTATAAAAATAGGAAAAAAAACTGAGAACAAAACAAGATAATGTAATATCAGTGGCCTAGCACAACACTCCCAGGAGACGTAAGTAGTCCTTGGCATGTACCTGTGCAGGGAATAAATGTGGAATAACAAATGGAGGCCATTACAGTTGAGCTTTCTATGACTTAAACATTGCATGCAAGGTTCCAATGGTGACAAGATTTTATGTGAGAGTAAACCATGCTCGATTCCAAGTAAAACAGAACACAATCATCTCAACTTACAGTCACAATTCAATTTACAATTTTCCAGGAAAAGTCACTATATTAAATCTATGCCAAAAAAAATCCCTTTGTGTTTATATGAAGAGCATAACTAGGTTTTAGGCTCACATGATCATAAACAGGTTTCCCACCTATATGGATGGCCTGTTAATAACAGACTGTGTGTGTGTGTGTGTGTGTGTGTGTGTGTGTGTGTGTGCCTGCACGTGCGTGTGCATGCATGCAGATGAGCATACAAATACAGGTCCATTCCCATAGGGATTGGCTTGATAGCTACAAGATAACTCATACCTTGGACCCTGTGTAGCAAATGCCATGGTGATAGCTAAAAACCACCCTGTAAATTTTCAAAATCCCCCCTGGGGACCAGCCATCCATTCCAATCTAAAACCACTGGCTTCGCAAATAAGATGCTTATGAAATGTTTGTTCCATTGATGACCTTTAATCATGAGGCCTCAAAAATATTTCTTTTCAAAGCACTTCTCATGTGACTACACTATGCACAAATTCCAAAGATTCTAAGTAAATCTATAACATATTGAACTGATATGCAGGAAAACTTCCCACCACAACTGAAATGCACATGGCAAATTAGAATATTTGAAAGAGGCCTTGATCATTTCCACATTGCACTGTGGTAGAATAATGCAACTTGGCACGTGAAAAATGCTCTGCCATCTGTTATTACTATAGACAAAACTATTCTGGACACCACATGAATGATTATTTGCACATCACCTCCAGAAAGTAAATATAAAATGAAGAGAAGTTGGGTTGTTTATAGTCTCATTTTAACATGTGCTACTGTTATGAAGCAAACAGACAGTGTTCTTATGAGCTCAGCCTTTTGGAGGTATTTTCAGAAGCAGGACCATAACTAACAATTCCACAGCCCTCATGTAGTTGAAATCCCTGAGATGGCAGAAAGAAACTGAGTTGGTTGATTTCTATTAATGGGAGCGAATCACTGGGATGCACAAAGAAAAATGGGGAGAAAAGAGATTCAACTGTGGAACTGACTTCTCTATTTTTCCTATCTTTATACAACCATAATATGAATGAATGGGATGTCCTTTCCAAGTTAGACTTAATCTGCTGGTTCCCAAGTATAGCCACATATATAAATCCCACAAAGAGGTTTTAGAGTTTGGATGCTACTCCTATAAGTTACACCAAATTGCCATGTGGTAGGATGCTAATATTATTTTATTATTTTTTAGTGTTTTTCTTAGTTCCCCATGTGATTCTAATGTGGTGAAGATTACTGATCTTAACTCAAAATTCTAATTCCAATGATGACATATCCACTACTATATAGACCACTAATATATAATATTTTAAGAGTAGGCAAGTCTCTATACCTCACGGAAGCGACATCTGTATTCTTTTTAGTAAGTTGGGGCTTATGTACATATTGTACTTACATAAAAGTACAATTTTATAAATACATATAAGGCATCTGGACTTATTTCAAAAGATTTATAAGTTCTTTAAACTTATTATAATCTGATAATTTAACTAAGTGTACTTACATAGACAAAAACTTCACATAGGCAACAATTATGACAATAATGACAGTTAAAGTAATCCCTAAATCTCTGGATTCAACATAAAGATTGGTAAACAAAACTGAAACATGAAGTCCAGCTTCAGCAAAAGCAAATTCTGCTTACAGTTAAATGTAGTATAAACTTCTGACTATGAAAAATAGAATTATCCTACCTACTATGTCTTAAAGACGTGAATACCATAAATACCATATTCTGCTTCTGCATCAGTTCTGTTGATTTTATCTGTAAGTCACGGTTACTACTAAATGAAATAGCATACCCTCAGCCGCAATGTTTTGAAAATTTCAATTACAGATGAATCTTGCTTGGGTGAATGTATGGTATTAAAGACCCTAGGGAAGCCACAAGATCCATATAGCTTCATCTTAGAGCAGTGACATCATCAAAGAAAAATAGTCTCACCTCCAATGGAGGTCTAAGAAGGACAAACAGTTCTTCATCTCCTTGGTAACTAGAGCACCAGCAGATGACTTATAATTGGCTAGATAGCTATGCTTTGTATATATTGTTAAGAATCTAATGATGAATTTCCAAGAAAGAAGTAGCCAATGAGAACAAGCCAAATACATTTTCCAGCCTGGTTCTTCAATTTGAGAAACTACCTGATAGCTTTTTTATTTTCTTTTTTGTCAGTCATGGGGCTTGAACTCTGGGCCTGGATGCTGTTGCTGAGCTCTTCAGCTCAAGGCAAGCACTCTACCACTTGAGCCACAGTGCCACTTCTGGTTTTCTGATAAGAGTCTCACAAACTTTCCTGCCTGGGCTGGCTTGGAATTGCAATCCTCAGATCTCAGCCTTCTGAGTAGCCAGGATTACAGGTGTGAGCCACATCACCCGGCTAGCCTTTTTATAACCTTTTTATAATTGTTTGTCAGAATGGATGCCAAGGGATTAGTGGCTCTATTTTTCTAGGACTGCTAGATTTGGAATGATGACTACCCTGCTGGTAGTCAGTTTGGTCACCAAGTGGAGAGAGCTCTTTTTAGAATGAAGCTGTGGTGAACAGACTTCTGGATGGCTCCTCATGATCCCTTATGTTCATCAAACCTTTCATTAACCCTTCACTCTGACATGAGTGGACCTATGAACTGAATGTCATCAATAGAATATGGCATATCACCACCATGATTACATTACATAAGATTATGATTCTACTTCACTAGCCTCTGAATCACATGACATTACTTTCCCAAAATTCCTGAAACCCTAATGGGCACCACAAAAAACTTTAATTTTCAAGCCAAATGTTTTTCTTTGATTTAATCAAGTTTTCAGGGTTTCTTGAAATTGTAAACTGCCTTGATCAAAATGGCAAAAGGTGATAGAGGCATTATAAAATTGTCAACAAGCTTCAGAGTCTCAGAATTATGTTATACACTGTACTTAGGTTCCACTGTGGGCTAAGACTAAGATGGAGTAAACGACTTGATGATTATAATGAGTCCAAAAAGTGTTTTCACAGTAAAGCAACATTAACCCAAATAGCCAATTTGCTATATTAATTTCCAGAACCTATATTCGACACATTTCCTGACTCATGTGAAGGGTATCATAAAAATAATTTTTCAAGAATTCAGAGAAAATAACAATAAAAGTATTCTGTATAGTATTTGACACATCGTAGGTATCTAAAAATGTGAGTCCAAAGCCAAATATCTCTTGCTGGAGACATGGCTCAGCAGTAGGATACTAGTCCTACTACTTACTAAAGTGCAAGGCCCTGAATTCAAAACCTCACTATGACTAAATAAATAAATCTAACAGTCTCGCTTAAGAACAACAACAAAAGCAGTATTTTAAAATTCTTATTAGTTATATCTATTTTTATAAAGCTCCTTAAAATTCAAATGCATCTTATTTGGTGAGTTGTTGGCAAATTCTTTCTTGGGAATTACATGACATAACTGTTTCCAGAAGACTTTGGTAAATTCTGACTAGCCTGAACTTTTATAAATCCCTCTACTTGCACCCACAGGTGACAATGCAGGGACCATGAAGTAGCAGAAGCCTTCCTTCACATTAGACAGACAATAATTTCAGCATTTTCTCTGTGATATTGTGACCTTCTCAAAAACCATAAGATGGGCACTGGTATTTGTCCCCTGTAATAGATGAGAAACTGACAGAAACTAGTGGAGCCAAGGGCTCACAATGATGAGGAGGAGAGCCAAGAGTGGCGCTCAATACAGGTGACTGAAAGAAGAGAATTTAGCGAGTAAATCTACCCTACTATTCCCTCCAGATGGGACACCTTCTGTTATCTTGGCTCAGTTTTTCCGTGCTGGGGAAATGTACAATTCAGATTTATCATCTGTAATAAAGAACACGAGAACAACGAAAGTATGCCTGGAAGCCACAAAAATTGTGCCTGTTAACACAAATCTAACAATATAATGATCACAATTTGATCTACAAAATTATGTTACCACCAATCTATTCTGATTTCTAACCTCACAAAATGTCCTCACAAAATTTTCCAATAAAACAATATGTGCCCATTATTTCAACTCCATTGAAAGATTTGTTACAGCAGGTAGTTTTGATCTCCTTTACTCTTTTCTATGACCTTTCATTCCCCTTCTCATGTTTAATCTTTGTTTTACTGTTGATCCTTAGTTAAGAAAACCCACTTGAAACTAACATGCAAAAATCTATGAAATTTCATCAAAAAGGGATCTGGATCAACCATGAAAAGGAAGACCTCTGAGATGTGCTGCTGCAAGTTGGGCAGTTCATCTCTACCCATTGAATAAGCAGAGGAAGTAGGTTCTATAGAACCAACCACTATACACAATGTGTTGTTAAACAACATACAAAATCAGCTTTGTTCAAGACATTTGATAGCAATCATATTCCATGGAAACAGTCATTAGTGTGAAAATTACAAATTTTAAGTGAACTTTTCTTAGGGGTAATCTTTATAATGACTGTTACAAAGCAAAAAGTATGAACCTTAACATTCCAAGATCAGTGTTTTCAACCTTTCTGTATCTAATTACAACCTTCTTTGTGACTACAATTTTGGTCATTTCCCAGTAACTACAAACATACCTTATGTCTTTTGTCATGAAAGTCATTTAACTCCTAACTCTGAGATGCTCAGATTAGAGAGCTGCTAACATCTAAACAGGAAAAATCCTATTACGATTGACTTTGAATGCCTGATTGAAGAAAATAATACCAAATGCTAGCTATAATCATAATGGTATTAACTGCCTTCAGAAAAAAATATTATTTACTGCCTTTTGTGCAAGAGGAAGAAAATAGAGGCTTTTCTCAAACACGTTTTAATTTGTCTCAACTTAAGAGAAGGGGGACAAGAAGAACAGGAAAAAGATGAGAATCATGAATACTGAGTCAATCAGAAACGTGACTAAGACTCACAACAACCTGTGATCCTTACTGCTTCAATTAGATATCTGACAAAGGGAAAGAGATTAATTGTCCAATGCTGCTCACCATGGGGCTGGATAGGCAAATACTGAGGAATCTAACCTGGTCAACATGAGTTACCTTCCAAGGCTAGAATATTCTACCCTTACACTCACTTGTGAATTAGGTAGATCTTTCATGGGAAAATGCCAGAACAACATTGGTAACAGCAAATTTCCATTGATACTATACGTATTACTAGTTAAAAGATGAACCACAGTGTCCATTTTTAATTCATAGCATCTATTTATTTAATACAAAATCACATCGCAAGTCTTTAAAGGCATTTTTTCTGCTGCCTGCATAGTACTGAATTATTTAAAAGTCATTTGAAATGCACACACACACACACACACACACACACACACACACACACACACACACACACACACACACACACACACACACACACACACACACACACACACACACACACACACACACACACACACACACACACACACACACACACACCCCTAACAGCTTTTAAAATACTGTTTGACAACTGCATTTTCAACATCTATAAAAATATGTGTTGGAAAGTAGATTCTGTATACACCTTTCATTAGCAAGTCCTAAAGTATTTTTACCCACTGGTATATCACACTGCAAACACTGCTGAAGACCAAATGGAGGAGATATAATCCTCTGTTCAGAGTTCAAATTATTTGGTATCTCTCACCCAATGAATTTATACATCTTCCAAATAAGATTAACTGGTTTGTTAAAAAAAATCTGTATGAAAACAGTTACGCTGGAAAATCCTTACTCAAAAGTTACAGGATCATCTAGACACTGGTGGCTCACGTCTGTAATCCTAGCTACTCAGAAAGCTGAGATCTGAGGATCACAATTCAAAAGTCCATGAGACTCAACCCAGCTAACTACTGGAAAATAAAGAAAAAGCCCCAAAGTAGAGCTGAAGCTTAAGTAGTAGAGTGCTACCCTTGAACAAAAAAGCTCAGGGACAGCTCCCAGCCCCTGAGTTCAAGCCCCAGGACCAACACATACACACACACACACACACACACACAAACACACACACACACACACACACACACACACACACACACTTACAAGGATCATAAACTCTCTAACACTGTAACTGTGTGTTTCTGAGTAAAACCTCAAAACTATCTACCACTTTGGCTGAACTTAAAGTATTAGCCCCACACCCTTTTGGAATCTGATGTCTTGCTTAACTACCCACTCTAGACTTCTCTGGTCTTGGGTCACTAACTCAGCTATTTTGCTCTTTCCTTTGACCTGATTTAAGTCCACTAACACTTATTGAGAAACTAATATGTGCTAATCATTGCTTTAGGCAAGGGTAATCAGCAGAGGCTAAGACAGAGAACAAGATTTGTGAAAATATGCTACTGTTTAGCTATATTTTATCAATTTGATTTTTCCACTATAAATGATATACTGTCATTAAAGATAATTCTGGGGAAAACTCAAAAGTTAAAAAAAATAATGATAATGAATTCATAGCTACTATTAGTGTCTTGATATCTCTCTTTAAAATCTTTTGTAAAACTATTCTTACTTTGAGTAAAAAAAATTGAGGACACAGGATACAGAAGAGGGCTTCCCTACTGTACACAGGGCCCTGGGTTCCATGCTAAGTACCATAAAAAAAAGAAAAAAATAACTACTATATGTAATATTCAGTATTTTACTTTTTACCTTTATCTTATCAGGAGTATTTTCCAATTCCATTAAAACAATACTGACATCACTATTTAATGATTGTATAATATTCTATCACAGAACAACTTATTAGTACTGGACAATTCAGTAGTTTTCCTTCCGCCAAAACTCTATGACAACCAATAAACTAATACAAATCTTTTTCTCTGTATTTATTTGTAATTTGTATAGATTCTCACTGTAAATAGATTCTTACTATTATATTTCTTACTATTATAAAAATCTTTTATAGATCTTGATAATAACCACCAAATTACTCTGTAGAATGTGTGTTCCCATCTACAATTCCTTAAAAGTTCAAGTAACTCTCATGTTACCATGAGACTATATGACAATTGTTAAACTTGTTCATTCAATGTGTAAAATAGCTTATATTTTACTTTTCCTCTACCAAATGAATATTTATGGCATATATTTATTAGGCATTGATTGATTTAGCCCTGTAAAATGTTCACTCAGGGTCTTTGTCAAGTTGCCAGTTGGTGTTTCTCCTCTAGCTAGTTTTTATTATTAGGAAGATGCCTTCATCTTTTCTAATTTTTTTGTCTTTTATTTTCATCTGTAATGTATTTGGACCTGAAAGAATAACTGGTCCTTTTGTCTGCACTTGAGATTATGCTTACTATTTTTGTGCTTAAAATTCAAATTTCCAGGTAGGCACCATGGCACACTCATGTAATCCTACCTAATTGGAAACTGAGCCCAGAGGATCATAAGTTTGAGATCATCTTGGCCAACATACCAAGATCCCATCTCAAAAAAAACACTCATATATTCTTAGACATTTTCTTTGCTTATTATTATCTTTTCTGTTCTTTTATTTAATTTGAAAATACCGTACAGAGGGGTTATAATTACCTGGGCAAGGTTTCTGTTCTTTTTTTATTTTTTTTTGTACTAATATTAGGGCTAGAAATAAGGGCCTTGAGCTCTTGAGAACCTTACTTGCTTTGGGCTGGTACTGTCCCACTTGAACCACACTTTCAGGCAAGCATTTTGCTGGATGAGTGGACATAGAATCACATGAACTTTCCTGCTCATGTTGGTTTTGAACCACAATCTTCCAAGTGTCAGCCTCCTGAGTAGCTAGAATTACAGGCAAGAGCCACTAGTGCCCAACCAATTTCTAAACATAAAATTCCAAGATATAAAGCTCTAGTTGTGTCCCAATAGCTTTGAAAACTTTAGAATCACTTATTAAGTAAAAATCAGTACTGATTTTTATGTTTTCATCATGTTTGTAGTCTATTATGTCCTAAATAGGCATGTATCTTAGAATCAAAAAACTACAGTAATAAAAGTTATTGAAATGATATATATTGGTAGAAATAAAATGTTATTTACATGACCTGTGTGTTATAAATTACTACAAAATTAAAATGTTCCCTTCTTAGTTCAGGTAGGCCTAATGTCCATTTAAACAAAGACAAATTTGAATCATATTATTTTTTCCCTCCTTTAGGTAATAAGAATCTGAGTTTAAGTGGAAAGAACATTTAGACAGTCTGCAGCCTGAGCACAGCTGGTTATCACAGAATAATTGATGCACTAGTGATTTCAATTCATAGCACCCACTGACTTCATTTTACATAATTGAGCCAAATCTGAATATAAGTGGCAAACAGTCCTCTTGCCTATTTAACTCTCAAGGCTTTTAACTAACAATCACTTAATACTTCAGAAAAGGGGGGAATTAACAAATATTAAGATTTCTCTATTTTAAAACGTTCCTCCTAAGCCCGGCATCAGCAGCTCACTCCTGTAATCCTAGCTACTCAGGAGGCTAAGATCTGAGGATCGAAGCCAGGCCATTCAGAAAGTCTGTGAGACTCTTATCTCCAATAAACTACTCAGAAAAAGCCAGGAATGGAGCTGTAGTAGCCTTAAGCACAAAGCCGCTCAAAGACAGTGGCCAGGCCCTGGAATTCAAGCCCCAGGACTAGCAAAACTAAACTAAACTAAATTAAATGAAGTTCCTACTCATACAGAAATGAAGAAATTTAGTGCATACATCAGAAATCTCAAGAAATGTGATTTATTAGTCAAGCGGAAAAGGTCAGATAATGTGATGTTAGGAAAATGAACCCTTAGATATGTATTCTAATGTTTTTTTCCTCCATGCATTTGTTTCTAACGCATTTATAAGATTATCTCTTTGTTGCTTTGTAAGTCCCTCCCCCACAGTATAACCCGTGCTTTCACTATATTTGATGTCAATATAACTTGTGGAGGAGATGGGGGAAAACAAGTCGTTTAAGGATACAGGTGGACCTGTTGCAACAATGAGAAGTACAAGTTGTCATGTCGAAAACGAGCTTTACGACGTTGGTGGGGGGGGGGGACACGATTGGAGGGGTGTGAGGGGGGAGGCTGGGAAGGGATGTGAAGGGTAAACAAAGGAGGAGACTGCAATGCTTGATAAGAAATGTACACATTATCCTGCCCATGTAATTGTAACCCCTCTGTACAATATGTTCACACAAAAAAAAATAAAAGAAATGTGATTTATTATATTATTGAGAGTAAATATGTAATTTGTAACATTTATATCTAATAATTTCTCCTGAAAAAATTACAAATAGATCAAAAGGTATATTCCATATGCTCTAAAAGGAAATAAAGAGGCTTTACAGTCTTCATTTTTTTTAATGAAAAACAGTTTAAAAAAACCTTTACGTAAAAAAAACTGTTACATTTATAATTAACCTCTCAAAAAAGCCTATTCTGAAAGCTTTTATACAATTTAGGTAGATGCACTTACTTATAATACTGATCATGGACATATGATTTTTCTGCAGCTTTTCTTTTTATATATATTTTTATTGTAAAAATACTGTATAGGGGGTACAGTTACATGAGTAAGGTAAGGAGTACATTTCCTATCCAGCATTCTTACCTCCTCCTTTGTTTTTCCCCTACCATCCCTTCCCCTTCCACCTCCCTGCCCCCCAAGTTGTAAAGTTCATTTTCAACATTTTCTGCTGAAATTACTTATTTATCATGGACATGCGATTTTTTTTCTGCAGTTTTTGTAAATTAGTCATCTTATCTGACACATCAAACATAGTACACTCTAGCACTGTACCTCTCTCCAAGTCACTAGTACTAATCATTAACAAGCCTAATTAGTTAAGTACAGATTAAGTAGGTGTTATCATCCATACACCACAACTGTAACACAGCATGATGGCCAATTAAGTCTCAACCTGGGTAGTTAACCTTATTCCAGACCATGCCTCATTCTGCTAGAAAAAAAAAAACACCTTTCAATAGGGAGACAGGTGGACCCACTGGAACAATGAGATGTACAAGTCGTTATGTGGAAAAACGAACTTTACAACTTTGTCAGGGGTGGGGGATGGGAAGGGAAATAAAAAAATAAAGAAAAAAAAAACAGCTGCCTCCTTGGTTCTCCTACTGCTTTACTCTGTGATTCTAGGCCATTCCACTGTGTGATACAGGCTTTAGAGAGGGTCCAACATGAACCTGTGTTTGGGTTGAAATGGAAATTCCTCATGTGTGTTTCCACCTCTATTTGCAATGTGTATATTGTTAATAAACCCACAGCAGGCCTGTCCAATTACAGAACACGTGTGCACACATTCACCTAACTTAAAACTGCCCTAGAAATCATGCTATGTGGCCGAAACACATAAAGACAAATGAGAATAATATTCATACAAAAATATTCAGGAATAATATTTTATAACTCTGCACTCAAAAATTTTTTTAAAAAAACAAAAAACAAAAACCAACTGTCATCATCAGGAGGACTGTTATGGACTGAGTTGTGTTAAAGTGGAAGCCCTAATGGCCTAATGGCCAGGTATCAGGAGATGAGACCTTGACATGTTTTAAGTAAATTGGGATGGGGTCAGCAGGGGTGGCCTCATGATAGACATATATAATGATATAATAGCTTTATATGTGAAAGTCCTCACTTTCTTCCTTGTCAGCCTTATATATGTTATTGATCAGCTATTGCCAAAACCAAACTTACAGAAAGAAAGGTGATGACATGTACAGATAACCAGGAGACCCTTTTCTCACCCTTAACTTCATTTGATACATCTACTCCAGACATTATTTGACTTGGGGGGACCAAGATTTGCAAATAAGACTGGCAAACATATTCACTGTATACTCAAGGATTTGTTAATAATTGTAGATAGAACCAGTGAATAAGCAGATTGAGGAACCACAACAAATATCACTATATAGACATTGAGATTTTAAAAGTAGAAAATATTATTGTAAGTAATCATAGGCATAAGTGATACAATATGTTAATAGTCCTTATTTTTAGTGCAGAAGTCCATAGACAAGTCATTTTCTTCGGCACATACTTAAATATTTTTAACATTTCTGCAATGCACATGTTGTTCAATTAGAAAGAAGGAAATAAGGTTACCTTCTCATTTGGCCACTGCTTCCTTTTCAGTTACTTAGCTATTAAATCAATTTTTAAAAGGAATTGTTGTATTAAATCTTCTAAGAAAAAAAAAAGCAACCAAAGAGAGCTCTGTAGTCAGGTGATATCTTTTCTACTCTTTTTTTGTACGTTATTGTTTTATTGTAAAAATGCTGTACAGAGCAGTTACAGTTACATGAGCAAGGTAATGAGTATATTTACTATTGAGAATTGTTGCCTCCTCCTTTGTTTTCCCCCTACCATCCCTTCCCTCCCACCTCCACAACTACCCCCACTCCCCCACCCCCATGAGATCATAAAGTTAGTTTTCAACATAGTGTTTTGTACATCTCATTGTTACAATGGGTCAACCTGTATCCTTATTTAAGCATTTTGTTTTTTCCCTTCTCCTCCCCGAATTAGAGAAGTGTATATACAAAATGCAGGGCACCAACATCAAATACAGTGAAAATAGGGGTTATACTATGGGGGAGGAACATACAAAGCAAAAAAAAAAAAAAATCACATGGTACATTATAAATACATTAGAAACAACAGCAAGAAAGGAAAAACCACTTGTGTCCCTATCTTGAGGTTCATTTCACTTAACTTCATCTTATCTGGTCATATGTACATAGCTTTTGACCTTTTCTGCTTTACTAGTTATTGCAATCCCATGGGAAACCATGGGACCTATGTTTCTTTGGACCTGGCTTACTTCACTTAATATAATTTTTTCCAAGTCTTTCCATTTCCTAACAAATGGGGCAATGTCATTCTTGCTGATGGAGACAGAATTCCTGTGTGTGTGTGTGTGTGTGTGTGTGTGTGTGTGTGTGTGTGTGTGTGTGTGTGTGTGTGTGTGTGTGTGTGTGTGTGTGTGTCACATTTTCTTGATCCATTCATCACCTGCTATTTCTCTATATTCTTCCTCCAGTACTCAGAGAATGGGCTGATAGATGGCTTAGCCCTGAGGTTCATAACAGGACTGGTGACTTTTAACAGGCTCCACCCTCAGAGCCAGGAAGGTGACAATACCACCATTGGCTCTTGAAGAATTCCAACAGTAGAGAGAGGGAAGTAAGTCTCTTTCTTCCAATCTTTTTATTCTTGTCTTATAAAATCTAACTCAAGGGAATCATTGTTTTGGGTTAAGTACTGCTCTCACCTTGAGTTCTGTTCAACTGTCAGCCCTCCTGGGAGGCAGAGCAAATTAACTAAACTCTTTCATCTGACTCAAATAGCTTTCCTTTATAGGAACCTATAATAAGGAAAGGGCAGAAATACATAAACAGAGATCCAAGGAATGCAGAAGAAAAATTTCTCTGGCTTCACAAGTCTGTTCAGGACAGTCTTAGAATGTTGGTTTAAACTGAACTCTAACAGGTTGTAAAAATATGTTTCCAAGAAATAAACCAGAGGACAAAGATTATCATTCTCTATCTGTCATCGAAGCTTATTAGCAAATAAAATGCCATTATGACATACACAGAAAATGGTATTTCAGAAAATGCTCATTCTGACAAGAAACACATGGGTGCATACTCATCACACCCAGGCTAATTTGTGCTAAAATTGACAAAAATGGCACCATAAATTGGTATAACTTCTTGAAAAACAGCTTAACCTAGTCATCTTTGAAAATCCTGAACCTGGATAGCAGCCGTTTGTCTTCTCCATGAGCTGCTGTGTACAATGAACAAACTCTGAGGTCAAATGGCCTTCTGGGGCTCTCCATCCCAGGCCATTTATTAAAGGGCTTTCTCCTAAGCATGACTGATTCAAATATTACTGGCTCTACATGCTTATCATGTGCTTACATGTTTATAAACACTCCCAATATATATTTTGACCCAGAATCTATTGGTTTTATTTTTCTATCAAGCTGTTGCAATGCTTTCACATTAAAAGAACAGTTTAGAAATGGTATATTTGTATTTGGGGAAATGGTGAACTGGTATGCTTCATATTCTCCTTTGTCTAGTAACTCTTCTTACATTTCCCAAGGGTTTTATTAATAACTTTGTTTATAGCTGAACAACTGCTATTAGCATTTCTGGTTTAGGTGAAGTCTAAACCTGTCAGCACACATTTCCATATACAGACAAGTATCCTGAGAGCTGGCACAGACATCAGTAAGCCTCATGAACAAACAGTACTTGTTCTAACAAAAGGTAACAGCTTAGTTGAAATCTGTGATCATGGTCTGTTCTTCTCATTACCACCAAAGTCATGGCAACCAAATTCTTCCACTAAAAACAATGAATAGATGCTGATCCTGTACATATATTAAAATCTTTAGCCCGGACAGGAAAGTCTGTGAGACTCTTATCCCCAATTAACCAACCAGAAAACCAGAATGGCGTTGTGGCTCAAGTGGTAGAGTGCTTGCCTTGAGCTGAAGAGTGCAGAGACAGCATCCAGGCCCAGAGTTCAAGCCCCATGACCAACAACAACAATAACAAAAATCTGGTTTAACTGACCACTGCCTGCTTTAAGATAGCATTTCTAGAGCTAGAAATGACTCACACCTATAACCTTACTTATTTGGGAAGTAGAGATCAGGAAGATCCCGGAAAGCCCAAGCAAAGTTTTAGTGAGACTCCCATTTCAACCAATAAGCCAGGTATGGTAGTGGGCATTATAACTTAAACTATGTGGAAGATACAGATAGAAAGACTACAGTCTTGGGGCTGGGAAGGTGGCTCAGTGGTAGAGTGCTTGCCTTGCATGCCTGAGGCCCTGGGTTTGATTCCTCAGCACCACATAAGCAAAAAGAAAAAAGCTGGAAGTGGTGCTGTGGCTCAAGTGGTAGAGCGCTAGCCTTGAGCTGAAGAGCTGAGGGACAGTGCCCAGGCCCAGAGTTCAAGCCCCACGACCGGACCCAAAAAAAAAAAAAGAAAGACTACAGTCTTAGGTTGGCCCTTGGCAAAAATGTGAGATTCTATCCAAAATATAACTAAAGATATGGCGCACAGGGAAGAGTAAGCCTACCAATGTGAGACAATGAATTCAAAGCTCTGGAATCCCTTACACATACACATACACACACACACACACACAGAGAGAGAGAGAGAGAGAGAGGAATCGTAACAATAATCAGCATATAAACAAAAATCAGTATATTTTTGTTCTGAGTCTCACATAAAATTTTGAGATTAGACCCAGCACACACATACAAAAAAACGAAACCAAAGTTCTGTGAAAGAACACATACTTTTACTTACTGAATGCAACACTAATATTTTCATGCCTTCTTTCCCATTTTTCTGTCTCTGTCTCTGTCTCTCTCCCTCTCTCTCTTTGTAAGTGTTGATGTGTAGTTGAGGCTAGCCTGGAACTCTATCCTCCTGGCTCATTTTCCTGGGTGCTGGGATTACAAGTGTATTCCACCATACTCAGCTTCTGACTTTGTCACTTTCTTGTGTGCTAGTATTGGAACTTGAACTAAGGGTCTCAAACTTAGGGCATACATGCTTGCTCAGCTTTCTTGCTCATAACTGATGCTCTACCATTTCAGTTACACCTCAGTACTTTTTGCCAGTTAATTGGAAATAAGAGTCGCGCCAACCTTTTCTGCCCATGCTAACTTCAGATATCTTTGAACTCAGCCTCCTGAGTAGCTTAGATTACAAGTGTGAGGCACAGGTGCCTGGCTCTGATTTCACAACTTCTTACAGGAGAGGTGACATCATGTGCAGCACTGTTTGAAGACCTGCTGTTTGATATGTGATGTGTATAATGCAGAATTCCAGAACAGCACATGTGGATTTGCCCCCAAATCTTTATCTATTGTTCCCCCCCACCTTTCCTTTCATTCTACTCTCTTTCCAAACAGTATCCTCTACCCACTTTTCCTTTCCCTCACTGCTGTCATTAGAGACAGAATATGGCTCCCCAGAAAGAAGTGGCACACAATGACAATCCTTTATTTCGACTTTCTTAGCCTGTGGGCTGGGAATTCGGGAAAGACAGCAAGGGCTGACTGGCCTCCTATTCCACACTGATTTAATGGCTATATCTCAAGGTCATGCACTCACACCTCTAGCATTGACCGAGGATGGCTGAGCCACTCTCAGCATGAAGAATTGAGAAGGCTGCACTTGCTACCTGGTTCCAGGGACAGATATTTCATTTCTTGCCTCAGGAACAATGTGATACTCTGCTGGATTCTATGGGACACAAGTCACAAATCCACTCATGTAAGGGAAAGTAAAATGCACTATGCCCTTTGGTGGTAAATTGGCTAAGTTTTCCAAGAACATGTGGAGCTAGGTATCAGGGGACTCAGGTCTACAGTGGTAGCTACTAGAAAGGCTGAGATTGGGAAGATGACAATTTAAGGGTAGTTAGGGAAAAAAAGTTCTTCAGACCTTTTCTCAAGCTATAGTTTAGTGTGGTGGCAAACATCTGTCATCATAGCTACATGGACAATCTAGGCATGGATGGTTAATGTCTATGATCCTAGCTATTCAGGATGTGGTGACTTGGAGGATCACAGTTCAAGCCAGGTTGGGCAAGAAAAGGTCTGCATGACTTCATCTCCAATTGAAAGGGGCTTCTAGTCTGTTTTCAGGCTGGTTATTTTTGCTCCAGCATACATTGAGACTCACATCTGCTTATATTAAGCTTCCAGTCATTGCTGGAATAGCAGGTACACACTACCATATTCAGCTTTGTTCTCCCGGGGCTGTGGAATTGTCGCTCTCTGGATCTCAGCTTCCCACCCCACATAGCTGGATTTTTTTTTTTTTTTTTGCCAGTTCTGGAACTTGAACTCACTGCCATGAACTCTTACTCAGTTTGTTTGTTCCTACCTGGAGTTCTACTCAAGGTAGCTCCACTTCTGACTTTTTGGTAGTTGATTGGAGTTAAGTGTCTCACAAACTTTCCTACCGAGTCTGGCTTCAAATTTCAATCCTCAGATCTCAGCCTCCTAAGTAACTAGGATGAATGACAGGCATGAGCCTCCAGATGCCTGATCCTTTACTGTACTTTTCACACTATTCTACATGTTCATCTGCGCAGTGTCCTTGTGGGAGCACATATGCTTGGGTTTGTGGACCAAGGAGGCTTGTTGCAGGAAGCATGGGAGAAAAAGGACCTATCTGGAGAAATAAAGCCACCTTATCTCCCAGGATTTGTAACAGATTCTTTGCTAGTTCATACACTGGCATTTGTTCTCTCAACTCCCACTGCAAGTCTACCTCATCATCTGCCTCATTGTTCCCAACAATCAAACACATGCCTCCCTCTCTGCAAACTCTCCTAATTTCTAAACTAAATACCCAACTACATACCCTTTTGTAGTTTTACTTCTATTAACCTAAAATGTCTGCCTTGTATTTTGTTTCTGTGAGTAGTTAAATGTTTCTTTTGCCAAACTGGGAAATTCCTAGGAGCGGGGGCGGGGGGGGGGGGGGGGGGGGGGGAATAGTGTATTGGTATAAGTCAATATTTAACATGGACCCCAAAAACACAGGCCCAAGAAGGAATATTTATTTTTCCTTTACTCGGGATTTAATTTAAAATTGCTCAAGATTATTTGACCCCTTATATTTGAATAAGATTGATTTCTAAAGCAATGAGATATTAGCTTCACATAAAAGTAAAAGGAGGAAGTAAAATTAAAATACCTCAAGGAAGTCTAGGGGAATTCAACAAGAGATTTCAAGCTACAATCTACCATGGACATAGTTATGCTCCTTCAACTACAAAGATTCAACTACAAAGCACATGTTTGAGATACAAAGACGTATAAGTAACAGACTCTAATCTCAGGAAGCTTACAGTCCCAAAATAAAAAATACAGACAAATCATCATGGAAAACGTGCTTAGAGCAAGGGAATCTATAGACACTGTAGGAACAAACATAAAGAAGTCATTAACTCTGCCTGGAGAAATCAGGGAAAGCAGCATTAAATAGATATGATTTGCTTTGGGTTTTGAGTAACCAAGAATTCAGAAGGAGAAAGGAATAATCAGCATGCCAGGGAGAGGGAGAGAGACAAGATTCACAGGCAGAGAACCAGACACATGTTTGTTGGCATTCTAAAGATGATCTTCATCACCTTCTACTTATCGGTGATGCTGTAGTAGAGTGAATAGTGGCTTTCCCAAAGATACTCACATCCTAATCTTGGAATCAGTGAATGCAACTTCATATGAAGAGGACTTACCAAATGTAACTAAATTCAGAATCTTGATATAGGGAAATTATTTTGGATTATCACAGTAACTCCAGCATCAAATGTAAATGTCCATGCAAGAGACAGGCAGAGGAATATTTGATATAAATAGAAGAAAAGGCAATCTGACCTTGGAGGCAGAGATTGGAGTGATACAGCCACAAGCCAAGGAATGCCAGTCGCTACCAGGAGCTGGAAAATACAAGGAACAAATTCTCCACTAAAGCCTTTAGGGGGAACATTGATTAATTTCAGATTTTTTGCTTTCAGTATGGTGTGCGCGTGTGAGCGCACACACACCCACACCCCAATATTTTAAGCTACCAAGTTTGCAGCAATCTTTTACAGAACAATAAAAAAATTAATCCAGAGTACATCTGCTAACTGCCTCTGGTATCATTTTCTATATTAAAAAAAAATTATAAAATAGTCTCACAATGTGTATGTCTACCCTACCCTTGTCTTCGTAGGTAATCAACAAGAACCTTAACCTCACAATCCCTTTTCCCTTCCTTCACCCCAATGACCATCTCTCTATCAATCCTGTGTGGCATCATACCACAAAGGCCTGCTCTAAAGAATGTGGTTAGTAACGTTCCAACATCTCTTCTGTCTAACAAATCTTATTCTCATAGCAATCTGATTACAGATTGGGAAAAGCTCCTATTTCTTAATTCCTCCCTTTGCCTAGCCTACAGGACACTTTAGCGCCATTCTTCATCTTTCCCATAGCCATCACAGTGACAACCCTGTCAAAAGAATGTCAGGAGGCCATGAAGTATTAGGCACTTCACTTGCCTGGGCTCCTCTGGGGTGTGGGAGGGGTCCTAGTAATGTGTTCACATGGTCATAAAATTCCTTTAAAATTGCTCTTTTCATACCAACTTCTTTGCCACACTTCCTCCTATGTTAGGTGGCACAGATATTTTTGTGAGTTAGATACAGAAAAGCTGGTACATTTAATTTGTCAGGATACATTTAGCTTGTCAGGATACATTTATTTATGTAGTTCTATCACTACATTAAAGTCATTTGGGGGAAGTGTACATAGTTTCATCACTGCTAGTCACTACAGTGCAGAAGTAGTGCTACTCCCCAGCAAGATGTACTTAACACTGATTTTAACAGGAGGCACAGGAGCAGAGTCACAGGGCACTTTCAAGTGTCCCATGGCAACCAGTACTGGCAGCATGGTTACCATGCTAGAGTAACAGCCCATCTGGAAAACACTGCCACTCATCAAGTATGTAAAACTATCAGCACAGGACTCAATTCTCTTTAGAGCAGAATCAAAAGAAATTGAACAGAGCTGGGCACTGGAGGCTCAAGCCTGTAATCCTACCTACTAAGGAGGCTCAGATTTGAGGATCATAGTTCAAAGCCAGCCTGGGCAAGAAAGTCTGTGAGATTCTTATCTCCATTAAACCAGTCAGAAAACTGGAAGTGGCACTGTGGCTCAAGTGGTAAAGCACTAGTCTTGAGCTGAAGAGCTGAGGGACAGCTCCCAGGCCCAGAGTTCAAGCCCCACAACCAACAAAAAAAAAAAAGAAAGAAAAAAAGAAAAAGAAATTGAACAGAAATTCTTTTTTATCACAAACATACCTAGTAATGTAGTGTATGAAGTTATAAAGGCTCCATTTTCCTTTTCCTTTTTAAAAATCATACAACATAAACTATCAGAATTTATGTTTGTAACTCTCAACTTCTAGATCATATCAAATGCTATAAATAAGTAATCAGCTGAATTTGAATTTCTGGTAATGCAATTAATAAATAAGACAAAATCCATGAACATCAGTAAAGCACTTAGATGACTTGCTAATTGAGCACAAGGTACTAAAGAAAAGAAAACCATAGCCGGGCGCTGGTGGCTCACGCCTGTAATCCTAGCTACTCAGGAGGCTGAGATCTGAGGATCGGGGTTCAAAGCCAGCCTGGGCAGGAGAGACCGTGAGACTCCTATCTCCAATAAACCACCAGAAAACTGGAAGTGGCGCTGTAGCTCAAGTGGTAGAGTGCTCGCCTTGAGCTGAAGAGCTGAGGGACAGCACCCAGGCCCAGAGTTCAAGCCCCACGACCGACAAAAAAAAAAAAAGGAAAGAAAACCATCATTCCATGTCATTGCAGGTCACTGGCAATATTCAAGTTGACTCAAAGGACATTTGATATTAGTGTATGAGAAAACTTGAAAAGGTCTCAAATTTATAGCTCAAATATGGAGACTTCTTAACAGAAGCCTTGCCACTGGATAATAATTCTAAACATCGACATGATGAGTTATCAACTCTTTTCAAAACTCTCAATAATAAGAAATTAAGTTTGAGCAGCCATAATATTCTCTCCATAGAAATGTTATCTCAAATTATTTTCATATGAGGACATCAAAGAGCTTGTATCAAAAAACTGTGGAAGAAAACACTATAGAGGAGTGCCTGGAATTAGTATTATTCACATGGACTCCATTATGCTACAATATTCATCAGCTCCTAAAAATTTACAAATTTTTTTTTCAATTTCACATTTTTTCCTTTTGTGTCTGCTTGTGTGCTTTCCTTGAAGAGAGTTCAAAGAATCAAATAAGCTTGAAACTCTCAAAACCTGAGATCTGTCCTTGAAAATTCATTGTCCTCAATCCCTTGCTTTTGAGTTATAGCCCCTAAACACTGTACTAACCCTATCTAATAAACCTGTAAGTAAAAGTGATAGATGTAGCTCAGTGGTGAGCTGTGCAAAGCCCCAAGTTCAATCTCCTGAATTAGAAAAAAAATAAAAGCAAAAGAGGAAACAAAACAGGTAGTAATATAATAATGAATCACAAAGTCATGTTTTGTTTGTTTCATCTTTTGTTTTTATATTTTTTTTCTAATTCTAACCAAGATATTTTTAGTAGGATCAAAGTAACTTTGTCAAATATTAGCATAAAGCAGAGCCCAAAGCCAAGGCATCAATGTTTTCAAAGCTGTCACATTATTCCCTAGAACTCTCAGGACCAAATGCAGTCATGATCTGCCCAATTACTGTTTGTGAATAGCTTAGGGGTATTTGTAGACTGTTGTCATTCTGACAGAAAAATCACAAAAGAGAGTGAGGAATAGAATTCAAACAAACAAAATTAAATGGCACATGATTTATTCTTATTAATTTTAGAAAGCAAAAGTAGGTAGGATCCTTTTTTAGGGATACTGTGTAAAACGTTTTCTGTGATTTATTTCAAATTGGGAGGATTACATACATTTTCTTTTCATTTATAAAGTACTTTGATGTAAGTTACCTCTGGCTCCTTAAGTTACTTATAAGACACACGAGGAAAGTGATATTCCCATTTTACCAATGAAGAAAATAAGGCTGAAAGAGGCTGTCTGATTTGCCTCAGGTCCACTGATGGTCCTAACAACTGACCTTTGCCTTTTAGATTGCCACTGAGTAGCTTTCTTTCTCTGAAGGGCCTTTCTGAGTTTCACTTTCCTGTCTAGTCTAAAATTCATATGAAAAACTGTAGAGGTTCATAATTTGGACTGGACAACAAAAAACTTGACATCCATTCCCCCTTCCTTCTATCAATAGCATGGTGGTCGGGTGAGAATGAAGGAAACCTCCTCAGGGGCATGAACATCCCTCTGGATGACCTCGGGAACTTTGATAGCTCTTCAAACACATTCTCCTATCAGGGAACAAGGATATGGAGGGAAATAAAAAGACAAGCGAAGCTGATCAAGGACTAAATAAGGACACACAAGATCTAGAAAAGTAAAATCACCATGCAAATGAGTTTTTACCTTGGTAGTCAACACTGCCTGCCTATTTAGAGTGGCTTTTCTATAACACAACCTCACTGGGGAAAATTTCTAATTCCATGGAGCCCACAGGTCTATCAAATGTTTGCTTTAGCAGATTTTTTTTTTCCCTGCAGAAGGGAAGCCCATATAGCTCTACAACAAAAATGGGCCTTGTCCTAAAGAGTTATCACAAAGTGTTTCCACGATGTAAATTCTAACGGACAACCACCAAGAAAATAAGAATACAAAAAATGAGAACTCTAGTTTCTCTTTTTCTTCTAAGGTCATCTCATCTTAAAACACTTGTTTCTTAAGTACCCCAGACCATTGTTTAGCTCAGTCTGTTTGGACACATGTAGTAGATGCTTAAATAGTAGAAGGTTATCATTGAAAGCAGTCAATTTTTTTTAAGCCAATAGACCTATTCTTTCAAACTTTCAAGTCAGGAAATTTCACTTAATTCCAAGGCTCAGATTCAGAATATTAGATCCATCTACACAAGAGTAAGCATAGTATAGAAACCTGCAATCATGCCTTTTCCATATAAAGATGGGACTCTAAAAAAATGCATTATGAACTCTTCAGAAATAGTTGTATGAGAATATTAGAGGTCCTGTTATTTGGAGGACTCATTATAGGATGAAAGTTCAAGTACCAGAGGGAGTCATTTTCATATGAATGTTGGTTATTGCCAGTCACATACAAGAGGCAATCATCTACATAGAAAAATCTAGTCACATCAGGCAAGTAAGGGAGCTGTGACTGACAAGGTATAGAGAAGGCTGTTCAGATAAGAGGCAGACATTACTGGCCCCTTTTTCAAAGAGAACTTTGAAGATTTTGTTAGGCTTTCTTCCTTGACCTGTCACATGTAACAATACAATTGTAAATGAGTGGTGTTTAGTGCCACATCACTGCCATTTACAGAGCAGCTGCCAATGGTTGCCCAAGACGGGAAATTAACATTAAAGAAGGACTCAATAAGAATATCTCAAATGAGGTACAGCATCCAACACAACCACACACACATCCAAAAAAAGCTTTTGTCTTAAATAAAAAAAATCACTGAAAACGGAAGGAATAATTCCTTCTTACTTCTTGCTAAGCCTTTCTGAAATCTTGAAATCTCCCCCTTCTCCAAAGAGTGCCCGGGTCTCCACAGTAAAAATATGCAAACAAACCATGTATTTCCAGTTGCACAGTACAGATTAAGTGAAGCAGGTGGAAGATACAACACAAATTTACCCCTTTTATTCTAAAAACTCAGAGTAAGGAACAAAATAGGGAAACTACCACAGGAACAGGAGTACCAGGGCAGGATTTAAGAGGTCGGACTCTAATGTCCACAACAAGCAGTAAGTCTCTTAATCTGAATGTCTCCACTGAACTCCTCATCTGCACAGAAAAAAAAAAAAAAAAACTTATCTGGATCAGCAGATATGAACTACACTCCTCAAATCTCAGGATTTTCCCTAGATGAAACTATGGGCCAGCCACAGCAACAAGGGAGTAAAGGCAAAGGGTTTAGGAGCCAATGCTTCCACCAGCCTAAAAAATCCAGAGTTGATCTGTTTTCTGCACTGGGCTCTTTAGTTTTTTAAGAGTCATAGCTGAAATGACTAAAAAGCATTAGAGAAATGCATCTTACTTTTTTCTTAATCTTCCTAATAACAGTTTCTATATGCCTCTTTAGAACATTTATTAGAATTAATTATTATTGATTGTTGCTTAGTATTATTCAACTCTTATCTTACTAAGAAGACAAGAAAAATAGAGACTGCTATAACATGAATCCCCAAATTACACAGCTCAGTAGATGACATTTCAAGCCCAGAAATGTCATTCTGTCTTTAAAGTTAAAAAATACACTTAATTATAAAAAACTGTATTTAATTATTACTATAATTCTTATTCATGGAACATTAATTAAGCTCTTTGTTTTAATTCTCTAAGAGTAAACACTTACCCTGGTGTGAGGAAATGAATAGCTACAAGTTCTGCCCAACAAGCAAATCTATTGGGTACAAGAAAGCCCAAAATGTTGACAAAGCCTCCAGGACAATAATGGTTGTTAAGAACTTTCAAGGCAAACAAAACTCCTAAAAGAGAATAAAGAACACATAAATATCAACAATCCAAATGTGGAGAGAATCAGCACTTACAAAGAAAACTAATTAAATGTTACTCAGCTTTTTACTTTGAAAATTATTCCTTATAACCCAGCATTTGTTAAAAAGACAATGTTTAGGGCAATCATCTCTTTGATGTTTCTTAATATGGAAGCTCATTTTGACAGAAATATGAAAATGAGACACCACCAATAGTATTAAATACCACTGAACTCGACACCTTAAAACAATTGCCTTTATGTATGCTATATGAATTTTAACTCAATAAAAAAATTGCCAATGATACATATGTTTCTGATATCCATGGAAAGAAACTGAAGGGAAGGCATATTTCCTTGCTTCCATAGTTCCATGTCTAAGAGTGCATGTTTGTAGGAAAGCAGGAAGATTGTAGAAAATAGACAAATTTGATTTCCTTGTTTCAGGATTTTGTTTCCTTTTTCATCTTTACATTCTATTATTTAGAACAGCTAATTTGATTTGTGGTAGCAATTTCAGTTCCATGTACTATTGTAAAACCGGAACAACTAAAGAGGAGATGTGAGAGGCAATGCATAGCATAGTTGAAGCAGACAGACTGGACTCTAACCTCAGCTTGACTACTTACTAGCTGTGTAATCTTGAGCTAGTCACCTCAACTCACTAGATTTTACTTCCTTGTCTCTAATACCAAGATGGCGCCCCTTCACTGTGGATCTGTTGTATGAATTCAATTCAATGAGCTATGTAAGGTAATTACAATGGCACCTAACATTTGGTATGCATGCCATGGTAGGGCATGAAATAGTCACTTAAATGAGAATATCAAGAGACAGGCAGGATGGTGCTTCAGGTAGCTTACCTTAGATCAGTTGTGTCCTCCTTCTTACTGGCTCATAGTTGAAATTCTCATATGCTAAATGTGACATCCAGAGATTCAGGGCAAGCTAACCAGATCAGCCCAGACTCTGTTTTAGTACCTCCTAGAACAGGATGTCCTACAAAGCTTTGCTCAGTAATGTGACTTTTTTGGGGGGAGGAGGATAGGGGAGACTCCTCATCTGTACTGCAAGTGGGGCACACTTAACTGAGACTACATTTGCCTGTGAAACCTTTCTGAGCTATATGGACCAGCTTCTGTTGTTACTTGCTGCCTACCTGTAAGTAATCAATTTGTATCATGTAACTCATTGCATGTGAGTGTGTTCTGTACCTCATGTGTCTTAGACAAGTTGATAGCATATTCATCTTTTTTCTAGAGCTCCTTGTCACAAATACCCTTATGTGTCCCTCTGAAGCCCTACCGTGATGGGATTAGTGAATGCTTCTAGTACTACATCTTCCATAAAACCACCTTCTGGTGCATTCTGGTCCAGAATGTCCAAAAGTAAACAATGCAGCAAAATATGCAACAGCAGAAGTGATGGCTTCCTTGTGCTCCAGTCAGTATGTTATTCAAGATGCGAGCCCCAGAAGCCCTCAGCCACTCAGGATTCAGTCCTCATACTAACTGGGGAATCACAGAGTCACACCCTCAACTCATGCATACTCATTCAGATATTTGTTTTTCTTACCTGAGAAACCTACAGCACAGTTCCTCTGAAAGTCCGGCTCATTCAGAAATTCGGCACAAGCAAATTGCAAAAGCAGATACACCACTCCAGTGAGTAGGGAGAATGTGATAATAACGTAGGCAAACCATCTACTTCCCAGTCTTCTCTCCAGATGTATTCCTTTCCAGAGCATGGATGCCATATTAAAATACAAATGCCAATCATCGGCATGGTGAAGAGGAGAAAGTAATAGACGATGCCAGTCTTTCTGATGATAACACTTTTCTACACTAAGGCAGGAGTTAAGCAATGGTTTTAGAGGATTCAAGAACAACCAGACGTTGAGAGCCAACGTTGCTAGTGTCACAGGTGGAATATTGTTAATCCCAACATGGAAGATTTGAGAAAGGAGCAGAATCAGCCCCGTATTAATGCCTCTTGATCTCCGCTGCATGGTTAGATATCAGGAAGAGCCCAGTGGTCAGGTTTTAGGAATCCTGGAAGATGTACCAACAGCTGAACCTAAAACATACAATATATGTGAATTTTTGTTAATAATTAGCACATTTGACAAAACATTCAATTAAATAGGAACACACATTAGATACATCTTAATTCCCATTCTAACAGAACTATTTATTTTCAGTGTCTTATCTTCAGTGTCAGAGTAACATTCAAATTGCTAGCTGACTTTTTTTTTTATCATTTTATATTCTAAAATAGAAATTTTATCCCAAGTCCCAATGGACCAGCTAACGGACATGTATGCTTTCTCTGACAAATATGTCATGAACTTATGACTTGTCTTCTTATTAAAAACTTTTATAACCTGATGGAAAAGCTACAGAAACTATATGCAAATATCAGGTCACTTTCACAAAAATCCTGGCTAGGCTTCTTTACCAATTCCATTCAAAATGCTGACAACTGAGTTTTAAAATGCTACTAGCTACATTCTACCCCCAATTTTATACTGTCCGGTATCAACTTCCTAAATGCTTCATTTTCATGAAAACATCACCTTTTAAAAAGTACTACTGTGGGGCTGGGAACGTGGCTCAGTGGTAGAGTGCTTGCCTAGCATGCATAAAGCCCTGGGTTCGAATCCTCAGTACCACATAAGCAGAAAAAGCTGGAAGTGGTACGGTGGCTCAAGTGGTAGAGTGCTAGTCTTGAGCAAAATAAGCTCAGGGACAGTAGTACCCCGGCACAGAGTTCAAGCCCAGGATTGGCAAAAAATAAAAATAAAAAAAGTACTACTGTGTGCCAAATCCTGGATTGGAACACAGTTCTTGTTTTTAAGGAGCTAATTTCCTAGTAGGAAGTAGACTTCCAACTTCACATAGTGGTCTAAACACAGTAAGAGGAGGAACCCAGAGCACACAATTGTGCCCCCAGTGGTGGCAGGACTATAGTCTGACAGCATGAACTGCAGTTACTGACAAGAGTCCCTCACGCCAAACTCCTATTCCCCAGTCCCTAGATAAAGACTGGTATTGTAACATGCTTTGGATAATAAAAAGCAGAGGAAGGAATACTGTGTGAGTTCCAGGCCTACACTTCAAGATGCTTTGCAGTCTTCTCTTTCTTGAAGTCTCAGCAGGTGTCCACTGACCAACTAATGTCCCAGAAACAAAGCTGTACAAACTGACCACAAATGCATAGACTAAGTCCAGCTGAGTTCAACTTTATTTGTTGACTCACAGAACAGTGAGCTAAATAAATACTCCATTTACTTCATCAAGTTTTAGAGTAGTTTGTTATGCAAAAATTATTAATATAGATGGTATTTACTTTGGAAAGTGCCTGGTTTATGCCCATAAGAATTTATTAACAGATGAGAGATACAAGTAAGGATGCAAGAGGCAGAAAAAAGAAAAGAATCAGGTGGTTGGCAAGAAGAAAAGGGTAAGTCCTTTTAACAGGAAGAAAAACAATCACAGTCAGATGTAGATAACGATAAATAGCAGACTGGAGGACGGGATGTTGAAAAAGTTTTCATTTAGTGGTTCATGTTTCCTTATGGAGGTTTTGTAACCTAGCTCCTGACCCTAGATAACTCACTCTGACACCAAAAGGATTGTCACTCAGCACACTAGAGGACGTATGGGCCTTGGAGTGAAAATGAACTGGCTTTTCCTACTTACTACCTCTGTGGCCAAAGGCATCACTTAACTTTACAGAACCTCAATTTCTTTCTTTTTAAAAATTCTCTTTAAGTAGTTGTACAAAGGGGTTTCAAGTCAACATGTCACTTTGTGAGCACAATGAATTGTGATCAGTAGCACCCCTTTCATAGTCTCCCCCATCTCTCTCAATCCCATCCATCCCCTCAATTTTTCTAGTTTCATTTTCACATATATACATTGAATATTATTCCCTTTAAATTAGGAAAAACACTTTCACCCAAGGATTACCAAAATATGCCCTGAATAACTAAAGTGTTAGATAATGGTAGTTGTTTTGTTCACCTCTATAAACATGATATGTCTTTTGGGAAAATGAGTTCCTTTAATAAAGGTCAACTGTCCTTTCTTTCTCCTATGGATTCTTACTATTAATATCATACCCAATGCAATGATAAGTAGATCCTGCATGCATGTATGCATGTGTATATGCATATAACTACATATGTGTACATACAACTCATATGTGTACATTTTAAACTTCAACTGAAAAGCTACCAAGTAACTGGAGAAATGGCTGTATTTTCACATTATAACTCAAGTTGACTTAATTCTCCAATCACTATGACTTTTGCTATTTAGGTAAATTAACGTGTGTGTGTGTGTGTGTGTGTGTGTGTGTGTGTGTGTGTGTGTGTGTGTGTAGTATACACATAAAATATGTGTGAATATATATGACATTATTACTTGTAATAGAAATAGAAAAGAAAGGTCTTAATCATTGATCAGTAATCAATTTAAAAGAAATCACAAAATAAATTCTTCAGTATAAGTGCAAACAGATTCCTTTGGATGCTGGGCTCTTTTTTTTTTTTTTTTAAATAATCAAAAATCAAACGGAAATGTCTCTTTGTTGAAACGAAGGCTTCCCTGGATGACGAAGAATGTAAATGAAGGAGGGAACTTCCACTCTTCCTTCACACTGGGCACTGAGGGACACATGACACTTTGATCACTTCTGGACAGACCCTAAGATCTCTTTACTCTTGTCACCTGGCAGCTCTGTCCACACTCTCAAGGGCTGGCTGCTTCTGCTCCAGGGTCCACATTGCTCCCCAAGACTTGACCCTCTTTTCCAACCCCCTTTCTTCTGCTGTTCACTTTCCTGCTAGCCTTATTCCCTCCCTCATGGGCTTTCACTATCAGAGTTTCTATAATTTTTTTTCATATGAGTTCCAAATTTATATTCTTCAGCCTTGATTTCTCAGCAAGTTTCTGGGACATAATCTTCTATAGAGAAGATAGCCTGCCTGCTGTCTTAATTTCTGAAAGCAAAATTATCCTTTCATTCAGAATGATGATTCAGCCGCCCCTTCATTCACTCATCTATGTATAAATATTTATGAAGTGCCAAATGCATGCCAGTCCATGTATCAGGCACTGGAGGTACAGTAAAGAAAAAAAGAGTAACAAGCTCAGAACCTAAATGGCCACTTCTCTTTACTGAAGGACATGCAAAATACTTGCTGCAATAAATATAAGTATACAGTAAATAAAAATCATGTGGCTTGAATCATCACTGAATACATACTTAATGCAAAGGCAGATATGACCATGGCCAAAGTGAGAAAAGTATACCTATGGAATTCACTTTCACACAGGCAATGAGAGTGCCAGAGTAGGTAGGGTCTAAGGTTTAAAGTCCTAGGATATGGAACACAAAAAACGTACATTGTCTTTTGTTCAAGTCCTACCCATCAAACACACAGAAATGTTTAGAGTGTTACGCTGAGTGAGATGTCACAGAGGTATGACTAATTATGATTATTATAATTATTATTGTATTATAATGATTAATTATAGAAGCTTATCTAATAAATGAAATCCTGTCCAATCTACTTGGTTTTAGAAGTGGTTTATGCACTCTAGCTTGAACCCAGAGGGCAACTTCATAAACAAGTTAGAACCTAAGGAAGAGTAGGCTCATTCCTACCACTCTCTTACTTCCTAAATATATGCCCCTCCCACTTCACTGTGCCTCAGACTGCTCACTAAGCTCATTCTAAATCTGTTCATTCCCTCATTTTTCCCATCTCTGGACTTACAATACCTATCTAGTCCTTTACTTTAACAATGCAGAAATTGGGCTGGGAAGGTGGCTCAGTGGTAGAGCGCTTGCCTTGCATGCTCAAGGCCCTGGGTTTGACTCCTCAGCACCACATAAACAAAAAGAAAAAAGCTGGAAGTGGTGCTGTGGATCAAGTGGTAGAGCGCTATCCTTGAGCTGAAGAGCTGAGGGACAGCACCCAGGCCCAGAGTTCAGGCCCCACGACCAGACCCCCCCCCAAAAAAAATGCAGAAATTGTCCTTGTGTGCCATTCACCCCCATCTCCCTGCTACCATACATCCTGTCAAGTTTTGTTCGGTTTCTGGACCACAGTAAATCCTCCTGTAGCCACAGAATGGAACATTCCAGCCATGCTCTGGAGAGGAAATCTAGGACTGAGTTTACTATCCTTTGGCCAGTTACTGGTTTTGTGGAAACTGTTGGTGACCATTCTGTCAAACTTTGGAGTCTATGTTTGGACATGTAGTTCAGACTAGTTCCACCGTTCATTCTCATTTACGGGCTACATGTAACATTCCTATCCAAAACATCAAGTCTTTTTGGAATAAACACATTGGAAGGCCATGGGAGTTCATCACATTAAGTTGGACTCATTTGGTCTATTCATATAGCACAATCTGTTTGAAAAAAAAATGATGTTAATTCCCTTTTACTGCATATGCCAGAACAATTTCCAGTTAACAAACATAATGTGTTTTTTTACTGCTTGCATCATAATTGTTTCCTTTTAAATGATATGATGTTTTGACTTTTGGTTTTGGTGTATGTTAATACAAATATAAAGGGACAAATTCTTCAACCAAATACATCCTGGAGACAAATTGTTCAATGGATCCATTTCTTCCAATTTTTATCAATCTACTTCTTTTTAGCTCCATGATTGGTATGCTATTCTAAGCCACCAACAAACTTACATGATTATAATCAACAGTCTCTAACTGGATCATTTTCCACCAATGGTTAGAGTACTCGTGAAATAAAACTGAATTCTTCATAAGCCTCCAATTGCTGAGAACAGATGACAGTTCCTTGCGTACCCCCCCCCCCATCTCACGTCACCAGACACTATGCTCCAGCCATGCTAGCATATGACAGTTACCCAGGGCCACCAAGTCATTACCATGAATATGCTGGGGCTGGCATAGAATCTGGCCTTAGAGTATTTCCAAGATGACACAGATTAGTATTTCTTAGTGTATCCACAATAAACAAATGAGATTCTCATTCACTACAAATCTATGTGTTAAAATACTTAGATGTTTAAGTATTTTTTCCTGCACCTGTAACAATCTTTCACATGGCACTATATATTTTATTCTACTTAAGAGTGTTTTTGGTTCCAGAACAGTTTTGTAATACCTAATTCAACCTTATAGGAATAAACCTCTGATTCATTTTAAATGTATTGGTAAGTTGCTTTGTAAGAACTATTTGACAAACAAAATAGCATTTTAATTATGTAGTAATGCACAACAGACAGCACTACATCAAAGGTTGTGGCAGAGAGAAATGGAAGATTTCTTGAAATACTGACAGGAAAATTAGCCATATTTACTTTTAATGAGAAATTAAAAATTAAACAGGTATATAATAAGAAAAAATAAACATCTAGAACAAACAAAGAAACGGAATTCATAACTTGGGAAAACGATGTGTCTCAAGGGGAAAAGAAAGGAGTAAAAAGGGAAAAGGAACTAATTATAGTGATTTTCAATTCTACTTACAAAGCATAAAATATTTCATCATTACCATTTACCAGGGCAGTATATATCTCAATTTTCAGATTTAATGTTCAATAAGAACTGAGACCATTAAACTGCAAGAATACATACTAGCTATAAATCCTATTCCCAATTTAGTGTCTCATACTAACCAAATTAATTTCACAAGAAAGATCCACAAAATCTTAGTGGGAGTAATCAAATACTGCTCTGACAACAGAAACTTCTAAATGATTCTAAGTGCAAGAAACCCTAAAATTATTCATTGACCTCATCTTAAATTGTCTAGGGTTCTCTTTAAAACTCAATGAAAGCTTATTTTACATACATCAGGAAGATTACTACTATGTCATTATTATTTTATACCTTTGGTAAATTAATATATTAATATATTTCAAATATATGCTTAAAAATCAAAATGGAGGATGCACTCTTTGGGAAGACTGTATGGAAGGCTAACTATCCCTAGGCTCGGTACTCTGCTAATATCTGATTTAAAGTTATTTCATTATCTATCTATCTATCTCTAGTTTTGGTGGCAATGGGGTTTCAACCTAGGGCTTCTTGCTTTGAGAGTAGATGTCCTATGTTAAGTGAAATATGGTTTCATTCGTTTTTGCTTTGCTTAGTTTTCGGGTTGGATCTCACTTTTTTTTTTTTTTTTTTGCCCCAGATTAGCCTGATAGCAATCCTCCTATCTTGACTTCCCATGTGGCTGGGGTAATAGTCATACGCTCCCATGCTTATCTTTTTATTGAGAAATAGTCTTGGTAGCCATCGTGTCACTAGATCATAATCTCCTATCTCTACTTCTTGAGTAAATGGGATTATAGCTTTGATTTTTTTAATATGCCAGTGATTTTTCAGTATATCTATAAGGTTGTGCAATCACCAATATTAATCCCAACAATTTTCATGACCTCAAAGAAATACCACCAGCAGTAGCAGTCATTTTCCTAACCCCTGGCAAGTACTCATCTAATTTCTATCTCTCTAATGCCTTTATTTTGAACATCTCATATAAACAAAATTACATAAAACCTTTTGTCTCTGTTTTTTTTTTTCTCTAAAACAGGCTTTCAAAGTTCATCCACATTGTGGCAGTACTACATTCTTAGTATGTTCATTCTTTTTGTGCTCAAGTAATACTTCACTGTATAGCTACACAATATTGGGTTCTACTATTCCATCAGTGGATGGACAATTTAGTTGTTTCTGCACTTGAGCTATATTAAATAATGCCCTGAAATCAACTGGAAATAGGATTTATAGCTAGTATATATTCTTGCAGTTTAATGGCCTCAGATCTTATTGAATATTAAATCTGAAAATGTATTTTCAGATCTCTTGGCCATATACCTACCATTTACTGGTTTGTAGTGGAACTCTATGTTCAATTTTTTTCTGATGAATCAATTGTTTTTCAAATTTTTGCACCAATCTACATTCCCTCAACAGTATCTGATGGTTCCATTTTCACTAAATTCTCAAAAACACTTGCTTTACACATCTTTTTATCAGAGCCATGCTAATGAATGTGAAATAGTACATTCCTCTAATAGCTATAGAAACTGAAAAAATGCATAAATTTCCATTGCCTGAAGTCCCACAATACATGTTCACAGGTATATGTGTATTCAGATCCTATCCTCACTCTCAAGTAATCATCTAACAAGCTCAGCTCAAGAGGAAGTTTCAGAAAGAAAGGGAAACTACCAAGAAACAACATAGCAAGTACTGCAAACTCTGCAGTGCTACCATTTCCCTATCACAGGGGGCGCTGAGCAGAAATGTGAGTGAACTTCAATAGTATGACATACAGTAGGCTGACACACTTGATCATAAAAGCATTTTTGAAAGAAACTGGATTAGTATGCTTTATCTATACAAAATGCTACAGAAATAGTAAATGTTTATACTCAATATCAAAATTTTCCCTGTTTTGTGAACTATAATAGCTAATAAAAATATACTAAAGAACAGATGCATAGTCTATCAAAGTATCCACTAAAGGTAGATACTATGTACACCGACTTGAAGATTATTTTTAAAAGAAAAAAATGCAAATATTGGATGTATTTTTTCTTATTGTTTTAGTATGGTTTGTGAATTGGAGACATTTCTTTTCACTCCTACAACTCAAAAATCTTATTATTCATGAGTTTTCAAGTTTACACTTCATCAATCATTTTCTGTACTTGTTATTCTAGAGCCTGTGACTAAAAATTTTTTAGTGCAGCACAATAATAAAGTTCCCTCTTTCTCTAATAAAGTTAGTATAAATTCATTTTTCTGAAAAGGTATTAGCTTCTTTAGGTCTCAGAAGAAAACAAGCAAAATGAGGATATCCATAATACTTATAAGCATCTAAAAAGTAGTACAAAATACATTTTACCTAGTGAAAAACAAACTTTATTAACTGAATATTTCAAAAGAAATATTTCCTTTTTTCAAATACATAAATGCATTTCAAGCCGGGAGCCAGTAGCTCACACCTGTAATCCTAGCAACTCAGGAGGCTGAGATCTAAGAATCACGGTTCAAAGCCAGCCCGGCCAGGAAAATTGTGAGATTCTTATCTCCAATAAATTACCAGAAAACCAGAAGTAGCGTTGTGGCTAAAGTGGTAGGATGCTAGCCTTGAGCTGAGGAACTGAGGGACAGTGCCCAAGCCCAGAGTTCAAGCCCCACAAAAAAACAAAAATGCATTTCATAAAGTACAGCTATCTATAAAACATAGTTTAATAAATAACATGTAACTAATGCTTTTAAGACATTATTTAAATATTAGATATGACAGCAGATGGCTTGTCTTCACATCATTACACATGTTTTATGTACCAGAATATATCATCTCCATAAGCTGATTGGCAACAGGGAGTCCTGGCGGTAGAGTATGGAATCTTCCTCCGTAGCATAATCACTTGATGACAAGTTGTACAGGAGTGACAATTGTCTGGTCATCTAGATACCTGAAGTGGCCTTGTGAGTACATTATGATAAAATCAGAGGGAATCAGAATAGGATCTCTATTTTCTTACTTCACACTGAAGGTAGAACTACAAAGAAATGAAGACAATTGAATGAATTGAAACTGACTTCATGAATAAATAATGAAAACTAGAATCAAATTATAAAGGTAATCACTGTGACACTCTCAATAATTACATTCTAGTATCTATTCATAGAAGTATCTGCAACTTGGACTATGCTCCAGAAAACAACTAGGAATTAGGACATTTTCTTATTTGGAAGGCTGCTAAGACCTTGAACATAACAGTTCTCTAAACTCATCAGAACAACTACAATAAGAAGCTATCACATTCAGCTTGAATGACACACACACACACATTATGCTACCTATCTAATGCCAACTGGCTAAATCATTCTGGTTTTAAGTGAGCAGACAGACTTAGAGTTCTTTTTTTTTTGGGGGGGGGGGGGGGGGGGTCTGGTCGTGGGGCCTGAACTCTGGGCCTGGGCGCTGTCCCTCAGCTCTTCAGCTCAAGGCTAGCTAGCACTCTACCACTTGAGCCACAGCAGGCTTTTTTCTTTTTGCTTATGTGGTGCTGGGGAGTCGAACCCAGGGCCTCAGGCATGCAAGACAAGTGCTCTACCACTGAGCCACCTTCCCAGCCCCAGACTTAGAGTTCTTAAAACACAAGAACTCTTACTTCCTTTCATAGGCAAAATATATTAGCCCCAGGCAGTTAGCACTTAAGACCACTAAATTGCCATAAGAAGAATGTTTTAGTCAAGTTAGCAACCATTAACAGCTGTAAGTGTTACCTGGGAACAGGACCCACCAAATACCATGCCTTTTAGTACTTTACACTCTCCCCAGTCTGCAAATCTGACTTGATTTGCTTAAAATCCAATTTCATTATTCTTCACTTTCTTAGCTTTCTGTATTTCATAGACAACAGCCTACATAGTGTCATGGTTAACAGAATGGACAGCTGGGGCTAAATGACCTGGGTTCAAATCTTTGCCTAAATGCTTAGAAGCTCTCTGATCTTCAGTAAGGTCCTAAATCAATATAGGTGAGTTCCTCATTTATAAAGCAGATATAAAACTGGAGGTGTGTGGTAGAGCAATATCTGAGCAAGTGAGAGGCCCTGAGTTCAAACCCTGGCATTGCCAACAACACAAAACAGGATAGATATTAAATAATAATAAAACTTGATCTTAGAATTGATATGTAAAAATATCTAGAATAAGCCTAAAACATAATATTATGTAGGAATCAAGATCTTCTAAAGCTCAACACATTCCAGTAACAACTAATATTCATGGCTTCATTTCACTTTATTCTCACAACTCATGAAGACAAAGTTAGTTCCACTTTGTTGCCAGCTGCTCTGCTCAGCACTTGCTACCCACCCCCTCTACAGAGCTGCCCATATGGGAAATAACTCAGTGCAACTTCTGCCATTGAGAATTAGTGGGACTGCTGAAATGTCAGGCTTCTGCTTCTCTGTCCAAGGTGCTTAATAAAGAAACCATCCCCAAATATGGGCAGTCACATGTCTCTCACCACCAGAGGTCACCAAACTTGGCCTCACTTATATCTATCTCATAGCTTATATTTTAAGTTTGTGTTTCAAGATTACCATTTTTTCCACACAAATGGCCAATTCAGTGAAAATCCATCCAAGAGTTCTGATATGAAACAAAGATAGAGATTCCATTTTTCTCATAGAGATCAGAAAACAAGATGACAATACCCACAAACAACTATTCGGACTCAAGCTCATCTCATTACACCAGACTGCTGTAATCTGTCAACTTTCTGCCTCTTACAACTGCAGCTCTAGTCAATTCCCATGACTATCTATCATTAAAGAAAGTCAAATTTGCCAGGTTTGGATGGTTCATGCCTATATAATCCTAGCTACTCAGGAGGTTGAAATCCAAGAAATGACAGTTTGAAAGTGTCTCAGACAGAAAAGACTCCGTCTCCAAAAATAGACAGCAAAAGACTGGACTAGAGGCCTGGCTCAAGTGATAGAGTAACAAGCTAGTGAGGTCTTGAGTTCAAACCTTGGTTCTGCCCTTACCCAAAACACTCCAAATTCCACATTTTTGCACTTCTATGCCATGTAACTAATGCTGCATGTTTCCCTAAGTAGTTAGTAAAAATGATTTTAAACTGTTGGCTGTAATCTAGAGGCAGGCCAGGAGATATTTCATTCTGTTATGCAAGCCAGTAACCTTTACATATAACTAGACAAGAAATCTTAGGGGGGAAAAAAGTCAGATACTTTTCTTTCACCTACATGCTTGGTGGGGGATAAAATGAAGTTTGAAGTAAAATTTAAAAACATTAAGATAGGGCTGGGAAGGTGGCTCAGTGGTAAGAGTGCTTGCCTTGCATTCATGAGGCCCTGGGTTCAATTCCTCAGCACCACATAAGTAGAAAAAGCTGGAAGTGGCACTGTGGCTCAAGTGGTAGAGCGCTAGCCTTGAGCTGAAGAGCTGAGGGACAGTGCCCAGGCCCAGAGTCCAAGCCCCACGACCAACCAAAAAAAAAAAAAATTAAGATAAACCATAATTTTGAGTTATTTTAAGCTCACTATTCATTTATCCTATGTCTGGCAGAAATTTAATTAGAGCTTAATGAGGAAAAAAAAGGGATTAAAGTATGATGATGTCAATGCTTACCCCTTAAAAGCAAAAGCCTTCTTTTAATAAAAAAAAAAATCTTACTGAAAAACAGTAAATCTTAACAAAAGAGAAAGCAGTAAATTTTAAGATAGATATTATTTTTAACAACAGCCTTAGTTGGGTTGCTATAATAAACTACAACAGGTAGCTTATAAACAACAGAAAGTTGCCTCCCATGGTGCACAAATATGAGAAAAGAGTGCCAGGGGGTCACACCTTGGCAAAGGCTGTCTTAAAGGTTGAAGATGGTTATCTTATTTGGTTGATTCCTATACGGTTAAGGGGGTTGAGGGATCTCTGGGCTCTATTTTATTTGGGTACTAATCCTTTTCTTGAGAGCTCTACCCTCATGATATAATTACTTCACAAATACTTTTAATGCATCGTAAGGAGTATTCTGGAATCACCAGAATTTCTGGAGCCACTGCAGATAGACATTTTTATAAGATTTGTATAAACACCAAAATTACTGAGACAAATGTAAGGTGGTGGCTATGAAAAACAGGTGTACATATGAGAAAATAACTTCAAATAATATAATCCTCTAAGTCATGAAGTGCATGTTAAAGCCAGACTCACCAAAAGCAACTGTGAAGAGTGTTATTATTTATTAGTTCTGCCCTTTGGATTTAATGAAATTCAAGAAGCAGTAAGGCTGATGAAGAGTGCTTAATGGAAGGCTAGGTCCAATTCTCCTAAGGAAAAGCATGAAAGAATGGAAAGGATAAACAGAAAATTTCACCTTCTGACATAAACATAACACAAGCAACAGAAAAGCACCAATAGCACCAAACAAAAACCAAGCTTTTCTAACAACACTGAGTCTGACTGCTGAAGGAAAAAAATAAAAATAAAATAAAATAAAATAAAGAAATCCAAAGGAGCTACAAGTTGGTTTAAGTAAAAGCAGAGAAATCAACTGCGGATTCAAGAAATCCTCCAAAGCAGTTTCAACACCAACAATAACTAATGAGGGCAGGTGTCAGTTTAGTTAAATTACACAAAGGAAAGGAAATGCAGATTCACAATTAATTTATTCCATGGATTAGGGATTTTTTCTTTTCAAGGAGAAAGGGGAAAAAAATGAGGCCTTGATACCATAAGCTATGTGCAGGGGGTCCACAGGCAAGATGGAAACATCCTAGGAAAAAAAAAAAAAAACCAGGATAATAAAAGATAACTGGAACAACTATTCCCTAGGGAGGCATGACTTCTACCTATGTTTTTGCCAGCTGTCCTGCTTCTGCTCCTAGCTTTGCGGTCCTGGACACCCAAGAGGGCCAGATTCCTGAATGGCCAGTTTCTTTAAGCTGCAGCACACGAAGCCAAGAAAATACAGGGCTAGCAGGTATTGTTTTAAGTGACTGAAGAAAATAAAATACCCATTTGCTACTGATCTTTAGTTATATTTGTGTATATTATATGTATGTATATTTAGTGTATATTATGATCAAAATGATCACTGGCCAAAGTTATATATGTACGCATTTATACTTAAATCTTTAATAGTGTAGCTCTCAAACTTTATGTATATGATTACCTCATTTAAGTCTCAAATGTTATGAAGCAGGAACTATTATTATCCATTTCCCAGAGGAGCAGGACTTTTAGCCAAAATAATCTAGCTCAGATTCAATCTCAAATGAGATTGTGACCCAGTTTGCAGAGAAGTTGACAGTTTTTAACTCTTAAACTAGTCTATACTTGGGCTCCAGAAAGTCATCAAAAGTAGCAATTATGTGTCCCTTCTGGTTGCTTCCTCCACTATCTTCAATGCTAAGTAAATAGATCTTACCAGTGGTTATCTACATCAGCTTTCCTCTCCAGATTTCAGGGAGCAGGGGAGGAAGGAGAGTAATAGTCTGATTTGTGGCCTCATCGTCTCATCTAAGAAAATGGGTTGTTTTTCAGTTTTTTTCTGTGAGGAGAGGGAAGATGACTTCCAAGCCCATCAAGTGTCAGACTAGAAATCATCCTACTATCTTCTAATACATAGGAATGATGTTTTTAAATTACCTTTAAGTAGTTTAAGAAAACAGATTATGAATGTAATGTATCCATGATCAATGACACCCGGGAATGATATTTTAATCACCAGAAAATTAGGAAGGGCATAATATCAGCAACAATTATAGTCTTTCCAAAGAAAGGCAGTTGGTGACTTTCAGTAACTATATCAAAGTATATTTGCACTCTTAAAATGTCTCAAATACAGTAAAATTCATTAAATAAAATGTTTACTGTATATGTTGTACTTGTTTTATTGGTATAAGTCAATGTATAGGCCTGTGCTTAAAAAATAATACAAACTAGTTTTCAAGTACCCAACTTCTTTTGGTAACTAAATATAAACTTAAAAATCAGTTTTTAAAATCAAGTTAAAAAGAACAAAAACCGTATCAATCATGCACCATCAACTCTCTCATCTACATATAACAGAACCTAATCCCTTTAGATACCCTTTGCCTTCTGCCTTTGAAACTAAAGGAGGATAGGTGGGGAAGCACAGGGGTGTAGTTTTCCCCGCTTGGCATTCCTTTATCCCCCAAACCCCACTTAATCTGGGCTGGGCGTGTGTGTGTGTGTGTGTGTGTGTGTGTGTCAGGAGATGGGAGAGAACTACAGAGACAGACTTCTGCACCTTTTAATAATTATTGGTACAAAGTATCACTATCACAACTTTTATTCCTATAAAAGTTTGGCACACCAGCAAAGCTATTACTTTTAAAGAAGACTTCTACAGAAACAAACCTTCACAAGAAAGGTCCTTGCTCTAAAATAATGATGATGATGATGACAATGACGACGACAACGACAACCATTCTAGACACTACCACTTGAGCCACACTTCCAGCCCTCACATCTTTTTTTTTTTTTTTTTGGGGGGGGGGGGCGCATTGGTCACAGGGAATGAACTCTGGCCTCGGAGTTGTCCCAGGCCTGGGAGCTGTCCTTCAGCTTTTTAGTTCAAGGCTCTACCACTTAAGCCACAGACCCACTTCCAGTTTTCTGGTGGTTTACTGGAGATGAGAGTCTCATGGAGTTTCCTGTCCAGGCTGGCTCTGAATGGGGATCCTCAGATGTCAGCCTCCTGAGTAGCTAGTATTACAGGCATAAGCCACTGGCACCCAGTTACAGCTTTTTTAAAAAAAATATTCCACTGACATAACTCCAGTGTTGTGCTGTGCTTCTGACACCATTTGTTTCAAAATTCTGTAGTTTTCACTGGTTTAAAATAGTGTGGTAATTAAAATAGTGTGATAATGTTAGAATATGCCATATTCTAACAGGGCAGACAGTACTGTTAGCATAACCTGGGTGAGATCAAGGGCAGTCTAACACTGGTTGTCAGCCATTCTTCCCCCACTTCTACTCTGAGTCTTACTGTCTATGTGCCATTCTTCAACCAAACTGACCAAAGGTAAAAGAACTATTCAAAGTACCACATGCTCTTAGCTTTCATGGGCAAATCAGAATAAAAAACAAATTCCTCATCTATTAACTTTGCTCATTTTCCCTTTTTAAGACTTCTCTTTCAAAAGCCTTTTTATCTTTCTTCTTACAGATTTTAAAAGCAAGATTCATTTAATTTTCACACTTGTTTATTAGACCATTTGTCCTCAACGTGCCATGGTTTCATGTCTGATTATAGTTATTCAAGGACACAGACAACATTTGTGCTTGGCATGATGCTTTCAGTAACAGAGGTATAATACTCAGTTTGCAGATATTATCCTGACCACCAATTTCAACAAAATAATGGAAGAATAAACATCAGATGCTAAACACATGCCACTAAATGAACTAACTTCACTTATATTCACTGTGCATGGTTCCCATGCATACAAGGTCAAACTTCTCACTGTCAGTTACAATAAGTGTCTGAACTTCTGGTCAATTACCTGGTTAATAACAGAAGACAGGGATGTGACATCGTTACAGTTATAATTAATTTACATAGATCAGCTTCCTGTTAATCGAATACATCTTTAAAAGCATTTAATTATTTTTCACCTAGAAAGCAATATTCAGCTTGGTTAAATGAGAAGTAATTTTGCTGAATTCAACATGAAAGGCTGTCAGGCTGCTCTAAGACACAAAGGACAAAAGGCTTCTCAGAGCACACTGCCACGAGACAGGAGCTGCTGCCACATTCCCAGCAATGCAGATGAGTAATTCGACATGTTTTAACACAGAACATAAAGAAGTTGTCAGGAAACTGGGGATAAACAGATAGGCTCTAGAAAGGGAAATGTCCTAGTGACTTTGTCAAAATTATATACCAGGCCAGCAATATTAATGGGACAGTATAGTTAAGGGTATGATCCTTGAAAACAGCCCTACAAGCAGCTAGCCATGTGACCTTAAGAAAATTTACTGTCAGATTCTCCTCTGTAAAAGGAGATAATGCAAGCTTATTCAGTTTTGTAAGGACTGAGATTCCATATTACCCCCTCCACACACACATACACACACATGCATACATACATGCAATCATAAATTGGGAAGTAAGGGTGATCTGCAGATATATATATAAATAAAATAAAGCCTAAGATAAAAAGCTTGAAAGTGATTTTAAATGAATGAGCATTTTCTAAGATGTTAAGACCCTGTATTTTTAAAGTGCTTTATACACTTCAACTATACATATACTTGTTAAATAGTGTAGAAGAAATATGAAAATCAAAATAATTTTTAAATTAAAATAAGTTTTGTGATAAAGTCTCAAGCCACTTTCTATCAAGATTTATCTGATGATCTGAGAATTTAATGAGGCTCCATTTTGGGAGATTAAAAAACCAGTACGTCAGTGAGCAAACTTTTGATTTTCCCTTCCTTTAAAAATGGGCTACACAGTATGTTCTCAAATAAAATAAAATAAAATTTAAAAAAAAAAAATGGGCTACAGCCTTAACAAAGGTGATTAGACTATATTTACACATAAAAAGTGACTAGAAAATGAATCTCTAGGTTTTGTATATAGTCGTGAATTTTGCTCCACAGCGGTGAATTAGTGCCAACTCCAATTCTGACCCATCACCACTTATGACTTCCAGTATCGATCATGAGGCAGTTCCTTCTCTCAGACCACAAGTTTTACTGTAATGAGGGCTCATTAAAGTTCTGGACTGACAGCCCTTCAGACGCAGGTATTTAAGCCAGGAGGCACACAAGGAGTGGCAGTGCCAGCCTCCCTCCATCATGCTCTTCAAGAGGATTTGTCAATGAAAAGTAAGCCGCCATCACCACTCCTCATTTTAATCTGTCTTTAAGAACTGTCTGTAAATTATTTATGTAACTGAAATCTTCTCTGCACAGGAACTAGTCAAGAGGAGGAAAAGCAACCCAGACTTCAAAGACATGTTATGTTCCCACAAAGCACACAGGACATCCACAAATTACTTGGTGAAAGGGAGAGCTTAGAGATTTTTGCCTGTCTGGCATCAATATCTCATTGTTTCTATAAAGGGAATCCATCCCCACCCCCAGTAAGTGTGGTCTTGAGGGAAGGCAGGGGGGACTGTCAATCAAGAGTGCTCTTTCCTAAACTGATTCAAAGGTGACAGTGAACCAAGATGAAATAAGAACTTCATCCTAGAATTCACTAGGCTCCAAAACTTTTAAAATGCATACACAGTGCATTAACTTGGACTCTGCAGGTATCCCAAACCTGCAGCTGTCCTTCACCAAGGCATGGCATTTTCACTTTTCTGTAAATAAATTTCTTGCTCTCAACACTCACCTGGATCACTTAGATAATTGTTCCTGCTATCTGTAATAAAATACCTCTATCAGGATATTATGCATTTACAAAATGCTGATAAACAGACCTAAATTATTTCAAGCATTACCAGGTCCCATTTTGACTGCATACAAAGAATGATGTAAGCACAAGAGCAACTGTTGTGTAAATAAAGCAAAGTCATATACTTCATGTATAAATCTGGCCACTGGATGAGGAATGTTGTCTCCAAAGGAAAACCAGATGGTCTAAAACTTGTCTTCTATTTATACAAAGTTGATGGTTTTTTTTTTTTCAGAGAAAACTGCTGAAATAATTTTCTAAATACTGGATCTTTGCCTTTTTCCTTTACTGAAAATTAAGTCTAGTATACACATTTATAAAATGCTATCACCTAATAACCTTAGCGCCTTAAGACAACCAATTACCCAGACTCATTCACTCAAAAAAAATAAATAAATAAATAAAACACAAAGAAAAGAGAAGAAAAAAGAGGCACCTCATTCTTATGGCTTCTGGAAAGAACATGACAGCTTTCTGCATGCTTTTCTTTTTTTTTTTTTTTTTTTGGGAGGGGGGGGTTCCGGTTGTGGAGCCTAAACTCTGGGCCTGAGCGCTGTCCCTCAGCTCTTCAGCTCAAGGCTAGCACTCTACCACTTGAGCCACAGCGCCACTTCTGGCTTTTTTCTTTTTGGTTATGTGGTGCTGAGGAATTGAACCCAGGGCCTCATGCATGCAAGGCAAGCGCTCTACCACTAAGCCACCTTCCTAGCCCCTCTACATGCTTTTCTACAAGAAGATTGACCTCTTTGTGTTTCACCATCATCATTCAGTGTGTTAACCAATGTAGACCACGTTTCTCCATACGCCCAGAAAAGCAAGCCAATAGATATGAAAAAGTCTTTCAGAAATAAGCATTAAGCACATTATTTTATATCTGTCTCTATTCCTTCATTTAACAAATACTAGAGCAGCTACTAAGACAAGCTCAGTCCTTTCAGAAAACCAGTCTGGAGGAAGAAGCAAAGATAGAAACAGGAACATTACCATGTAAAGAACTATGTCAAAACTGTATATAAATATGTATAAAGTGTTTAGAAAACAGTGAAAATAAATGTTAAAAGTTCTGTGTGGAATGTGATGGAAGAGGGAGAAAGGAGAAATTGATACTAGGGTAGACAATATCCTGTGTGAAATGAGTAACATGATGAAATGGTTCCTAAAACTATCAAAAACAGGAGAACTATCCCATGAAAATATAAGGATTTATTTTCAGTCATCACCTGGTAGACATAATAGCTACAGGCTAAAACATCAGAAAGCTAAAAATGCTCCTTAATACAAAATTAACATGCCTTGAAAGAAAGGAATATTGCTTACTACACTGATATATGGGAAGAGACTGCAGTGTTTCTACATCATCAAATTCCGAATCCTAAGTAGATTCACTGCAACATATTTGTAAACATATTTGCAACATAATTGCAAAACTGCTGGTCGTCACAAACCTTTATAAAGCAAAATTCCATTCCATGTTGCCCAAGAAATGTTTTCCTCAAGAAAAAGAACCAAAATTATACAGAGCTGCCGACATATACACATATGCAGACATATGTTTGCACACATACACAGACCTACCTATGTTTTACTTATACAAAATCGAAGTTACTGTTGTATATTTAAATTTCATTCATTACTATCCTAATACTCTGACTTTGGATAAAGTTACATAAGCAAGTTAGCATCATGGAGAAACAGTTCTTGGTGTAATGACAATGTTTCCAGAGCCAAAGTTCCAAGACCTGGAGTCAACTATGAATGTTGTAACTTCCTAGTGTGTTGTGTTATGCAAGCCATATAATCAATCCTGCTGAACTTCTAGTTCTTTATACATAGATGAGGAAAATTCCACTGACGCCCTAGAGACATTGTGAGGAACAGAGATAGCATATTACAGAAATACATGTAACGCACCACCAAAGTTTCTGTTTCATTCTCTCCTCCTCTCCATCAAGTCATGAGCCTTCCCTCTGTGGAACTAGACTTTATTGCTTTGTAATTATGATGTGTATGTCATCGTGTCCAAGAAACAAGGTGGTAAATAACACCAACATGCAGACAGACATGAATGTACTCGGCTGGTTGGCTATCATCCAGATCCCACAAGACTCGTGCACACTATCTATTGCATGCCAGCAACCTGATCCATTTCTTTTCTGAATACAGCCCAAATTATCCTCTGTCTGAAATATGGCCCTCATGATGCTGAGCAGAGCAGCTGGTTGACTGAAAGTGATTCTCCCCTCCCCCACACTCCAGCTGTCACTTGGGAACCCTCCTAAATGTGGGAAAAAAAGACAATGTAATATTACTATTACCACTATTAATAACAATCTAACAAATAATTAGCATCTGAAATTATAAATGCTCATTAACTAAAAATTAACTCTTAAAAATCATTTTTCCATATGAATACAGACCAGCTGCTTTCATACAACAACAAAAAATAACAGTGGATGGAAAACACATGCAATACAGTATACTTATACTCCTTTGATTTGTTTCTTTTTCCCGAGTCATTTGTGATGCTAATAGTTAAAATACAAAACAGCTTTTAGTATTGATATAGCTGTCACTATGTAAGAGAGATCTTTCTTAAGACTGATTTCTCAAAAAAATGAGTCAGGTTGAAAGCTGTTTTTTCTTTTTAAATAATCATTCATATTGCTTCATGAAAAGCCAGACATATTTTACACTGCTGACCATCTTGAGACAATCTTCTGTAAAGTTTGTGAATCCCACCCACCAGGATTCTTTTTTTTTGTTGGTGGGTTGGTTGGTTGGTTTGTTGGTTGTGGTGCTTGAATTCTGGGCCTGGGCGCTGTTCCTCAGCTCTTCAGCTCAAGGCTAGCGCTCTGCCACTTGAGCCACGCACCACTTTCGGTTTTCTGGTGATTTATTGGAAATCAGAGTCTCACAGACTTTCCAGCCCGGGCTGGCTTTGAACCACGATCCTGAGATCTCAACCTCCTGAGTAGCTAGGGCTACAGGCATAAGCCACCAGTGCCCGGCTTCCCCAGGATTCTTAATGCTATTCATTTTTAGGTGTAGCTCATGACCTGAGGTTTTCTATCCTAAAGATGGAAGTTCATACCCAGTGTCCTAGAATCCTAGGTTTCCTGGACATGCCTCAAGTATCACTGCTCAGGATCAAGAGCCTGAGCTCTCCAACCTACTGATCTTTAAGTTTCTCAACTTTTAAACCTATAATGTAAAATTCTACTTAATAGGGCTTCTGGACTTAATGAAAACAAAAATCTGAGATGATGTAACTGCAGAGTTAAAAGGAATAAAACTTTTTAAAGAATACTTATTTTAGTTGATCTTTACATACATATGCACATTTTAAAGAATATTTACTTGTTATTGATTTTTTTAGTTAATCTTTACATATACATGCACATGTAACTTCACATTTTAGATTATTTCCTTTGGTATTTGGTGTCCACTCCCACATTACAATACAGAAATTAAACAAAGTTATTTCTTAGTATGAATGCTTCTCAGTATTTTTCCATGCTCATATATTCATAGGTTGTTATATACACAAAAACATACAGGATTTTTATTTTTAAAAATTAGAACATGAAACTTTTTAGTATGCTATCATTAAGCAACCATGTTGAAGAAGTATTACCTTTTCAGGGCTAATTGCATTTTCTTAAACTTTGCTTTATATTCCCAATGCCCCTTCCCAAAGTCACCTTAAGGCACTTATGTCATTAGATGATTAAACATTTAATGATCTAATATTAATCAGGTCCAGTAAACTATCAAAACAATTTCCAGGGGTTGCTATATCATACTACAAGTATTTTTCTATCACATTTAGTTTTAACTTCCTCCAAGTGTTTGCTCTCACTCATAACATGAAATCTTTAACTCTTCAGCATCTCTATCACTTAAAAAGTTTATTAATAAAATTACCTCATTTATAAATTATCAGGATATGAATGGGACGAATTTAGGTTTAAAGTAATAAATACTATATCTTTTTATTCCCTATCTTTATTGAAAAGGTGACAAGCAAGGTGTTACATTAAAAAAAAGGTTGTGAGTACATTTATTTTTAAACAGTTACCCCATCCCTCAGTTCCTCCCGCTTACCCCGCCCTACCCTCCTACCCCCCAAGTTGTAGAGTTCATTTCCAACATAGAATCTAGTATCATTGTTGTATTAGTTCATGCTTTGTCCTGCTGTTTCTGTGATTCCCTTTCCCTTCCACAGATCAAATAAACATACATTAGTAAGATACAAGGTACAGAAAACTAAGAGAAAAAAGAAAAAAAACTACATACAGGACATAAAAAGAACCTTGTTTTCAATTCTTGGAGTTCACATTGATATGCTTCATTACATATGGCCCTATGCATTTAGCAACTGGACCATTGATATCCCGTTAAGAATATCAGACATATTCCAGTTATTATAAATGAGGGAAACCATGCAACCTACTTTTCTTTAGGTCTGGCTTACTTTGCTTAGTATAATTTTTTCCAGGTCTTTCCATTTCCTTATGAATGGGGCAATATCATTCTTTCTGATGGAAGCACAGAACTCCATTGTGTACATATACCACATCTTCTTGACCCATTCATCTACTGAGGGGCAGCTGGGTTGATTCTATATCTTAGCTATGGAACATAACACTGCAATGAACTTGGTTGTGCTGGCAGCTTTAGTATCACTTGTTTGTGGAAACTTTGGTAAATGCCCAGGAGTGGGATTGTTGGGTCATAGGGGAGCTCTATGTTTAGTCTTTTGAGGAACCTTCATCCTGCTTTCCAGAGTGGCTGAAAAAGTTTGCACTCCCACCAAGAGTGTAGTATCTTTCCCCTTTGGGCACATCCCCACCAGCATCTGTTATTAGATTTCTTAATAATGGCCATTCTGACTGGGTAAGGTGGAATCTCATTGTTGTTTTGATTTACATTTCTTTTATGGTCAGAGATGTTGAGCATTTCTTCATGTATCTACTGGCCATTCTTATTTCCTCTTCAGAGAAGTCTCTCTTTAAGTCTTTAGCCCACTTGTTAATGGGATGGTTGTTTGGGGATTTGTTTTGGGGGAATTTGTTAGAGCTGTAAGTATATTTTAGATATGAGGACCTTGTCTGTTGTAGATTCTATTTCTTAAAGTAATAAATATTATTATAAGATATAATTATAATATATATAACTGCATATAACATATACATTATATAAAAAGTTATAATATTATTCTCTATTCATAACATATGGTGGACACATTTATTTGTTTGGGGCTTTTTGTTTATTGTTGGTCATGGGGTTAGAACCCAGACCCCAGGCACTATCCTTGGCTCTTTTGCTCAAGGCTAGTGCACTACCACTTTGATCCACAGCTCCATAGTGGTTAATTAGAGATAAGATTCTCACGGAGACTTTTCTGCCCCAGCTGGCTTCCAACCATGATCTCCAGATCTCAGCCTCCTTAATAGCTAGGATTACAAGCATGAGCCACCAGCACCCAGCATGGTGGACATGTTTCAACAAGTGATTTCATTTAATTCAATGGCTTCCACGGCTCCTACTTTAAAGAATTAATGCTGAGAGAATGTTTATTTGTCTAATGGATATGGTTAGTAGTTGGCGAAGGCAGAATTCAAACCACAGCTATAGATCTACCACTAAGAAAATATTTGAGGGGCTGGGAAGGTGGCTCAGTGGTAGAGTGCTTGCCTTGCATACGAGGCCCTGGGTTCGATTCCTCAGCACCACATAAGCAGAAGAAAAGCCGTAAGTGGCATGTGGCTCAAGTGGTAGAGGGCTATCCTTGAGCTGAAGAGTTGAGAGACAAAGCCCAAGCCCAGAGTTCAGTCCCCATGGCCAACAAAAAAAGGAAAAGAAAAAAAAAAAGAAAATATTTGATCCCTTCTCAAAAGATGTATGATTGAATATTATTTACAAAGATTTCTATCCAAAGTGACATATTTATCTGAAAATTCTCTCACCCACAATACCCAGGAGCCACGGCATGGCCTCTGGAACACAGCTCTCTAACCATAGTGACATGTTATGTAGGCCTGCATTAGGCATGACTCCTCTGAACAGTGAGTCTAAGCATTCAGGCAGTCCCTTCTGATTCTGAGTTTTCCTCTTTCTGCCCCTAAAATGGCCCCTTGAAAAGAAAAAGGAATAGAGGTAAGCAAATACTACAGGTGACAAACTGAAGAAGAACAGCAGCTTCAGAGTAACTGTCTTCACTAACTTAAACCTGGTATACCTACCAGAAAAGAGATATGGAAAATGGATATGAAAACTTCTTTAGTATCGTGCAGCTGTAGAAAGTATGAGAAACAAAGATAAGGACAGCAGTATCATCAGTCTTGGCTTCTGCCTACTTGAAACTCCCTCAGTACTGCTTAACTGTTTAGTCATTTACCAAGTTCTGGGTAAAAACAAGTTAAAGATGAAGTAAATCAGAAGGCCAGGAATTACAAATTACTGTAACAGTTCTAATGCTATTTAAAATTGCTGCAGCCTTAATAGCTTTCATATCAGGACATATTGTTCAGAATATGCTAATTCTGAATTTAACAAAACATCCTGCATCCAACAACCTTGACAATTTAGAAGATTCTATTAACAGGGCTGGGAAGGTGGCTCAGTGGTAGAGCGCTTGCCTTGCATGCATGAGGCCCTAGGTTCGATTCCTCAGCAACACATAAGCAAAAAGAAAAAAGCCGGAAGTGGTGCTGTGGCTCAAGTGGTAGAGCGCTAGCCTTGAGCTGAAGAGCTGAGGGACAATGCCCAGGCCGAGTTCAGGCCCCATGACCCAACCTCCCCCCTAAAAAAAAGATTCTATTAACAATAGAATCCAGAAGTAAAAAGATAAAATGTATTCTAAATAGTGGCCACAATAGCTATCTATGAACTATAATACACATTTAACTCAACAAAGTAGGCTTTCAGCACAACCTAGGAGCTGTCATGCAGCTCAAAGACATTATTTAATACCATCTCACCCGGGGAGTGTTTTGTGTATGTTGGTATTAAATAGTTTTCTTGTTTTTACTTGAGATCCCTACGGACCCATGAAGTAGTATCTAAGTGATTTGTCCATGGTTCTATATCTGGGAAGGACTTCACCTCAACTCAAATTCCATTATCTGTGACTCCACAATGGATCTTCTTGTGTCCATGACAGTATTCTTGAAGTCTAACCCAGACACACTCGAGTAAACTGGAGGAAGGCTTGGTAAAATAACTTCTAGTTCAGTAGGTCTGGGGTAGAACCTGGAAATGTGTTTCTAGCAAGAGCTCAGGTGATACTGACACTGACAACGTGGAAAGATGACTGCTCTCCCCCAACCCGGGTCAGGCCAATGGCAATTTAAGAATCTTCAATGTTAATTAGAAATCACCCGAGGAGATTTTTTTTTTAAGGTAGGTGAAATGAGACAAAGGCCAGGGATGTTAACCTTTTCTGTGTGCAGTGCTGGGGCATGAACCTCACGCCCTGAGCTTTTTCACTCGAGGCTGGCTCTCCACCACTTGAGCCATCGGGGCTTTTCGGTGGCTAGTTACTGAGTCTCATGGATCGACTGCCGAAGGGCTGGTTTCGAACCTGGAACAAGAGATCTGGACCTCCTGAATAGCTAGGATTACCGGCGTGAGCCACCTGCGCCCGGCGCTCAAACCTTTTTGTTTGGTTTTCAGCCCCTCCGGAGAACTGGAAACCGAGGCCTGAGTGCCACGCCTGCGCAGAAAGCGACCCCAAGACACAACTCCCTGCGAGGAAGCGCCGAGCCTCCGCCGCCGCTTATGCCCCGTACGTGCCCCGTGCGTCGGGTCCCCGGGGCGTCGGTCCCGGGGCGTCGGGTCTCCTTGGCCCTGCGGGGCCGGGGACCCCCTAGTTCCCTCTACTGAGGTCAGCACCGTTTCCACACAGGAACGTTCCTCGCCGTCCGCTTCCCGACCCCGCCGGGTGCAGGTGCACGCCGCCCTCCGGCCCCGGCCCGCCCAGGACGCCCCAAGCGCCGCCTGGGGCGACAGGGACCCGAACTCGCGACCGCGCCGCCAGGCCGCGCCCTCCTGACCCCCTCCCCCTCCCCCCACAGCCCCCTTCCCGCCCAGGGGCCCAGGTCCCGCAGGCGGCGCCTCCAGCCCACGCCGCACCGCCCCTCGGAGAGGGGGCGCCCACCGCGGCCCCGCCCCGCCACCCCCGCCCCGCCGCCCGCCCCAGCAGCCCCGGAAAAGGCGGGAGACGCCGCCGCACTGAAGCAACCAAGCGAGCCGAGCCAAACCGACGCGGAAACTCACGCTCTCCGGGGCTCGCCTGCGTCTCCACGTCTTCGAGCGCGCGTGCGTACGTGCGTCATCTCGCACCGAAGCTGAACCCGGATGTTCCAGTTTATGCGAGGGCAGCCTAGGGATACGGCGGCGGGGGCCAGATGCGCATGCTCAGTTGTGTCAACCAAGCAGCGGCGCATGCTCAGTGGTGGGTTGCCGTGCTGTGATCCCTGCAAGCGGGCCCCAGACACGGTTTGCGCCAGGCCCAAGATGTGTACAACCTGCCCTTGGGGGCCACGGGCTTGTGAGCTGCAGCATGGAATCAGAGGCTAGCAGGGGAGTGGACAGGAGGACTGTCACTCCTACCTCTGCTGGCCAGGAGCAGCTTACCTCAAAGGGAGGAAGTAGGCCAGCAGAACCAGAGCCGGGCCCAGGCCACTTCACCTCCCAAAGCTTGGCTCCCAGGCCCTGCCCTTTCAAAGAAAGGCCTGCAGGAGTTTGGTTTTATTGATTGACATGTCATCCGATGCACTTTGGGTTTTGATTTTATTTGTTGTTGTTTGGGATAAAATTTATGGTCGTTATTTCAGATTAAGCTAAACGTCGTCGTGTTGTAGTCACTTCATATGGTGTGGGAAACACTGCAGCGTAAACATTTAGTAACTAGAGGATCTATTTTGTTCCAAGGAGGAATCTCAGCGCAGGTAGTTTATAACTGCTTTTCATTTACTGAAGAGTTGTAGCCGATGTACTTGGTAGCCTATTAAAAACTGCCCTAATAGATGAGTTTTATCTTCTAGCCTTCTATTGTTGTAAGGACTCACCTAAGATTGATTTTAGGGGGGGTGGGGTTGGGATAAGTGGGAGTGAGGGTCCCTTGGTTGAATGCCTGCCTAGAAAGCTCAAGGTCCTTCATTCAAACTTCAGTACTGCCCAAAATTAACCTACCTTATTTTGGACTTTAAGTGAACTTTTGGCTGATTTTAGGAGATGGTTTTGTGTGTGTGTGTGTGTGTATGTGTGTGTGTGCATGCACGTGCAGGTGTATGTCTGTGTACAAGGCTTACAAATGACCAAATTCTTAGCAAATGGTGGGAATATGTTCCTTGAAACTTCTAAGTCATTTTTTCATATAAGTGTGTGTGTGTGTGTGTGTGTGTGTGTAGGACTTCATGACAAGATTCTTAGCAAATGGTAGGAATGTGTTCCTTGTGAAATGAGGGTACTGGGTCTAACCAGCACATCTTGGCCACATGGTGGAGGAAGGTGAAGTTCCCCCCACCCCACTCCCCCAGGTAATGGATGTCCCTGAATTCCTAGAGGCAGGTGTGGGGACTTGAACAACAGGTTACTGTCCCCTGACCCTGACCCTATTTAGGCCCAACCAGCTCAGGCTCTATTATGTCATGCCTCTTGTCTCCTGGCTCTCCTCCGGTCAACAAGGGATCCCACATTAGCTCTCCATTGGAGTTGATCTGGTTTGTTGGTATTCTTTCTCTGCTCTTTCTTTGTTTTACTACTGTCATGGCTCGGTTTTCTGAGTTAAGTGTATTCAAGAGGCTGCAGATCTTTGGAACAGAAGTCTACCTATAGTCGCTGGTTTTCTACTAATGACTCCCAATTTGACTTCTCAAAATGTGGCTTCTCTGTTTTTCATGATTGAATGCCCCTATAACACTTGAATCTTCTGAGTCATCCTTTTATATAAAAGTTGTATGTGTGTATGTGCACCAATTCTGGGGCTTGAACTCAGAATCTGGGTGTTGTCCCTGAGCTTTTTTGTGCAAGGCCAGTGCTCTACCACTTAAGCCAGCTCCACTTACAACTTTTTAGTGGGTAATTGGAGATAAGATTCTAGGGACTTTCATGCTGTCCCCTTCCCCCAAAGCTGGCTTCAAACACATTCTCAGATCTCAGCCTCCTAAATAGCTAGGATTACAGGCATCTGAGAAACACACACACACACACACATTTTGTTCAGAAAACCAACTGACAATGACAAACTGCATTCCTGGAAGCAGAAAATCAGATGACTAGGGACAAAAGTAATTGCCTATTTAAAAATATATTTCCTATGAACAAAACAAAAGTAATTCCTCAAAAGGAAGGGATCCCCATTTATCCTTCTGATCCATGGTCATAGTCATCCATTCAATTAATACTAATCCTATCTCTTCTATCACCCCCTACACCTTTTTATAATTGCATCATTTTTCTTGTCCTTATCATAATACATCAAATATAGAGGTGATTTTACGAGAGCCACAAATCCAGAAGTCTCAATACAGTTATCTCATTAAAACATAATTATACATAGGGATTATGAATATACATAGGTAATTATATTTCATTTCAAATACTTTAAGTGAAATTTTTCTTAGACATTTAAGAGAATAGAAATAAATCTTTTAAATTACCTTTTATCCTGCATGATATAATTTGTTGAGCAGGGTAGACATTTTTTGCAGTTTCTACTGAGATAAGTAAATTTTTTTATTTCCATTATTGGAAGCATAACTTCATATCTTAACAATTAATATGGGCCAGTCAGTAGAATCAGTACACTAAACCAGGCTTACGAAAACAAAAATAATCAATGCTAGAAGACATACAACCTAAAAGGTATATAATTGCTACAATATCTAGTAAAATAAACAGTCCTAACTGCTTAAAATATTTAAATGGAACTAGATATGTGGCTCAAGTGATGGAATGCCAGCAGTGAGCAAGAAAGCCAAGCAAGAGTGGGAAGCCCTGAGTTTGAACCCTGATCTCATACCAAAAGAAATATTTTTATCAGGAGAAAAGATAGCATTCTGCACACTGCACATAATAAGGTGATACAAACTTAGTGGTCTAAAGTAATTATTTAAACTTTAAAACTTGAAGGAGAAGCAAGAATCCCAGGAATTAAGCCACCTGGATTAAACTATTGTTTCTAAATTGTGGTGCTTGCATTGAAATAGTGAAGTTACATTAACAACCTCTGCACTATTCACAAGTCCTGAATGAGAAGGGGCAGGAAGGTAGGTAAGTATTACTAGCTTTTGAGATCCAGCTGAAGGTGCAAGAACAAGAGACAACAGATACTATGCAGAAAAAAAAGTACAACTACATTATCTCTCAAAGAGAAGAAATTGGTTTTTATCTCTGATTGCTTTTGATAAATGAAATGTTTATTATTATACCGCAAATTGTACCAAAAATATGGGTGACAGAATTTACAGCCTTCCTCTGTTCCTCCCACACACCACTGAAGATTCTGGTGTTGCCATGGGTTAAACCCCTTCCCCATGTAACCAGTAAGAACAAGCCATGCTCCAAGTCTCTCTTTTTTGGAGGTGTCCCCAATACCAACATCCACACCTTTGACCTGGGGCAGAAGAAAGCAAAAGTGGATGAGTTCCACCTTTGAGGACACTTGGTGTCAGATGAATACAAGCAGCTCTCCTCTGAAGCCCTGGAGGCTGCCCGATTTCTGCCAGCACGTACAAGGTAAAAAGTTGGGGCAAAGATGGCTTTCATATTTGGGGGGCGACTGCATCCTTTCCACCGCATCCACAAGATGTTGTCCTGTGCTAGTGCTGACAGACTCCAGCCAGGTATGTGAGGGAAGCCCCGGGGCACCGAGGTCAGGGTCCGTGTCCATCCACAGCAGGCTACAGAGCACATGGCACGTGATTGAAGCCTTATGCAGGGCCAAGTTCAAGTTCCCTGGTCATCAACAGATCCAAGTTTAATGCAGATGTGTTTGAAGAAATGGTAGTTGAGAAGTGCCTCCTCCATGATGGTTATGGAGTCAAATACATCCCGAATGGTGGTTCTCTGGATAAATGGTGAGCTCTGCATTCATGAGGGCTTCTGCCAGCTGTGCTGGATCACACCTACCCCACTTCTTTAATCATGCTCACCTATAAAACGTATCTTGTATCTTTTTTTTAATAAAAAGGAATTTACAGCTTTCTTATATAAAAACTTGCAAAGTCATTCCAAAATATAAGTTCAGAACCCAAACAATGTATAAAAAGCATCATATGATGATAATATTAACAATATCCAACAGTAATGGAGTATAAGCAATTTGCATTGGCTGTACAAATATCAGACAAAGTAGAATTGAAAACAAGAATTATTGTAGAGGAAAATATATTTCTCAATGAGAAGATAATTTATGCATCAGAATTATAAATGTAGATGCACCCAACAGTAGAGCCCTAAATTTTTTTTAGTATATATTTTTTATTGTAAAGATACTGTACCAGAGGGGTTAAGTTGCATGAATAAGGTAATGAGTCCATTTCCTATGGAGCATTGTTACCTCCTCCTTTGTTTTTCCCCTACCATCCCTTCCCTCCCCACCTCCCCAACTCCTCCCTCCCCACCCCCTGAAGTTGTAAAGTTTGTTTTCAACATAGGATCTTGTACATTTCATTGTTACAATGGGTCAACCAGTATCCTGACCCCTAAATTCTTGAAGGAAAGTTGCATTCCTTCAAGGGTCTTAGGGATATAGCTCCTGAAAGAAAAGAAGGAAAGGAAGGGAGGGAGGGAAAATGAAAGGAAGGAAGAAAGGAAGGAATGGAAGAAGGAAGGAAGGAAGGAAGGAAGGAAAGAAGGAAGGAAGGAAGGAAAAAAGGAAGGAAGGAAGAAAGGAAGGAAGGAAGGAGAAAAATGAGCATAAATATATATGACCAAAACTACTACCTACTGAACAATTAAAAGGATTATAAGACAGGCTACTTCAATATATTCCCAACTGGCCTCCAATTCTCAATCCTCCTGCCTCAGCCTCACAATTGCTAGGATTACAGGTATTTGCCATCATGCTACAACTTTGGCAGGGGGAGGGATATGGGGGGGGGGGGCGGAGGGAAGATGGGAAGGGATGGGAAGGGGAAACAAAGGAGGAGGCAACAATGCTTGATAAGAAATGTACTTATTATCTTGTCCATGTAATTGTAACTCCTCTGTACGTTATTTTCATAATAATAAAAAAGAAAGATTTAATTGAAAGACAACTATGTATTACTAATAAATGTTAAAAAAAAAAAAAACAAAAAACTAACTCTTGGGCTGAGAAGGTGGCTCAGTGGTAGAGGGCTTGCCTTGCATGCTCAAGGCCCTGGGTTCGATTCCTCAGCACCACATAAAAAGAAGAAAGCTGGAAGTGGCGCTGTGGCTCAAGTGGTAGAGCGCTAGCCTTGAGCTGAAGAGCTGAGGGACAGCGCCCAGGCCCAGAGTTCAGGCCCCACGACTGGACCCAAAAAAAAGAAAAAAACTAAAGCTTACAGTCTAGCAAAAAAAAGGATTATAAGACTCATAAAAATAGCATTAAGCTAAGAAATTAGACAATGAATTAGACAAATTTCCAAAACTGGCTCAATAAATCAAAATCCAAAAAACTTGTTATTTTAGATTGCTGTAAATACCACAAATTGTGTGCCTTAAAACAACAGATACTTATTTTCTCATGGTTCTGGAGACTTGATCAAAGTGTTAGCGGGACCAGCCTCCCTCTGAAACCTGGAGGGAGAATTCTTCCTTATTTCTTTGTAGTAATCCTGAGCCTTCCTTGGCTTCTGCAACACTTCATTGTCTAGCACTGGCATCACTTGTTTCCTCCAACTGTCTCCTATTCCTCTGAGGACACCAATGATATAGGTTAAGAGCCTATCCTATATCGGTATGACTTCATCTTTACATCACCTCGACATCAGCAATGACTGTATTTACAAATAATAACATTCTAACTTACTGAAGATTAGGACTTTAACTTATCTTTTTGGGTGACACAATGCAATATATAATAGATCTGTGAAGAATAAAGAAATTGGTGGGCTCCAGTAGCACATACCTCTAATCCTAGCTAATCAGGAGGCAGAGCTCTGAGGATCACAGTTCAAAGCCAGCCAGGACAGGAAAGACTGTGAGACTCTTATCTCTAATTAACCACCAAACAAACCAAAAGTGGCACTGTGGCTCAAAGTTGTAGAGCACTCATCTTGAGCTCAAAAGCTCAAGGAGAGTACCCACGCCTTGAGTTCAAGCCCCACTACAAAAAACAAACAAAAAAAAACTTTAAAATCTTCCTACACAAAAAGAGATAAACATTTTACAAAATGTTACAAGAAAAAGCAACAGATGTACATGCCTCATGAGCACCAAGTTTTTCTAAATCTAGTTGATATTTGATAGTTGTCTTGATAGTTTTTCAACTATCAAGACAAACCTATATATATATATATATATACACATATATATGATTGATTATATTTTATAAAGGCAAGCATTAAAAATCAGTATGAAACACCATATATTTAAACACAATTATTAACAGACTATGTAATAACATATTAATCTGTTTTAGTCCACCATAAATTGAGTGATTTATTTAAAAAACAAAAAACAAAACAAAAAACACTGTAATTTTCTCCTTACACTTGTGGAGGCTGAGAGTTTCACAATCAATGCACCAGCAAATATTGTGAGGGCCTATTTCTTCATAGACTGTTGTAACTCCATCATGAAAAAGAGAAGCCAAATTTTGAAAGGTAAAATCAGGAATCTTTTTTTTACATATTTTTAATATTATTATCTTTAAGTAGTTGTACAAAGAAATTCCCATTCTACAAAACAGTATATGAGTACAAAGTGTCTGATAGCATTCTTACCCATTGTTCCTAACCCATCCCTTCTCTCACTTTTAAAAAAAATGAGATTAGGTGATTACATAAATTTCACATATTTCACAGTATTATGAAATAGTGACACAGTTAAAGTCACAAACACATTTTAACCTTCACAAGGCAAATTGTCATTATCATGGTCTATAAAGTTTGTGAATTCTTTTTTTTTTTTTTTTTGGTCTTGGGGCCTGAACTCTGGGCCTGGGCGCTGTCCCTCAGCTCTTCAGCTCCAGGCTAGTGCTCTACCACTTGAACCACAGCGCCACTTCCAGCTTTTTCTGTTTATCTGATGCTGAGCAGTCGAACCCAGGGCCTCATGAATGCATGGCAAGTACTCTACCACTGAGCTACCTTCCCAGCCCTAAAGCTCAGAAGCTTTGACAATACAAATTATTTCTTCCACATCAGGTGATGATGACATTTCTTTCCTTTGGCTTAGTGTAGTCTGTTCCCTCTTTCCTTCTCATTCCTCCCTTCTCATCATTGTCTTTGGGTTGCTTAGTTCTTTTTCTTCTCTGTCCAGCATAGCTGATGGGCCCCTTTGTTGTATGTTGTTCCGTTTCCCACTTATTCTGTTCCTCCTCCTGGCTTCCCCCCGTTACGTACATATATCTACCATATATATGGTCAAGAACATGGAGTCATTTAGCAATGGAGTTGGCAATCTTTACAGGAAGGCTAGTGACTGCAGGTGGACAGGAGTCACAAAGGCCTGCAAATATACTGAACACTGTTAGAAAACTGAGCTATGAGAGCCAGAAAGGACAGAAAGAGCAGATAAACAATACAAACCAGGTGAACCCCAATGGAGAGCCAAAGTGGGATGCCATGTAGACTGGAGGAGAGCCAGGAGACAGCGGAGACACAGCACACAGAGCATGGCATAGTGGCACAGAGTTGGTCTGCGCCTAAATGGGGTCAGCTCAGGAGGCAGGGTTACAGGGAGCTTTGAGAGTTCCTGACCAAAGATTGGCAGGTCCAGTAACCTACTGTCCAAGTCCCTGCCCCATCTCTAGGAATTTAGGCCTTTCTCTTCCTCCACCATGAAGATAAGATGGTGCCAGTTAGATCCAGTGTCCCTATTTCAAGACAACACCTTCTTGATGTCTCCCCATAGGACTGAAGTTCATTCTACAGCCAATGGAAAGAGGCTTATCAGTAATAAGGTATAACCAAAACTACAAGTAGAATAATGTATCTGCAAGAAGACCTAACATGGTTAATTATGGGCATTATTATTATAATTGCACATCAATTTCCACTAATCAACTTCCAATTAATCTAATGGAGCTGAGGAGAATAAAATAATTCATGTGACTCTGAAGATATTTTAATATACTAAAGGTTTCTCACTTAACCTCCTGTGTGTTTATCAACCATTCTCTTAATTTCTAATCAAAATGTGAACAGATTGCTTTGTTTCCTATACTGAAGCATTAAACTAGCAAGACTTCATTTTTCTCCTCAAACATTGCCTATGTTTTTTTTCCTAAGGAGTGGTCTCCTCCCACTTTAAAAGGCAAGTAAGCTGCTTCTCCTTGCTAAGCACCAACAGAAATTAAGACTACAATGTGAAATCTGTCCATCAAAGACCATCTCTTGGCATTTCAATTCTGGAGGGAGTTGTGATCACAGACACCTCAGAACCAAAAATGGCAGTGCTTCAATGGCAGTGAAATGAGGATATTGGGTCTAGCCAGCGCCATCTTGGCCACATAGTGGATAGGAAATTGGTTCCACTAGCTTCATCTTGTCTCCATGGTGGAGGGAGGTCAATTCCCACCTCCTAGGTGATGGGGTATGCCTGAATTCCTAGAGGCAGTTTGGACAATAGGTTACTGGACCTGTCGGTACTGTACCTTGGACTTAGGAGTTCTGAGTTTCTTGTGACCCTGTCCCTGCCCCTAATACTATTTAGGCCTGATCAGCTCAGGCGCCTTGGGGCCATGCCTCATGTTTCCATATCTTCTGTCTCCTGGCTCTCCTCTGGTCAACAAGGTGTCTCACTTCAGCTCTCCATTGGAGTTGATCTGGTTTGTTGGTTTTCTGCTCTTTCTTTCGTCTCCTGCTCTCAGTTTTCTGACAGTGTTAAGTGTATTCATAGGGCTGCAGGTCTTTGTGACAAGGGTCCACCTGCAATCACCCGCTTTCCAATAAAGACTTCCAATTTGACCTCTCAAAATAAGGCTTCTCTGTTTCTAGAGACTGAGCTACCATACAACAGAAGAGTGCCAGCTTCCTGATTCTTTGCTAGGCTTCCAAACTTCCTAGCTAGGGATGGGGCAGTCTTGGCTTGCATAACTCAGGAGTCTGAGCTTTAACACAACCCCAGACTTTCTTGTTAACTTTAGATTTAGATTTTCCTTTCTTATAACTCAGTGTCATTGCAGCAGGCTTTAAGATTCATTCCTTTAACATACCATAGCCAGGCACCAATGGCTCAAGCCTGTAATCCTAGCAACTCGGGAGGCTGAGATCTGAGGACCACATTTCAAAGCCAGCTGGGGCAGGAAACTCCCTGAGACTCTTATCTCCAATAAACCACCAGAAAACCGGAAGTGGCACTGTGGCTCAAGTCATAAAGCACTAGCCTTGAGCTGAAGAGCTCAAGGACAGCACTTAGGCCCAGAGTTCAAGCCCCACAGCTGACAAAAAAAAAAACAAAATAAAAAAGCAAGGCAAAACAAAACAAAAAAACATAGTTAAATCTCACTATTCCCACCAGGATGAATTCTAGTACCTAATTAAGATACACAGAGATTTGTTTTATTTTTTAATCAAAATACTTGAAACACAACTCAACAGTTTATTATCTTATAATTATTGTTATTATTGTAGTTTAAATTCAACACTTCGTGCTTACTAGGCAGATACTCTACCACATGAGACACACAAACACTCTTGAATCTCCATTTTTAAAATGGGACAGTCATAAGTAGCTTGTGGAAGCCAGTATACCTAGGCTGCTGAAAGGTGAATAGTTCAAATAGATTATATCTTTTTCTCAACACTAAATAATCTCCTCTGGATAAAATCAGATGTATCATCATCCATACAAGAGCTAATTTTGTTTATATTCATGTGCATGTTTATACTATTTTCACTGGTTAATTAATTATATAAACTACACAAAATATAAACTATTCACCATCTACTTCAGAATTATTTTGAATAATATGTTTCTTTTGGTTTTTTCCATTTTCTATTTGAAGAAGCAATTTCTTTTCCTTTTGAGTGTGTAGGATCAGTCTTCCTTAATCTTGTTTCACTCGTTAAGATCATTATCTAAAAATTAAATTGGGTTTACAGATGTCACATTGTTCTTACTGTTTGTAGGGTAATAGTAGAATATCATTTGAGAGTTCCTATTTCTTTCAAATAATAAATCTTAAATAAGCACTTTATTTTAATAATCACTCTTTAAAAAATATTTTACGTGTATAACTGTCAGTTCTGTTTTTATATCAACTGAAATCCTGATGCTTCCATGACTACAATGAATAATTTCATTCCAATTCCCAAATCACTTCTCCTAAAATCTGGCAGGATGTTTTGTGAATACTAAATGTGTGCTGGTTGAATACTAGTTTAGATAATGAATTCTTAGAAAAGGAAGAGCTATAAATGTTCTTACTAAGAAAAAAAAAAAAACTGTGTAACAGGGAACTTGCATTAGCCAGTGTGGAGTGAGGCTGTGGTGACGTTAGTGGTACATGACTCAGGGGTTTGGCCTCTTAGCTTTCCTCTCTCTCTGTGGTCTTTGAAAGTGACCTTGTTGCCATCCCCACAAACAACTGTCTGTTTACTAGTAATTAAAATCCCTTCAAAAGAGTCTTCCTTTCACAGTTAAAATGTAACATGTTTAAAATGTAGGACAGATGGAGAAGTAGCTCAAGTGGTAGAGCAACTGCTTTGCAGGTACGTAGCCTTGAGGTCAAACCCCAGTGCTGCCAAAGCTAAAAATTTTAAATCTCCAGGGTAAATCTAGTGCAAGCCACAATCCACAGGTTCCCATTCTCGGTGCTGAAGGAACAGAGGCTGTCATTCAAATATTAAGTAGGGCTAGAATTTTGAAAAGCAAAATATTAATTGACCTTGTCTTAGTCCACCTAGGTTGCTGTAACAAAATACCTTAGACTCATTTATAGGCACCAGAAATTTGCTCATGTTTCAGGAGGCTGGATAGTCAAGGTTCCAACAGCTTTGGTGTCTGATGAGAGCCGAGCATCATATATGGGACCCTTCTCCTCTGTCCTCAAATAGAGGAAGTTTGGCAAGAAAGCTTCCTCAGGCTTTTAGTATAAGAACACTGGTGCTACTATAAATGAAACAACTTAGGGTAACAGTTTAAATGAAAAAAATATGGGGAAGAAAAAAAATCCTCTAAGCAAAGCCAAGAACTGTAAAACAAACAAGCAAGCAATAAATTGTTATTCCATGGAAAAGATTAATTCACTGCTTAAAAATGTATGAAACTGGGGCTGGGAAGGTGGCTCAATGGTAGAGTACTTGCCTTGCACGCATGAGGCCCTGGATTCGATTCCTTAGCACCACATAAGCAGAAAAAGCCAGAAGTGGTGCTGTAGTTCAAGTGGTAGAGCGCTAGCCATGAGCTGAATTGCTGAGGGACAGCGCCCAGGCCCAGAGCAGGCATGTGAAACCAGTACTAACCATTTTTGCATTTATAGACAACTTAAAATCACATGAAGTCAAGCATCTGTCCCACCCTTTGCTTTGGAACTTGGCCATCTGAACAACCCCTGAAATGGGGCCATTGTTTATTTATCTGCATTTCTTTCAGGATTAATTGAAGTAAGGCATATTTACAGTTCAGCCGCTGGCATATAGTAAGGCCTCAAAAATATAAACTAAAATATCAACTTTGCCATCATCATATTAAACTTTCAACTTTGACAAGGAAAAGCCAGAGCTTTAATGTTGAAGATATTAAAGATAGGGTATGCAAAGTCTAAATAAAATACAGAAAAGATGATGCAGGACAGAGATGCTGTCTGCTTGCCTTCTGGACCAGTGATATCCCCATTTCTTCCTTTCTGTTTCTCTTTTGCTTTGTTTTGTCAGTACTGGATTTTTTTTTTTTTTTTTTTTTTTTGCCAGTTCTGCGGCTTGAACTTAGGGCCTGAGATCTGTCCCTGAGCTTCTTTTATTCAAGACTAGCACTCTACCACATAAGCCACAGCTCTGTTTCCAGCTCTTTTGGTAGTTTAGTGTAGATAAGAGTCTCATAGACTTTCCTCCCCTGGGCTGACTTTGTATTGTGATTCTTAGATTTCAGTCTCCTGAGAAGTTAGATGTGAGCCACTAGCACTTAATTATTATTGAAATTTGAACTCAGCACCTCATGCTCACTTGGTTGGTGCTCTGCTACTTAAGACATGCCTCCAGACTGTACAACTCTATTTCTTCCACATTATTCTTTAACACACCTGCTCACTTTCAGGAAACTGCCTTTTTTAAAAAAAGTCTCTTAGCCAGGCATGGGTGGCTCAAGCCTGTAATCCTAGCTACTCAGGAGGCTGAGATCTGAGGATCATGGTTCGAAGCCAGTCCAGGAAGGAAAGTCTGTGAGCCTCTTATCTCCAGCTAATCACAGAAAAAATCAAAAGTGGCACTGTGGTTCAAGTGGTAGAGGTCTGGCCTTGAGCAAAAGGAGCTCAGGGACAACACTCAGGCCAGATTCAGGGAAGGTAAGAAACAAAATGACTAATTCAAGTCCACAGAGTGAAAATGTGATAGACTTGAAATCCAAGTTTAAATCCACTGATCTTCAGCTTTCCCCAACTAAAAAGGAGAGCTGAATTGTGGGAGAAAACAATAACACCGTAAGATTCTGTTTTCAAATGTAAACCTCAAGTTAACATTTCATTTACAGATTGTTTACCTTGGATTTTTTTTGAGACTTATTTGTACTGTATACAAAAAGTAAAAATAATGAGGAGGGAAAGGCTTATTTGACAGGGATAAGTTATACTTGATCTTCTGGAAAAATGACATGTTCAGTTGTCAAGGCCCTACTGAGAAATAATATCTGATATTTTAATGAAATGGATAAACAGGACTATTGAATATTCTTGGGTTATTAAGTATATGATATTAGTTTAAAGTGCAAATTTTAAGACTTTATTTTATTTTTTCTGGTGCCAGTTCTGGGGCTTGAACTCAGGACTTGGGCACTATCTCTGATCTTTTTTGTGCAAGGCTGACACCCTACCACTTGAGCCACAGCTCCACTTCCAGTTAGTTGGAAATAAGACTCCTGTAGATTTCCTGCCTGGGCTAGCTTTGTACTCTAATCCTCAGACCTCAGCATCCAGACTAGCTAGAATTAAAGGCATGAGCCACCCATGCCCAGCGAAGACTATTTTTAGAACCAAAACATTTAGAAGGTTATTCGGAGATTTCACATGGGCTCCCTACACCCTCTTTTAACCAGGCATTCCTATTATTAACAGTACTATGGCAGCACTTTTGATACAACTGATGAACCTACATGTACATATCACAATTACCAAAGATGAATTTTTAAAAATGGGTTTATAGGGCTGGGAAAGTGGCTCAGTGGTAGAGCGCTTGCCTTGCATGCATGAGGCCCTGGGTTCGATTCCTCAGCACCACAAAAGAAAAAAAAAGAAAAGAAAAAAAATGGAAGTGGCGCTGTGGCTCATGTGGTAGAGCGCTAGCCTTGAGCTGAAGAGCTGAGGGACAGCGCCCTGGCCCAGAGTTCAGGCCCCACGACCGGACCCCCCCCCAAAAAAAAGAAGAGAAAAAAATGGGTTTACAGTTATTTTCTTTCAGTAAAATATTACAACCTTTTTTTCTTTGTAAAACACTAATCTCTGTAAGCAGTATCTTTCTTTATGCTATGAAAAATACTCATAAAATAAAATATGCACATCAATTAGACGTGGTAAATCATGTAGCTTCTTCAAAGACTTGAATTTGATTGGACCTTCTTTTGATTAATGGGCATTGTTTAAATGAATTAGTCCAGATTCTGCCAAGGAGCATAGCAAGGGTGTCCCAGGGGAACGCAGGAGAACACATTTGAATGTGGAATATCTGTCTTCATCATCAAATGCTGTTCAAAAGCAATTGGTTTTGAAGTACTCTTAAGACAGGGGTCATACGCTCAAGTGCCTAGAGAATCTGGGCAGGTGATATAAATGAGTCAAGTGGGCTGGATGGGAAAAAAAGCATCTAAAGCATTGTGGTGACAAATGGAACCTACATTTGGCCATGGTGTCAGGGAGATGATTCCAAGTCATAGGATTATGGCAAATTGGCCACTGAAAGGGCCAGCTGCTTTTTTATTTTAATTGATTGAAGCCATGCAGAAATTGGAGCTAAAAGGTGGATGCTGGTGGCTCACTCCTATAATCCTAGATACTCAAGAGGCGGAGATCTGAGGATCGCAGCTTCAAGTGAGCCCAGGCAGAAAAGTCCTTGAGACTCTTATCTCCAATTTACTACCAGAAAAACAGAAGTGGTGCTGTGGCTCAAAGTGGTAGAGAGCTTGTCTTGAGCAAAACAGCTGAGGGACGGCACCCAGGCCCCGAGTTTAAGCCACACAACCAACAACAACAAAATAATAAAAATAAAGAAATTGGGGCTAAAGCTCTGAAATAATCTGATTTATTATTATTATTATTTATTAACATTAATTATATGTATTGATGAGGTTAGTGTGATAACTCCATAAATGCATATCATATGCATGATCATATCCATCAACCTTCCTCTACTGTGTCCCTGTACCTGCACCCCTAAAATTCTTAGTTATGGCTTGGTTATTTTTGTGTCAACTTTTTTTAGTTTGCACATATGAGAGAGACCATGAGCTCCTTATTTCTTCTGACAAGTTTATTTTCCTTAACATGATGTCTCAAATTATTATTTTTAAGAAGGAGCTAGAATTTAATATTTTGATCATCTTCTAATATTGATAAGTAATTTAAAATACTATTTGAATCAAATACACACACACACACATTCATTCAACTGCCAGTTTTCAACCTGTGATTTAAGGAAACAAAATGAATAACAAGAAAAATAACACCTAAAAATAAACTAATCATTCTGGAGTTTTATACCTCTAATCTTAAAAATGTACTTACTATATTTTGCCAAAACAAGTGAGAAAGATTTAGAGGTCTATATAAAACCATAAAGTATATTTTTCTATCTGTTAAGTATACATTACCTACCTCAGATTAACTGAAGTACTTGTTTAATAGGTGCATACTACCTTAACATTTTTGAAGTCTTAAGGGACTCCAATCCTCATGTGATCCTAATGCATTTATGGAGTTTCTCCCATTGAGAATATTTAGGCTATCTGATCATTACACTGCCAGCTTTAATTCTCTGTCTTCCCTATTTTCCCAGGAAGAGAGAGTTCCAATTTAAAGAAGGGTAAGTTTTGGATTCATCAGATCCCTGCTTCGTTAGGTGATCCCTAGCATAACTGTGCATCTGGGCCATGCAATTACATAGTTACAGGTTGATACTTTATGACACATTTGTATACCTCATTAGCTTCTAGTTTATGATTCCAGTTTATGTATTCATGTAGCTGTGCCTTGGTGGGTTATTTCCTCTTGGCACCCTATTGGGGCTCAGTGCAATGTACCTGATCAGGGCCCAGTAAGTAATTTTTGATTGACTGTTATAATGCATTAATTGGAACACTGTCAGCTCAGCTTACCAGATCAACTGTCTGTGACTGAACTAGAACAATCATTTACTTTAACCCACCAGGCATTTTTGTTAAGCCAATAACTGAACTAAAATTTAGCTTTCAGAAAGTTATTGGAGGCCAATGATCAAATGAATCCATAGCAAATAATATAACTCCTGACCTTGCTTGCTCTTAAACTCAGTGAGTAAACCTGTTATACACAAGACCAAAATATCATCAGGCAGTGGGTAGAGATAATATGTCACATGATTTTAGTTACTGACAACATTTGCTAGAGAAAATGCCACTGGACTGACATATTCAAAAAAACTATACATTTTAATATATCTAGGGGAAACCACAATTGTAATGTAAATTGCTATTTTGCTTGAGTGAAAAATATGCTAGAGTGCAAATTGTCCTTCAAATACATTGAGGTCAGAAAAAGTATTAGACCTGGCTTTCTAGCTGTGTTCATACCTTGTCAACAACAGACTCTTGCATTAGGAGCATAGCTTCAGAGTTTTTGTTTTTGTTTTTTTTTTCATCTCTAAGCCTAGATTGTAACGGGCTATTTCTTTAGCCACTGCATACATCTTCAGACAAAAGCAATTTATGACCTCTGAGGTAATTCTCTCCAGCAGATGAACTGATAATTTCTTGCACAGCTTGTCTTCTTTTGTTGTTGTCATTTCCACATACCTCTAATGGATGCAACGAGTTTTTGCAGTTCAGATTATTTACATATCCTATTGGGTTTCTGGGCACAGTGATGGGTCTTGAATTAATCTGAGCAGAGGTGAAGTAACGTTCAATTTGTCACTACCTGGTCTAAGTCAGCAAGATGGCCCTGGATAATATCCTTAGAAATACTGAGCTGAGAAGTCTATGGGGAAGAAGGTGAAAAGAAGGTCAGCTCCTGACATCAAATCCAGTGCCAGATGTGATGATCCCTAATCACAGGCTTGGTGGCCTGCAAGTCAGCAGAATATTATTAAATCCAGCATCTAGCTGAAGCCAGATGCTTTAACAAAAGCAACCCCACCTGAACAGTCAGCATCTAGTCACAAACCAGGAACCGAACAGGGGTATACTCATTAAACAAAACACAACAAAACCCTTTGAGCTATAAATGACCTTTTTTGCTTTCTACTTTTCCCCTGAAAAAAATGGTGACCTTTAGTTGAATGTTTGAAGGATCCATAGATATACTTTAAAGAGAGATTGAAAAAAAATGAAGCTTTGGTAGCCAGAATCTTAAATGTACGTTGAGATACACTTAGAAAATTTAGTCTCCCATTTGGTGAAGAACTAGAATAAAATCTTTAATTTTGCTTAGGAATAAATACAGTCATAACTCTTCAAATAACCTTTTTGCCTCCCAAAGTATATACTTACCAGAAGTAGTTTTTAAGCTAAGATTAATGAAGTAGAAGTCCCAAGTTCTAAACTTCATTTTTGTTTCATGTAGCTAAAATTCATGGTCTACTATGAATCAATCAATCTTGATATGATTCAATCAATACAATTTAAAAAATCCAAAGGAATTCTACCTTTCCCAGAGGAATTAAGATCTAAAATATTCAAGGCATTTTAAAAGCTTGGATGAAATGTAAGACTGTATTATCTAGAATGCCCATTCTTATTTTTAAAAAGAATCCTCAAATTAGTTGAGAAATAGAATTCTAGAAGGCAGAGTCTAAGAAGCTGTTTAGGATGAAATACCATTTTAAACTGGGTGCCAGTGGCTCACACCTGTAATCCTAGCTACTCAGGAGGCTGAGATATGGGGAACACAGTTGGAAGCCAGATTGAGCAGGACAATCTATGAGAATCTTGTCTCTAATTAACCACCAAAAAGACAGAAGTGGAAGTATGGCTTAAGTGTAGAGAGCCAGCTGTGAGTAAAAAAGCTCAGGGTCAGCACCCAAGCCCTGATTTCATGCAGGAAACTACATTAAGATGACAAATGCTCTCAGAGCTACCAAGAATTATAGTTCATGAATAAAGAATATGAGAAGAAAACATAATTAAGTTAGGAAATGGGATGGTTATCCACTATGGTCTCAAAGCAGTGTGGAAAATCATTGTTGTGTGCCCAGACAGCAGGTCAAACCACCTCCTGGCCTATGGAGCTTCCGTAGGTTACTGCCTTCAAAGCATAATTGCTCGGCACTGCCCTCTTCCCAGGGGACAGCAGGGATTAGGGTTGACTCTCTCAGTTTCTCAATTGCTGCAATGTTTGCTACTTGCTGAGTCTGTGGCCCTGGGGCTTTCTCTCTAATACAGTCATCCTGTGTGCATTGTAACAATTTCAAACACCTGAAACCCCTTTCTGGACTTGGGGAAAACAGGACACTGGCACAAACATACTGAATTGTGATTAGTGTTTTAACCAATAATAAAGTTTCTGAGTTGTGTGTGTGTGGGAGGTGATTATATCACTCACTAGTCTACCAATTGTTCAGTATTAAAATCCCAGTCATCTTTTCCTTTTCCTCTACCATTGTTCCAGATACTCAAACTGATTTCACAGCTGTTTGTCTCCTCTGCACTTGTTTCTACACCTGCTCCTTCCTTTGTATTTCCACCACTCTAAATCTGACAGGAATCGTCGCAATTCCATTGGGCTTATTAAAACAGACTCCTATGTAACCTACCTCTACCCACAGTTTCCATTTTATTCTATTTACCAGAACTATTCCCCCTGCTGATCAGGATCCTCATTATTAACAAAATCAACCCCCATGGTTTGACCTTCATTGAGTCATCTATGAAGGCTTGCAAGACCATGTAATAATAGTCAATTCTTCAAGTGAGTCCTGAAGCCTGCTGTATATCTAGTGTGCTGGTAGATGCACTGAAGACACTCTTCTTCCCCTCCCAAAGCATGTAGTTGCCACTTCTTATAAGGGCCACCATGGTGGTTAGTATGTGCTTGTGCCCTTTCTCTTCCATAGACAGCTTCATGTTCCTGTTTTTCCAATCCACATGGAATGTCTGTGTTTCTTGACTTTCTCATTCAATCCTACTCCTACAATGTCCAGAATGTGTTCTTCAGACTCCTTCTTAAGCACACATTGTCTGGCTTACCTACCAACAGCAGGTACCAGATCATACAAATCCTACACTCTCTGAGAATGAGTGACGATAAAGCACATATGGTCATATTGAAGAAAAGTTAAAATAGCTAAAGGAAGACAAAACTGTTGACCACTTGTCTCTTCAAGGACAAAATTTTGTTCTTTGGAATGAAGACATATAGGAAAGGGGACGAGCAACTGATGCCATGCACAGCATATGGATGAGAGTGGCTGGTTTTTACTGAAACCTCACAATGCAAGTGTGATCTGCTTAAGAGCTCACCATAATTCAATAAGATACTATTATTACCATCTTAGTGATATTGGAGTCACACTAATTAGATAAATCATCTATATTTATAATTCTACAAAATGACTAATGCAGCATCAGGGTACACAGCAAAATACAGGAAAAGTGGACACTAGGTAGATATAGCCAACACATTTCCATGTCAACAGGACCTCTGCCACAATTTCCTGTTCTCTGATCCATCCTCCAAAGCTACAAAAGTGATCTATCGTAGATCACACCTGTAATCCTAGCCACTCAGTAGGCTAAGATCTGAACATTTTGGTTTGAGGCTAATGGAGGAAGACAAATCAGTAAGACTCTTTTCTCCAGTTATCCATATGAAGCTGGAAGTGGAGGTATATACCTCAAGTGTCAGAACATCAGACTTGGGCATAAAAGCTAGGCAAGAGTACAAATCCTAGAGTTTAAGCCCCAGTGCTAATGCATGTGCACACGTGCACACGCGCACGCGCGCACACACACCCACATACCCTATCAACTGTTCTTGTCCACATTCAAGGACGTCCAGTATTGATGAGAAAAACAAGTGTTTCCCCGTCTAGGGAAATTTGTGAAGTGGCATTTACCTGTTAGTCGGTTGGAGAAAACCAACACCCCACATCTAAGCACCAGGTACCGATGTGTTGTTGTTTATTTAGTGACTTGTTTTATGAGGCATTCTGAGGACAATCCTTTATGGGATGTGAATGATAGCTTGTGTATCACAGAAATCCCTCCTCAGCAGGATTCCAGAAATGTTCTTACTCAGGAATAGAAAAGAGGAAATGGTTAAATTTGGAGCTAGGGTTTGGAAACATCATTCTTTATTGTGCCTGCTTGGAAATTTGGGAATGTCTCTCAGAGGGTGGTTTTGAGAGTTGAAGGAGATAATATAAGGAGAGGACGTAAGACAGTGCCTACTTAGAAATTTCTAAGCAAGTAATGTAGCTTTAAGGTTTTCCTGTTCCTTTTTTACTTTAATTACAGCTTATTATACTGGTTGACAACTATTGTCATAAACAGCCAGTTGTGGTGAGTGGAATGTACCTATGGCCCAACTTTGCAGGAGGCAAATGGGTAGAACAGTTCAAGGCCATCCCTGGGCGAACATGTAAGATGGTATTTGCAAAATAACCAAAGCAAAAAGGCTCAAGTGGTAGAGTACGTATCCGAGTCCAACCTCAATATCAATCCCCCAGAAACCTCCAAATTTTTTCTATGCATTAATCATTCTTAGCTATTGTAGTTTAACTTAAATAATAATCCACAAATGTGGTTTTAGAGAAACCAAGCAAGCAATGTAAGGAAACATGAAAAACAAAATGAGTTTCCTTCCCAGAGAAAATCATTTTCTAAGATTTCTTGTTTGCCTTGCTAGAATATCTCCGTCTGTAAAAAGAGCCATGTTCTTATTTTAAAAATGTTAAGTTTGAGTCTTTATGATACCATTCTGCTCTTTGCTTTTCTTCCCATTTGGACTATTTCATGTGGACACTGATAGATTTTCCTGAATTTTAATGGATTTCAATGGCTATGTTGTATTTCTAAAAGTTCATGTAGCACAAGCTACTTACTTAAGATCTGTATTCACACACACACACACACACACACACACACACACACACACACACATAATTTTCAATGACAAAGTAACTTTTTGTTTTTCAGTACCTGGGATGCAACTTAGGGCATTGCTCTTGCTAGGCAGGTGCTCAACAGAGCCGCATCCTCCGCCCTGTTTGCTTTCATTATATTTTTAAATATGGTCTCAAATTTATGCTTCACCCTACTGGATCACAATCTTCTGTTCATTTCTTATGGAGCTGGGTTGGGTGTGAACTACCATACCTGGCTTTAAAGGTGAAATGGGGGTGGGGGCTGGGAAGGTGGCTCAGTGGTAGAGCGCTTGCCTTGCATGCATGAGGCCCTGGGTTCGATTCCTCAGCACCACATAAGCAAAAAGGAAAAAAAAAGCCGGAAGTGGCGCTGTGGCTCAAGTGGTAGAGCGCTAGCCTTGAGCTGAAGAGCTGAGGGACAGTGCCCAGGCCCAGAGTTCAGGCCGCACGACCGGACCCAAAACAAAAAAAGGTGAAATGGGGTCTTGAAAACTTTCTCATTTGGTAGCTTTAAACGTTGATCCTTCCAGCTTCTGTTTGCTGAGTAGAGAGGATGACAAGCATGTACCACCTCACCTGACCTAAAATAATACTTCAATGAATATCCTTATATACTAATTACTGTAGAATTTAATCTCTTACAGTGGAATTTCTGGGTAAATTTATATATGCATAACTCCTTTGCAAGAGGCTGAATTTATATTCTCATTGTTGTGAAAGAGGCTATTTTGCTACACTCCTTTACAAACAGCTAGACTTTTCTTAAGCCAGTTTCATCCCAGCTGCAGAAAATTCCTGCCACATTCCTGCTTCCTCATCTTAGAATTTGCTCTATCTTAGAATTCTTCTAATTTGTCTCTCCAAATCCGGGATTCTTCTTATTCTTGTTTCTCTAAGTCCTACCTAGAAGCATGAGTGGGACATATTCAGCTGAGACCTTTTTTTTTCTTTTTGGCTGTATGCACACACACACACACACACACACACACACTCTGAGGAAGTTCTCGGGATAGAACCCAGAACATTGTACTTAACTAGACCAGCACTTTGCCTCTGAGCTACATTATGATCTGAAATAGCCTTTTAATAGGTGTACCTGCTTCTGTCATCTTCATCGATCCATTACTGTCAATAGTCTACTCCCAACAAATGTCTATTCATAGTGAATGCCTTCTAGGCATTTCCCATTTCTTTTTTTGGGGGGGGAGGTCTGGTCGTGGGGCCTGAACTCTGGGCCTAGGCGCTGTCCCTCAGCTCTTCAGCTCAAGGCTAAGCACTCTACCACTTGAGCCACAGCTCCACTTCCAGCTTTTTCTGCTTATGTGGTGCTGAGGAATCGAACCCAGGGCCTCATGCATGCAAGGCAAGCGCTCTACCACTGAGCCACCTTCCCAGCCCAAGCATTTCCCATTTCATCTGGGGTGAAAACCTAGGTCTTTATAAAGGCCTACCTGATCTGTTTTGGATTCACTCGCTGTTACCTGTCTAAGTTCCTTTCTTGCTACCATCACCTCCATTCCCTGCTTCCTCAGCTCCTACTCCACATCTGACTTTTTTTTGGTGGATCACTGGAGATAAGTATCTCACAGACTTTTTCTTTGCCTGGGCTGACTTCCAACCTCAATCCTTAGAGCTCAAACTTCTTAGTAGCTAGAATTACAAGCATGAGCTGCCAGCTCCCAGATACACGGAACCCTTTAAACTGTTCCCAAGCTGCCCAGTTAACTTCTATTCCTCAAGTCTCTGCTCAGTGTTCCTGTGTTGGAGGAGGCTTCCCTTGACAACCTCCTTGTAACAGCAACTCTTTTCTAGGACTCTTCTTGTGACTGAAATTTCCTTTTCTTCTGTAGCACTTGCCACTTTATAACACTGAAGACATCCTAGTCACTTAAAACATTTATTCTTCTTATCATTGGTCTTTCCTTACTTACTAGGATGGAGGGGCTAGGAAGGTAAGAACCAGTCTGCCTTCTGATCATGTATGAAATATTAGAGTCAGAATTTGCACATAGTAAATGCTCAATAAAATATTTAGTGAATGAATGAATGGGAAAATTTTAATTTCCTAAAACGCAGACACATTTGTGGTTGGCAGATAAAATAACTAGTTTTAGTGAAACTAATGTTATTAATAAAAACTAATCATTTAAACCACTAACAAATATTTCATCTTAATAGTTCACCCTTTTTATAAGAGAACCCTTTTTTCCTTTAGTTTCAGTTTCAAACTGATGTAAAAAACAAAGCATGAATTTATAGAAGAAATGCATTTACACAATCTATTTTACCTCTTTTTCCCAAACACTTCACACAAATACTTCACACATAGCAAATGAAATGACATTTGCTCAGTATTAGAATAGAATAGTATAGGAAAGGCATAACAAATGTCTATTTAAAAATAGTAGTGCATTTCATTCTATGTTCTTAATTTGTCTTCCACTTATTTTTAGATTTTCATTCTAAAAAGTACATGGAAAATTGTGAGTGCTTCAGATGTAATTGCTTAGTAGACAACAGACTGGCTAGTTTACCAAAGTCAGGAAGTAGAAAAATAATTCTTGATTGGTACCAAAACTCACATAAATGAACTAGAATCCACTGGAAGCATTTTCATTCCTTAGGTATCTTATGGGTGATCCATCCAAGGATGTAGAGATGATCATTATTTTGCTTTTGACTTAAGAAATATACACAAAGAGCATTATTTTCAAGCTGCATGCCATGAAATAGTGTGTGGGAAAATTAGTTTGATGGATGTTAAAGAAATAATGAAAAAGTATGGGATTGAAAGGAGAAAGAAAAAGATTTGAATGCATTGCAGGAGTAAGATATATTTCAGCTTTATGTGTGTGCATGTGTGTATGTGTGTGTGTGTGTGTGTGTGTGTGTGTGTTCACAACTTGATACACAGTGTTTTTAAGTGAACTCCCGTCCTCCCGGTAGGTCTAGTTGTTGCATTAGAATGTGCAAGGTGATACAATTGATCAGACTTGTAGTGACTGCTGGAGTCTAGCCAACATGCTTTATTAAATCCTCAATTATAATATGTAGTTTTAAAGGCAGGCCAACCAGTGTGTTTGCAAATCTTTGCATCCACAAAACTCCTGGAAGTGGGAATAAGGAAGCCTGCAAATGGATACTGACCTACAGAGGATCTGGAAGTAGGGTGTGGGTGGGATGGGGAGAGCTTTGATTGTAACAACTCCCCAGGCCACTGTGGTGGGATGGGAGTGAGCCAGTCCTGTGTGCAGTCACAGTGGACAAAGCCACACATAGCTAGGTGATTACAGATTTATCAAGTCAAGTGTCTTCTTGTTGGTACTGGGATTTGAACTTAGGGCCTTGAACTTGGTAGGCAGGCATTCTACCCCCTGAGCCATGTCTTCAGGCCTGTTTTTGCCTTAGCTATTTGTTAGATAGAATATCTCATTTTTGCCCCAGTCAGCCTCAGCTTGCCAGACTCCTACAGATGCCTCCTACATCGCTGGAATTTCAGGTGGATACCATCATACTGAGGCCCGAGAAACTAGTTTCTCGGAGAGGAAATAAAGAAGAGGAAATAAAGAGATGGATTATTTGCTTTCCAGCTGAGGAATAGTGATGTGCATATTTCACTGGTGATGGTACCCTAGACTATCATCACCTATGGATCCGGCCTACATAATAGACAGTAAGGGACATTCATTGCACTGATGTTCACATTAAAATGACACAAGTGCTGGGTGTTGGTGGCTCACACCTGTAATCCTAGATAGTCAGGAGGCTGAGATCTGAGAATCATGATTCAGAGCCAGCCCTGGAAGGAAAGTCCATGAAACCCTTATCTCCAACGATCCATCAGAAAACCGAAGTAGCTCTGTGGCTCACTGTAGTAGAGTGTTAGCTAGCCTTGAGCAAAAAGAACTCAGGTACAGTGATCAGGTCCTGAGTTCAAGCCCCATGACTAAAAATAACAAAAACAAACAACAACCCCCCCCCCCAAAAAAAACCACAAGTTAAAAAAAGGCAAGTATTGGTTAAATTTTCTATATTGGTTATACAAAACCAAAAAGACAAATTTAAGAGCAGAACATGACAGACTTAAGAGATCTGCAAAGTTTTCAAAACTTGCTAAAGCATGTGCTTATTGAGATAAAACCCTTGGCCCTTTGACTTTAAGAGATAGCCTGAAATTCTTCCTCTAGAATAAATGACTAAAAGGTTGAGTGATATTATTTGGGATAACAAATTAGCAATAACCACCCTTCCCCCAAAGCTCAGCAAAGAAAACCATGAAAGAAAAATGAACAAAACTATACAGTATTTTCACAATAAAAAAGAACAAAAATAGTTAATAATTAAGGAAATAAAAAAATTATTAAGACTTTTAGACATGAGTCATTTGTGGACTTACCTCTACAAAAACATCCATCAAGTAGAGTTCTTGAAATGGAAAAAATAAGTAGGTGCATGAAGTTTATACTTTTGGTACTGAGGCTTGAACTCAGGGGCAGGGTACTGTCTCAAAGCTAGTGCTACCGCTCAACTCACAACTCCACGTCTGGCTCTTTGGTGGTTAATTGGAGATGAGTCCAATGGACTTTCCTCCCTGGGCTGGCTTCAAACTTTGACCCTCAGATTGCAGCCTCCTCAGTAGGTAGGATTACATACATGAGCCACCATTGCCCAACTGTGCCCATCTCTTTATTTCATACTAATTTGTACCATGAAACCAGGAAATACTTGGGAGACTGTTGAGACCATCACTATCTTTCTGGAATCCTGTTGGTTTTCAGAGCATTTATTTTCCCCAACTTACCTAGGATCGATGGTCAAACCAGGATGACTTGTGGACATTCATTTTACCAGCTGATTGCCAGTAATCGGTTTTTCTCCATGCTGCCCTGAAACTCTCCTAAGCTTGGGTCATTACTGGCTCCACCCAGTGGTAATGAACAGCCCAAGGTGACAACCTTGTTTAATGCTTCAGTCTGCATTCACCAGATTCCAGAGTATCTTTGTGTGAGTGCGGTGCTTACACCAATAATTCTTAAACTCCAGTGTAATCTGCTTAAAATGTGGCTGCTAAAGACTTATCCTTGTGTAAGAGATTATAGTACAGAAGGACTTGGGGTCAGTTAGAAATTGACTTTTTTTTTTAAATTGTGCTTTGGAATTAACTCTTCACACTTCTCAAAGATATTTGTTACCTGTGATTGAAAAAAGAAGTTTCCAGTACAATAATTCCTGTTTGGGACAATTTTTGAATTGCTGTTTCAATGTAGATAATACTGAAAAGTAGACATCCTGCTTATATTTCACAAGGCCATATTATTATACCTTCCACTTAATCATCAGTCCTTAGAATTGGGCTGCTTAGGTTGGCAGCATGGTTCAGGTAGTAGAGAGCCAATGGTGAGGAAGAAAGCTGAGCTGAGTTCAAGTTCAGCACTGGCCAAACAAACAAAAACCTTTGCTGTTGAAAGGTGATGGGTGCACCTAGCAGAACCATACCGGCTGGGCCTGTGTTGAATACCGGTCTCTGACTGTCCTGTACCTCCTTAGGTCTATGGAGTCCTAACTAACCTAGCCAATCTCAGACTAAGTGTGTTTTTTTGGATCACTTTTGTTTCTTCTAGTCCATATTTTTAATGAAAAACAATGGCAAAAATTAAGTACTTAAGAAAGTCAGAGTATTCATGGGAGAAACATTTTCCAGACTCTGCATTTTGATGCCTGTGTCTGATGACTTTTAAGTCAAAAGATAATGATGGTTGTGTGATCTCATTCACCCTGCACTTCCTTTTCCAGTGATCTTTGTGTTCTTCTATCGTGTTCACGTACCTCCCGCGTCACTGAAATCTCGCAGATATCTGAATCCTCAGTGCCTAGCCAACTTCCTAACACACAGCAGATATTCCAGAAAACCTGAATGGGACCAAAAAAAAAAATCTGCCAATCATGTATCACAGTATATGCCTAGGCCTATAGTATAAGCTTAAGGTTCTCTCCTGCACAAAAATAAAAAAGAATTTAGTTACTTGATCCATTAGCTCTACATTTATGGGGTATTTACCACATAGTAAAGATATCATTTACTTTGTAACCTCATCAAAGCTGCAAGGAGCCATGTTATATCTTTCATATTGTCTTCTAGAGTTGGAATTCAAATATTCATTACTATTAAGATATATTGACATAAAATTAGCTGGGCGCCGGTGGCTCACACCTGTAATCCTAGCTACTCAGGAGGCTGAGAACTAAGGATCACAGTTCTAAGCCAGCCCTAGCAGGAAAAGTCTGTGAGACTCTTATCTCCAATAAAGCACTCAGAAAACCTGAGGTGGTGCTGTGGCTCAAGTGGTAGAGCACTAGCCTTGAGCTAAAGAGCTGAAGGACAGCACCCAGGCCCAGAGTTCAAAAAAAAAAAAAAAAATAGACCTTACCTGAAGAAAAGTCCACAAAATTTGATTTCCCTTCAAGTATTGTTCTAAATTGCTAAAAATAATCCTGAATGGTAAGACTTAAACAACTTTTTTAGTTGTCCCACATTAGTATTAAAGATAATGCCTGTATTGATATTATTATTTTCAAATGATTCTCAGTATGCTTCAGGGATATATTAATAATTTACTATTTTTGCATGATTTTCCTGATCCTGTGATATATAGGTGATCATTTCCATTTTAAATCCAATTGTAGATATATTGTCCCAGAGTATACCAGTGAAACTGGGTCTCACAGCCTCAACTAGGCTGGAACTCACTATGAATTTCAGGCTTGACCTTGAACTCCTTGGGAGCCTCTTGCTGCAGTGCTTGTATTACAGTTGTGCAGCACTGAGCAGAGGCAGTACAGTTCTAACTCTTGCAATCATAGCGGTGTTCATTATATCAATGTAACTCCTGGCAGTGACTTTAGTGAATCGTTGCAACCGCCTTTCAAAACGCACTTTACCTCCTTACTGCACAGACGGCTCTAACTGCCCTATAGGTGGCAGCATTGAGCAACATATTTAGGTAATGGGTTGCTCTTCTGTTGCTGTGAATTTTCAGTTATGAGTAAATTTTCCTACAGTGTATTTCATTAGAGTATACCAGAAGACTAATTTGGCATACGGTGACAGGATAATACATGTGTCTGCTCAACATCACTCCAGTCAGATTCCACGAAGCATCTCATTCTGCTCTGTAGACTGTATGAACCCAGTGCGAATTTGCATTTTATAGTTAGCTCAAGCTATTACTAGTGAAATGTAACAAGTGAATTTACTATAATTATAATAAATACTAGCTATGTGGGTAGTAAAACATTAATAACTAGGACACCCTGATTAGTGATTGCCTTCCATATGAAATCTATTGCTGTGAACAAGATAAGTCACATTAATTTTTTGAAATGGTTAACATATTACTTTTTGATCATAAATTAACATGGTTATCAACATTTCTCCCCCATTGACATTGATGCAATTATAAAAATGTCCACTAGTGCTTTAATAGGTAATTTCTTTTTTTTTTAATTTCACATTAAATTTTTGTTTGGTTTTGTTTAGGGTCATAGGCATGCTAAGCAAACAGTCTACTACTGACTGACACCCTCAGCTACAATATTCTTCCACAAATTATCCACACAAATTGTGTTTTTAAAGCAAAAATCTCTTACCACTGTGAGAGAAAACATTAAAAAGCTCAACAGATTACTTTTATATGTTCAATCAGTCCTACCCCCCTCCTGCCCCCCATGAAGACTAAATGCAAAGTATTTGTACATTAGGTTATTGCCTAGTTGTCCCTTTCAGGAAAAAAAATGTTTACCATTACCATTATTTAGTTTGGGGTTGGGTTTTGCTTTTTTTTGTTTGTTTTGGTCTTGTGTGTGTGTGTGTGTGTGTTTTGAAGAGGGGGTAAGAGGTTGGAAATAGGTCATTTAAAAAGTGAGTGGCTCTCGCCTGTAATCCAAGCTCCAGGGAAGTCCGCAAACTCTTATCTCCAATTAGCCACTCAGAAACCGAAAGTGGTGTTGTAGCTCCAAGGGGTAGAGCACTAGTCTTGAGCAAAAGACCCTCAAGGACAGTGCCCAGGCCAGGAGTTCAAGCCTCAGGACTGACAAAAAGAAAAAAAGAAGTGAAAGTCTATGAATTAGAACAGTTCTTCTACAGAAGGTGAAAAATCTGTTCCCTGCCCTTGTCCCTAGGGGCTAAACAACAAACCTGTAAAAAGCCCTTTGGCCTGACCTAGATTACATTGTTACTAGTTAAACAGCTCCTTTATTATCTTCCTTTTCTGGGGCTGAGTAAGATCTGTCACTCAGTTACACCTCTGCCCTAACTTCTGGCCATTTCTATTCTGCATGCCCTCTGGGTGGGGTGGGGGAGAAGCTTAAAGCATTGGATACTCTCTGAATTTCCATCCTTGTAAATGCAGCCTGGTTACATTTCCAAATGATCTGCTATTTATAGCCTGGCTGTAGTGGGCACGTGCGCCCGCATCACCAGGCTGTCAGAGGAAAAGAAGGGAGGGCTTTCCAGTCCACATGTGTACTTGAATAATCCTAAATTCACCAGGTCTACAAGAGGCTGCACCTCTGCAGATCACAGGAAGGTGACAGGAAGGAGAAACCGGAGGCTCCCAGGGTTTCGTGCGGGAGAAAGCCGCTCTGCAGACCCGGGATACCCCCAATTCCCGTTACCCAAGCAGCTGCATGGCGCCTGCGGTTCTTTTTCTTCTGTTTTCTTACGCTTTGCAACCTACCTTAGTACCCTCACTCTCTCTCCCCCGCCCCCACCGCCGCTGCAGTGGAAGGCTTGAAAGACAAGCCTCTCCACCAATCAGCAGGCTGCTCCGGGAACCTCGCCCGCCCCCTCGGCCGCCTTAGGCCGGGGTGAGCAGTGCGGTGGCCCAGGCGGCAGGTCCTGGCCGGTGAGCACGCCCGGCGCCGAGTGCTGCTGCGGCGTCTCCCCGCGTTTTCCTGCAGTGCGGGAGAGCGGGGACCCCAGGAGGCTCTCCGCTTTTCAAAAGGAAGGCAGAAACCCTGCAAAGAGCCAGGGACTAGAGTGGGAAAAATAAGATAGCATTGCACAGCGAGACCCACGTCATCTTTGTAAGTCTTCAGGGTCAGCTGGGCAAGCCAGGGGCAAACGGCCTGCTTACAGGTCACCCCAAAAAGAAAAGAACAAGCCAAGTTTGGGGGAGCATTTGCTCGTGAGGATGGTGCCACTAGGGAAAGCGAGTCCGCGCAGCAGGCTGCTGGTGTGCCCTGCGAGAAGACCCCTGCTCCGGAGCCGGGGCGCGGGCAGCGTCCTCCCTCGCGGTCAAGGTTAAAATCGTCCTTGGGTGTGGGAGTAGTGTGTGACACAAACATCTCAAGCCATATTTGCACGGTAGGGTTTTGGCCTCAGGAACTCCCAGGGGGTCTTTTGAACAGTTTTATTTTTTGACATTCACCAATGGCTTTGGGCATTGGATAAGGGGGCACTTTTTATTCCACTCCTCCCCCCCCCTCCCACTCCCCATTCTTCACCCATAGATGTGAGTCCGGGCTCTTTTGGAAACCTTATTGGTGATATGTTCTTCCCGAAGGATCTGCAAGCTCAATGCTCCCAGGGCCGGCTGTGAGACATTTGCCTCCAGTGATCCCGGCCTCCCACACCCCCACACCCCCCTCCGCCCCTCCCCGTCCATAGTGACCATAACACCCCCCCCCCCACTGCCCTTGGCGTGGAACCACTAAGGCGCAAACCCGTGGGTTGGGGGGGGGTCCAAGGCGAAGGGATGGCTCCCAAGTCCCTTAGAAAAACCTTCCGAACATTTCGATCGCCTCTCCGTGTCCTCGGACCCTGAAACCCAAGTCAAGCTTTCCTATTTCCTGAGCCCGGGGCAAAAAAGCCCCCTCCCGAGGGGTGGGTCTTCCTTCCTACCTGTTCCGTGGGAGCCAGCCCCGCCCCCGCGCCCCCTCCCTCCTCCCGGGCCTTCGCATTCGGGGCTCCACAGCCGCAGTGCTCCCCCCGCCGCCCCCCACCCTCACTCCTGCGTCTTCCCGAGCTCGCCCCCCTCCCGTTTTCCCAGACTCCCCTCGTGCTTTCGGGTAGCCACCCAAACATCCCCCCTCCCTGCGTCGCTTCCCCCCCGCCCCCGCCCGTCCGCCCGCCGCAGGGGATTCCTGCGGGCCGGGGAGGTGGGAGGGGGGCGCCCTGGGTGGCGCGGGCCGGGATCGCTGCACCGGGACGGCCCGCCGCGCAGGGGCGCTGCCCGCGCGCGCTGCTGCGCCGAGGCCGGGCGCGGGCGCCGCTGCGGCACCGCCGGGGGTGGTGGAGGGGGGGGGGGCGCGGAGAGGGGCGGGCTCGGCCCGGAATGTGGAGACCCGGGCGGGAGCCTCCCGGCGGCGGCGGCGGCCGGGCTGCCGAAGGCTGAGGCTCCATCACGTGTTTTGCTTCCCGGGACTGAGTGAGACGGCGGCGCGGTCGGAGGGGGCCGGCGGGCGCGCGGAGCCAGACGCCGCCGCCGCCGCCGCCGCCGCTTGTTTTGGTTGGGGCTCGGCAACTCCGCGCAGGAGGAGGAGGAGGAGAAGGAGGAGGTGGAGGAGGAGGGAGGGGAGAAGTAACTGCAGAGGCAGAGCCTCTCGGGGAACTGGCGATCCTTCCCAAATCTCCCCCCCCCCGTCCTTCCCTCCCTCCCGCACCCCTACCCTCCCTCCCTGCCCACCGGAGCCAGGGGCAGGGATGAGCCTCCGGTCCCTCCGCACTGCTGTCCCTAGCCTCCCCGGCGGCTCCGTAGCCGTTGGCGTGGAAAAGCCACTTTCCCCGCCCGCCGCGATGGGCCCCGGTGCGGGCTGCAGAGGACGCGTCCGCGGGCGGCGACGGCAGCCGCAGCAGCAGCCGCAGCGCCGCGGTCTCCGCGATTGAGCTGGTATTTGGGCGGCTGGTGGCGGCGGCGGCGGCGGCGGCGGTGTGTGTGTGTGTGTGTGTGTGTGTGTGTGTGTGTGTGTGTGTGGAGGGGGGGGAGCCGCGTGGGGTGGGAGGAGACGGAGGAGGAGGAGGAGAAGGGGGAGGAGGGAGAACCCCGTGCAACGTTGGGACTTGGCAGCCCGCCTCCCCCTGCCCAAGGATATTTAATTTGCCTCGGGAATCGCCTCTTCCAGAGGGGAACTCGGGAGAGAGAAGGCGCGCGCGCGCCTGGAGCCCCCGACCCCGGGCCGCCGCCGTTCCCCGCGCGCGGGACTTGAGCGGGGCAGCCACACCAGATGCGGCTTTGCTCCTTCCTTGGCTGCAGTGGCTGAGACGAGACTTGGATTTTTTTTTTTTTTTTGGAGGGGGAGACCATTTTGGCTGCCTCCACCCCTCCACCCTTCCCCGGGGCACGAAACGCCTTAAAACTCCGGCGGGCTCTCGCTCGCTCGCTCGCTCGCTCTTTTCCCTTTGGCGCAGCCACTGCGATCTCCTTCAGCCTCCTTCCCACCTCCCACCCCCGGCCGCCCTCCGCTTCCCAGTGTGGATTTCGCAGCCGGGACTTTCTGCCGCCTCCAGCCCCGGGTGCATGTGCGGGGCCGCAGCCGGGAGCCACCGCCCCCCCACCGCTCGGTTGTTTTTCGGCGCCGGCCTGTGGTGCCCCCGCCCGGCGGCGGCGGCGGCGGCGGCGGCCGCAGCATGGCGAGCCCTCCGGAGGCCGATGGCTTCTCGGACGTGCGCAAGGTGGGGTACCTGCGCAAACCCAAGAGCATGCACAAGCGTTTCTTCGTGCTGCGGGCGGCCAGCGAGGCCGGGGGCCCGGCGCGCCTGGAGTACTACGAGAACGAGAAGAAGTGGCGGCACAAGTCGAGCGCCCCCAAACGCTCGATCCCCCTCGAGAGCTGCTTTAACATCAACAAGCGGGCCGACTCCAAAAACAAGCACCTGGTGGCTCTCTACACCCGAGACGAGCACTTTGCCATTGCGGCAGATAGCGAGGCCGAGCAAGACAGCTGGTATCAGGCGCTCCTGCTGTTGCACACCCGGGCCAAGGGTCACCACCACGACGGGAGCGCGGGCTCCGGGGCCGGGGGCAGCTGCAGCGGCAGCTCGGGCGTGGGGGAAGCCGGGGAGGATCTGAGCTTCGGAGAGACGCCCCCGGGACCCGCCTTCAAGGAGGTCTGGCAGGTGATCCTGAAACCCAAGGGCCTGGGGCAGACAAAGAACCTGATCGGCATCTACCGCCTCTGCCTGACCAGCAAGACCATCAGCTTCGTGAAGCTCAACTCGGAGGCCGCCGCCGTGGTGCTCCAGCTGATGAACATCCGCCGCTGCGGCCACTCGGAGAACTTCTTCTTCATCGAGGTGGGCCGTTCGGCCGTGACGGGGCCCGGCGAGTTCTGGATGCAGGTGGATGACTCGGTGGTGGCCCAGAACATGCACGAGACCATCCTGGAGGCCATGCGGGCCATGAGCGACGAGTTCCGGCCCCGCAGCAAGAGCCAGTCGTCCTCCAACTGCTCCAACCCCATCAGCGTCCCCCTGCGCCGACACCACCTCAACAACCCCCCGCCCAGCCAGGTGGGGCTGACGCGCCGCTCGCGCACCGAGAGCATCACCGCCACCTCCCCGGCCAGCATGGTGGGCGGGAAGCCGGGCTCCTTCCGCGTGCGCGCCTCCAGCGACGGAGAAGGCACCATGTCCCGCCCGGCCTCGGTGGACGGCAGCCCCGTGAGTCCCAGCATCAACCGGACCCACGCGCACCGCCATCGGGGCAGCTCCCGGCTGCACCCCCCGCTCAACCACAGCCGGTCCATCCCCATGCCCTCTCGGTGCTCCCCGTCGGCCACCAGCCCCGTGAGCCTGTCGTCCAGTAGCACCAGCGGCCACGGCTCCACCTCGGACTGTCTCTTCCCACGGCGATCCAGCGCTTCCGTGTCCGGCTCCCCGAGCGATGGCGGCTTCATCTCTTCCGACGAGTACGGCTCGAGCCCTTGCGACTTCCGCAGTTCGTTCCGCAGCGTCACCCCCGATTCCCTGGGTCACACCCCACCGGCCCGGGGCGAGGAGGAGCTGAGCAACTACATCTGCATGGGTGGCAAGGGGGTCTCCACGCTGGCCGCTCCCAACGGCCACTACGTGCTGTCGCGCGGGGGCAATGGCCACCGCTACCTGCCGGGAGCCGCGGGCCTGGGCACCAGCCCGGCCCTGGCCGTGGACGAGGCCGCCGCCGTCGGGGCTGCGGATCTGGACAATCGGTTCCGGAAGAGAACCCACTCGGCCGGCACGTCCCCCACCATTTCCCACCAGAAGACCCCCTCGCAGTCGTCCACGGAGGAGTACACGGAGATGATGCCCGCCTACCCGCCAGGAGGGGGCAGTGGAGGCCGGCTGCCCGGCTACCGCCACTCGGCCTTCGTGCCCACCCACTCGTACCCCGAAGAAGGGCTGGAGCTGCACCCCTTGGAGCGCCGTGGGAGCCACCAACCCCACCAGCACCCCCGGCCCGACCACCACGCCGCCCTCCACACGGACGACGGCTACATGCCCATGTCCCCGGGGGTGGCCCCGCTGCCCACCGGCCGCAAGGGCACCGGGGACTACATGCCCATGAGCCCCAAGAGCGTGTCTGCCCCCCAGCAGATCATCAACCCCGTCAGACGCCATCCTCAGCGCGTGGACCCCAACGGCTACATGATGATGTCCCCCAGCGGCAGCTGCTCGCCCGACATCGGTGGGGGCGGCGGCGGCGGGGGCGGCGGGGTCAGCGGGAAGCTGTGGACGAATGGGGTCGGGGGTCACCACCCCCACGCCCTGGCGCACCCCAAGCCCCCTGCCGACAGCAGCAGCAGCGGTGGCAAACTCTTGCCTTGCACCGGGGACTACATGAATATGTCCCCCGTGGGCGACTCCAACACCAGCAGCCCCTCCGACGGCTACTACGGCCCCGAGGACAAGCCCGTTCTGTCCTACTACTCATTGCCAAGGTCCTTCAAGCACACCCAGCGCCCCGGGGAGCCGGAGGAGGGTGCCCGCCCCCAGCACCTCCGCCTCTCCTCCAGCTCCGGCCGCCTTCTCTATGCCACCACGGCAGAAGATTCTTCGTCGTCCACCAGCAGCGACAGCCTCGGTGGGGGTTACTGTGGGCCTCGGCCCGAGCCCGGCCTCCCCCATCCCCACCATCCTGTCCTGCAGCCGCATCTACCACGAAAGGTGGACACCGCCGCGCAGACCCACAGCCGCCTGGCCAGACCCACCAGGCTCTCCCTGGGGCACCCCAAGGCCAGCACCTTACCGCGGGCTCGTGAACAGCCGCTGCAGCCCCAGCAGCAGCAGCAGCAGCAGCAGCAGCAGCCTCCAGAGCCCAAGAGCCCAGGGGAATATGTGAATATTGAATTTGGAAGTGAGCAGCCTGGCTACTTCTCTGGCCCCAGGGCTCCACACAGCTCCGGCCTTTCTGTCCGGTGCCCATCCCAGCTTCAGCCAGCTCCCAGAGAAGAGGAGACTGGCACTGAAGAGTACATGAACATGGACCTGGGGCCAGGCCGGAGGGCAGCCTGGCAGGAGAGTGGTGTGGTTGAGGTGGCCAAGGTCGCTGGGCCTGCCCCTCCGGGGGCTGCTAGCGTGTGCAGGCCTACCCGGGCCGTGCCCAGCAGCCGCGGCGATTACATGACCATGCAGATGCGTTGTTCCAGCCAGAGCTACGTGGACACCTCCCCAGTTGCCCCCGTCAGCTACGCTGACATGAGGACCGGCCTTGCTACAGTAGAGGACGCGAGCCTGCCCCGGGCCACGGCCGCTGCTCCCTCTTCCTCCGCAGCCGTGGCCGCCTCTCCCAGTGAGCCTGAAGGAGCAGCCGAGCTGCCTGGGCGGGCTTCCCTGCTGGGGCCTCCACAGGGACCCGGGGCCATCAGCGCCTTTACCAGGGTGAATCTCAGTCCCAACCGCAGCCAGAGTGCCAAAGTGATCCGGGCAGATCCACAAGGATGCCGGAGGAGGCATAGCTCGGAGACCTTCTCCTCCACACCCGCTGCCACCCGGGCGGGCAACACGGTGCCCTTTGCAGCGGGGGCCGCAGTGGGGGGCAGCAGCAGCAGCAGCAGCAGCGAGGAGGTCAAGCGCCACAGCTCTGCCTCCTTTGAGAATGTGTGGCTGAGACCTGGGGAGCTAGGGGGAGGCCCCAAGGAGACTGCCCAAGGGTGCGGGGCCGCCGGGGGTGTGGAGAATGGTCTTAACTACATAGACCTGGATTTGGTCAAGGACTTCAAACAGCGCCCTCCGGAGCGCCCCCCACAGCAGCAGCCTCCCGCACCCCCAAACCCCCATCAGCCCGTGGGCAGCGGTGAGAGCCGCTCTGCCAGCCGCTCCAGTGAGGATTTAAGCACCTATGCCAGCATCAGCTTCCAGAAGCAGCCAGAGGACCGGCAGTAGCGTCACAGCAGGTGCGTTTTCATGGTGTCAGTCAGAAGAGGAACTGCTTTTAACCTTGTGTTGCAATTCTGTGCTTTGACTCTGCCCCCTTCCCAACTCCTTTCCACTGGGTCCTTGGGGAGGAGGTGCTTGCAAGAGGGGAAGGTGGGTGGGAGCCTGTAGATGCTCACCCCACCAAAGCACCAGCCAGCCAGTCAGAGAAACGCATAGGGAAGAAGCACAGGAGGGGGTGTCCCCAGTGAACTACTTAACTGTAGCATTTATAAATCGTGTGTGTGTGTATATATACACACACACACACACACATATATACATATATATTTATATATTCTGATACCAATTCTAAAGTTTGTCGATCTGAACTTTCGATTTGGTATTGAAGTTTACTTTTGACCCTTCTCTTTAGGTCAGCCCCTAGAAGGGACAGTGTTCCAAGAATATTTGTTGTTACAGGGGACTAAACTCTTCAGATCCTTTTCTCAGAGCTCTGAAGGCTGATCTTATCGAGTATGCGCTGTGCATTTTTGTTCTGTGATTTCACAATACCAAGGCAACATAACCAGCAGCAAAAAGATTCAGGAGTAAAAGGTTTTTTTGTGTGGTTGTTTTGTTTTGTTGTGGAATTTAGAGAAAAATGGTAGTTGCTCTCTGATCTCTGAAGAAAGTCATTACACGTGACGTTTTCTTATTCTTGTACCGAGATTTGTGAAACATCGTACCATCTCAGGTATGGCAGCCTTTCTTTAAAAGATAAGCAATAAACTGTGTGCACCTGGGGCCCATTAAGAGTTAAGAGTTGTGGAAGTTCATCCCACTGTGTCTGAGTTGTAGTTGTATTTTCTTGAACTAAGATACCACAGATCTATCACTTGGGAGCTACTGTATCTCTTCTGTAAAATGACAATGAATCCCAGAAAGGAGGTTGCTTTGCTTTGGTTTGCATTGATTGTGTGGGTGAAATTGTACTCTTCACTTTTAGCAGGTTTGTTTTCCTTTAAGTTCAAGAGTAGATGCCTCAGGAATACTGAAAAGTTGACTTCAGGTCTTCTGTCTGTGGCTGTGGCTATATGAAAAATGGAAAACAGTTGTAATAGGAAATGAGCCTGCCCCTCATTCTGTGTTCTGTGAGCCTGTTTTCTGGTGGTCATCATTGTGGGTAGAAGAGAGGCGTGTAGTCATCAAATAATGTGATGAGCTGGCAATGAGGAGTTTGAAACATTTGGAAACACTTTATTCTCACAAACTGACTACCTTGGGGATTTTATGTATTCTTCATAGAGGAGCCTTTAAGAGCATTTGTACTTCTTAATAGGTGCCCATTCATTAGATGTAGCCTTGAGTTTCTATCCATAGGAAATAATAACACACACTACATATGTGTATCATGTGGCCATTGTCTCTTTGATTCTGTGTTCAGCACTCCATCATTTTCTGTTTTGTAAAAACCAGAAAAAAGTACCTGAAGACTAACACTAAGAATTTTGGTGATCTATTATAATAAGCATATCTTTGATCAGTATTTATTGCAACATTTATTTTCACTATTTGCTTAAAAACAGATGTGATTGTATATACTGTAACATGCAATTTTTGATTATTTCAAATGTTTTTGGAAGTTGCAATCCCTGGGACACTGTAAACATTTGTTAACTGCTTCATTTACAAAGTCAATTCAAAGTAAAGAAATGTAGCAGAGTTAAAATTTTGGCTTTAAAGGAGATACAAAAAAGATACACATTAAGCTTTTCTCACTTGTTTTCTTAGTTTGTATAGGTTTCTTTTTATAGAGTACAATAAGTGTGTTTGGTCTGAACAAACAAGGCAGATGACCAATGGCACATTTTAAAAAGAGATTTAAAAGAAAAAAGAAAAACCCTCCTCAAATAGAGGACACACTGAAAAACAAAACATAAAAAGTTAAATCCCCAATCTTCTACTCTTGACTTTCTTAGATTAAATATATTCTACAAAAAAAAATCATAGAATCATACTCTTAATCCAGGAGTAGATAATAGGCCACATTTTGACAGAGCTGTGCCAGCAATATATTCTAAAATATGTATTTGTAAGATGTAAAGCATCTGTGATTTAAGTGGGCACTAAATGCAATCTAGTATATCTGCATCCTCAATTCTCCTTTCTTGACTTTGTCCTGTTGCATTTAAAGATGTTATTGCATAGTCAATCTTAAGAAACAGACATCAGACCTGCTCAGGGTGAGGGCAGGAGTTTGTAGTTCTTTGCCTGGCTTCCTCCCAATTGCTATCTTTGCCATTCGCATTTCTCAAGTAATACCTGAAGCACGGTGAGAGGTGTCTGCTCTTTCTTTCTGGCCCCCTTTTGAAGCATCCCTGCTTATTTTCAACTGTCTACCAAAAGAGCATTTGTAAAACATTCCACTCAGGTGCTCAGGCAGGACTTACGAGATCCTTTTCTGTTTCTCTTTCCCATGTCTGGTGTGTTCTACAACTTCTGCCCTACTTATTATTTTTGTGCTACTGCTTTTCTGCCATTTCTTCCCTTTGTTCCCCACCATCCCCGCATTGCTTCTCCCTCCTCCCCCTTTTCAGAATTTCACAGGGTGGAACTTGTGGCCTGTTCTCTGCAGAGGCTCCATTGAGCCCATGAAGAAGGCCAAAAAGAACCCTTAAACTTAGGATAGCAGCCCAGCTACTTTTAGTCAGCATCTACTTCTGGATTTGTCACAGAGGCTGAGCACACAAGAACTGGCTTCACAAAGATGCAGACCCCAGCCAGCCCTTTGGGGTTCAGTTATTTTGGTTTTTGTCATTCTTTTGTTATGACCCCCTTAAAATGATTTTGCCCTCTCCCTGCCTGAGTTCAAGTATTCCCTACCTCTAGCATCATGCCCCCTTCCCCCTCCCCCCTCCCACGCCACTCTCTCCTCTGCCTGGTGGCCTTTTTATCTGGCTTTGCCCCTGGCACTTTCCCTTTTGCCAGGGTCACCTCCGCTTCCTGCATTCCTCCCTCTTTATTTGGCTCTTGGCTGCTCCTCCCTCCTCCTACCCCCTCTTGCTAGGGGTGGGGGTGAGGCTAGCCGAGAGGCCGCCCTCCGGTCTCCCGCCCCTGCCTGCCGGTCTGAGGTCGGTTGTTGGGGGCAACCGGGCCCCTTCCCAGGCCACGTGGTTGGCAGTGTCAAAAGAGCGCTCCCCCCTCTCCGGGACGGCTGTGTGGCCACTGGCTCTGGGCGGGCGGGGCGGTCTTGTTGATTGGCCCCTGCCAGAGCCAATCAGCATGAGGAATGGCGGGGAGGGCGGGGCTCAGGGCCGCATCCCCGGGCCACGTGCCTCCACCCCCCACTCCCGAGCGCCTCTCCTGGCACCACCCTCGCTGTTGACCCGAATCCTTCCCGCTCCCCAGATCCCCCCTGGCGCCCCGGGCCTCCCGCACCCGGCGGGCCTCCCCACCCACCGGGATGAGGCGCGCCGGCACCCGAATGGCAAGAATGAGAACGGCCGCGGCGCTGGCAGAGCGAGGCCCGGAAACGCGCGCTTCCTCTTATTTTTAATTGAGAAAAATGCGGCTGTGACCATGTGACGCGCCCCATTTTGTTTCCGTCCTCTCTTTACTATGGTTTACTACGAAGCCGCGTTCCCTGGCCTTCCCGCCTGGGGTCTGTGAGCTGGAGCCCGGGGCAGCGCGAGGGGCGGGCGCAGGGGTGGGCTCCGGGCGCCCCGGCTGGCGCGGTCTGGGGGTCACCCGGGGGCGGGAGGGGGGCGGGGGGGGGGGGAGAGAACCGGCCGGCCTTGAACTCTGTCTGACGCTGTAGACTGGCTTGGACACCTCTAGTTGGCAAAATGTAGCAGATCTGGAGGTGCTCAGTGTGCCCCTTCCCCAGAATTGAAGATTTGAAGGAAATGCTGCTCGGTTTGATTCTCAAAATTCAGATTTGCTTTTGACCTGTGACCTCCCACGAGGGCAACTTGATTTTGTAAAGCTAGCTTGCTGGGTTTGCATTGCTTCTGGCACATAAGAAAACCGAACGAGAAAAATCGTATGTGGCATAGGAAGGTATTCAGATTTGTTCTTCGTAAAATCAAGAAATGCTTCAAGTATTTTCTGCTCCCCTGACCCCTCAAATAAGGGTCTTCATTAGCCAGCATCTCTCTATTACTCTCATTACTGCCCCCTCCCCCTTCCTCCCCCAGGACCCGGAACAATGCTTCCTGGCAGTGAGAGCTAGTTTCTCTGTTGTTCCAGAATGTTTTGATTTTTTTTTCTTTTATTTTCTAAAGACTTGGGGGAATTAAACCAAGGGCTTTGCTTGTGCTAGGCTAGTGCTCTGTAACTGAGTGACATCCCTAGACATCTCATTCTAGCATTCTCTGGAAATCTAACAGTCTTATTACTTTGTACTGTTGTTCAAGTATCTTTTTCTGTTCAAAAATACATCCATAAACATTCCCAAATCTCATAATCATGTATCTGAATGCCCTCTAAATAAAAAAATGTCTTCAATATTGCCTTGCACGAAGAGAATTGGGTTCCGAAAGGGCATACAACTTATTTTTTTCTCTTTTAGTTTATCAGAATTCCTGGAAAATAGTGTTGTACTATCTTGAATGGTGATGCAATGGAAAAGCAGCTCCTGGGAGTGAGAACTGAGGTTCTAACAGAGCTTGTGTCCTTTACTAGTGGGGTGACCTTGAGAAAAATCAGTAAATTTCCCTGAACCTATTTCTTTACCAGTAACTGAGAATTTTGTTCTACATCATTTTAACCTCCTTTGCAGCTCTAAACATAGGAATGTTTTGGAGCAAATGACTGATACTCTTTAATAGGTCAGTTATAATGAGGATTCTTTCTGAAGAGGTCATCTATGGACTGGGCCCATAATAAAGTATATTGGAATAGCCTGTTCTCTCTTTTTCTACCCCTTACATCAGACATTCTTTATGGACAGGTGGAGGACTGGATAGAAGATACAGTCTGTTTTAGGCCTGATTTAACCTTTCTTATTTGGAGGAGGGTATTTTCTAGTTTCAACAGACTTAAATCCTCTTAATTGTATCACTCTAAAAATGTTAAACTATCTCTAGACTGGCTTTTATTTTCTCCCCGTCCCATTTAAAAATAAATAAATAAACAAAACATATGGGGGAAAGCAAGCCTCTTGCTGCTTCCTCTTCCCCAAGGTCAGCTGTCCCAAGCAGCATCTTACCTCCTAGGGAAGGCCCAGCTAGAACTAAAACATGCTTACTCTTTTGGGATTCACTTATGGGGAGTCTGTGTATGGTTTTATGCCACCAGAATTCTCCTGTGAGACAGTCTCTTAAGTGGGTAGAAAAGAAATCTGAGAAGCCAGTGGGGAACTATGCAAAGTCTTCCACTATTTTTGTTGTTGTTGTTGCTTTATTTTTCTTGGCTAGGTGAGTGAAACAGCTCAATACTTCTCTTGTTAGCAAAATTTGTATTATCTACTGTGTGTGTGTGTATGTGTGTGTGTGTGTGTGTGTGTACACTTTAGGATTTTGGATTAGCTAGTTGAGCTATAGGTTTTCTGTTTGACTGACCCAGTATCATCTTGGTTATATATGTTCAGAAGTTCCTACAATTGTTTTCACAGCATACTTAGAATGAATGGTCTGTAAACTTCATCATTCAGAACTCTGGTCACTTCTGCTTTTATCCATCCTCCAACTATATTCTGTTTCTTAGCTGAAGAGTATGCAAATGGCTCCTTTTATTTTAATGAATTGGTAATTTAGTATAATGGAACACTTCAAGGTTCTGTTTTGTTTTGTTTTAAAGCCATTTCCTCAATTATTTCCTCATGTTAGAGCGTTATTGGAAATTGTATTCAAGGAAAATAGCTTCTTGTGAAATTGTGTTCAAGTCAGTTTCTCTGTAAGATTCTGAAACTTTTTCTTATACTAATATTTTTTATTTTTGGCTTTGGAAATAATAGTACCCTTTCACATTTGTAATTATGTGTTTGAATTGTTATTTCATTGCCTTCTGAATCTGTAGGCTGACTTTAAAAACTCTTTAAAATGTTATTATTGAAACATGTTTAGTGGGTATAATCACATCGAGCTTTAACTCAGTAAAATTATGTTTTAATGTTAGTATGTTATGATTATAGTACACTTTCCACGAAATAGTTTAAAAAGCAATTGTAAGGTTTTTCAAATTATAGTCTAGTCAGTATCATCTATTTGCTTCTATTCTTGTTTCACATTATGGAAATGGTGGTATCTTTCCTGATCTTAATTCACAGAAAAAGGGGAAGATGGATTGGATACAAGTAGAAGGCATTGTCATCTATGGTAAAAGGACATTTTCCATTTTAATAATATTCTTGCTGCAGGGTCTGCTGTAATCTACTTGTTAAAATAAATTTGGTTGGATAAATGTCATTTGTGCTTTTTCAATGAGTCAGTGATCATTGAATAATAGGGTTTTTAAAACGACATGTTGGTGTCTTCCCTTTTCAGTCCGTCTTGTTTTTTTTTTCACTCCTAATGTCAGGAAAGTAGATATTTGGATCAGTCTACAATTTTAGATGTGTTTTTCTTAAAGTGAGAGATTATGTGGTTTTATTACCCTACCTTGAATTCTTTATTGAATAAGCTCAGGCATAGTCACTGTTTTCCTATAGACCATCCCATGTATTTTTTTTTAAAACCACGTTACATAAATACTTCCCCGACCCCCACCCCTCCTTTGCTTTTTTTTACAAAATAAAATACTTCGAAGGGAATTCTCTGGTTCTCTTTGACATCAATTGCTGAACGATATCACTTAATCTTGAGAACTTGACAGCTTTGTTGCTGACATGATCATAGAAACATTATTATTCATTATTCATATATATATATATAGTATTGTAATTAAATTATATTTTTCACAGTAAGTCATAATTTTGTGAAACATCCCTGGTGTAGTCTTAGAACTTCTCGTTTCCCAACTCTAACATAAATTATCCATCTTTGGCCTAACAGGCCCCAGCCTACTTGGTCTTCCTTTCTTCTGTTTTTTCCTCAGTTCCCATGACTGCGAACTATTATGATCTGGATTGTACATGATTTGTTGAAAGAGGATGAGGGTAGGTAGGTGACAGTAGAGATAGAGAAAAAAAGAAAGAATAAGACTAAGGGAAAAATTGTAAATGTAGTTACCAGACGGACATCTTATGGCGCAAGTGGTTGGGTAAAAAAAAATCAAGATTCCTGAAAATCAACATATATAGGACAGACATACCATCCTACCTAAAACCTTTAGACTTTAAATCCATTCTAACCATATTTCTTGCCTGACAACATCTACCACCAAACATCTGACAAGGCTGTTGAAACTCACTCCTCCTTTGGAAGAATGGCCATCTTCTGACAAGAAGCCAGCAAACATAATACTGGCAAGAAGACAGCAATAGAAAAGTACTGTTGTATTGTATGCAAGTGAAAGAGGCAGGAAAGGTCCCATCATTAAATACATAGCACTTGTTATGGATTGATTGGTGTTAGGAAAGGTGGAACTTACAAAAGAAATTTTAGCTTTTCTTTCTGCCTTAGTTTTATTGGTAAGGGACTTTTTTCCTCTTTGGGTAGGAATTTTATTTTCAGTGGGATTGGCGTAGCCCTTTTAACTATGCTTGCTTCAGGCTGGCTAGATAATCTGAGATTTTGCCATTGTTTGCTCGTTTTCTTACTTGGTTTCAATGACATGTGGTCATACTTGTTTTGAAGCTTACAACATTTTCTTTGAGAAATGTGAACAAAGCATATTTTTTTATACTACTAAGTTTTATAGTACCTTTCTGGGTTTATTCACACTACTGAAAAATGTAGGTGATACATGGATACACTAAGTTTCAAGTCTTTTTAAAGGTATAGAGTGAAAAATAAAGCTCCCTCTCACCCATGCACCTCATCTTCTGTTTGCAGAGACCATCTTCCTTGCTGACTTTGTTTATTTTTCAAAAATTGCATTGCCTGAACAGTGTGTGTGTGTGTGTGTGTGTGTGTGTGTGTGTGTGTGTACTTGGGCGTGAACTCAGGGTCTGGAGCTCCCCTTGTCTTTTTTTGCTCATAAATGGTGTCCCACCACTTGAATCATGCCTCCATATCCAGCTTTATTCTGGTTAATTAGAGATACAAGTCTCACAGATTTGTGTGTCTAGACTGCCTTTGTACTGTAATCCTCAGACCTCAGCCTCCTGAGGATCTAGGATTATGTAGTAGCCACTGGTGCTGACTTGCCTGTACATTTTAAAGCTTAATAACAGAAAGCTGGTTAAATTCCCAACTGCCCAAAGACATTGGTGGAAGTATAGGCTCAGATTTCAAATTCTGACACGAAAGGAACACAGAAGGCAATTTACTCCATGTAACAGATGCTCTTTTTTACTAAAAAGGAAAAAGAAAAGCATTCCTTACTTTCCATACCTTCTGGTGAATCCCTAGATTAAAAAAGATATAGCCTAGTAAAGGAGGTGAACGAGCTTTACAACGTTGGTGGGGGGGGGAGGAGAAGGATTGGGATTAGGGGGGGGGAGGCTGGGAAGGGATGTGAAGGGTAAACAAAGGAGGAGGCTGCAATGCTTGGTAAGAAATGTACGCATTATCCTGCCCATGTAACTGTAACTCCTCTGTACAGTATGTTCACAAATAAAATTAAATTAAATTAAAAAAAAAAAAGAAATAATCTGCTTTTGCAAGATTGAAGTATCTTTGCAAGTAAAGTAGGCAAAAGCATCTTAGGTTTTCTAACACAAACATTTTTTAAATATCATTTTATTTTCTTCTGTTCACTTGCCTGGCAGTATTCAAGTACCTCCCTACCTCTTTGACTGAATGAATAACTCACTCTTAATATGATGTAGGAATGTAGTAGGATTAAATATAAAGATTTGGGTCCTTTTGAAGACCCTTTTTGAAGACTTTCTAGATATCAAAGGCATATATTTTTGAGAGTTCAAATGACTTACAGTATAGTATTTATTGGAATTTGTCTTTTACCATTTCAAATTCTGGGAGGGGTTTGTTTTAAACAAAAGATTGCATACAAATACTTCAAGAAATTCCTATACTTGAGTGATCTTTCCCTGCTCATTATCTCCAAAGTTATTAACTTTGGAATTTAGAGAATCTATCCTTTCTTCAAAGGGAGTAGTGGGATAATTTCTAATTTGAACCAGAGATGAAACTTCCCTAGTGGTCAAAACACATGCATGACCTGTACCCGCCTCTTTTCCTCTGATCTTAAGGGAGGCTATAAAGAGAAGGAGTCTGCTTCTGGACAAAATGGGAACTTTCAGGAATATTCTTCAAGATAAAATTTATATCTTTATAAACACAGTTTGATCTTCTTCTTTTTGCTTTTAGACTCATAGCAATAGCATCAGTATTCTTCTAATCACGAAGTGAGGAGAAATGAAATCCCTCAACATGAAGAAACCTTTTAAAAGGAATCTTGTATATGGAGCTGTCTAGTTTCTTTGGTATTTGTATCATTTCACTTTGGAAATGTAAAAACACCCCAGTCCTAAGTGTTTTAAAACACTGGTCATTTCTTAGATCATAGATCTGTGGGCTGGTCATTTGGACTGGGTTTTGCTGGGCAGCTCTTGGGGCTGGTCTCACTGTACTGGCTGGAGGCTGGAGGTAGAGGCTGGCTGCCCTTACTCATCTGTCTAGGGGATGGTGCTAGCTGTCCCATGGCACTTGCTAATGCCTGGGCTCTATAGTCCTTACAGGTTAGCCATGGTTTCACATGGTATTGAGTGCATTTCCAGTAAGACCGGTGAAACAATGAGCAAATAAATACCTTTAAACCTCTGTTTCCATCACATTTGCTATTACCCTGTTAGCTAAGGCACAAGGCACGATGCCCCATTTCAAGGGGCATAAGCTAAGCTTTTGTGACTTACTGCATGCAGTATGTAAGTACATTTCTAAATGTCATTCTTTTTGTCTTCATTAACACACTTATCAGTTACATGTTGAACATTTAGAATAGAATTATTCTTGGATATTATAATATTTGGTCCTACTTTGGGGTGGAAATATTTGTCATATTAGAATAGAGTTCTCTCATCTTTATTTTCCTTTTGAAAACATGAACAATTGTATTCTCTTACATAAGTCTTTACTGAGTTCCTTCAGTGAGTTAGGCTGTGGAGACTGAAATAGGCATGTCCTTGACATTTCGTAGAATGCAAAGAAAAAACAAGTAAATAAATATGTTACTATAAAAGAGACAAAATCAAGGTGTTAGGAAGAGACTAGTAGGAATTACTTTTAAATGCAGGGGTAGAAAGCAATTTGAGAAGATAGTAGAGTAGATGATACAGTTATAGCATTCAAGTTTTGTTGTTTTTTTTTTGGGGGGGGATCCAGTCATGGGGCCTGAACTCTGGGCCTGGGCGCTGTCCCTGAGCTCTTCAGCTCAAGGCTAGCACTCTACCACTTGAGCCACACCGCCACTTCCGGCTTTTTTTCTTTTTGCTTATGTGGTGCTGAGGAATCGAACCCAGGGCCTCAGGCATGCAAGGCAAGTACTCTACCACTGAGCCACCTTCCCAGCCCCTAGCATTCAAGTTTGTGAAGAAGAGCCAGATATTGTTACGTTTCATGTTCCGTGGGTGAGATTTTGGATGGTATCTTTCCAAGAGTTGGTCATCGCCCTTGAACATGCCTCCTATTGGATGAATGCAGGCTGAAAGGTCCTCTCACAGAAAGTCGTAAAAAGAGGACTGCTTCAGTTTCTAATAGAGGAGGCTGTTGTCTTAGCGTCTGGTGCTATTAGTAGTTGGTGCAAAGATGATGGCTATCTGTCAGAGATTCCTTCTGAAGTAGAAGAGACGGTTACACTTTCTGATAACCCTCAGGTAGATTACAGAGGACTAGAGAGTAGTTAGGGTACTGGAAGGGGACCCAGAGCCAGTGGGCATCTTCCCAATGACCCTTCACTAATGATTGCTGCTCCCTACCTACTCCATCACAAACTAGGATAGATAATAACTGACTGTGAGGAGAATCAGGGAGTCTGAGACTTTTCAATGGTGTGGAATAACTTGCCCCACTTGATTGCAGACATTGGTAACTGAGAGTTGCTGATGAATGAGAAGCAAACACACCTGGTTTGCAATACCTCACTCAAAATGAGTACTTGCCCAACTCTCCTCTCAGCTGCTATTTACATTTTTCTTTCTTTCTTTTTTTTTTTTTTTTACCAGAATTGCTAATGCCTTAAATCCTCTTGAGGTTATACAACAGAACAAAATGGGATGCTGTATAAAATGCATTGTGGTGGCGGGAGGAGGTGGAGGCCCTAAAGTTTTATGTGGAGTTAGTTGTGCATGGTGGTATTTATATGGTGATCTTAGCAGCAACCATCTACCCAGCCCTCCTGTCCCTCCCTCACTTGCCCATCTACCCCCCTTCCCAATTCCAGCGCACTCTTTGAACCACAGCTCAACAATGACTTCCTTTCAAAGCTGATTCTATTCCCCTTGGTTACATTAAGGAATATAAATATTCCAGTTTTAAAAGAGTGGGTAATGAAAATAATTTCTGAAAATACTACATGGGTTGAGAATCCTGAGATACAATCCTGAGAGTATAATCAAATTTTCCCTTTTGCCTGAAGTGTGTGTGTGTGTGTGTGTGTGTGTGTGTATGAGAGAGAGAGAGAGAGAGAGACAGACAGACAGACAGACAGACAGACAGACAGACAGACAGAGGCAGAGAAACAATATGAATGTGTTGAGGACTAGGGGTGGGGAGGAAACTACTACAGTCCAATAAAAAGATTACATTCCTAAAACTAAGCTTTAAAAATAGTTTGCAGCTTTAGCATTTGGTCCTTCACAAGTCCCTACAAGGGACGACCGTCTCAAAGTGTGCAGGCTTGTTGTTTCTCGGGCCTTTGAACTGGGTGAAGAATGTGTCTCAAAATGGGAAAAATGAATGGCTGGTGCTTTTAGCCTGCAGCCTGAGACTTGCTGGAGGAATGTCATTGTGTCTTCAAAGCCTGCTTCCCACCACGCTGCATTAGATGGCTCTTGGAAAGCGTCTTTGCATTATCAAGGACACAACAAAAACCCATGCCACCCAATTCGATCTAATTCACTGGCTCCTTTTAGGTGGATTTCGAATTAATGTGTCTCATCTCTCAGAAAAGAGTCCCATTTTGCTCCCTTTCTACTCCTATTGATAGGATTTGCTGTCATTCCATAGATCAGGAATCTTCAGGATTTTTTTTTTTCTTTTCTTTTAGTGTCATGGAGCACATTATAGAAAAAAAAGAATAGTGACAGAAGGAGGTTAGGAAGATGTTTTTGTTCTGAGGAATTCTCAAATTCCAAAGACTTGTCAGCACAATCAACATTATGTTTACTAAATGTAAGTTTATTTAGATGATCAGAAAAATACCTAACTATTTCATTTGCTTGGTTCAAGTATACATATCCCTGCTTTTTCTTTCAGAAAGTCCTCTTCTCCAAGTATGATGATGACAATCTGTCCTTGCTTTGGTTACATGCATTTTGTTTTCCTAGCTGAAAATTTTGAGCTATTTGAGAATACAGGCCTTATGTAGCAGTTTGGGGAGGAACCTTTGAATCTCAAAGACTTTAAGAAAGTCTTTAAGAAAGACTTTAAGAAAGTCTCCAAAGTGGATGTATTTTGAGTACCCTCAACCATTTCATTCATCCAATGTTATGTAGCAGTTTGGGGAGGAACCTTTGAATCTCAAAGACTTTAAGAAAGTCTTTAAGAAAGACTTTAAGAAAGTCTCCAAAGTGGATGTATTTTGAGTATCCGCAACCATTTCATTCATCCAATGTTTTAAAAATTAAATTCAGATGTATCTAATGGTAGGCAAAAGTAAAAGAATCCTGTGATCCTAGGTATGGATAGAAAAACTTGGGTGAAAGAAATTACACTGTTGCCATTCCTGTATCTGAAATTGCAGTGTATATTAAAGTCTTGAAGACTTCCTCTGTTCCCTCCAGACCAGTCGTTGGAAGACTGACAGAAACTTTGCATTGTTTTGACAGGATTTACTTCTCTGCTTCCAACAGTAGCTCATCAACTTTTGTTCTATTAATATAGTTCTTCTGATGTTAATTGTAGCTTACTGATCTAGGTCAGCACATAGCATTTTCACTGAGGTTTAAGATATCAAAAGCAATGAGAAAATTATTTGAAAACTAACATATGAGACTTACCTCTGTTTTAAGGTAGAGGACAGTTACTAAGTTGCTAATCCATAATGCCTTCTCCTAACATGTCCCTCTTCTTCTATTTCTCTCCTGTTGTTAATAAGCCCCTTTACTAAGATTTATGGCAAAGACCTCTGAAAAGGAATTAAATTTAAGTGAGACCATTTGGCCAGTGTGGTACTCTGCTGCCATGTTGACCCTGCCCCAGGACATTGAGTCCCTCAGTTTCCAAACATTCATTTCAACATGTGCTTGAAAAGGGCTATTTTGATGTCAAAATAATAGAATGCATACTCGAAACTAGTTGTGAGCGATTATAGCGATTCTTCTAAAATATGATTTGACAGCTGGACATCAGTGGTTCATGCCTATAATCTTAGCTACCCAGGAGGCTAGATGGGAGGATCCTGGTTCAAAGCCAGCTGGGGCAGGAAAGTCCTTGAGACTCTAATCTGCAATAACTCCCAGAAAACAGCAAGTGGCCCTGTGGATCAATGTGGTAGAGTGGTAGCTTTAGAGAAAAGCTCAGGGACAACACCCATGTGTGACTTCAAGCCCCATGACTGGAAATATATATATGTTTCCAATAATATATATATATGTATGTATGATTTAACATATCAAACATTGAGATAAAACCTAGAATCCAAGCAACTTTACATATAGCTACAAAATATTACATTTTTCTTTTCTTTTTTTCTTTTTGTCAGTTATGGGGCTTGAACTCTGGGCCTGGGCGCTGTCCCTCAGCTCTTCAGCTCAAGGCTAGCACTCTACCACTTGAGCCACAGCGCCACTTCCTGTTTTCTGGTAGCTAATTGGAGATAAGAGTCTCATGGACTTACCACTTGAGCCACAGCGCCACTTCCTGTTTTCTGGTAGCTAATTGGAGATAAGAGTCTCATGGACTTTCCTGCCTGCCTGGCTTTGAATTTCGATCCTCAGATCTCAGCCTCCTGAGTAGCTAGGATTACAGGCATGAGCCACCAGTACCTGGACAAAGTATTAAATTTTTTAATATAAAATTCCTCAACTACCTGAGTTCTGTAATATGAATATACTCATATATAATAGTAGGGACTCAGTTTTATTGGTCCTTTGACATGTATAGTCTTTCAAGTGTAGATTTGGTGCTCAGTTAGGCTGTTACTGTCTCTGTGAACATGGTTGTTGAAGTTTGAATGGATGGTAGAATGAGTCTGGCATCTGGTAAACACTACCTGTTGCATCTAGATACTGAATGAATGAATGGAAAGTTGTATACTTGATATCCTTAGAAAACCTCCTTTTGTCTGTGCATAAGTACTTCCTTGTTGCTGCTTGTGCTTCTGGTTCCTCAGATTTGATTAAGTTTATCTGGTAGTTCTCAAAGAAAACAGTCATATTTTCCCGGTGTAATAAAGCATGGCAGTAAAAGGAAGTGAGAACTGAAGTTGATATGTATCTGCCTGAGAGGTATTGGCTTAGGGGGAAAATCTGCAACAGCTGGCTATGAGAAAAGGGTGTTAGGGTTGTGTGATACTGTTAGGAGTCCACCAGTGTGTATTGGCTCGTGTGTGTGTGTGTGTGTGTGTGTGTGTGTGTGTGTGTGTCTGTATCTGTGTCTTTGTGTGTGTAGTGTCATGAACCATAGTTTATGTTGCAGTATTCAAGCTAGTGATTTTACTAACACAAGTTTCCTTTTTGCAACTGTAAGCAAAACTTAGTAATATGTATATACCAATTGTTCTTTTTGAAAACTTTGTTTAAAAATTCTGTGAGAAAAGCAGTTTGCTTTTCTCTCTGTGTCTTTCTAGTACAAATGTTTGGTAGGAAAAGACTAATATCTTGAAACTGCTCTTATATAAGAAGCTCTTATTTTGACATGACTGTGTATTTTGCAAGTACAGATCTTCAAGTATATTCTTGTTAAAGCCATACATCACTAGAGGAAATCCTGCAATTTGGAGGTTACTTTTATAGTGGATAACAGCTTTTATGGTGGGAAATTCTTTCTTAGCTAACTTAACTCCATTCTCATGTGAAGGCATTGCATGCCGTCTTGGTTTTTCGGTAGTGGCAAAAATTGATGGCTCCTAACATCTGGAAGAATTCAAGTCTGTATTGTATTTTTACCAGAAGCTGTAAATGTACAAAGTAAAGATATGCTATTTTAGGTCCTAAAATAAATTTAAAAAATAAAACCTGGTGAACAGTTGTAAATATGTAGAAGATAAGATGGGAACTCATGATATGTTGGTGCTACTATTTGTCAGTTTTCTACAAAGGGAAGTAAGGCTAGAAATGAATTTAAATAGAACTTCTAAGAAGAAATTATTTGTAAATACTTCATAATTGTTCAGGAAATGATAATTAACAGAATGATATTCTGGATTTCAAATATAAAGCATAACATATATTCATTTGCTGCTACTGAATTACAGATCAGTTTCTTTAGGGGCAAAAATGTACATTCCTTCAACTTTTCTGTGAAAAGCAATAATTCCTTAAATAACCTACAATTTAAAGTTTAATAAAAGTTTAATGTTTGATACATTATATTTTATATTCTCCAATTTAAGAAAATGTTTGATAACCATTTAGAAAGCAGATCATACAAATACTTAGAGTTGGCTAAACTTTTTTTTATCACTTATTTTAACTTGATATCATTCATTTAAAAAGGGTACAGTATTTTAAAACATTTTTTTTTGTTGTTGGTCATGGGGCTGGGCCTGAACGTTGTCCCTCAGCTCTTTAGATCAAGGTGAGTGCTCTACCACTTGAGCCACAGCGCCACTTCCAGTTTTCTGGTGGTTAATTGGAGATAAGAGTCTCACAGACTTGCCTGCCCCGGCTGGCTTTGAACTGCAAACCTTAGCTCTCAGCCTCCTGAGTAGCTAGGATTATAGGCATGAGTCACCAGCGCCCGGCTTTGTACCATATTATTGTAAGGGTGGTACAGATTTTCTCTCCTCTTCACAATTAATGAACCAGTTTGACATATTCTTGTTAACTTATTTATGCTATATTCAGATTCCTTCAATGTTGCCTCTCCTGATTTTGTTTGTTTGCTTTTACTCTTGGTGCACCCTCACCACATTGCATTTAGTCTTCAGGTCTCCGTAGGGTTCTCTGATTTTGAAAATTGAGAGTACTGGTGAGATATTTTGTAGAATGTCCCGACTTGCCGTTTGGTGACGTCTTTTCTCATAATTAGCCTGGCGCAATGCACTTTGGGGACACAGATCACAAGGGTGAAGTGCCATTTCATCTCATCACATCAAGGATGCGAGTGACCAACATGAATCATTAGTGTTGGTGTTGACCCTGATCACCTGGATGCCGGCACATCAGGCAGGTTTTTCCACAGTAAAGTTCCTTCTGGAAGGAAGTCATTGGATGCAACCCAGACTTCAAAAGTGCATGCCTGTAATACCAGCTACTGGGCAGGCAGAGGCAGGAGGATGGAGAGCCAATGGAACAAAGCTAGCAAGATCCTATCTCAAAAGGAAAATACAAAACAAGAGATAGGATATGACTAAATGGGTATGACATTTGCATATCATTCTCAAGGCTTCAGTTTCTTAGCCTCCACCAAAAAAAGAGTAGTTATCAGTACATATGTATGTGTATGTATATATACATACATGGAATATATCTTATATTTTATAATACATCTACATACATAATCCAGATGTGTATATATGATATGCATATAGGTAATGTATACATATATGCATTCTTTTGTATTTTCTACCTTTGGCAATCACTGATCTGTTGATTGTTTCTATATAATTTGGAAACATTCTCATGTGTCTCTTTACCAAGTTGTGTTCTTTAGCAATATGCACTTAAGATTTGTACTGCATTTTTTTGTGGCTTGATAAGTCTTTTATTTTATTACTGATTACTACTCTTGAATGTGTGTACATATAAAACCCACTGGCCTTTTATATTTTCTTTTATGTGTGTTTGAAGATCTTTGTGAAGTCTGCTCTCAGTTTTCCCTTTATATTAATCATTCTTAAGTTGTTCCCAGCATTCTTATTTCTTAAGCCTTCAATTTTGTGGTTGATTCCAAAAACCTACAAAGTTTTCCTCATCTTTTTCCTTCCCAGAATGTCCAACATTCTGTAGTTGAGTAATTCAGACCAGACCAGCATACTGTTAGAGATTGACTTCTACTTGCTTATGTTCTCTCCATTTTATTCTCTTCCATATCAGAATTTATTTGGTCAAGGAGAGCCAAACATTATAGATATTTGTACCATTTTTGAGCCTCTGTGATCCTTAGGGAATCCAGGCAAAATTCCTTCAGAACTGTGGATGGGGGGGAGTCATAAATGCACACAAAAGAAAACGATAAAAACCCCAAGACATTTATGCTCTCGGTAGTGCCATTCCATTCACCATTTAAAAAACAGATAGTAATTTATCTATCTATCTATCTATCTATCTATCTATCTATCTATCTATCTATCTATCTATCTATCTGTCTATCTGTCTGTCTGTCTGTCTGCCTATCTGTCTATCTATCTCTGTCTCAGTCTCTCTTCTTTTCTCTCTGAAATTGTGTAAGCTTGTTAGTAATTCTAGCAATAAAATTCTTGACATAGTAGATCATACAAATTATGGTAAGACATCTCTTATATGTGTGTTTAAGTGTGTGTGTGTTTGTGCCTGTGTGAAATAGAAACAGAGTGGCAGAGAGACATACATACAGGGAGAGAGAGAGAGAGAAAGAGAGAGTTCTCCATGTGACTTGTTGCTACAGAGAGCCGAGAAAACATTCATTTTCACCAAAATGAATCTTGGTGCAATGACAGTTGTTCCTAAAACTGTTTAAATATTAACTGACCTGAAACAAACCTTATGTACCTTTGTGAACCACATACTAAAAATAGGAATATGTATCTGCTAATAATCTTTACTTCAAAGTTTCCAGAAACTCCACATAGAGTCCCAGAGGTCATCAGCTGCAGACGCTTATGAAGCCATTTCTGTGACTGCCTCATTTTACACATTCCCTTGTGTCACCAAAGTCTAGGAGGCATTGGTATTACTGGGCTATATTTACATTTAGAGTGTTGCCAATTCTCCAGAGTACATAAGCTGGGCTATTTATGAAGCAAATTCAGCTGGCAGCTGTAGATGAGAGGTGCTATTTTGGGAGGCATCCTAAATGTAAGGTTCTGTGGTGAAAAAACTTTGGTGTCTTCCAGATAAAAATACTTACAGCAGGAAGCAGTGGTTAACTGATTACTTCCTGTTGTAAGTAAGCTTATCAGTACGATAAGCTTAAAGTTTCAGTTCTGCTTTCCTGATCCCAAGATTTCTTTTCCTGTAATCATCTTTTATAAGAAGATTAGAATTTTTCTTTACAGTAGATGGATAAAGAGCAGGGAAAATTTACTAGCATAAATTTTTGTTCTGTCTTTTTTTTTAATCAGTCATGGGGCTTGAACTCTGGGCCTGGGGCCTGTCCCTCAGCTCTTCAGCTCAAGGCTAGCACTCTTCCACTTGAGCCATAGTGCACTTCCAGCTTTTTCTGCTTTTGTGGTGCTGAGGAATGGAACCCAGGGCCTCATGCATGCAAGGCAAGCACTCTACCACTACCACTGAGCCACCTTCCCAGTCCCCGTAAATTTTCTTGACTTGAGAAGATCTCATGTGTTTTTTAGTACTCATTGGACTTGGTTGGCTAAGTGAAAACTTGAATGCAAAAATAAGCCCCTGTTCATTCATTCAGCTATGCACAGATAGGACTGATTCCATGTATATTGTAGTGCAAGGCTAGCATGGTTTTTATAAGTTAAAATTGAATGATAGAACTGAATCCGCATAGATAGGCAAGGAAAAAGGAGATAAGAATTTTATGCCTTTTTTTTTTTTGCCACCTTCAGAGACCTGTCGTTCTTTGACTAGATGTTTTGATTCATAAAACTAGAGGTGAACATATTTCCCCAGTCCATCTTAGAGTGTGTTTTTTTGGAGGATCAAAGGAATGTATATATGAAAGCACAATTATAAACAATGGATATTCTTTTGAGACTTGGGTTTATGGTGGTTTGAATTATGTCTCACCAACTCCCCTTTTACCCTTAGAACACAAAGGTATTTTGGGTTTGTGGTTCTTTCCTTATTGAAAGTATTTTTCAGAATCAGTCAGCTTTCTGGATTTCTTGGCTGGAAGAATGTGTCATGATCGATGGTTTGAAAAGATGCCCTCACATTTATTCTGTAGTTCAGATAGGAGCACAAATGTGTTACACCATTAAATTCTTGGAAAGTGGCTTGCATTCATTAGCCTGGCATAGAAAAAAAGGAGGTTCTACATGGCGACTAACTTATTTTACAGAGCTAAGTATAAATTATTATTAAAGCCTGAAACATTATATCTTAAAAGAGGCTTATACTTATAAGTTAATGCTTGATAAGAAATGTACTCATTATCTTGCCCATGTAATTGTAACCCCTCTGTATGGTATTTTCACAATAAAAATATAAAAAAGTTATAGCTCTTATAGATTTAATTATGTGTTTAATATGGAAAATGAAAGTATTGCTGGGTTACCTAGGGATTGGTTGCTCACATTTGTAAGCCTAGCTATTCAGGAAGCTGAGATCTGAGGATCAAGGTTCAAAGCTATCTCATTCAGGGAAAGTCCAAGAGACTCATGTCCAACTAACCACCAAAGAGAAGTGGATCTGGCTGGTTGCTGATGGCTCTCTCACACCTCCTGAGTACAGGAGGCTGAGATCTGAAATAGTGGTTCAAAGCCAGCCCAGGCAGAAAAGTTTATGAGATTTTTATCTCCAATTAACCACCAGAAAACCGGAAGTGGCGCTGTGGCTCAAGTGGTAGAATGATTGCCTTGAGCTGAATTGCTGAGGGACAGCACCCAGGCACAGAGTTCAAGCCCTATGACCGACAAAAAAGAAGTGGATCTGTAACTCAAGTGGTAGAGATCCAGCCTGGAGCAAAAAAGCTAAAGGATAATAAGTAGGCCCTGAGTTCAAGCCCCAGTACCAGCACACAAACAAAATATTACTTGGTGACGCTGAATATTTTCTTTCTACGCAGTTCTTGTTGATAAGTAGCTTGAGTCTCAGCTCTCTTTGAGGGAGAGCTCCCATGTTGTGTGCTGGACCGGGCAAGAGGTGGCATCGTTAAGGGACAGGTAAAGGGACAGGTGAATAGATAGGTCAGCCACTTAGTAAACAAACTAGATCTGCTCTTCACGCGTGGTCACAGAATCTAAAGCTTACTTGTCCCAGGGAAAAGCATCGTTGGAGAACAAGAACTGGTTAAATCCTCTCCTGCTACTTCAGGCTTCTTGTTAAAGAATAACACTGATTATTTACTGCCTATCTCTATGAATTAGTCCTAGTCATAAAGCTTTAAAAATGCACTTATCACTTGTATGATGGTTATTAGTGTTCTTTTTTAACCTCCTATTTCCCTTTGGGGAGAGGAGGGGATGTCTCAACACCTTTATTGCTTATCAAAAAGGGAAACAGAGTTGTTACCTTCTATGACTTTACAGGCCATATCTTGCAGGCAGTCAAAGGTTGAAGGGTTTTTAACTAAGATGAATGTAGTGATCAATGAATGGCCAAGGTTCATTCAGAAAAGCAGGAAGACTCCATTCCAGCAGGTTATGACTCACTCTTAATACATGTACCTGTTTTTCTAGAATCCTAGATCCAACAGTTGTTGGGGGAAATGTGCAGACAAGTCCCTTTCTATGATCTGCCCTGGTCCATTAAAAGGATAGCTTTGTTAAACTCCTTTGACATTATACTGATAGGTTGATAAGTAGATGCTTTTCAAGTATAAGTTGTTTCTAAGTTTCCTTTGAAAGTCCTGGGAAGCCTAGAATTGTCACTTACATCTTTCCATCTGTAGACTTGCTGGCTGGAAGTACAAGCCCAGGACTGGCTTTGTGGAGCCATAGGATGTTGGAGGCCTGCATTGTTTTCAGCTTCTTCTGGGGGTGGGATGGGGTTTTGTCCGTCATGGGACTTGAACTCTGGGCCTGGGTGCTGTCCCTCAGCTCTTCAGCTCAAGACTAGCGCTCTACCACTTGAGCCACAGCACCACTTCCGGTTTTTTGGTGGTTTATTGGCGATAAGAGTCTCACAGACTTTAATGTCTGGGCTGGGTTTGAACTGTGATCCTCAGATTTCAGCCTCTCGAGTAGCTAGGATTACAGGCATGAGCCACCAGTGCCCAGCTTATTTTCAGCTTCTTCAGGTGAGTTGCAGCTACAAGATTCTTTAGTCATTCTTGTTAGATCCTCATTTTTCTTTGTGGTCACCATTCTTTTGAACTTTCATGTCTATATGCTCTTATTACTAATGACCGTCCGTGGAAGGGAAAGAACTGGTGGCCTCAGTGGTCTTTCATTTCATTGTCCCACCAGCTAACTCTTGAGACTTTGCTTAGAGAATTGCCATCTTCATGTGTCTTCTGTATTAGGAGAGGAAATTTGTGGTTCCAGAGTGACTTGGTAATATTAGCCATGTTGAATTAAGAGAATTTCACTCTTAGCTTCTAAGTTCAACTTGTAACTTTACTTGCATAAAACAATTTTGAAATACACTGAATATAGTTATCCTCCCACAGTCAATTTTGATTAACTTTAGGGGCAGAACCAGGATTTCAGTAAACTACCAGGGCATTCAAATTGTTTTTGTAACAGCCAGTTCTGGTTTCAGGTGTGTGTGTGTGTGTGTGTGTGTATGCACACGGGCACGCACATGCATGTGTACATGTGTACTGGTACTGGAGCTTGAACTCAGACCTTGGGTGCTATCCCTTAGCTTTTTTGCTCAAAGCTGGCACTCTACCACTTGAGTGACTTCTGTTTTGTTTTGTTTTCTCTGGTTAATTGGAGATAAGCGTGCCTAGGCTGTTTTTTGATCCTCATATCTTAGCCTCCTGAATAACTAGGAGTCATCACCAGCACCCAGCCTAAATGGATTTTGAAGTCAGTAAATACAAAAGAGTGCTTGAGTTTTATCAAGAAGCTTTACAGTATCTATCATGTAAATATCTAAGCTAGACTTGTAGGTTTGGTTTATTATCACCGTGCCAAGGAAAACTTGCTTATTTAATATTCCATTCTTTCAAATGTATTTGAAATCAGCACAATGAGTTTAAGATTATTAATTCATTCCACAGATACTTCTTGAGACTTTTACTATTTTCTCAGATATATTGTTTGAAGAACAGGAATTCTCTGGTGGCTTTGCCAGAGTGGAAGATTTGTGTCCCCGTGAAATGTGTATTCTTGTAGTGGAAGGTGAAAAGTAATATAATTTCACTTTTACTAGTGGTTTCGATGATATCATTTGCTCATAGGTGTTCATTTTGTGATCATTCTTGTTTTGAACAGCTCTGGACAGCTGGTTCTCCAAGGTTTTTGGAGTGGAAAAGCCTCATCTTCCTTCTGCCCTTTGTATAGTAGATCTTGGTGGTTATCATTGCTCCAAAGCTATGAAGCCTGTTGTTGAGTAGGCAGGTGGCAAAGCTTTGTGGATTTTTCACTTTGGGGAATCTAAGGAAGACCATCGATGTTCATGGTGTTGTTCTAGAGAACTCACTGGGACAGAGTGATATTAGCAAACTTTTAGAAAACCCTCAAAAGTTGACTGTTTCTCTTAGGGCCCTAATTTAAAAAAAAAAAATCTCCTGGTCTTGATACTTGGATCTGGACCTGTCTGGAGAAAGCTGCCTAGAGAACATTCTCTTGTCTGAGCCATTTGTCACCTGTATGCTACTTGCTAGTTACTAAAAATTGAAAATCATTAATCTGATGTCTACTTTCCATTCCAACACGACTGTTTCCTGAGGGATGTAAGTATCAAGAGATTAGTTTCCTAGATAAGGAATATGAGGTAGTAAATGCATAGTGTGAGGTTCTGAGAGGTAGTGGAGTATAACTGAGATGGGAGGAAGTGGAACTGTAAGCAGATGCACTGGATTCTGAGAGGGGGAATTAGCAAAAAAGTTGGGCAGAGTTCCTTCTAAGTAGAGTATTGATAACATTTCTGGACCTACCATTTAAATATGCTTGTGTCCTATTATGTCCTCAGGTAGCAGTTAATCAATCATGTCTATGGAATACAGTCTTATAGGACAGCCAGCTAGTGTTCGATCTTGATGGGTGAGAAACAAGGGGCAGATCCTAACAGGATAGGATTCACCTACACCACAAAGGTGATACTTGAGTTTCCCACTGTTGTGATCTGCCTAATTCCCTCTTCCAGAATTGGTAACCTTGCCTTCCTTCATTTGCTCTCCTTTTTTCCTTGAGATCAGTGACATTTTAGGAGTATAGATGCCTTTCATGACAACATCAAAGTTATATTTGTAAATCTGCTTGTCTGATTTTTTTTTTAGCAGTTATTTTGTGTTGCTAAAGGAACACACTTTTAGGGCAGTAAAAGAAAAGTCAAATATTATTTAGAAGATGGAGGATGAGAGAAAAAAATCATAAAGCAAATTTCCAGGCTGCATTGAAATGGTGGTTGGGTTGGGGGCTAGCAAGGTTTAAGCTATGCTCTATATTTCATTATTTGGTGTGAGGTGCTCTAGCTGGGGATTTTTATTTTTATTAGGATTTAAGGTTCATTTGCCATAAAACACTGACACAGATGAGTTTTGAAGCTTAGATTACTGAGCAGCCCAAAGATTTTCATGCTAAGTAGGATCTGTTAAAACCTTGATATTCATTCTGGATAATTCCAGAGAAGAAAAGAGGAGCTGCAGTATTGCTAAGAGAAATGTGAGGGTCGGTAAGTGGTTTTGTGACCAGAGAGCGTTGCTTAGCATGTTTGAAGCCTGAGATTCGATCTCCAGAGCTACATAAAGAATTTTTTTTATAAAGAAATTTGATGCAAAGTTTTTATGAATGGAGAGTTTATTTAGAATCCTTTGTTTGATGGTGTTTAACGTTTGTTTGGAATTATGCTGGGGAGAGTAAATCATTCCAGATGCAATAGAATTTGACCAGTATCATAGCAACCAGGAAAGACCACAAAAATGTTGGTACCTTGTCCACTGGAAGCTGAAAGGTCTGGCAGTCTAAGAACATTTTAGGTTGCTGGGACTAGAAAAGGAGAAGATGATTTCAGCTTCTGTTTTGCTTTAGAAAGCAGATGGCATCTTTTTAAAGATCCCCTTGAAATTCAAGCTCTCTAGATGGCTCATTTCATTTTCATGTTGGCATTCAAAGAGGATAACCACTGGGATCTGAGATGTGGCATGCATGGATTTTGTGTGGGTTTTGTTTGTAATATTTTTGTCATAAATGTGGACAGTAGCCTTTGTGAAAGAGCTTTAATGCAGGACTTTCAGATTCTTATATAATTTTAGGACTGCAGAAACCACAACATGGTATAAAAAGAAAAACCCCAAAAATGTAGCAATTTGAATAAAAAGGAACCAAAAATAGGATAGTATGGGAAATGTTTATGGAGTGGTGACTAAAAACTAGGAAGACCTCTCGCTATCTAAAGCCAAAAGCATCTTCAATCATTCCTGTCCTCCTACCACTTGGCATTTTCTCTTCTTACCTCTGAAAGTGTTGCCTGATTTCTCTTCTTTGTCTCTTGTCAGTAAGAAAATAATTGTGTTGTTTATAATAACAAATGCATTTCAAGGACAGTAATGACATGGAACAATCTGGGGTTAGTTTTCTTTTCTGGGTGGTCACCATATTTTACCTTGTAAGAATGACTAATGCCTACTTGTGCTTTGGTAGATCATTTTTAGTGATTGTATTTACTTTCACTAAAAGGCGTTTAATATTTGTAGAGTTGTTTCTTTGATCTGATTTTGTGCTGTTTTTTTTGAAGCCTCTATTCAGTTCTAATTCTTGACTCACAACAAAATATGTAGTCACTGTATTCAAGTCTGGCAAACTCAAGCTTATGGGTCAAATCCAGCTGCCACCTGTTTCTGTAGAAATTTATTGGAACACCCATTTTTTCATATGTTGTCTGTGGCTGCTTTTGAGTTACAATGATAGAGTTGAGTTGTTGCAACAGAGATCTTACACAGCTCACAAAGCCAGAAATATTTATAATATGACCCTAAACAGTAAGAGTTTGCCAACCCCTCTACTAGTTAAAACTCATATTACATACAGTTAATTATGCAGATGTTTCTGATCTGACTTGTGTTAGATAAAACATGTCACACTTGTGGTTTGCTATCTTTTTTCTTCTTTTTCTTGTGTTTTAAAAATTATTTTAAAAACTTTCATCAGCATGCACTGATCTCTTTTCTGAGTCTTTCTTATGTGAGGTAGCACTATTTTAGATAGCAGTACCTCAGGAGTCATGAGTTGTGTATCTTGAATTGTCAGTACAATAAAATATGTATAAAGAATTTATGAACAATGATGTTACACCTGAATGGTGATATGGCATATTTATTGCTTTATGAGATTGACTTCTAGCTTACGGCATTATTGGGAAGAGATGGAACCTTAGGAGGTGGGGTCTAGTGGAAGGAAGTTAGGTTATTGTGGCATGCTCTTGAAAGGGAAATTAGGATTTTCCAGACTCTTGTCAGTTTTCTTCCTGGTTACCATGAGCTAAGCAGCTCCCTTTCACATTCATTCACTCAGTGATGTGCAATCTGGCAACAGGCCCAAAAGCCACAGAACTAACTAACTCTGGATTGAGGCCTGTGGAACTGTGAGACACAAATCAACCTTTCCTCTTTATCAGCTTCTTGACTATGGTACTCGGTGATAGTGACAGAAAGCTAACAGAGCCACTTAAATTGGTGAAGAGCCAGGTTGCAAAAAGTTTCACAAATCAAGCCACATTTACGAGTAAATTTTTGGAAATAATGATGGCTGATTGTTGGAACAGAGTGAACTTTGCCTTGTAATTTGTAATTAGAGTACTCTGTAACAAACAAGGAGAGGTTGAGGTAGGGCTGCAGCAGCTCAGCCCTTTGTATTATTCACCCTTTTACAAAGCATTCTTATTTGCCTTTCTGGTAATCAGAATAAAGGGTTTGTGAGAGTCAGTAACCAGGGTCTTTACTCAAAATAACGAGTGACTTTAATTTCCCTTTATGATGGAAAGTTTTGCCACTGGCAGCTTCTGTTATTCATGATTTCATAGAACAGTCATTTAAATGTCAAGATTTATAATTTTTTGTTGTTGTTGTTGCTTAAGTTAGCCGATGAATTGGGAACTTCTAGCTTACAGGGTCATCTACAAAACTAATTATTTTCAAATATAAAGCTTGAATCAGACACCATTCTTTTAGGGAAGAAGAAATGTTCTTTGAAATTTCCGTCAGCCTTTATGCAGTTTAAGGTTTGATAATAAGAAAGAAAGAAAGGTTGCCACTGGAGCAGAGAAAGTGTCTGAGACAAATTATGTAGGGAAGTATCAGGGAGGCAAGATCTTGGAAATTGGTTTAGAAGGACTTAGAAAGATCTGTAATCACCCAGGCCATATATAGCACAGATCTATGTGTAGTTATACAAAGGTGAAAACATCACCCATCTGTAGTCGTAGGGTCAAACTTCATTTACAACAGTAGCCAAATGTAATGCCAAAGGGCATTCCCAAGTGACTGTGTTGTTGTTAAGTTATCTGCAGGGTTTATTGGTCTGATTTACTCATTAAAACCAATAGGTAATTACTGGAATTATCTATCTGGTTCCATTCCTGCCCAGAGCTACTGAGGTAGTGCAGCTTGATATAGAACCCAACTTGATGTCTACTCCGTATAGCTTCATGTCTTTCGCCAGAAATGCAATCCAGAAGTATTGGTTTTCAGAGAAGCGATGTGGAAAACAAAACAAAACAAAACACCTCATCAATTCCAAAATCTCTGCTAGAAATGCACCTCTGTGAGTCCCAGCTCTGAGGAGGACGGAGTTTGTTGGGTTGGGTTTCCCAGTGATCTTTTTGTGCATTGGTTTTAGAGTTATGCACATTTGATTCTAAAGCTTCCAGTGCTGGGGAAAGACAGCACCTTGGACTTCAGACAGCTTCAATGGCAAGATTTCAAGCTTTGTTCTTGTGATATCTTTTCCACAAGGAATTATGTCATGTCTGAGGATAGTTCAGAATTCAATGAAAGAAAAAAACAACTTTATATTCTCCCTAGCATTATCCAAGGAAGAGTTGGAAGAGGGTGCTGGAAGGATTACATATTTTAATGTTGTGCATGCATCTATATAAATGTTTGCCCCTCATCCATGCTCCAATTTCTACCAGCTGTGTTCTTCAGTGGGGGCTGGGGGTAGAGTAGTGAGGATTTTCCTCTGACATGGAATCATTCCAGGTGGACACAAGTGAAACTGCCAGGTTAGATTTTTAGAGGTTTACTAGTGGGGACACAGCAGATTAATCTGAGAAGGGGAAGCGGGAAAGAATGACTATAAAAATTTGTAGGGAAGTATGGACTGGACATCCTCTAAATTTGCTGTCTATGAGATCTTCATCTATTGACTTTTTAGATAAATTAACTGGATATTTTCAACTCTCTGAAGAAGTAGAAAGGAATTTTTAGTTTCCCTTGTGCTTTTATTGAAATAGATTTTCAGTAAAGCCATGGGTGGAATCTTGGTTTTGATATTAGTTTTTAGTCTTGTCATAGGTATCATACAAGCAAAATACAATTGGTGCCCATGAATTCAAAGACTTGTTTGGAGAGTGAGCTTATTCTTTGCCGACCAGGCCTATATGTATGTGTGTTCTAGTGGAGAACTAGGAAACAGAGTACTTCAGTGTGTTTTCATTGCTCTGTTATTTATTGCATATTTGTATTTTTACTGTGTCTTGATTCTCAGATTTACTGTAAAAGAAGTGTCATGTTTTGCAATGTATGCTATAAGTTTTTATTTGCTTTTCCATGGGTTTTTAAAAACTTTGTTTTTTTTCATTCACTTAATATTACATTTGAAAATATATTTCTGCTTTGATTGTTGAAGCTCTTCTGGGCTCTCTGGTCTTCATTCAGCTTAGTGGAGAAATACATTTCCTGGCATAGCTCAAGTGCCATGTTATAGGAAGTGCTACAGAGTTTAGAGTGTGACATGTTTCTGCAGCTGTTCAGTATTTCATGGTTCATGACATTTAACCAGCTGCTGTGGCTCCTCCACAGCTTGTCCTAGCCGACTCAAAATCCTTAAAACTTTAGGTTCCAACACTCAGTACTTATTTGTCCCTTGGTGAAATGCAAATACTATATTTGCTACCACCCTTGGTCAAAAATTTTCTCTCAACAAATTGCTTTACTTTGTAAAAATGATTCCTCCCCCCCCCCCCCCCCCCATTTACCTACATGGCATTGCATAAACCTGGCAACTGTATCTCATAAGTTATATAAGTAAGCGTTTGGAACTGTCTTTCAAAAACACGTGGGTGCCTGCTGAAAACGATGTGCTAGTGGTGATTTTCGTTGTAGCTCTGAGCCAATTCTCCACCACCTTTTACCCCACCACTACCACACACAAGCAGTTTAGAGAGTAGAGCATGATTTTGATGATACTTCTTTGACATCTGTATGTCACAAATAGAAGAGAATAGAAGAGAATATATCATTGCACAGCCTATCTTATCCACAGTTACTGGATAAAATAATTTGCAATGTACAATGAGCTTCTTTGCTAGAAGTTTTTACAAAAGCTCTTCAAAGATAGCCCTAGTATTTTATTTGTAGGTCCTCAGACTTCCACTTTGAGATATTTTAAGAATCTCAAATTGACTAATTGTGCCTAATTTTAATTTAATATCAGCTTTCCCTGATACTTTTTTTTTTCTCAGTCATAGGGTTTGAATTCAGGGCCTAGGCTCTGTCCTTGAGCTTTTTTTGCTCAAAACTACCACAGCTTCACTTCTGGTTTTCTTGATACAACCTTTTTTTTTTTTTTTTTAAACTTCCTGTTTTATTTCTACTTCAGTGGCAGTATATAATTTAAACACATAAAGGTATCTTAGAAAGTATTATGTATCATCACAGTCTCTTGGAAATTCTGGAGAAATCAAAGTAAGTTTTGTCATAATTATTTCCATGTTATATCAGAGTCTAATCCCTTAATAAGCGTGAAATTTCTAAGCCTAAGTATTCATAATTAGACATTCAGATTTTATATGTTCCTACCATAGAAAATTGTGAACTAAGAAAGCCAATATTTAGACTAAATTGTAATATAATATTCTGCCTAATAGTTTAATTAAAAGGTATTTGGACTTTGTTTATGATTTTATAAGTATTCATTATACATTCAATCATGGTGGTAGGTTAATGGTAGAGTTGGTCTTCTAGTGATATAAAATATTTTTAAATTGGCCTCTACTTCTTCAAATATTCTTTAAAATTATTTACACAGTAATAAAATCATTTCATTTGTATGACATCCATCCACTAATACCATGAAAATAAAAATAAAACAGCTGTGTGTGTGTGTGTGTGTGTGTGTGTGTGTGTGTGTGTGTGTGTGTGTGTGTGTGTGTGTGTGTGCCTTAGTTCAAAATAGGAAGAAGGTTTGTGAATTGAGATTGGGTCTAGGAAGGAATCTTTCCATTTTTAATTTACATTTTCTTTTCTCTCTTATTTTCATTGATTTTTCAAGCTCAGAGCAGCAATAAACCCCTTTTCACACATAGTATTATGCCAAATTATAATTTATTGATATTTAAATTTTTTTGCCAATGAATCATGTAAGGAATTTGAGAATATAAAATAAACACAAGTGGTTTTTTTTCCAGTTTTCAAATAAAGCTTAGCTTTTCTGTCTAGTTAATTGATACCAACTCTGCTATCCTGAAACACTTTTCTTTTGCTTATGTCTATAGATTCTTAATCTAAGATTTTATCAGAATTCTTTGGGAGAGGAGTTTCTAATGCAGATTTTCCCTTTCAAAGGATGTTAGAATACTTAGTACAAAATAAAAATTACAGCTGGGTGCTGGTAGCTTACCTCTCTCATCCTAACTACTCAGAAGGCTGAGATCTGAGGATTCTGCCAAGGCAGGAAAGTTGAGGCTCTTATGTCCAAATAACCACCAGAAAACTGGAAGTGACACTGTGGTACAAAGTGGTAGAGCTCTAGCCTTGAGCAAAAGAGTTCAGGGACAATGCCTAGGCCCTGAGTTCAAGTCCCACAACTGACAAATAACAACAACAACAAAAAACACCCACAAACCCAACAACTGTGTATTGTAAGTTTAATAAACTTATAAGACCATAAGCTTTGGAAATACAAAATGCTCAGATGGCAAATATCAGGGGAGAGATATTTTCCAAGTGTTGCTGGCCACAGAACCATGTCTCCTGGAGCTCATGTTCTGTGGATTGTGTTGTGGAACTACTGGCTTACTGCACACTGGGATCCGATTCCAGGAAAGTCCATACTCCATGGCCCCAGCTGTCCTCTGGTTGTGAAAGCTTCCCATTCTACATGTTGGAAGTATTGCCAAATATATGATTGGGAGTCATTGTTGTAGCCCATTCATTGCTGTACTGTATGGAATGTGGAATATACTTGTTATTTTTTACAAATGTCCTTCATTTTTGAAAGCAAGGACACAAATATTCAGACTTCTCTTTGGCCATCGACATTCTTAAGTGGCCTGGTCAGGATAGGAATCATCCATATTTTATATCTATTTATTTATGTGTGTTGCCCCAGAGACTTTAAGTTTTAAAAAATTATCCTTGAGTACAGTGCATCTTGATCGGTGCTACTCCTTTCGTCAGGAATTATCCTGTTTCATTTTATTTTTAAAAAGTCATTAATTTTTATTAACTTTAAGTAGTTGTACAAAGGAGTTGCCATTTAACAAAGCAGTTTATGGATCCGGTATATCGGGATCAATATTCTCACTCTTTCAACATTCTCACGCCTCCCTTCTCCACCTGCCCCTTCCCTCATACGTCTTAATTTTGTAGGGTATACACAGGATTTGTGTCTGCATTCTGCCCTCTCCTCATTTATCTACCCCTTTCTCTTTGATACTGTCCTACCCCTTTGGAGTACCTGCTTCCTAGTTTCGTTTTGCTGAACTTTGACTTTGCCTTTCTAAGGAATTACACCATTTGCATTCTCCATCGAATCTACCATATTTCAGCCAATCTGTCCTAGTTTAGAGAAGACAATTCTGTTCCACTTGTGGATTGAAACACCAAGTCTGGCTTCTTGGCTTCTTAGCTACTTTCACTGCATCAGCGAGCATACTGTGGTTGACTCAACTGATTTGAAAAGCATCTTCTATCTTCCCTACTCATATCCTAAAGGAAATGTAGGTTGTTTGCTTTGATCTTTCCTCATTAAATCTTGGGTGCGCCTCTTCTCTGGATGTGGAGCCAGACTTGTCATTGCAGGGCTTGTGTTTATATCTAATCCTCGGAGACTTTTGAGAGCTGTGATTCACTCACAAAGGATGCTTCACCACTTTCAGTGGTGATCCCGTGAAGTCAGTGATATCAGATTTTAACATCAGAACTTTTCTTAGTAAGTGAAGTTGGTGATTCACCTTGGCTGGTGCCTCACGCACACGGCCTTAAGATAAATGCTTTCCTAATGACAGTCCAGAGAGGCCAAATCTTTGATCAGCCTGAACTTATTTAGCTCTCTTACTGCTGTTGTTAATTTGATGCGTCTGGTGGAAGTTGGCTCATATTATGCTGTGTTTAAACCTTCACCAAGAACTGAGTATAGCTCAGAGGTAGAATGCTTGCCCCGCATGCTCAAGCCCTGGGTTCTATCTTCACCTTTGCAGACAAACAAAACAAACTCAAACAAATGAACAAACAAAAAGAAAACCAAAGCACAAAACCTTACACCTTATCTGGGTTGACGTTTTTCCCTTCAGATGGACAAATGGGAAAAAAAATGCATGAAGCCTGTGAATGAATATTGTGCTTTGAATACTTGTTGACCAACTGTGGATCTCTTGAATATGTGACCACCTAAAATTCCAAATATGTGACCCTTCCTGCTCTTCTGTCACTGAAGTCCTGGACTCTGGGAGGCCGAGCCATGCTCTTAAAGGAAGGTTTTTATTGGATTGCTGTTTTGATGCTTGAAGGCAAGAACAAATAAAACATGGATTATTGGGATGGGACGGGGCCACCCAGTTTTTTAAGCCTGAGTGTCAGTAATGAGCTCAGTCATGTTCACTGGAAGAGTAATGGAAAGAGACAAGGTATCCAGGGAAAAAGAAGAAGTTGGAGAGGGGAAGGATGTGGAGAATTGTACCTAGTCTCATTTAGGCCTAAAGCATGTAGATTCAACTTGAAAAGGTTCTTTTTGGGTTATTTAATAGCTTCAACCTGTTTTATCTTGTGCTCTGGAACACACTCCAGCAAGATGCCATTTTAAAAGGGACATAGGGATCTTTGACTTTTCTGTAGATGGAGATAATTAACACACTTAATTGTAGGTCTCCACTGGAGCCATTTAGTTCTGTGGTTGCCAACTACAGTGTGCAAAGGCTTAGCTCTGTTTATATGTCAACTGTGTAATATTTTAAAGCTCACGTCATTGTTTTCCCCTTCTCCAAGGACAGCATGTTTTGATCTGCATCGGGAATATTTTTCAGAAGGGGATGTCTAAGAATGTAAATATAGTTGGGAGGGGAGATACAACTGTTTATGGTTTACTTTTTAATCTTCTTTCGTGGCTTCTAATGTCAAAAGACTTTTTTTTTTAAATGTACCTATTATAGTGTATAGCTTATGATTTTATAAGTATAGTTCTTCTGGTTTTTACTTTGGCTTTCTAAGTAAAGGCCCAAAAGACTGAAGGGAAAGGAAAGGAATGGATAAAAATATCCTCACATCTACCAGGCCCTGTAGCAGAAGCAGCAGTAGGGGTGGGGGTGGGGTGAGGGGGGGGGGGGAGAGCGAGGGCCCTTGCCTTAGAAAGGGATTCTGTTTTATAGTGCCAATAAGTGCTAGGCCTCCAGCTTACCTTTGGCTCTGTTTGTGCTGCTTTACTGGGCTTTGTTAGTCACACCCAGTTGCTTGTGTCCACCACTGTCTAGACTCATCCAGAAATGAGAGATTACAGTTTTAGTGCTCTCCCAGGACACACAATGAAGGATAAAAGTGTGCTTTGGTGATGGCAATCTCTTTTGCACACTCTTGTCCCAGAAGGGAAGGTATTTCTGATATCCAGGTGCCTGGTCTGTGGAATGTTGTTGTAGCGGCTTTCGTTTAGATTGATCAGCATGGCGTTTCAGCATGTAATTTCTCATTACCCTTCCTAAACACAAACCTTACCCTTGGTTTCCTTTCATAAAAATAACCCTGTCTATTGCAGTGGACTCTTATTTTGATGAAAGGTTTCACGATATTTCCATTCCTGCTTTTTATAGCATTGTCCATAAATTTGTGGTTAAAAGCCACAGTTGCTAGCTGTGAGAGCTTTGATTTTTTAAAAATTTTTTTTATTGACATCAATTAGTTATATGAGGGAGTTTCATGTGAACAAATCTATTGATGTGTATAATACTTCTAGATAATGAGGACTATAGTTATCCATTTGTGTGTGAGTGTGTGCATGTGCCCGCGCGCGTGTGTGTGTGTGTGTGTGTGTGTGTGTGTGTGTATGTGTATGCAAGCGTGTGCATTGGTTCTAGGGCTTGAACTCAGGGCCTAGGCTCTGTGCTTGGACACTTTTTCCTCAAGGCTAACACTCTATACCACTTGAGCCACAGCTCTACTTCCAGCTTTTTTGGTAACTAATTGGAGATAAGAATATTTAGGGGCTGGGAAGGTGGTTCAGTGGTAGAGCGCTTGCCTTGCATGCCTGAGGCCCTGGGTTCGATTCCTCAGCACCACATAAGCAAAAAGAAAAAAGCCGGAAGAGGCGCTGTGGCTCAAGTGGTAGAGCGCTAGCCTTGAGCTGAAGAGTTGAGGGACAGCGCCCAGGCCCAGAGTTCAGGCCCCACAACCAGACCCCCCCCCCCCCAAAAAAAAAAAAAAGAATATTTAGGATTTTCCTACCTTGGCTGTCTTCAAATCATTATGCTCAAATCTCAGCCTCCTGAGTAGCTAGAATTACAGGTGTGAGCCATGAGCCACCAGTGCCCAGCTTTACACTTTTTTTTTTTTGGTCAGTCATGAGGCTTGAACTCTGAATCTTGAGCTCTTCAGCTCAAGGCAAGCACTCTACCACTTGAGCCACAGCTCCACTTCCAGTTTTCTGGTGGTTTATTGGAGATAAGAGTCTCATAGACTTTCCTGCCTGGGCTGGCTTTGAACCACCATCCTCAGATCTCAGCCTCCTGAGTAGCTAGGATTAGAGGCATGAGCCACTGGTGCTCAAGTTTTTATACATCTTTTCTAAACCCCAGTTTCCTTGTTTTAGAAACAGGAGTGGTAATACCATCTTAGTATTTGCAGGAGGAGTAAGTGAAATGTAATATATTTAGACTTTTAGCGAAGTTGGGCGTGGTGGCGCCTCCTAACTTTGGGGGAGGCAGGAATAGAGGGATGGGATTACAGCCTGAGGCTGGACCCAGAAAGATGATAGAGATCTCTCTGAAAACAAAAGTATTCCAGAGGGACTCAAATGGTAGTTCAGCCCCCAGTACCGCTCCTTTTTCAAAAGAAAAGCACCTTTAACATAGCTGAACATGTAACCAATGTCAGCTATAATGTGGATAGAAACTAAATTGCCCTGTGTATTTGTGAGTGGGGTTTGTTTACCATCCCTTCCACCAACCCACCCCCAGCCCAGAAGTGGTTAACTAAAATATTTAAGGAGAAAGAGGAATACAAGTGGAATTTGAAAAAAAAAAATATCATTGATATCAAAATTGCTTTATTTTCTGAATTTTGGACTGAATTTTGTGTGGGGGTGGGGTGGGGTGGTTGGGTATGAATCCAGGCCCTTGCTGTTGGTGGGGTGGGGGGGGTGTTGTGTATGAATCCAGGCCCTTGCTGTTGGTGGGGGAGGGTTGGGTATGAATCCAGGCCCTTGCTGTTGGTGGGGTGGGGGTGTTGGGTATGAATCCAGGCCCTTGCTGTTGGTGGGTGGGGGTGTTGTGTATGAATCCAGGCCCTTGCTGTTGGTGGGGGAGGGTTGGGTATGAATCCAGGCCCTTGCTGTTGGTGGGGTGGGGGTGTTGGGTATGAATCCAGGCCCTTGCTGTTGGTGGGGTAGGGGTGTTGGGTATGAATCCAGGCCCTTGCTGTTGGTGGGTGGGGGTGTTGGGTATGAATCCAGGCCCTTGCTGTTGGTGGGGGTGGGGGGGGTTGGGTATGAATCCAGGCCCTTGCTGTTGGTGGAGTGGGGGGGGGGTATGAATCCAGGCCCTTGCTGTTGGTGGGGGGGGGGGGTTGGGTATGAATCCAGGCCCTTGCTGTTGGTGGGGGGGGGGGTTGGGTATGAATCCAGGCCCTTGCTGTTGGTGGGGGGGGGGGGGTTGGGTATGAATCCAGGCCCTTGCTGTTGGTGGGGTGGGGGTGGGGGTGTTGGGTATGAATCCAGGCCCTTGCTGTTGGTGGGGTGGGGGTGTTGGGTATGAATCCAGGCCCTTGCTGTTGGTGGGGTGGGGGTGTTGGGTATGAATCCAGGCCCTTGCTGTTGGTGGGTGGGGGTGTTGGGTATGAATCCAGGCCCTTGCTGTTGGTAGGGGTGGGGGAGGTTGGGTATGAATCCAGGCCCTTGCTGTTGGTGGAGTGGGGGGGGGGGGGTATGAATCCAGGCCCTTGCTGTTGGTGGGGGGGGGGGGTTGGGTATGAATCCAGGCCCTTGCTGTTGGTGGGTGGGGGGGTTGGGTATGAATCCAGGCCCTTGCTGTTGGTGGGGGGGGAGGTTGGGTATGAATCCAGGCCCTTGCTGTTGGTGGGGGTGGGGGTGGGGGTGTTGGGTATGAATCCAGGCCCTTGCTGTTGAGGGGGGGTTGGGTATGAATCCAGGCCCTTGCTGTTGAGGGGGGGGTTGGGTATGAATCCAGGCCCTTGCTGTTGAGGGGGGGTTGGGTATGAATCCAGGCCCTTGCTGTTGGTGCAGGTGGGGGGGGGGGTATGAATCCAGGCCCTTGCTGTTGGTGGGGGTGGGGAGGGTATGAATCCAGGCCCTTGCTGTTGGTGGGGGTGGGGGTGGGGGTGTTGGGTATGAATCCAGGCCCTTGCTGTTGAGGGGGGGTTGGGTATGAATCCAGGCCCTTGCTGTTGGTGCAGGTGGGGGGTTGGGTATGAATCCAGGCCCTTGCTGTTGGTGGGGGTGGGGGTGTTGGGTATGAATCCAGGCCCTTGCTGTTGGTGGGGGTGTGGGGGTGTTGGGTATGAATCCAGGCCCTTGCTGTTGGTGGGGTGGGGGTGTTGGGTATGAATCCAGGCCCTTGCTGTTGGTGGGGGGGGGGTTGTGTATGAATCCAGGCCCTTGCTGTTGGTGGGTGGGGGGGTTGGGTATGAATCCAGGCCCTTGCTGTTGAGGGGGGGGGGGGTTGTGTATGAATCCAGGCCCTTGCTGTTGGTGGGTGGGGGGGTTGTGTATGAATCCAGGCCCTTGCTGTTGGTGGGTAGGGGGGTTGGGTATGAATCCAGGCCCTTGCTGTTGGTGGGGTGGGGGTGTTGGGTATGAATCCAGGCCCTTGCTGTTGGTGGGTGGGGGGGTTGGGTATGAATCCAGGCCCTTGCTGTTGGTGGGTAGGGGGGTTGGGTATGAATCCAGGCCCTTGCTGTTGGTGGGGTGGGGGTGTTGGGTATGAATCCAGGCCCTTGCTGTTGGTGGGGTGGGGGTGTTGGGTATGAATCCAGGCCCTTGCTGTTGGTGGGGTGGGGGTGTTGGGTATGAATCCAGGCCCTTGCTGTTGGTGGGGTGGGGGGGTTGGGTATGAATCCAGGCCCTTGCTGTTGGTGGGGTGGGGGTGTTGGGTATGAATCCAGGCCCTTGCTGTTGGTGGGGTGGGGGTGTTGGGTATGAATCCAGGCCCTTGCTGTTGGTGGGTGGGGGGGTTGAGTATGAATCCAGGCCCTTGCTGTTGGTGGGTAGGGGGGTTGGGTATGAATCCAGGCCCTTGCTGTTGGTGGGGTGGGGGTGTTGGGTATGAATCCAGGCCCTTGCTGTTGGTGGGGGTGGGGGGGTTGGGTATAAATCCAGGCCCTTGCTGTTGGTGGGGTGGGGGTGTTGGGTATGAATCCAGGCCCTTGCTGTTGGTGGGGTGGGGGTGTTGGGTATGAATCCAGGCCCTTGCTGTTGGTGGGGTGGGGGTGTTGGGTATGAATCCAGGCCCTTGCTGTTGGTGGGTGGGGGGGTTGGGTATGAATCCAGGCCCTTGCTGTTGAGGGGGGGGGGTTGTGTATGAATCCAGGCCCTTGCTGTTGGTGGGTGGGGGGGTTGGGTATGAATCCAGGCCCTTGCTGTTGGTGGGTAGGGGGGTTGGGTATGAATCCAGGCCCTTGCTGTTGGTGGGGTGGGGGTGTTGGGTATGAATCCAGGCCCTTGCTGTTGGTGGGGTGGGGGTGTTGGGTATGAATCCAGGCCCTTGCTGTTGGTGGGGTGGGGGTGTTGGGTATGAATCCAGGCCCTTGCTGTTGGTGGGGTGGGGGGGTTGGGTATGAATCCAGGCCCTTGCTGTTGGTGGGGTGGGGGTGTTGGGTATGAATCCAGGCCCTTGCTGTTGGTGGGGTGGGGGGGTTGGGTATGAATCCAGGCCCTTGCTGTTGGTGGGGTGGGGGTGTTGGGTATGAATCCAGGCCCTTGCTGTTGGTGGGGTGGGGGTGTTGGGTATGAATCCAGGCCCTTGCTGTTGGTGGGGTGGGGGGGTTGGGTATGAATCCAGGCCCTTGCTGTTGGTGGGTGGGGGGGTTGGGTATGAATCCAGGCCCTTGCTGTTGGTGGGGTGGGGGTGTTGGGTATGAATCCAGGCCCTTGCTGTTGGTGGGGGTGGGGGGGTTGGGTATGAATCCAGGCCCTTGCTGTTGGTGGGGTGGGGGTGTTGGGTGTAAATCCAGGCCCTTGCTGTTGGTGGGGTGGGGGTGTTGGGTATGAATCCAGGCCCTTGCTGTTGGTGGGGGTGGGCGGTTGGGTATGAATCCAGGCCCTTGCTGTTGGTGGGGGGGGGGGTGGGTATGAATCTAGGCCCTTGCTGTTGGTGGGGGTGTGGGGGGGTGGGTATGAATCCAGGCCCTTGCTGTTGGTGGGTGGGGGGGTTGGGTATGAATCCAGGCCCTTGCTGTTGCTGGTCAGTTGTCCTGCCAGGTGAGCCACGTCACAAGGCCTTTATTTATTATTTATTTTTGTCAGTTGTGGGCCTTGAACTCTGGACCTGGGTGCTGTCCCTCAGCTCTTCAGCTTAAGGCTAGTGCTCTACCACTTGAAACACAGCGCCACTTCTAGTTTTCTTGTGGTTAATTGGAGATGAGGGTCTCACAGACCTTCCTTCCCTGGGACTGGCTTTGAACTGGGATCCTCAGATCTCAGCCTCCTTAGTAGCTAGGTTACAGGCCTTTTAGTTGCAGTTCTTCTTTTTCTTTTTTTTCAGATAGGATCTTGTACTTTTGTAAGGGACCAGTTTCATGTTGGTGGGTTTATAGGCATGTACCACTTACACCCAGCTTGTTTGAGATGAAGTCTTGCTGTGTGGCCCAGACTGGTTTCAAATTTCCAGTCCTCCTGCGGCTTCCCAAGTGCTGGCGTGACAGGTGTGTACCACCGTCCTGGCTCTTTGGTGACATGGCTTTACCGTAACACTTCAGGTGATTTTTGAGCAGATTTAGGCAGAGTCCTTAATGGGACTGTTGATTATAGCCTGTTTATATTTGATGGCAAAGCAGAATTGGGGGGTTTACTCATTCCGAAGGCATTTTGTCAGCATTTCAGGCTACAATCTGGAAAGAATAGAAGCTATTGTTTTCCTGATGTACCCTGAGACCAGCAACTGTATCTATATTTAAGCAGAATCTGTTCTTACTATTACTAACTAGGTTTCTGAAAATACCTGGAAATCAGTTTGTTTGATTGGTTGTTTTCCGTTTTTGTTAACTGCCTAATTTTGAATCTTGAACACTGTCTGAGTCCTCTCACTAGTAGTGATTTATGTCCCCTACATAACCCACCCAGCCCCAATATGTTATTTTTCTTTAAGGTTAAATTTAGAGAAAACAGCCTGAAAGGTGTCTTCCTAGGCAAACATTTCCTACCGAGAAACAGAGACTGGAACTTGCATCGCAATCTATTATTTTAGCAGTGGAATTTTTTTTTCTGGTAAATAACTGATCATCTTTCAAGTTAAGTCTTTGTTTCTTAAAAGTGGGAAGGGGGGAATCTCTAGAAAAGAACATTCTGATTTACCTGTAGCCTTCTAAAGAGCAAGGTTAGTAGATTTTTTCTGTTTTTAAGTCAACTCATTCTGGAATAATGGGAACCTAATCCTTACTTTTGTTTTCATGTCTAAACATCTGAGGACAAATCACATGTCGAACAGTCACAGGTAACAGAAGTGAAGCATCTGCTTGGTCCCTTTGCCCGTCTTTAGTTATCGTCCTGAGTTTTGAGGACCAAGTATCTCCCCCATTTTATTAAACTGTGGAGGCGAAAGGAGGTACTGCGTGTTGTCCAGGAGTGGTCCGCATGTACTGATGAAGACGGAGAGGACACAGTTCCAGGAGTGATAAGTGTGTTTTCTCGTGGGATCCATCTGTGTTTCATGGTTAGGACACGTGTATCAGTGTCACATCCTGCTCATCTCCCCAACACTCTGTGACTTATGCATCCTCTTCCTTGCAGGCAAAGCCTTGTATTGCATCTGGAAGGTTCTCCGATAGGGAGGGACCCACTGGGACTCTGAAATGGTCTATCAGTGGTAGCCACAGAAATACAAGAAGGCTCCAGAGACACCGATGTCTCTTGGCCTTATGCTCTTGTTAGAGCTTCTGTGAACTTCAGGAGCAATGGACCAGCTGAGTTGAGGTGCTTCCTCCGCCTCCAGATTTCTCAGCCTTAGCACTCCTGACATTTTGCAACTAGATGATTGGTTGCAGTCCACTGCTATGTGTTGCAGAATGCTTACTTATTTAGGACCATTTCCCATGAAAACCTCATAGTACTTCTCATAAACTATTCCATCCCAGTGGGGACAACGAAAAAGTTTTTCCCCACATTGCCAAGTATCCCCTTGCAGGACAAAATTGTCCCTGTTCACTCATATTGGGAACCACTAGTTCAGAGATTTAGTGAAATACCTAGACTAGAAGAAGGCATCTACAATGAGTGGGAAGTTGGCTTCATGGACTCGCTTGAGGAAAAGTGCAGATGATTCCAGGGGGTGTGAGGATATCCCTGCTTGGGACTGAGGTCCTCTCAGAGTCACCGACTGACTTGTAGCTGCTGCCCCTAAGAAGAGTGAGCAAGGAAATAAGGCACATTGGTGTTTCTCACAATTCTGGAGGCTGGAAAGTCTAAGGTCAAGGTGCTGGTGAGCGTTCTGCATTTATATTCTTATGTTAGACCACAGAAGGCAAACTCTGCGTGCCCTACATAGGAACCATTCTTAGTCTCACCCTCATAACCTATTTACTTACCCCTCCCAAAGTCTCACTTCCTAATGCTGTCACGTTGGGAGTACCATCCAGTCCATCACAGATGCTGATAAATATTTCTTAACCAAGGTGCCTTCATTGTGAGGTGTCACCACCTCCTAATTAAGAATTGAGACACACCTGTCCCCAGGGAAGCGTTTGGTTCAGTCAGGCAGCCAGCTCAGCTTGGTAGTAACATGTTGAAGTTTAGTTGTTAAGGAACTTCTAAGCAAAGTGCATTTACCTTAAAAAAAAAAAGAGAGAGAGAGAGAGACAGGCTAAAATGTCAGAGAATGGAGAAAATTAAGAAGAGCTGGAACCTTGCGGAAGTAAGACTTGAAAGATGAAAGCAAACACACCGGGAGCTTTGGGGTCAATGGGTGAAAGGCCAGTCTTCTTTGTCAGCTGGGACAATGTTGCCTTTTTATTTGAGACAATAAAGAAATGTCTGCAGTCAGTCAGAAGTCTACACCATTGTGTGCCTCAAAGCAAGGTATGCTTTATAAATTACTTCAGATTATCTTGCTTTCTGATTTTTCCCCCCTCTTTTCCAGCTGCCAACGATTAGACCTGCATCTGGCAGCAATTTCGGTTTTTCAAGTCGCTCAAGCAGCACTGACTTGTGGGATTGCCCTCCTGTTCCGTTCCCTTTAGATCAGAGATGGGGGGGGTGGTGCGGAATTTGGAAACAAAAGCCACCCAATTCCTCCCATCCCTTCCATACCACCAATTATAAATATGTTTTCAAGCCTGCATTAGAAGAACCTCACTGAACATCCATTGCAACTCCTTCATGTGATTTCTTTGTCCATCCTTTTCTGTGGTACTATAAGGTAGACTTTGAAAGGGCAGAGAGCTTCTAGCTTCTAATTCCTCAAGCAAGAGAAGTGGTCTGCTAGTGGTGATTCTGTAGCTAGCATTAGTTTAAAAGTTTCGCCAGGATGTGTGAGTGCCACTGTCTTAATATTTAACTTACTCTTCTCTTCCCTCGACAGGTAGGCCAGTCTTTGTATAGTCATTTCACAGGGCATCTTGTTCAATTCACCGATACTACCTGTCTCTTTTTGTTTTGTGCTGACACCTCCCCAAGCCACTCCCTTTTCTCAAGGCACATTCTAGTTCTGGCTCTGGCTTCCCTCCAGCCCTTGGCTGCAGCTCTGTCTATGGATTTGTTCTCACAGGGTGTTTTTGCCTGGTGTTCCCCCTCTCACTCCCCCTCACCCCGCCCCAGGTAGCAGAAGAAGATATAAGAACTCAGAGTTTCTAGTCTTTCATAACATTAGATACAAAAATGACTACTGACTAGGAGCTTGCTATATGCCTTAATCCAAGTGAAAAGTACTTTCTGTGTATTATCTGTTTCCTTTAATTTCACTTTGACCCCAGGCAATGGGTATGCTATCCTTTGACACAGTAGAAAACATGGAAAATGATGATGAGCAGCTTACCTAAAGTCATAGAGAAAAGGCCGTAGAAACTGGTCGTTGGTGGCTCACACCTGTAATCCTGACTACTCAGGAGGCTAACATCTGAGGATCTCAGTTCAAAGCCAGCTTAGGCAGAAAACTCTGTGAGACTTTTACCTCCAATAAACTACTCAAAAAAAAAAATGGGAGTGGCACTGTGGCTCAAGTGGTAGAGTGCTCTCCTTGAACAAAAGAAGCTCAGGGGACAGCTCCCAGGACTGGGTGGGGGAGGGAGGGGGGGTTGAAGGGGAGAGGGAAGGAGGGAGAGAGAGAAGGACAGAGAAGGGGAGAAAGGGAAAGAAAAGGAAAGAGGGAGAGAGAACCAACTCTTTCCCTTCAAACTTTCAGTTAAACAAAATTATCATTCTTTAAAAGCACAGTAACCATTGTGACAGGTCTATCTTCATTCTCAAAATAACATTTCTTGGGGATGAATTTCCTACATTACATTTTGGGACTCAAAGTTGAATACAAGATGCTGGTCACTCCAGTGGTGACAGTTCAAAGGTGACACACATGACTGCTTTATGACAAGCAGCTCTTCTAGATGCATTGAGTCCAGTACATCCTCCTCTAGATGTTAGTGAGATTGTCACGGGAAAGTCTCCTGAGCTTGAGCTTGGCTTTCCAAGGTATGATTGGTTGGGAGGGGAAGTGTTCTTGTAGGCCTAACAAAAACAAAAACAGAAAAACAAAAAACAAAGGGAAGGAGGGCAATCAGGACCACATGGCAAAAATACCACTTGGTTCCTTTCAAAAAGGCTTGTTCAGTTCAGTAGATGTTTCTTGCATTACCAAATTCTTCCATAAAGTCAGCCACAACCATATTATCGGGGACTCTGGCTAAAGCTTGTGGTGAGTAGGAAATAGATTAAACACAGGTTTTCCCATTTCTCCAGCTGCCAAAAATGATGTCAGTGGCGTTAATGGGTCCTACCTCAGCCCCGTGTACATCCAGCGCTGTCTCTGAACATGCTCTGTTTGTAGGCCCTTATAGATAAAAAGGATGACGGCTGAGCCAACAATTGGGTAGCTAACTGGACAATCACCGAAGTGCACAATCAGGCCCTTGCTTTGTAAGAGCAGGGAGAGGGCGGGGAATGAGAAGTCTATTTAGTGGTATAGACAAGAACTAAAGGCAGTGGCCATACGGGGTGCCTGATTTCCTTTCATCTAATTACAGAAATAGTTTTGCAAACACCTTTTTACCCTGTATACCACATTGTAAGTCCAGTTATGATGTAATTGTAAGTCTTTTGGTTTGTATCAAAGCCAGACTTATAAAACCTGCATTACAAAGTAAACAAAACCAAAACCCCTAAAACTGACATGATAGTACAGTATAAAAGCCCAGAACTGGAATGTGATTTCTGTAGTGCAGAAATAGCTCTCCTGAGTACGGATGACTTCCTGGCACACAGCACCCATGGCTAGACCTGACACACACGGGGCGAAGGGGAGGAGGGAGTCTTTTTCTAAGTCCTGCTTTTTAAGTTGGTCACATATCACATTGGTGAAAGACACCTTGAAGATACTTTATGTTTTCTCCAGGAAGAGAATGAGAACGCTTTTCTGCCATTAGTCTCATCTGCTTTGTCGGCATGCTCCTGTTCATTAAAAGAATGGAGAATAACTCAAGTGGATATTTTTTTTTGTTTCATTTTTTTGGATGCTTATTGAGCATTCCTTAAATATCAACAGAATTCTTTGTGTGTATTGTGCCAGTACTGGGGCTTGAACTCAGAGCCTCAAGGTTTCTTGGCTTCTTCGTTCAAGACTGATGCTCTACCAGCTGACATACACCTCCACTTCTGGCTTTTTGCTAGTTAATCAGAGATCAGAGTCTCCTGGACTTTTCTGCCCAGGCTGGATTCGAACCAGGCTCCTCAGATCTCAGTGCCACAAGCGTGAACTACCAGGGCTCAGCTGCCACAGAATACTCTTCATTGAGAATATTCTTTGAGAATTCCATGTTATTGTCATTTTAATTTCATCTTCCCGTGTAGAAATGATTCTAGAACCTCCTTCTACCTTATCTAGCTGGGCAAGGAGGAGTGCACAGTGCTGACAGCGTTAGCTCTGGTAAGCCACAGCAGGAGTTGACAGGCCTGATGGCTGCCACCTTGGTCATTCCCGCTCCTTCTTCCTTTTAATAATACGTATGCCTTTCTTCCTTGGTGGTCTCCTGAAGTCACTAGTCTTGCCAGAAGGTCTTTGATTGGAACAAAAGGAGAGCTGGGGCAATGTTGGCCCCTCACATGTTGGCAGCTCTGCCTGGCTTTCTTTCCTTGGCAACCCAGATCCAAGAAGGCCTGGCCAGCAACCTTGTTATTTTCACCAGCCCTCTCCGTCTCCCATGTGACATATGCCAGGCAAGAGTATTATTTAAGCTCTGGCTTTGGCTGGTTGGTTAACCTTAGCTGTTTAAGACGATGAAACCAAGTCTTTCCAGTGCAATCCTGGCCTGTCTTAAAAGAAGTGGTTTTACTCTTCTTTAACTGAAAAGGCTTTCAACTCTCAACAGCAAGTAGCATCTATCCTGACTTACTCACGCTAGGTTAGTCTTCGTTGGGTTTTCTTTATTTATTTTGGTGGTGACGGTCTAGAGGGCTTTGACACCGAGAGTTTTCCCATCACCTCCTTCTCCTTGTGCGAAGCTTGAGGCTTGCCACCACTCTTCCAACTGACCCTTGTAAAGAGTGAAAAAGACTCTCATGTGTCCCACACTTTGGAAGCTCTCTGGATTTGACTTTTTCAAGTGGATGGGTGCCATGGTGAGCACAGCTGATGGAGCTCGGCTTGTCATTTCACCCGGGCCGCCAACCACAAAACTCCTGTAATAAGGATTTGACAGGCTATCAAATACAGCTGTGGTTTTTTTAAATTTTATTTTAATTTTCTTATTATTTTACTTAAAATTAGTTTAATTTTGTAATGCAAATGTTAACATAGAAATATACTCACCCACTAGGAGAACTGTGAAGGCAATAGAGTGTGGTAAATCTTTGTGTTGAAATCAGTTTATTAGATTCATTTAGCAATTTTGCAAACAACAGCAACAAAAAAAACCCCAATAATTTTGCAATATCTTGTCAGGTGCTCTGTTCGTGTGCCAACATTCTAGGAGATGTGGTCAGGTGTGATTTTTCAATTAGTGATGCAGCTGGGTGCTGGTGCTCATCCCTGTAATCTCAGCTGTTTGGGAGTTGAGGTCTGAGGATCACAGTTCAAAGCTAGCCCGGGCAGAAAAGTGCATGAGATTCTCTTTTCAATTAACCAGCAGAAAGGCTGGATGGAGGTTTACGTGATAGAGCATCAGCCATGTGCATAACAACTAAGCACGAACATGAGGCTCTGAGTTCTAGCTCCAGTACTTGCACACATACATACACACACACACACACACACACACACACACAAATTACATTAGTGATACCACCAGTTAACCGCAGCAGCGTCAGTGAGGTCCTAAAGTCACGAATCATGGTGGTGGTGATGGTATGCAGTTGGATGTAAAAGTGCGTAAAGTGAGAACTTAACAGACCTGAGGAGATGGAATCGAGGGAGGGGCTGCTGCCTGCCCATGTCTTACAAGGCACAGAACTACCCCTCCAGCCACCTCTGGCCTTCATGGTGCTCTGTCTCTCCCTTCTCCCTTTCCAGTCAAGAGGATCTTCTTTCTCTGAGGAATCCTTCTTCCCCCTTGGTTCTTCCTGTGTGTGCCATCACCTTTAAGGATTTAGGCTTTTAGAAACCAAAGCCAAAAAGTCAGAGATGTTCCTTACTTTCCAACTATATATAGTGAGTTGAAAAAATGGGGAAAGAACTTACTAGAAAGGCTTAAAAATGGGTTATCATTTCACATAGCTTCTCAACACAGATTTTTGAGAATAAGAAAGATCTAGGAGTGATTTGAAGTTATTTTCCGCTCCTCTTAAGACAAGTATGGCACTGGCTTCATGCCTGTAATCCTAGCTTACTCAGGAGACTAAAATCCAGAGGATCGCAGTTCAAAGCCAGCACGAGCAGAGAATTTGATGAGACTCCTGAAATTCACCAGCAAAAAGACAGGCTCTAGGTGTGGTCAAGTGGTAGAGTGCCATCTGTGAGCAAGAAAGCCAAAGAATCGTGCAAGAACTTGAGTTTAAGCCCTGGTACTAGCTCTTCACTTAAAAAAGAAAGAAAGAAAGAAAGAAGACATTAAATGAAGAATTGTAAAAGTCGGATGTTCCCAGTATATAATGAAATAGGAACATTACAGAATAGGGAGTATCCTTGAGGTCTAGGAATCACGACGTTTTTCCCTTCTTTACATTTTCCTGTATTTTATCCATTTTCCATATTATACTCAGGATATTTTTTTGAAAAATAACAACACAGCTATTTATGTTAAATGAAAGAGAAATATGTTGTTTTGACACATTCCTTTAAGTGGAGGGGTTTAATTTATATGAATTTTTCTAGTGAAATCTACAATGTAAGATTTCACACAATGCTCTTTATTGAAGAAAAGTGATTGCAGTAGTCATTTTTTTAAAAGCAGGAGGAATTCTGACAGCCAAGCCACCTACAGTATTTCCCTCTCATCCTCTAGTAAGTGCAGAAACTTCTCGCAGTGCCCTGATCAGATAGTTATTGCTTCGTTGCACTTGACTCAACAAATTAGCCAGAAGTTTCAAAACACTTGTAGATACCAGCAGAAAACACTTGTCAATAGTTTTGACTAAAAAATGTCCTGCTGACACTGTATAGAACCTTCCATTGCAATTAGATCTTCACCCTGAGCTGCTTTCAGCTTCCATAGTCGAAATGGACCAGTCGGCTGAGACAAAGTAAAAGAATGCAAAAGCCTTATTTATTTTCCAGCTCTAGCAGACCTAGTTTCAGTGGGTCGAGTCCAGATGTAAATTCTTCTGGATGCAATATTGTAATAATCCATAGGTCTCAAGTAGCACTGCTCAAGTGTTGACTTATTTGATAATGCTTTAAAAATTACATTTTTCATTACTGGCAACTGGATCAGGTAGATTTTATCTGACAGGAAGATACACACAGAAGGAGCCAGGAGATCTGGAGTGGTGATGAAATTTAGTGAAAATGCAATTTCCTGCTACTAAGTCTTGTGACAGGTACATGGTATTTGTGGGTTCGGAAGTGGTTCCCCAGTGATAAGGCTTTGGCAGAATATCACCAGTTGGTATTTGCACAGTATTTCCTCTTAAAGAAATGTTTGGGTTTTCGTTTCCAGTTTTTCCATAGTACTGATGAGTTTTTTAAAATTACTTTTTGTATTAAAGCAGTGTTGCCATATTTGCTGCATGTAATTGGTGTCTGGTAACTAAGGATGTTGAATATAAAGTACGTGGAATGGGCATTAAATGTCGGCCATCTTTTTCTGGTGCTTATTGCTGTACTTTATCATTCATTGCATTTGTCTTTGTCACTCACAGATATTTATTGAGGTGCGTGAGTGCAGGGTCCCAAAGGGCTATTGCTTCTTTAATCCTCTTTCAAATATCTTCTTCTATTACAAAATATCTGAATATAGATCTTAGTCAGTCTTACGTGCGTGGCTTTAGTCAAGCTCAGCTTGTCTCGATTGGAAAAGCATGTAGAGACAGGGCTATGGGAAGGCACACAGCAGTTCTTCAGAAAGTGTGTGGCAGAGTTTGTCTATCAAGTTATTAGATTTCCTTTCCAACCATCTCGTCATAAGAACACTTGTGAAAAGCTGTTTTGGGGGCTTGAAGGAGATGACATTGCTCAAGGTTTATTATATTCATATCCTGCTTTGTTGAAAGCTAACCCCTTTGTGCAGCTACTTAAAAATAATTTTTTTTTAAACCCACAACATTCCAAAACGTGGAGGCTCTTTGTTTTTAGGGAAGACCTCACCGGCAACCATAGTCCTGTTTAATCAGCCTCTTTATTTGCCATATTTGGTTCTGAAAGCTTTTCAGGCTGTTTCCAAAGATCAAATGAGCCCTTCAAGGGCTAAGACTGGCTGCTATAGAGACCATTGAAAAGAATACACTCAAGGCTGAGAATCCAGTTGCAAGAAAGAAACAGGAATTTGAGAAGGCATTCCAGAAATGCTGGGAACAATGGCTGCATGAGTGGACTAAGCATGCAGCCCTCAAGGTGGCCACTGGGAAAGACAGCCCTCAACCAGGCATGCGTGTTAAAAACGATCCATCTGTATCCTTGCTGCATAGCTAGATTTGGTGTACACCAGTGTATAAAGGCAGACTGGTGTGAACTTCCGACTTTTCTCTGTACATTTTCCTGGGCTTCTGTTGTTAGTAACCTTCTGCAGTTCTTACCTCTCCTACCACCATTGTCCCTACTCATTTTCCACAGACACCTAAGTCTATGCTGACAGTTAGTAGCATTTATGGCTGAGGTGGGTTTTTATTTGGATTTTTGATAAAGAGCTTTTAAAGGGAGTGCCTATAATAAACCTAGCTTCTCAGGAGATTCAGATCTGAGGATTGAAGTTCAAAGCCAGCCTGGGCAGAAAAATCCTTAAGATTGAAAAAGAGCCCGGTGGTAAAGTGCCAGCAATGGGTGAAAAAGCTAAGCAAGCGATCCTAAGTTCAAGACTCAATACTGGCACACACCCACAGAAGTTGTATACTAAGACTTTAGCAGGAAGGCATGTGGTGAGTTGATAGAGGTGATATGGCCTTTCACTCTTTGTGTTTTTCACATTCTTATGGACAATTACAAGCAAAGCAATAGATTTTAGTGCCTAGTGAGCCCATATTTTTGGCTCCCCCGTAGAGCCCCCAGTCTCTGCCTGGTGCATCTACACAGGTTGGCACGTGTGATGATAAAAACCTGGTGCGGACTGTTCCGACTGTTCTTGTCCTAAACTGTTCACTCCAGCCCTCTGGCCAAGAGCAAGATATGGGAGGAAAAACGTACTGCCTGTCCTTTGCATTTTCTCCATTGTGTGTATGGCAATTCTCTGCCACAAATCCTTTAATCCCATTGGCATTCCTGCCTTAATTTAAGTCCCAGACCTAGGAAGCTATATTCAGGTATATACTGCTCCTAGAGTAAGAATGTTCTGATAGGAGTTAAAGAAAACTTGGAAGGAAATCAGAGTTGTGGGACTCCTGTTCTGGGCTGTTTGTTGGAAAGAAGGGTTTGCCTTGGTTTGCCTTGCATTCTTTGAGATGACAGGAAAGAAATGTTTCACTATTTCTCTGGCAATTAAAGGGACAAGCCTAGAATGCACTTCTCTCTCTCTCTTTCTCTCTCTCTCTCTCTGTCTCTCCCTCCCCCCTCCCTCTCTCTCTCTGTCTCTCATATGTGTTCACATTCACCTCCATAGTAAGTATTTATTAGTAATTCTTTATGCTTGTGGGTTTTTTTCTTTCCTTTTCTTTCTGTTTTTAATGTATCCTTTAGAAGCAGAGTTAATTTTTTGAGTGTGTGCCACTTCTTCAGCTCAAACTCAGGGCCTGTGTACTATCTCTGAGCTTCTTCTGCTCAAGGCTAGCACTCTACCACTTGAGCCAGAGCTCCACTTGTAGCTTCTTTTGGTATTTTATTGAAGATAAGAGTCTCACAGACTTTCCTACCTGGGCTGGCTTTGAAGTGCAGTCCTCAGATCTTAGTCTCCTGAGTAGCTAGGATTACAGGCCTGAGCCACCAATGCCCAGCAAGATTTTTTTTAAAAATAGAGCTTTCATAAAACCAGAGTCATATTTGATAAACTAGGACTTCCTTGAAAGTCATCGTGTAAATAGTGAAAGCTAATGGTTCCGAATCATCATCAAAGCCCTTCAAGAGAGAAAGGCCACATTTGGTGACAACATACAGGTATAACTCCAAACTGGGGAGACGGAGGCAGGAGGGTCACAACTTCCTGAATACCCTGGGGTACATAAGGAGACGCTAAAAAAAAATGGAGGAGAGGAGGATAAAAGGAGCAAAAGAGAAAGAGAAGAGAGAGAAGACAAGGAAGGACTAAGGGAGAAAAAGAGGAAGGAGGCAGGAGAGGAGAGGAAGAGACAGAGGCAAAAGAGAGACAGGCAGAGAGACAGAAAAATAGAGAGAGGGAGGGAGGGAGTGCTGGTCAACACTTATGTTTGTGAATCTTAGAAAATACGCTATCCTTGTATCTTATGTACATGTTGATCATATTTGAAAACATTTCCTTAAAGTCCCTGTAATTCAAGACCTCTGGCCTATCAGCTAAGGTTTCTCACCATTTACTAAACCTGGATCTGTAGACTTAACTCCTCGTGCTCCTCTGTATTCCTGAAGTCCTATGAATCTCCTTGCTTGGCCAGTCTCATCCCTCAGGCCTTATTTTTACCCTGTCTTCAATGGAAATGTGCTGTGTTCCCATCATCTGTTTGTGGTGTACCTGCTTTGTGGAATAATAGAATCTTTATTCTACATTCGCTAATGATTCCTTGTCTTCCCATTCTAGCCACCTGTGTCAGCAAGGGGCTTTCCTAATATTTTTAGTTAGAAGAATAGCTTTCCCCCTGGCATCTGTCAGTAAATTCATCTGTCTGCTTTGCGTTCTGTTTATGGACTTTGCTTGCCTTTCTAGGCTTGCTTGAAGGCAAAGCTTATAGCCGGATTAACTTTGAACTCTCTGTACTTAATGCATCCATTCAACAAGTATTTATGATGATCTACTCTGTGCTGCTCAGTGTACTCTATAAATTCTGCTAGGCATAGATTCACTTTTTTTTTTTTTGCCAGTCCTGGGGCTGGAACTCAGGGCCTGGGCACTGTCCCTGAGCTGCTTTTACTCAAGGCTAGCACTCTACCTCTTGCGCCACAGCACCACTTCCAGCTTTTTCAGTATATATGGTGCTGAGGAATTGAACCCAGGGCTTCATGCATGCAAGGTGAGCACTCTACCACTGAGCCACCTTCCCAGCCCCACGTAGATTCACTTTTGAGTGCATGAAAAATTGGGACCACTGAAGAACTAGCTAATGTAATCCTTAAAAGCAAAAGATGGTTTTTGAGGTTGGAAAAGGGTCTCCTCTCTGAAGGAGAATTGTGGATAATGCCTTTTCAGTTCTGTCTTCCTGAGTTAAAGGAGAAATGCTGTACTTTTGTTTAGATAACTTGCTTCTATTAGATCTAAATCTGAATTGCTTTGCTTTATTATTTAATGACTCACTAGTCTCTTTTCTTTGGGATTCCTTTTACATCTAACTTCTGATGACAAACAATGTCACATCAAAAGTTGATTTTAGCTGGGCACTGGTAGATCACACCTATAATCTTAGCTGCACAGCAGGCTCAAAACCAACCCAGGCAGAAAGTCTGAGAGATTCATCTCCAACTAATCAGCAAACAGTTGGAAGTCAAGGTGTAGCTCAAATGGTAGAGCTCCAGGCTCAAGGTAGAGTTTGAGGCCATGAGTTCAAGCACCAGTACCTCAACATGCTACACGCGTGCGCGCGCGCGCACACACACACACACACACACACACACACACATGCACACACACACACACCACACACACAAAATAGATTTCAGATTTTGTAAGCTTAAGCTCTATAACTTCAAATACTAAAACCTGCAGTTGATTTTTAACCGAAAGATTGAGCCCAGGTTGACTGTAATCTGTTTATTATATTTTATAGTTGTTTTACACAGTAACTATAATGTACATATTTGATTCAATCATAACCCCGAAGAATGTCATATTTATTTGTTGCCAAACCTCTGAAATGTCTAGGTCGCAATGATTTGTTTACTGGTTTATTATTGACTACTTTTAGTTTGTGATTCCTTTAGACTCAGCATTTTGAAAGAAAAGAAAAAGCAAGTTAAAACGGTTTGCTGATTTTATTTAGATCCATACAACTTGTCGATTCCAGCCTATCTGATTATTATTCTCCTTTCTTTAAAAGGAGAATTCCCAAATTGTGATTGCATGTGACAATTTCCCTTCTCTTCCCCCTTTCCAGAATGAAGACCTAAACAACCTCAGCAAATCCTGCTTTAACTCATGGGTACCCGGACTCTTAACTATTTCATGATTCACAACCAGGACCTCACCTCTTCCTCTCCGTAGATGGTACGATGCATCCATTTCAGTTTGTTTACTTTCTATAATCCTCAGGAGTTCATGGACAGAACTGCACATTCTATATTGTGCCGAGCAAAAAAACCCAGAAACACACACACAACGAAAACCACCATCACCAACAAAAGCAACAACAAAAGCACTGTGATACCGGAACAATGAGTCTGCATCAACTTCATCTTAAACCTTATGAACTTAGCTGGCCACGATGAGCTGACATGCCCACTGCAATGCTGTGGGGGAATGAGTTAAACTCTCATTGCAGTTACGAGATCAATTTTATCTGCTGCTGAAACTGCTCCATAAAACACCATTGTAAATTATTTCATACAGAACTGTTCACGTTGAGTGGAGAAAGTATTGGATATTTAACATAGGTTTTGATTTACATGTCTAATTTTTTTTTAATGAAAATGTAACTTCTCTTATAGCACATCTGTTGGTTTTTTTTTTTTTTCCTTCTTTTTTGGATGTGGGATTGAGGTATACAATGTTCTGTTGTAAAGAAGAGTGGAGCAAATGCTTAGAACAAATCAGAAAAGCATAGAAGAGGGTCTGACCCTTGTTTTAAGACTGTAATTCAGAAAAGTAATATACTAAGAATCATAGTGCCATAGACGCTTCTCAATTGTATAGTTCTATTTGCTGATACTATCTCCTGTAATATAAACTTGATGTTGAGCTGAGTTCTTTATAAGAATTAATCTTAATTTTGTATTTTTTTTTCCTGTAAGACAATAGATCATGTTAACTAAACTGAAGAAGGATATATTCTACTGGGGTATTTTCAAGTGTCAGTTTAAAATCAGTAGTTGAATGGAAGCAGAATTATAAGAAAAGGAAATGACAGTCTTCCATTCATTATATATACTGTACAGAAGAGAGACATGGATGGTCCCTTTACATACAAAGCTCTCTTTGGAATGAACAATGTAGGTGTTTGTAAATTCTGGGAATGTCTTTCTATTCACAATACATTACATACCGTTGATTTCTTTTCCTCCCCATCTACCACCATTCTGTAAGCTTCCTGCTCCATCTCTTATTTTTTTTTCTGTGTACATGTTATGGTATTTCATTTCCTTCATTGTCTTGAGAAGGATGTTAAGAGAAGCAATCTCTTGCTAACCAGAAATTAAAATCCCAGATTTTTTTTTTTTTTCTTTAAATCATGGCCAGGGCTACATGTCACTTTCCTTAAGACCCTCATCTCTTATGTCCTGACAACTTCCAGTGTTACATGATTTGACTAAATGTAAGTGGTTCATTTGCCCTGATGAGTGCTGGGCCTATTTGTGATGAGTTACTAAAACCACCAATGTGCAGAGAGCACAGGAGAGCATGATGATCCCCTATTGGGAGATGTAGCCAGCAGTGCAAGTGTTATTCCTCTTCTTGTTTGCAAAGTGTAGGCACCTTGGAATTTTCCCTTGTGGAACCAAAATGGCCATGAACACAGCTTCACGTTATTAACCTGTAGAATGTTCAATCATTCTGCCAGGAAACCTCCTAAAGGTTAAGTGAATGAATGCAAATATCAGGTTCCCTCTGAGCCAGTGTGAGCGGTATAGCAGACATTGCCAGCCCTGCTTGTAGAAGGAGCAATATTTTATTTCTGGGAAGAGTTGAGCTCCCTGGGTGGGGCTGCAGGGAAGGAGCTGCTGCCTCATTGCTGGTTGGGGACCTCTGCTCTACTCAGAAGTGAGTGGAGATGAATGGACACACTGCTGAGGCCTGTGTTACTGCTCATTGAACCAGATGGCATGTACCTCACAGACTGTTGTACAATGTTCATTGTTGCTGGTCTTAATCATTTGCATGCTCATCAGTTTCTAAGATAAATAGGTCTATAGTCATAAGAATCCATTGTTTCCAAGAAAACCTGCTGAATTCCATCATTCCCTATTTGTGGAGAACCCCACCAATTTGAAAAAAATCTGCTATGAAAGTTGTTTCTTACACTTGGGTTAAAAAAAAAGAGAATTTCATAGTCTAAATCTCTTTTCATTTTTCAAACATTCTAATTTGTTCTCTTGTTTGAGTAAGAAGAAAGCAAGGCAGTTTTCTTTTTCTTTCTAGTTGTAATTTTTTTTTAAGGAAACTAGACTTTGAATACATCTTACCAAGATACCTCTGAATGTGGGATTATCAACGTATTTTGGGTGAGGAAAGAAATGAACAGACTGGAAAATCCATCTCTTGGTCTCTGACTTTTTTTGTTGAGTCAAATAGCACGAAGGTGGAAATTCATATTTAAGCTGCTCTAGAAGTACCTGAGCTGGGTTTAATGACAATATCAAACTTTACTGACTTAAAACTGGAAGTTACTGGTACTCAAGCCAAAGCCCAAGCTCTGGCTACTTGAAGGGTTTACTTTAAGCACATCAGCTGCTAAGTTCTTGTGTTCAGTTCCTTTTGAAGAAAGTTGGCTTTTATGCATTTCTGAGTATTTGTAGGTCAGGCAAGGGCTTACATCCATGGAGCTTCTAGTGGCCTCTAGTTAACCTAGAAGTTAGTGGCTTTTTCTTCATGAACCCAACCTTTCACAGTGTTCTGAGAGACTTAAGTGGAATTTTAAAGTTCTCCTTTGTTTTTTAAAAAAATGCTTCCTGGCTTTGATGTCTTCATTTTGGGAAAAATGAACCAGCTGGGGATGAGGAGAACCCATTAATGATCAACCACTTGAATCAATAATGACAAATCAGTACTGATGTTAGATTTGTGGCTAGTTTTTGCTGACTTTCAAAGGTCAGGGACTCCCTTGAATAATCTGTAACTGTACAAATGGGTCTACTCAAAATCATCTAGCCAGAGTAGAGATTTTTTAACCTTTCTTTCCCTGGCTTTTATCTTCTACCCATCTTTTAAATGTGTGACAAATAATTAAGTAACTATGTTTCTGTACTGTAAGGAACAATATTCTACGGTACCGAGCATCTGCTTTATCTAATGTCACATCCTGTAGGCAATATACCGTGTAGCTGGGAACTCATTTACTACAGGTTGAAAGATGGGGAGGAGGCACCCCATCCACAGACAGTAAGAGCCATGACTGTGGGTTACAGTGATCCTTTCTATTTGACTTACATTGCTTTGGCAGAATTCTGTAGGTTAGATCAGCACACAAGGAGAGTCTCAGTCAAGGAGGTTCTCAAACCACACACTGGAATTCGCACCTTCACCAGGGAGACAGGGACCTCTGGAAAGGCATTTGAAGGAGAATGAGTGGAAATCAAATAAGAAATGGCTTCATTTGCAGTGAGTAGACAGGAGTTTTAGAGTTCTCAAGACAAGGTGACTGTGAGGAAGAAGTGATGTCTTATACATATATATGGAGTGTGGAAAACATAGAAGCATGCCTTTCTGGGAATGCAAGGAAGCACAGCCTTGTTGATACAAAAAGCTAGACCTCCATTCAGACTGAGGGTAGTGATGAAGAACCACACAACCTTTCTGTGGTTGTGCTAGACTATGAAAGGTTAGACACTGGTACCTTTGGTCATTTCTAATGCCAAGGTCCTCCCATAGTTCTTTAAGTCGGTGTCTCCTAAGTGTGGGCCAGCAGGTATGTGGGTATCTCTCACTGCTTATAATTAGAGCATGAAATTTGATGCTAGGAGAGGTTGAATGATGTTAGAAGTGTTTGGCTCTACTCATAGGAGTTTACCATTAATAAAGAGCTTACAATTAGGCAGTGTGAGTAGAAACGTGTGACAGATGGAGAATTGTCTTCCTTTCCTAGCTTGTTGATGACTTGGCATTCATGATATATGTCACCAAGAGATCGGTGTGATAGTCTTTTTGCCACTGATCTAGTATTCAAATCTCTCTTTACTTTTGCTCATTTCCCCAGTGTAAAACATTATATGCCATATCATAGGACAATTTCACTAGACAGGAAAGGATGTTTGTATTTGTGTGGACATTTTTAATGCTGTTTTTTTTTCTCCTTTTTAGAACTTTGTCATTGGCCTAAGAATGTAGTTCCCAGAACAATTTTTCTTATAAAGTATTTTCCTTACACCTCTTTGGCTACAGGGTGGGCCAAATGATCTCCATATATATTTTCATTTATTGTGTGTGCCGTTTGGTTTATCATCTTAAGATGGTGGTGCTGCCCATGGTGCTACTTCATCTGTGTACAAAAGACCAATGCATGGTCTGTATTGCTACCAAAACATTTACTGTATATATGTGTATAACATATGTATTATGTATATATGTAATGGGTACCAGGCCAGGTTGATGTTTTTTATTTAGAAGTGTTTCACTTTTCCAAGTTTTCTTATAGTGTTATGCTTGTTTTTGATTTTAACTTTCCTGATTCTGACTGGTACTTAGAATTGTAGTGTCTTCATCGTTAATTAAAGAAAACTGTCTAAATGGATGTTTGTGACCCTTAATTTCTTTAATTACAAGATGTGAACCAGAAACTGGGTACTGGGATGGGTAAGAACAATGTACAATGTTTATTGTTCTTTCATAAGTGATTATGAAACAAAGATTTACCTCTGCCTGTCCATCTTTCCCTCTACTCATGGTTAAGTGTATAAGGAAAAAGACCCCTGAAAATATTTTCAGCTGTCTTTCATGACAATGGTATAAAGAGAGAAGGAAACAGAAAGTAAAAACAAAAATAAGAAATTCTGTCGTTGGTGGAGAGATTGGTGTTGCATTGACCTGCAGAAGACCGTATTGTTAACACATTTCCTAGGTTGAAACACAGAGATTAGGCCTGAGAGCCTGTTTCTAACCAGTTCCCAGAGGAGGTCAGTGCTACTAATTCTGGCCAGCTGATAACACCAAGTATGAGGGCAGAGATAGGATATTCCTTACCATCATTATTGTTAGCATCATTTAGGCAGTTTTCAAACACATCAATCACCAGGACAACTCTGGAGATGCTGCTTTAATTGTCCTGGGGGTGGAGACTGGACATCAGTTGTTAACATTGATTTTGAGGCCCCTGGGTTGATTCCAGCATGAGGTCAGACATGAAAACCACTGCTGGGAATCATTGTCCAAACTTGTCTGATAAACAACCTAGCAATATGTATTTTTTCAGCAAGTGACTCTTCTGGTAGGCAAGTTTGGGGAAACCTAGAGATTTTGGCTTGTATCACCAGTAGAAAGGGTAGTACCACCTAGAGATTTGTACATCATTTACCACACCACATTGCCAATGTAGAAGCAGCACGCCTCTCTGCCTGCTTCCTGAGCTTTCTTGTTTTCACAACTTGAGCAAAGACAAATGGTTTATCCTATTTTGTATTAAGAACAACTCCTGTTACTGAATATTTTGGAAACAGATTCACAATTTATTTTTATATGAGCATGATGCTCCACCACAGAGAGCAACAAGACTGCCTTTTCTATCCTTATTTGGTACACAGGCTAGAGGTAGCTTCTTTTTGCCTGGCAATGTAATTGATATTTTCATTGTCTAGAAGCAGCATGCAACATGATTTAATAAATGCTTGAAATCACTACTTGATCTTCGGTTTATATCACCTCCTTCGATTTCCATTTAAAAACAGACAAACTATCACTGATTCTTCCCTCCTTATGGCACTGCAGAGCAAACATTACTCTGTCCCCTATTGAAATTACATGTGAACATCACTAATTAGTATTAATTTAAGGGGAAGTCTAGTTGGAATGAATGAATCGGGTAATTTATAGCATAATTGTCTTATTACCTCTACATACACATAGAAATGAGCTATCACAAGTAAAACACACATAAAAGACCTTTGAGAATTAATAGCCAAGGAGAATTTGTAATTACCTCAATGCTGCGATTATATACACTGTCAACATTAGTTCTGCATTTGTTGTAGGCTAGCTATCAGGGTCAACATTAATTTTCTTGTGTTATCCTTCCAGCTACCTACATGTATACCAGGAGTCTGTCTGGTTACAGGTTATGAGGGGTAGAATGGCTTCTCACCCCAGGCTCTTAATGAGGAGGGCTTCTGTTCCCATCAACACCATTGCAAGTCTCTGGTTTCAAAGTACTTAAAGAAATATATGCCCTATACATTAAAGACACTGATGGGCCAGATGTGTAGGTCACTGGTTGAGCACTGGTCCAGCCTGCAAAAAGCCCTAGGATCCACTCCTAGCATCACAAATAAACAAAAATCACTGATTCCAGCTGCCTTATGCTATAAATTTGCTGAGCAAACATGATCTCACCTAACGCTGCAGGTAAGGCTCCGTCCAGCTTGTAATTTCCACCCTTCAAGATAGTAAGATCTTGTTCCATTTATTTCCATTCTCTATCTGCGTGTCCAGTTCAGTCATGTCAAGAACAGTTTCTGGCTTCTCTGTGTTTTACTTAGTATACCTTTTCAGCAACAGAATAGACATGCCCAGATTTATCATAGGAACACATAATGACAGTAGGTTAAAGGTAAAAGCCACATGAAATCCAAACAGCTTGTGTATTGAGGCATTAGATTTTGACATATCTCTCCAAGAAGCCCTTGTACATTGAAGTTATGAATGCTTTGTTAAGGGTATTGATGAGTAGACACATGGCCAAGATGGCCAACAAGGGCAGAACCCCTGGTGAGGCAGATGCCTGGGTACCACCTGGTGTAGAAAATGGATTCTCAGCTGGCGAGTGAGTGCTGGCAGCTCACAATACAGGTCTCCTCTCTGATAGACACCATGCTTTTCAGAGCTTGGTCCAAGCACACGACGACCGAACTTCTGAAGAGTTTACAAATACATTGACAAAACCACAGGAAATAATTTTAAAAAAATGGTTTCTAACATATTTACATCCAGGGTAACCTGTACCCTAACTTTGGTGGAATATGTTATTAGAGTTCAATAGGTAATCCATGATTTGCTTCCTCTCCTCCAAAGCTCCAAATCTGTAGGATCAAAGTCCCCAAATTGTAACTGAGTGAAGAATTGGTAGAGGTAGAGTTTCTACTGCTTATGAAAACCAAACTGGTTATTGAGCATCAATCATTAAGATTGGTGGACATTTGTAAAGAAATAGCAAAAAAAAAAGACATTAGCTAAATTTCGTATATACATAATTATATTTGCATTTATTTTTCATATAGCAGTACAAGGCCATATAATACACACACAAATGAAAATAGAAGTCTATATCCCTCAATGATGTGCATCTGGTAGCATTTTGAGTCATTTTAAATTTTTTTACAGTGTTTATATTTACTTTCACAATCACATTTATATGAAAAACATTAAAGTATTACAAAAATTTAAAATGGGTTAGATGAGGAATCCTCATAATCTAACTGTACCATGATGTATAAATCTACAAATTGAGTTTGGCAACCTATAGTGTCAGGCCAAGTGAAATTGTAGCCTTTTATTTTTTTTCAATAAATAAGATTTCAGTGGAATATATGTGCCCTAAAATATAAAATATATATTGCCTCAAAAATGTTTGGTGGCATCTGCCATAGATATTTTTCAGACAGATAATTGGGCTCAGGCAAAGTACCTTGCTATGAGCTCTTTCAATTCTCCAGGACCTGCTAGAATAGCAGGACTTCAATAAAGTCTAGGGTCAGTGAACAGGCATTTATTTTGTTCCTTTCCTTTTCTAACTAGCAATCAATACAGTGCTGTTGTGGCAGATACTGAATCTCTGTTGCCACGATTATATCACTGTTGGATAGAGTTCATGATCATTTATTAATCTCCATGCAGTTGATTGTTGAAGAGCCAAAAGAACTCCTTTAAAACAAGTTTTATCTACAAACACTTAAATGCTATTTTACAATTTGGCAAGCAGAACTGGAATAAGCAGAGCTTGGAGGATTTTTTTTTTAAATCAGTACTTTGATTTTTCTAAGTTCAAAAACAAAAACAGACAAAAGAAGAGAAGTAAGTTAAGGAGGGTTTTTTCCAAATAGAATTTATTTTAAGAGAGAAAGAGAGAGAGAGAGAGAGTGAGAGAGGGAGAGAGAGAGAGAGAGAGGGAGGGAGGAAGGGATGGAAGGAAAGAGAGACTATCCAAAGGAAGTTGAAAGTAGGTTGGAGGGTCTTGGATACCAGGACTTCAATAAAGACTAGGGACAATGAACAGGGTTTCTTATTTTTCATTCTCTTTTTCTAACTAGCAGTTAATACAGTGCATAAAATGGATGCATGCCAGGAGCACTGATTCTGTCCAGGAAGACAAAGATAAAATACTGGACTTAAAAAAAAACTATTGCTCTAATTGGAGTCATTAGGCAAAATAAAAGGTACTTCCTTAGTATGTTCATCATCAGATCTCAGTATTCACGCATCACACCCTCAATATCACCAGGAGTAGTTATATTCTCAGCGTGAGATTTGCCATATAATGAAATCCCTGCTCTTTGAAGTTGCCTTATTAGTTCTAGAAATGCTCTCGGATTTTGACTTATCTAGACTCGTTTTCTAGATAAGGAAACTGGATTCCTTTTCTACTTCTTTAAATTCATATTGATATCATGGGTATTAAAATGAATTCCATGACAGTTTCAAGGTCCCCTTCCAGCCAGTTTTTGGGTACTCTCCTGGACCCAGTTTGCAGTGTATGAAATCATATCCTGGAGATTTGTTGAAGTCAACCTGGGGGTCCAGCTAGGTGGAGAAGGGAAGACAGGTACCTCACTGAAAGAAGATGCTAACAAAGTTTCCAAAGGCTGGAATGAGCAGAGCCAAGCAGTCGGGCAACACACCCAAAGACTAGAAAAGCACTCTACAAAATCATAGGATTTTAATGCTGGATGGAATCTGTTGTCATTCTCACTTATGAGTTTAGAGGTCTTTTTTGGACCAGATATAGTGACAATCCAAGACCATCCCCAGCTCACGTTTATTTGAGCATTTGCTATGAGCCTGTCCCTGGTCATGGACCGGGTTATGGGATCTCCCTTCATCTCAAAGGTTTATGCATACCAGGATGCCATTTTGCCGACTAAACAGACCAAGGTGTAGAAGGTTACCCAGATGGTTAGCAGAATTCCAGAACAGCTCCCTTAATCATTGAAAGACATGGGGAATGAAACAAAATCCCAATCCTTTGAAATCCTGGTACACATTCATGACATGTGGAATTTCTTCCATGGCTGTTTCAATACTCTAGGCATAGCCTTTTACCTCTTCTCAGCCTCTCGCCATCAGATCCAACTTTCCTTTCTAGTACTTTCAAGGGCATCTAGCTCAATCTAGTTAATGCTCAATTCTGCTTCTAAAATTTATTGATTTTAGAAAGGAGACGTACAGAGGAATTACAATTACATGAGTCAGGTGACGGGTAAATCTCCTTTTGGTACAGTGTCTTCCCGTCCCTCACTCTATCCCAGTCCCTTCCTCCCTCATCATAGTATCCAGTGAGCTCCACTGCACTTTTTCAATCTTTAACCCTGGAGTTCTGTGCCCCCCTTCCCCGCTTCCAAAGATATACGTATGAATAAACAATGTGTAAAGAAAAGAAAACAGAAACATCAACAACAACAACAAAAAAGTGATCTCATTTCCATATCTTGGAGTTTGTTTTGATATACGTATATATTTATATTTATATAAATATAGAGAGCCATATAAGCATTGGGCCTTTGTGTTTCTCCCCTAAGAGTACTCTCTTTTGGTCTCACTGTGCATGAATGTCTAGAATCCTGCATAATTGATCATATCCCAGTGTATTTTGGACCTAACTTCTTCATATCAGAGAAAACACACACCATTTGTCTCTCTGAGCTTGGCTTACCTCCCTTAATATGATTTGTCCTAGGTCCATCCATTTCCTTGCAAATGACATATTATTCTTTCTAATGAAAGCTCAATTCTTAATGAAGGGGTTCCCCTCCCAAGACCCCATCTGAGCTAAATGTAGTTTTGTGCCTGTTCTTCATAGAAAACCCAACAGAACTCACTCAACCCATCCGTACAAACCCCTCACCCTATCCCCTGTGACCCCACACCACCCATAGTGATTTTTTTTGTGTGTGTGTGTGTCAGTTGTGGGGCTTGAACTCTGGTCCTGGACACTGTCCCTCAACTCTTCAACTCAAGGCGAGCTCTCTACCACTTAAGCCACAGCACCACTTCCAGTTTTCTGGTGGTTTATTGGAGATAAGAGTCTCACAGACTTTCTTGCCTGGCCTGGCTTTGAACCATGATCCTCAGATCTCAGCCTCCTGAGTAGCTAGGATTACAGGCGTGAGCCACCGGCGCCCGGCTCTCCATAGTGATAAACATACACAATTCAAGGGGAAAAATGTTAATGGCTTATCTAAAACAGTCATTTTAAAAAAAACACCAGTATTATGTTTCTGGTTTAAATTCAAAATCTTCATTGAATTTTACATCCTCTTTTTATTCCCACCACACACTAACTCTTCTAAGTCAGCAGGATCCCATGCCCCACATGTGGAAGAAAAAAACAAAAGTCCAAATCTGGTTTGCTTCATCTGTTGAAAAACAAAATCAGTTTGGCTGAGCTAAACAAACTCCTTCCTGAGTGGAGTGACTCTCCTATTTTTCTTTGCAGAAATGTGTGGCAGATGGGAATCGGATGGGAAATATTTCTTTGCACGACCGTGCGAAAACTTCAGCTTTCATCTCTGCCTTGCTGTGAACTCACCGTGTGATTCAGCAAAGCAGTTTTTTTTCCCCTGGTCCTCCACCCCATGTTTATAAGAGATGAGTGTTATCTGATCTTAACCTGGGCTCAGAAATTTGCCAATACCAGCCCCCTTCCCCACACCAAATCAAAGGCACTGCCTTTCATGGGTGTAGCTGTGTGCAGTTTTATTCCCCCCTGGGAAAGAGGAATTCCAGTGGATTCACTACAAGTTCTGTGACTACAAAGAGATGATTGCTTACAATAATCCAACATTATGATTTTTAATATTCCCTAGCAGATTTTATGGAATAAATGACTGGCCAAAGCTAGGGAAAAATAGGTCAGCAAAGTCCATTCTAGTTTTTTCCCCCCCTTTAATGCTACAGATTGGTGGAGGGTGGGTTTTCCTTCTTGCCAAGACCTCCGCGGGACTCGATCTTTCTGGAACAGAGAAGACACAGCTGATAAGCTATTTTCCACCCAGAAGTATAATGAAGTAATGCATTAGCTCCCACAGCATTTGCATACATAAGAGAACCCTAGCCCAGAAGAAAGAAAATACATTTTAGTTAAAAGGAACTGAATGTGGTAGGTGCCAGTGTTTTAGTGATTGAATCAGGCCACATTTAAGCACTTTATAGGTATGAGGAGGTTTGAAAGTGAGGGTGATGGGCTCTCTGTTTCCAGGTATGTAATTACAAAGATAACTTTTCTTTGAAAATGACATCAAATGTGCCTATCTGCTAAATGAAAATGGCTTCTAGATTTTCTGACCAATTTTACTTCTGCATAAATTCAGTGAAGTTGCACTTGGTACCACCATCGATTGCGTAGGGTGGAATTCCCCATTGGGGTGATAGTCCCCAGCCCAACCTGGGTCCGTACCCCTCTTCTGACACCTCCGAAGTCATCTTCGGGAGGTGAGTGTGTTTTCCACAGGTACAAGGACACCTGGCTCTGATCTCCTTGGAGATGAACCTTGCTTACTTACATTAGCAGTGGAAGAACTAAAGCAGGATAAAGCAGGGAAGGAATTGATGAATTTCCTTCTGGCTGAGGAACAGCTCCTACTTGTTTTACTAATGCCTATTGGGTGTTTTACTTCTCCTATCCCAGCCACAGAGATGGGCTTCATGATACAATAAAACCCTCAGCCAAAATACATCTTTTTGGAGATTACAAGAAATTTGGGGGAAAAAATTTCTAAGAAAAAAAACTGTATTTCAAGTGAGAAGATGGCCATTAAGTGCAAGGGCTCTAAAAATGTTGGGACAAGAAAAAGATCTTGACCACAGATGACCATGAAATTGAAATCTGCCAAGTATCTATTTCCCCCACCTCTGCTCTGGGAGGGTTGATTGGTTAAAGAGAACTACATTTTGAATGATAGAAGGAGTAACATTGATAAAGATGTATTGTACACCTGGATTGATGCATTGAATTGAAACCCCTGTGTATAGCTACTTAAATACAATTTTAAAAGATTAAAATAAAAAGAGAGCTTTTATTCTAGAACAGAGTTTTGGCATTGGAATTAGACTGTCGTAGGCCAACTTGGAAATTCCATGAAGTAGATGAGACCATGGGAAAATTGCTTAATTTCTTGGAGCAACCGTTTAGCCATCCGTAGAAGGGGATATAACACTTACTGTGCAGAATTCGATTAGCATTTGGCCCTGCCACCAGGTGCAAAACATTTGGAATAGTGCTTCACCCCACCTGGTAGCAGTATGACATCGTCATCAGATTTGAACTGAATTCTAAGCACCCTTACAAGGATTGAGCATAGTCTCTTGCTTCCTACCCTACAGTTCGCTCTACCTTTTCTAACTGTGAAGTCTAAAAGACCTTAATAGGAGGAATGATTCTTTGTTTGAAGTCCTCAGCCCTGCCTTTCGGGTAGAAACATTGTGTACTCAAGGAAAGTTTGAAATGAAGCCGTAGATGGGATCTTGAGATTCATGGCACTGCTTCTCAGAAATGTACTCATGAAACTTTCTGAGCACGAAACTGGCCCCAGGAGGAAACTGGATGTCAAGCATAACAAACAAGCCAGCTCCTGCTTTTCATTCCAACTACCACATTACCTCCTCGAGACAGGTGTTGCAGCTAGAAATGCTCATCCAAGCCAGACTTAGTAACCTTTAAGTTGGAGGCATATATGGTCCCTGGGTCTCACTCTCACACTTCTTGCTCATCTAAACGCTACTGCTTCTTTCTGAAGTTCTAACACTTTTCTTTTCTTTTCTTTTTAATTGTCAGTCCTGAGGCCTGAACTCAGAGCCCGGGCACTGTCACTGAGCTTTTTTTTCTAAAGGCAAGCACTCTACCACGTTGAGCCATAGCTCCCCCTCGGGTTTCTCAGTGGTTTATTGGAGAAGAATGTCACAGAACTTTCCTGCCCTGGGCTGGCTTTGATCCGTGATCCTCAGATCTCAGCCTCCTGATTGACTAGGATTACAAGTGTGAGCCACCATCTCCCTGCTTTCCAGCACTCTTTCGAAGAGGTTGGTCCATTAGCAAATCTCCTCTGCATCATTTGGCTTGAGTTCAAATTAGTTTCAGACTGAAGAGCAACATTTTTATTATAAAATATTTAAGAATGAACTGTGGTTTAGGCTCTCGTTCTACCATCGTGGTTTTGAACCACTGGAAGGAAGGTGTCCAGAGAAACCCTGCCAAGCCCCATGTTAATAATCGTATGCTATAAAGGGAAGGGCCTATGGAAGGCAGGAGTTGGAGTCCCTGAGGCTGGCTGTGTCTCACAGGCCCGTCCGCTGCCCCTCTCATCTTGCTCCTTACCTTCTACCTCCTTAGGTTTCTCTTTCCCACCATTTTTGTACTAGGCCAGCCTTCCAAGGTGTTATTTGGGGGTTTCCTATGGGAACACCAACTTTGTTTCTCTCCTCTTACCAAGGATGTGTGAGGATTTTCCTACTAGTTATGTAAAGGTGTCAGGAACACCGTGTGTCTGGAGTTAACCCCTTACATTTTCTGGAGGTGCTTCGTTCATTCAGTGGCACACGGACTTCTAATGCTTTTCAGGCTCGTGTGTTTCATCCAGGCTGCAGCTGCTCCAGAGCTTGGCCTGCCTCCTGGTTTTTAGAGAAGCTTTTTGCTTCACAGTGAGACCATCTGACAGTTGTTATCTGCGGCCTGGGACATGGAACTGACCGTGACAAGTACCAGAGGCAGTGATGAGTTATTCTTCTATACGACCTCCTTGCTCCCCAGCCCTCCATCCCCGCCCCCCCCAAAAATGGGGCCAGGGGAGGAAAGAGACAGTGGGACACCACATGTTTACAGCAAAAGGGAAAACCTCCTGCTCACCATGGCTGGCCTCAATATGGATTAAGTCCCTGACAATGGGAAAACCATCAGACCGGTCTGTCTGGATGTCTTGCTATGGTATTCCCTCCGTGCCTCTGTTCTTCCCTTTCCTTCCGGCTTGTCTTCCTTTTCTTCCCTCATTGCTGTCTTCTTTACTTTATTTCCCCCTGTCACAAAATCATTGGGATGGCTGCTGAGTGACATCTCTTTGGGAGGTAGACACGATGACAGATAGAATGACATGGAGTATGCCCAGTGAAGCCGGCCCTCATAGAGGTCTGCTGGGAATAGCACCAACCCAGCTGGAGCCTGCTCAGCAGAAGGCCCCGGCTTCAGAGATTCCTCACAGCTTCCTCTCCTCTGCTCTCAGCCCAAATGCTCTTCCCCAGAGACGTTTCCCTAAACCTCCCCAGCCTCCCACACCCTTCGCCGCAGGTCACCTTTCCCTTTCTTCACAGTTCTGTCTTCCTTGGAAGTTAGGTCCATCTTCATTTGTTTGCGTCTTCACTTTCAGCATTTATCCTGCAAAAATCTGTCTTTGTTTCCATATAGTTCCCCTGGCCTGATCTGCAGCTGGTCCTCAGTGAAGCTCTGTTGAAGGCACAAAGAAATACTTTAGTAGAGGACGTAAGAAATCACAGAAATATCATCAAGGATGATGCTAAGAACAAAGATTTTGAGGTTTTTACTTTCTGATTTTTTCCAAGCACTGTGTTTTATATCGACTATTGCCAATTCTCACAATTATCATGATAGAGAAAATATAATTTTACATTTCACTGAGACAGCAAGTGGAGTTTTCTGGAAGCCGGTGTTTTTCCCAAGGCCACCCACTTGGTGAAGGAGGGACCTGGGCTTCATCCTCAGACGGGTCTGCATTTAAAGCCAGCAGTGTTTTTTTCCCTTTTTTCATGGTGTTGAGTCACATAAACAACAGACAGAAGGAGATAAGCTGCATGGGAAACATAGAGAAAGCACCATGGGAGTTCAAAGGAGAACGAAGGAACTTCTGGGCCAGGGCAGCAGGAAAGGGTGAGCAACAAGATGACTTTTTTCTAGGCTGTGCTAGGAGGAAGGAAGGATTTGAGCATTGGAAGTGGAACTAGAAACACCACAGTATGTGTATGTTGAGAGAATATACCTGAATGCTACCCTGGTGTGTGTGTGTGTGTGTGTGTGTGTGTGTGTGTGTGTGTCTTGGGTGTGTGTTTGTGAACAAATTCTGTAGATGGTTAGAAAGGCAAGAAAGTTTTAATGTACTGTATCAAGTTCTTTTTTTTTTTTTTCCACTCCCACCTTTGGTTTATCCCTGGTAATCACTGTTTTTGATTCTGGTACCCTGAATCTTGGATATAAGTTTACCAGATTTGGGGAAGGAAAGGGGAATAACAAAAATTATGAAACCAGGACCAAGGGTGAAGCCATGCAACAGTGATACTCACAAGACACTAGGTTGGAAATGAACTTTACAACTTGGGGGAGGGGGGACTGGAGGGGGAAGAAGGACAGTAGGAGAAAAATGAAGTGGGTAACAATGTCTGACAAGAAATGTACTCATTATCTGACTTATGTAACTTTACCTCCTCTGTACATAACCTTTACAACAAAATAAAATTAAACTAAAAAAAAAAAGAACAGATGAGTTCAAATTCTTTTCAGAGCAAAAGTAGTAGTTGTGAAACCAGGTAGTTTCTTTTATTTTTTTCCTAGTTCTACCTTTCATTCCTTTTTTTTTTTTTTTTTTTTTTTGGTGGTAGTCCTGGAGCATGAACTCTGAGCTTTATTTTTGCACAAGACTTGTGCTGTACAACTTGAAACACAGTGTTATTTCTGGCTTTTTCTGAATAGTTCAGTGAAGATAAGAGTCTTGTGGACTTTCCTGACTGGGCTGGCTTCAAATCATGATCCTCAGAAGTCCTGGATAGTTAAGATTATAGGCGTGAGCCACAATTGCCCAGCTAATTTTAATTCTTAAGGACAAAAGTACACTTTTCCTTAGAGTCAGAAACACACACACACACACACACACACACACACACACACACACACACACAGTCTGATAGTCCCACATTTCTATTCAAACAAAATTCATCTTTCATCAACCAAAAAAAATGTGTCACCATCTAGTCAAATTCTAGCTTCAGTTATAGTCTAAATGTTCCCTGTATCTGGCCTGGGAGTCATCTTTACCACGTGATTATGTAAACACATGTCTTCGTGGTTCAGGGTCCCACAGACTCGAGTCAGACTTCTGTCCCCTGTACAGGCTCTGCCTGATTCTGTTGAGTCTTTGGGGGCACATCCTGTGTGCTTGCTGGCAGTGCTTCTGCTTGGCTCTGCTGCTGTCAGGCTGAGTCCTTTCTAGGAGGCTGGGCATTCCTGTCCTCCCAAGCAACTACCATCTGCTTCCAGCCCAAAGGCTCCAAAGGCCGGAGTCTCAAGGCTCCAGATTGGCCATATTCATTTTAGTTCGGAAGCGCTATGCAGTGGTTCTCGGAGGACAGGGACAAAGGTCTCTCTAAGTCCTGCGGAGGAGGGCTGGGAATTTGATATCAAACACAGCAAAAAGGCTGCCAGGCATGAGCGAGAGTCCGTTTAGATGAAAAGCAATGTTACAGATCCACACAGGAGTGTCGCAAAGCATGATGAAGGGAAGTGATAGTACCGTCTAAAGTAATGGGTGAAGTTTAACTATGCTACTTTTTTGATTTCTTAGGCAAAGTGATAGAATAGATAATTTAGAGCTGGTAAATCAATTGGCAAAGCCAAAAGTATTTTAAAGCATAATGATAAATATTGTAAACAAACTGAAACCTGGGTGAGTGAGGAAAGGTGTATGGGCAGGCAATCAGATTGTGGTCATTTTGATCTATTGGTTGCCTTGATAACTGTACCATGGCTTAGCCTTGGGGAGGGTGCAGTTGTGAATGAGGATGTAACAGCTTGGACAATACACATGCCAAAGATCACAGGGTCAGCATGTATTAAAAAAATCCAGTAATATAAAACGTAGACTGTAAATATTCTAGGAGGGGTTTATGTGTTCTTTTAGTCTGTAACAGATCAAGTTTATAAAATATTATTTAAAACATATCAGATCTTAACTACTATACTCTTCCTATTTAGACAATCACTGATTGGAAATATGAGGGAAAAACTTCCAGTCAAACTTGCCTTTTTCACATGCTGGACACAGTGTCTAATGTACATGAATGAAATGATGGATAGACAAACTCTGCTCCAGCCTCTGGTCGCCTCACAGATCCTCAGTCTCTCCCCTGAACTCTTTTTTTGGGTCCAGTCGTGGGGCCTGAACTCTGGGCCTGGGCGCTGTCCCTCAGCTCTTCAGCTCAAGGCCAGCGCTCTACCATTTGAGCCACAGCGCCACTTCCGGCTTTTTTCTTTTTTGCTTATGTGGTGCTGAGGAATCGACCCCAGGGCCTCAGGCATGCAAGGCAAGCGCTCTACCATTGAGCCACCTTCCCAGCCCCTCCCCTGCACTCTTTTGAGTATTGTCATTTGAGGATTGTTCACTTTTCCCTTTGTTCATATGTAGTATACATCCCCTGTGGTACATGCATCTGTATTAAACAGATGCAGACATTCTTATCATTATTCACTAAACAATATACTCTGACAACTATTTACTTAACATGTTCATTGCACTAGGATTGCACATTTTGGAAGGATGTGTGTAGATAAAGTGTGCGGATTACATGGAAACACTATGCCATTCTGTTTAAGGGTCTTGAACATTCAGAGATTTTGAAATCTATGGGGGTCCTAGAACTCACACTGTGCAGATACTATGAGACCTTGGTGCGGAGCTCTATCTCTTGAAGGCAAGGCTACATATTCTTCCTCAAGTGTCCAGAGGATACAGGAAATGATACCAAATGTTACAACTCAAAGAAACTGAGTTGAAACAAAACATCTATAGAATCTATGAAAAAGCCATTCATAGTCGTGAGTGAAAAAACTAGAAACACACACCAACCAAAACTACTACTCACTAGAAGTGGTTTTATGAAACATTTCATAAAAGTGTAATTTTTGAGTCAAAGAGGATAATGATACTAAGGGTGTAGAATGTTTAAAAAAATGAAAACGAAAACATTGCAAATTGGAATCTGTGTAGTAAAGCTATATAAATACTACTTATAATATGTAAGAAAAAAATCCAAATTAATTGACAAAGAGAAGAAAACAAAGCAAAGGAAAGCAGGGGAAAAGCAGAAAACAAAGTACATGTCAATTAAGGAAAGAAAAACAAAGAGTAGAAAATCATCACAACAAAACATAGACAGTTTTGCTTCCAAAAAAATAAAACAAAACAAACCAAATCTATCAGCTAACCAAAGTAAGTATAAAAAGAGATATACAAAATGAAAACCAATAATAGGAAAACAAACACAAAATAATAGAGGTCCTTAAAAGACTATCAGGGAAGTAGACCACATAATTCCACAAAAATAAATGTTAGGATTTGGTTGTGCTGGACAATTTTCTAAAAACTTTTAAAAAGTGATCTTAGAATTGATAGAAACTAGAAATATCAGAAAGTACTTGTATTACCTTAGAAAATAAATTTCAAACAGCTAAAAACTGATAGATTTGGGAAGTATGTAATATTAAATTAAAATAAAAATAGTAAATACATATATGAAAATTCTATAGTTCCAAATTTGTAGGACAACATGAATACCTGTACTTAAACATCCACAGAAGATTCATTTATATTAGAAACAAATCAAATATCTATCAGTAGGTGGAAAGCCAAGCCATGACATGCCTCGATAATGAAATAACACCATTCCCCAGTAATGGTATATTCATATGGACTGTCTAATAATGGAATAATAAACTTAAAGAGGTTTAAACTATTGATACATGCAAAAACATGGATGAATCTCAAACACATCATATTAACAAGAAAAGAACATATACTACAGAATATATTCCATATGATTGACTAATAAGTTTCTGGAGCCATTCACTGGTGGCTCACACCTGTAATCCTAGCTACTCAGGAGGCTGAGATCTGAGGATCCCAGTTCAAAGCCAGACTGGGCAGGAAAGTCCGTGAGACTTTTATTTCCAATAAACCAACAAAAAAACAGAAGTGGCACTGTGACTCAAGTGGTAGAGCGCTAGCCTTGAGCTGAAGAGCTCAGGGACAGTGCCTAGGCCTAGAGTTCAAGCCCCAGGACCAACAAAACAAAAGCAAAAGCAAAAACAAAACAAAAAAAACAAAAAAACTCCACATTTCTGGCATGGCAAAATAATTATACAATAATAATGAACAATTAGTTACCTTAGTGAAACATTGGAAAAATCTGAAAGCAGTATAACAAACATTTCAGGAGTGTGTTATCTTGACTGTGGTTTGGTTACTTAAGGCTATCTTTTATTTTATGTAGATTAGATCTTAATATGGTTGACTTTTAAAATTATGCAACAGAAGAGTTATACTTTGAAGATATTTTATCACTTGAAAGTAATATGATTAATTAACATTAATCTGAAAACACGAATGATTTTTAAAAATAAGCATGTGAATCAATCCATTCTGGAAAAAGTAGTACTCTAGAATTTAGAATTCTTTAAGTTAAAAAATACTTTGTATTCAGATTCACTGTAAGTAACATAAGTAAACTTTAGGTGCGGTTTTTTTTATATCGGGAACAACAGTGTTGGCTTACATATATAAATTTGTATACAATATGTACAGGGATTGTAATAAAATCAAGTCATGGAGTGTTGGATATAGACTGGGGAGAACTGGACCTGAATGGACAAAGAAAAGCTTTTTACAAGGTACATTTTGAACGTCTTTTAGTTTGAATTGCATGAATATATTACCTATTGAGGAAAAAGAAAGAACTTAAAAGAGAGGTTAAAAATTCTGTGCTAATTTCATTATACGTATTGTCACTGTAAGTGATAATCTCTCACGTGTTACTTTCTGGTACAGTGTTGTGTTAAACTGAAAATATGTGAATATTTAGAACCATTTTGGAGTGGTTGTCAGAGGATTTTTTTTGTCAGTTTTGGGGCTTGAACTCTGGGCTTGGGCGCTGTCTGCGCTCTTCAGCTCAGGTGAGTGTTTTACCACTTGATCCATGGCACCACTTCCTCAGAGGATGTTTTATCTGAAATAGATATTAACAATCACTTGAGGAAATAAAAATTGCCATTTGCCAAATGAGAAAAATGAAACAGAGACTTCAAAGAATGTGTTTTGGACTATTCAGAGGATGTTTTATTATCTGAAATAGATATTAACGATCACTTGAGGAAATAAAAAACTTGGAGAAAACTGAAACATAGAGAAGTCAAAGAGTGTGTTTCATCTGCTCCCAGAGTCAGGCTAGATCCAGGGATTTTACCTTTTCCTACCGATGCTCTATCATGCATAGCTCTCATTTTAGACTCATTTGGTCCCCTTATTGAATAGTTCTTCCTCATTCTGGATTAGCTACACTAGGAGTTTTCCAGTCTCTTTCAACCGAATTGTAGGATTAGATCCTTAGAATTTATGATCAAAGACCACAATGGTAACCATATTGATCTGCTTTGCTTGGAGTCTTATTCTAAAGTTAAGTACACAACTACTATGGCTGGTGACAAGGCTGAAACATGGTAGGAGACAAACTTGGCAGAAGAAAGCTGGTCACCACTTGGTAGCCAACGAGCAGACAGAGGAACAGGAGCTGCGGACAAGAGAGTTCTTCAAAGTCACCTCCTCTGACTGGACCCTACCGACTAAGCCTCTACTACCTCCCAAGAGTTCTATCAAATTATAGCTCTTTCAGTGGGTCAATTAATTAAGTCAGAACCCTCATGATCCAAACACTCCCAGATAACCCCGTTACCTGACAACTAGGCCTCTGTTAATATTTTTAAAATATTGTATTATGTTTAAATAGTCGTACACAGGTGTTCCAATTCAACATGCCAGATTGCGAGTACAATGCATCTTGATCAGCATCACCCCTTCTACTCCTCCATCTCCTCCATTCCCCACCCAGCCTCTCTAGTTAAATATATGAGCGTTGGGGGATATTTCAGAATCAAAACATAACTCAGTTTGCATTGAAAACTCCAGAGAATAGAAATTTGACTCCAGTAAGCAATGGATTTTCAGTAATTTGAAAACCCTTTGCAAGCATTGTGGACTTTGGAAGAATACTAACAAATAATGAAGCTGACATTTATTGGTCTTTATCATCAAAGAATTGAGCAAGGTGCTTACTCAACCTGTAGTAACTCATGTAATCTTTGCAACAATCCTAGGAAATGTTTTCACAAAATCTATTTTACAGAGGAAGAAAGTGAGGCCTACAGAAGTTCACTGGCTCAAGTTTACAACAGTGGAACAATCAGGAAATGGATCTATACAAATAGGGAGCCTAGTACTCAACACACAATCTTCGTTGTTTTTCAGCTTTCCCATCACAGAGTTGTTGAGTATTATTTCCTTTCTCTTTCTCTTCACACCTGCTGAGTTAAAAATTTCTCTCTGTGCTTTCATGAATCTCAAAGAGCAATAAGTTCTGATGGCAGCCTACCAACACTTCTATTCCTTGACAGTTCATTTTACCCAAGACTTCACTTAAGAAAAAAACAGGAACACAGCAAGGTTATTTCTCTTAGTCATTCACCTAAACTTCACCAAGGACAATTTTGAGTGAAAATATTTTTGTTAACTTATACCTAATGCCAGTTATATCCATGAGAATAACATGTTTACTTGTGAATATTTTTCCTTAGAAAAATTAGTTTTTAGTTAAAGAACTCCAATGCATTTAAATGTTTTGCACTGCCTTAAAAACATCACTCATAATACTTTTAAGTAAAAAAATACCCCAGTAAGTCAAATAAAAGAAATGATTTAATGCCTAAGAGAGACAAGGATCACTTCCAATACCTAAGGATGATTTATAACATCTATGCAAATGTTTTAATTTTAAAAATTGAGTAGCTATTTTACAGTGCTTAAAATATTTGTGACATTTCTTGCTAAGGCCAGAAGGACATCAGGAAGGCCAATGAGGGAAGAGAAACTGGGGATCTCACAGGTTCTCATGTTAAAATATCTCATCCCAAGCATAGGGTGAGGAAGCAGCTAGCTCAGAACCTCACAGTTAGTTGGTTGTTGGTGAACCAATTTTATGGAGCCCTTGGCCATGCTGAGTGAAGACAGGAATCTCTTCAGGAGATGTTGAAATGTGCAATTCCTGGCAGTTAATTTACAGCAGCCATAAGAAAGGGAAGGGGGGGGAGGGGGTAGAATCCAGGGAGAAAAGAATCTTCCAAGGAAGGAGGAAGGAAGCTGAGCCTTGTACCAACCCACAGAATCGCTCTGATCCTCATGATTCCTGGGAGAGGTCTTTCCAATCCTCCACTCTGCCTTCCAGCAACTAAAACACATTCCTCTTCAAGGAGAAAAGAGAAAGTGGACGTCTTTGCAAAGGGAATCACACAATGTTAGCAGCTCAATTTCCTGCCAATGCATTTTCTTAGCAGGTTGAGGATTGTAGAAAATATTCACCGACAAGTACGTTCTCACCTATGACATCTACGCAACTGCATAAATTACTTCCTTTAACAGGTAATGATCAGCACTTTCTGCAGGGTGTCTTAATCTTAAAGATTTTATGCATATCACAGGAAATCTGTAAAGAAAGACAAATATAGGTTGTGATAACTTCTAAAAGTTTATATGATTCATTAAAGTTCAACAAGGGATCCAACACAGTGCATATAGGTTCCCACTGTCCTCAGTTAACCATTTGGTTAAGTTATCATAAGCCTATGGCAAATGTGGACAGTTATAGGACCAGCTAGCATTATTTTTATTGTTCTGTTGAAATAGTCCCTTCAAGGAATAGTTATCTCAAGTTGGACGGTGGCACCAGGCTTAGCTACCTAAGGGGCTGAAAAGATGGTGGTTCTAGGCCAGTCCTTGTGGAAATCTTCTTGAGATCTCAAGGGAAAGAGGTTGGGTGTGGTGGTTTGTACCTGTCATTCCAGCCACCAACAGGAAGCCTCAAACAGGCGGATCACAGTCCAGGCATGTGTGCAAGCAGGGAGTGAGGTGCTATTTCAAAAAGAGCCAGCACATGTCTGATTTGGGGAAGGGAAGGGGAATCACAGCAAGGATGGGATAAAGGGTGAACCAATGCAACTGTGATACTCACTAGACACTCTGTTGGAAATGAACCTTACAACTTGGGAGGGAGAGGAATCTGGGGGAGGGGAAGTGGGAGAAAGTGAGGGAGGAGGTACACTGTTAGAAAAGAAATGTACTCATTTCCTTACCTATGTAACTGTAATCCCTCTCTTTGTACATCACCTTTACAATAAAATACATTTTTTTTTCAAAAGGAGCCAGCACAAAAAGGTGCTGGAGGCATGACTCAGTGGTAGATTACCTGCTTAGAAAATGTTGGCCCCTTAGTTCAAACACCTGTACCACTGAAAAAAATCTCTACTTAGAATTTAAAAGGAAGTTTGTTCTACACATGATTATTTATAAAAAGCAAACCTAATTTTTATTACCTTTATGCATGATAATTGAGGCACTATTTCTAAGTTATGCATTGAGCAACGATGTTTATGTATTTTGACAATGCAGCCAATGAATTCTGTGAAAAGATTCTGAGGGGCATGCACACCAAGCACATCCAGCCTCCTCACTTTGTAGATAATACTGAGAGTCAGGAGACAAGCTCACCTAATTCTAAGACTGGGTAGCCGTGGACCAAACCAGGGTTGCCAGAATATCCAAAGTGGCCCATCACTCACCATACGACTTGAACAATTTTTGCATGCCTCTTACTCAAAATAAACATGACCCAAACAACTGGAGTTGAGTTAGAGAGGAAAAGCCTATATTTCTTCAGCTTTGTTGCTCTTCTGTTGAAAATGAGTGCAAGTAGTTTTATATATTGCCTGTGATAAGTGGACATAATTGAAAAACTATCATGTTAGCTTCCCCACACATACTTGGGTTGGTGATGCAGGTAGACAGGCTAGCTGTTTGGAGACCAACGTAATAAAATGAGAGGTGAATTCGTAGTTTTTGTCTCATTATGCATTGAGGAAGACCAGATCTAAGTCATCTTTGGGATGTGTGGATCCTGCCTTGAACTGACTTGCTCCAAGCCAAGGGTTCGAAGAAATGAAAAGTGAGTTTCCAGCAGTGACAGTGGCCTGTGACTACAGTGGCACTCACCCTTCCCATGCCCAGTTGAACGAATGAAGAATGGATGTGCTTGTTATTTAGTCACAAATATCAGGGTTAACGGATAGTATCAGGCTTGCTCCTTATCTAATAAATGGAAAAATTAGTTATTAAACATGTTACCTGCTATTATTCATTCGTGGGTATATCTGTGTATTAGATTCCTGTGACTGCTATAACAAATTTTGGGTTGAAAACAATATGTTTATTTATTTTTAAACAGTTCTGACGGACTGTATTCAATTGCAAAATTGAAGTGTCACTAGGGCTGTGTCTCCTCCAACACCCTGTGAAGAATCTGTTTTTCCCTTGTCTTTTTTTTTGTACGTTTTCTTTGTAAAAATGCTGTACAGAGGGGTTACAGTTACATGAGCAAGGCAGTGAGTACATTTCCCATTGAGCATTGTTGCCTCCTTCTTTGTTTTTCCCTTGCCATCCCTTCCCTCCCACCTCCACAACTACCCCCTACCCCCGAAATTGTAAAGTTGGTTTTCAACATAGTGTTTTATACATCTCATTGTTACAATGGGTCTACCTGTATCCTTACTTAAGCATTTTGTTTTTTCCCTTCCCTTCCCCAAATTAGAAAAACGTATATACAAGATGCAGGCACCGACATCAAATATAGTGAAAATAGGGGTTATATTGTGGGGGAGGAACATACAAAGCAACAAAAAGTCACATGGCACATTATAAATATGTCAGAAACAATAGGAAGAAAAAAAAAGATCTTTCTAGCTTCTAGACTCTTTCTCGTCTTTGGACATGTCCTCAGCTGCAAAGCCAGTAGCTTTGCATTTTAACAACTTCATGTCCTCACTACTATTGCAGTCAGATCCCTCTACCTTGCTCATACAAGGACACAGGTGCTTGCACTTAAGACTTGCCTGGGTAATCCTGATGACCTTTCCCCTTGAAGAATCTTAAGATCACATCTGCAGTCTCTTGTCATATTAGGTAACATCCACAGGTTCAAGCAATTACATCCTTAGCTATCAGTGGGGGCATTATTCAGCTAACTGTTATCTGTAAGGACAGGAAGCATCATCACGCCTAGCACCTCTGCTCCTGTTCAGGTGTAATTCTTTCTTCAGGGCACAGAGAATAAGCACTGTGCCATATGTTGGAAGATTTGAAAGCTGCAAGGGTGGATCTCATTTTCCAAAAGCCCAGTTTACGCCCAAGGAGAGGTTGAGGACCAGGCTAGAGTTGCATCATAGCAGCTACGAGACTTTTTTAACTTGAGTCTGCCTGATGTCTTTGGTGGGGGCCATGTTTGACCACGTTTGTGCAGAGGTAAGGAGATTCCTTTCTCTTCTCTCTAGCCTTCCTTCACCCATGCAAGCTGAATCGCCTCTCAGGAGCCCCACCTGGAAGCCTCATCCTGGGATCCTCAGGAAAGGTTCCTGGGCGAGAGTCTTGCATTTGGATGTGTTTTTCTCTCTACAATTTGGAGTCCATTTATGGGACCAACTAGTGAACTCCTTCTTCGGATTTGCCTGAGGATTTGATCTCCAGGAAAAGGAATGCTATCAATGGGAGAGTGGTAAGTGGAAGACCAAGTAGCCCTTATCTAAAAATTTTGAGACTAGAAATGTTCCAGATTGGGGATTTTGTAATATTTCTATATGCATAAGGAGACCTCTTGGTCTAAAAGATATTTTATTTTCCTAAATGTGAAACTCATTATGCTTTGTATACACATTAGGCACAAGGACTGCAGGCAATTTTAGACAATATTTTAAAATAATCTTAAGCAGAAAACAAAAGTCTCACAGTGTGGTATTTTCCACTTCAGGCATCTGGTCAGTGTTCAGCAGGTTTTGAATTTTAAAACATTTATGATGTTGGATAAGGAATGTTCAGCATAGATATGAATTTCGGGTGATGTCAAGTATAGACATTAGCTAAAGATTTAAGAATCCAAGCTCCTTTGAGGGAGAGGCTGAGAATCTGGACCCTGTCATGCCCAGGAAATCAGAAAGCATGTGAGATCCTTCATTTCCTTATCTGTACATTGAGAACAGTAGGTCCCTACTTCTGATGTTGCTGGGGAGACTGAATGTAATCATCTGAATCAAGTTCTCAGCACCATGCCTGGCATCTGGAATCCCTCGATCCATGAGGGTTTGAGCATAATAATAGGCCCAGACATGGGAACTCCTAGGACACAGATTGGCTTGATGGGTCCAACCACGTGGTGCCAGAGATCTGTGTATAGAAGGAAATGTCTTTTTTTTTAAAATAAGTTTTTTATTGTGAAAATACTGTACAGAGGGGTAACAATCATATGAACAAGGTAATGAGAACATTTCTTTTTTTTATTTTTATTTTATTTTTATTGTGAACATACTGTACAGAGGGGTTACAATTACATGGGCAAGATAATGAGTACATTTCTTATCAAGTATTGCAGCCTCCTCCTTTGTTTACCCTTCACATCCCTTCCCAGCCTTCCCCCGCCCCCCCCCAACCAAAGTTGTAAAGTTCGTTTTCCACATGACAACTTGTACTTCTCATTGTTGCAACGGGTCCACCTGTATCCTTAAACGACTTGTTTTTCCCCTTCTCCTCCACAAATTATACTGACATCAAATATAGTGAAAGCAGGGGTTATACTGTGGGGAGGGACATACAAAGCAACAAAGAAATAATCTTATAAATGCATTAGAAACAAATGCATGAAAGAAAAAAAAACATTTAAATACATATCTAAGGGTTCATTTTCCTAACATCACATTATCTGACCTTTTCTGCTTGACTCATACATATACTAGATATTGCAAATAAGGGAAACCATGGGACCTATGTTTCTTTGGGCTTGGCTTACTTCATTTAATAGAATTTTTTCCAAGTCTTTCCATTTCCTCACAAATGGGGCAATGTCATTCTTTCTGATGGAGGCATAGAATTCCATTGTGTATATATACCACATTTTCTTGATCCATTCATCTACTGAGGGGCATCTGGGTTGGTTCCATATCTTATCTATGGTAAATAATGCTGCAATAAACATAATTGTGCTGGTAGCTTTAGTGTGGTCTTGTTTGTAAACATTTGGGTAAATGCCCAAAAGTGGGATTGCTGGGTCATAGGGGAGCTCTATGTGAAGTCTTTTGAGGAACCTCCATACTGCTTTCCAAAGTGGTTGAACAAGTTTACACTCCTACCAACAATGCAGTAAGGTTCCCTTCTGTCCACATCCCCTCCAGCATCTGTTGTTATTAGAGTTCTTGATTTTTGCCATTCTAACTGGGGTGAGGTGGTATCTCAATGTTGTTTTGATTTGCATTTCTTTTATGGCTAGGGAGGTTGAGCATTTCTTCATGTGTCTATTGGCCATCAGAAGGAAATGTCTTGAGCCCATCATTTATCTCATTTCAGAGACAGTTGCAGGAACCAATGCTGTGGGAAAAGTCTGGAGAGTTATAAAACAGAATATCACACAATATCCAGGACACAACATTTAGAAAGAAATGGTAAAATAAATATTTTTTTCATTTTTTTATTTTCAAGGTGATGTACAGAGGGGTTTCAGTTACATAAACAAGGAAATGAGTACATTTCTTGTCAACCTTGTTACCCTTCCCTCAATTTTCTCCAACTTTCCCTCCCCCAGGACACCCCCCAACGTTGTACAGCTCATTTCTAGCACATTGTCTTGTGTATATCGCTGCTGCATTGGTTCCCTCTTTGTCCTTTGTCTCACCATTCTGTTGTTCCCTTTCCCTTCGCTAATTCAAATAAACAGATATACAATACCAGGTCACTAAAATCAAATACAGTGACAACAGAGGATATACCATAGGGGGAAGAACATATAAAAGAAACAAAAGATCACATAGTACATTAAAAACAACAACACAAAGAAAAACCTCTTGTATCCATGTCTTGGAGTTCACTTCACTTAGCATCATCTTATATGGTCCTATGTACATAGCAATTGAGCGATTCTGCTCATCTGCTAAGATTATCCTAGACGTATACTAATTATTGCAAATAAGGGAAACAATGGGACCTATGTTTCTTTGGGTCTGGCTTACTTCACTTAATATGATTTTTTCTAAGCCTTTCCATTTCTTTACAAATAGAAAACCCACGGATTGGGAGAAGATCTTCACTAGCCATACAACAGACAAGGGTCTCATATCTAAAATATACTTAGAATTCAAAAATTAAATCCCCAACAACAAATCCTCAAAGAAACAACTACCCCATTAAAAAGTGGGATAAAGACGTAAAGGGAGACTTCTCTGAAGAGGAAAGAAGGTTGGCCAATAGACACATGAAGAAATGCTCAACCTCTCTGGCCACAAAAGAAATGCAAATCAAAACAACACTAAGATTCCACCTCACCCCAGGTAGAATGGCTATAATCAAGAACTCTAATAACAACAGATGCTGGAGGGGATGTGGACAGAAGGGAACCCTACTGCATTGTTGGTGGGAGTGTAAACTTGTTCAACCACTTTGAAAAGTAGTATGGAGGTTCCTCAAAAGACTCCACATAGAGCTCCCCTATGACCCAGCAATCCCACTTCTGGGTATTTACCCAAGTGATCACAAACAAGACCATACTAAAGCTACCAGCACAACTATGTTTATTGCAGTATTATTCACCATAGCTAAGATATACAACCAACCCAAATGCCTCTCAGTAGATGAACGGATCAAGAAAATGTGGTATAAAATAAATATTAAATAATGTTTCTTTCATTATATGTGCCACAGAACTAAGGCCAGGCTGTAGGAAGCCCGTCATTGAGGGTTTAGAGATATGGGAAGGAGGGACTGTTTCCTAATGAATGTGGTGTTCTGATGCCTTGGGAATTCCCAGGCATTCTGTGCTCTTCATTTCTGGAATTTGTGTTCCTCTTTTCATTTCAAGGTGTCTATATTCTCTGGCAAGAATTCACTTGCTTCTTCTTGAGTTTTCTCTTTCAAGGACACAGAAGTTGACGTCTAAGTTACTTTCCATTTGTCCTTGCATTTCTCCTCTCCCAACCCTTTGATGTCCTCTTCCTCACTTTTTGCCAACTGGTTTGCTGTTTTGCTAATAGAAAGGTGACACTGAGGAAAAGCAAATGGCAGAAAATGGGAGGGTGGGAGTAAGTGTGCTCCCTTGTTCAATTTTTTTTTTTTTGGGTCCAGTCGTGGGGCCTGAACTCTGGGCCTGGGCGCTGTCCCTCAGCTCTTCAGCTCAAGGCTAGCACTCTACCACTTGAGCCACTTTCGGCTTTTTGCTTTTTGCTTATGTGGTGCTGAGGAATTGAACTCAGGACCTCAGGCATGCAAGGCAAGCGCTCTACCACTGAGCCACCTTCCCAGCCCATCCCTTGTTCAATTTTATGAATGAGGATGCATACAATAGAAAATTGTATTTTAGTTTAACTTCGCAAATTAAACCACAGGAACTGAATAAATGTCAGGGTTATTCTTGCCAATAATTTTGAATTGCCATTAAAACCACAATATGATCATGGTATTTAGACATCAACTTGCTACAGAGTGCTTTTACAGTGATTTTCCTATTAGTGATGTCTTGGGAAGTAGATGTAGTCCCATGGACTGCTAGGACACTAGCAGACTTCCTGGAAGGCAATTTGACATAGGTTTTCAAGTGCCCGAGAAATATGACAGGTCATACATCTACCTTACCACAGAAAAAAGAGAGGTTTGCTAAAAAGTCTTATACATGAGAACATGCATACATGTTCTACATAGATCAAAATTAGTTGCAATATGAGTATGCTAATAAGGGTATGGTTCTAATGTCAGAGGATGTTCCCAAGATAGCATTTCTATGCAGCCATCAAAAATCATGTGTTTTTCATAACAGTGTAGGCCTGTAATTCCAGTAGTCAGGTGCTAAGGTAATATCTTCAACTGGATATTACCTTAGACTATTTTAGACTATTTTATTCTGAAGTACTTGGAAACAATCAGTCAATATATCTTTTATTTTTTTGGTGGGTCGTGGGGCCTGAACTCTGGGCCCGGGTGCTGTCCCTCAGCTCTTCGGCTCAAGGCTAGCGCTCTACCACTTAAGCCACAGTACCATCTCCAGCTTTTTCTGCTTATGTGGCACTGAGGAATCGAAGCCAGGGCCTCATGCATACAAGGCAAGCATTCTACCACTGAGCCACCTTCCCAGCGTCAGTCAATATATCTTTTTTTTTTTTTGCCAGTCATGGGCCTGAACTCTGGGCCTGGGTGCTGACCCTCAGCTCTTCAGCTCAAGGCTAGTGCTCTACCACTTGAGCCACAGCACCACTTCCAACTTTTTCTGCTTATGTGGTGCCGAGGAATCAAACCCAGGGCCTCATGCATGCAAGGCAAGCACTCTACCACTGAGCCACCTTCCCAGCCCCAGTCAATATATCTTTAAAGAGCAAAAGAACTCTCAAATTCTTGATTAGTAAGCAAGGCATAACAAATTTAAATGGTATGTCTACCCAAAATTCACCTTCCAGTACAATGCTAATAACCACAGCAAGGAAAGAAAGGCACGTGACTATTTACCATGGCAAGTTCGTCAGCTGCCAGGGTTGTACAATGTGCAGTTACTCCTTATTGTGCCCTCTCAACGAGAGATTTGCAGAACAAGATTTGGAAGAAAAAGAAAGAAATAGAAGAGGCTGTTCAGGTTTTGCTTTAAGTCGGAGGCTAAATGGAAAGCAGCGTTGTTCGGCCTCAAGGACCAGATGGACTGATAGGTGAACAAGGCAGGCTTAGCATGGCATTGTGGGGTCAGTGTTCAAAGCAGATGCTAGGAGAGCCTTGATTGAGAGAAGACAGCTGGTAGGAAGAGGGTTGTGTTCTCCGGGAAGTAGGTTTAGATTCCATTCCCTGAGTGACCCTGCCCTACACTGGGCAAGGGGAAAAGGATCTTGGAATTCAGGCTCCATTTCCCTCCTCTTGCTGTATTCTTTGTCTTATATTGGCAGATGTACAGTTTTTCTTTGGACAAATTGATTTGTTGTGCTTGTTTCTTAGTATAACAGCACCGCATGTTATTACGTGCTTGTTGTGAAGAATATATAGATGCAGAACAACCCTAAAATAGAAATGATTGTCACGTACAATGTCAGAGATACTAAGTTTAGGCCTTCCGACATGTGTCTCTCCACCTGTTGTTATTTGACAATGCATAACACTTTTTAAATTGGAGATCATTAAGAACACTGTTTTATAATATGGCTTTTAATTTTTCAGTAATGTGATCATTTGGCAATGGCATTAAACATGTTTTTGAATTACGACTTTTTTTTTTTTGAAACAGTGTGTTCCTAAGTAGCCCAGGTTGGAATTGAATTCACAATGTATCCCAGGCTGCCCCTAGGAGCAGTCTGTCTCCCGCAGTCTCCCCAGTGTTGGGATTACAAGTATGAGCCACTATCCTTGGCTCAATGTGTGTGTACTTAAATACACAGACAAATGACATCACAACAATTAGTTGTGACTGTGCCCATTTGATAATCTGGGATTAATAATATAAAAGCCAGACGCTGGTGGCTCTCGTCTGTAATCCTAGCTACTCAGGAGGCTGAGATCTGAGGATCTCGGTTCAAAGCCAGCCTGGGGAGGAAAGTACGTGAGACTCTTATCTCCAATAAACTACTCAGAAAACTGGAAGTGGTGCTGTGGCTCAAGAGGTAGACTGCTCGACTTGAGCTGAAGAGCTGAGGGACAGTGCCCAGGCCCAGAGTTCAAGCCCCACAACCACCACCACCAACAACAAAAAAAGACTTTCTGCTCAGGTTATTCCAGGAACACTTGCATATTGCTCCATGGTCATTTATTATTTATATATGGCATTTGTGTATACAATATATTTGAGGTGACTTTGGATTCTGAAACAAAAATAAGGATGTGAGATAAGGAAGTACTTGTCTAAATATCGTTTTGGTTAAAGTCATTAGAAGGGATAAAAGGAATTAATGAACGTTTAGATTAAGATTTCCATTCTCACCATTATAATGGTGAGATAGGACTGTTTCAGAAAATGTTTAGTAACTGGCTGGCATTGTTGCTACACTTCATTGGATATATACGTATTTGGAGGGAGACTGTGTATTATGTTCACAAATGCTCAATCTTCTTTGTATACAAATAGCATTATAGCAGCAATTTTATGGATACTATGTAATATCTCAAAACACAGTTTATATTCATCTGTCAAGTCATTAACTTATCAGTCCTAAACACATTTATCCCTGAGAAGCAAGAGTTCATGGCAGGTTATGGCTCTCTATTTTTGGCCCCCAGGTGAGGAAATGTGCAGATCTTTGTAGAATGGAGAACCTGTATTTAAATAAAAATGCTATTATCTAAAAAAACACAGAGTAGACATGTTTAGAGCAAGAGTTCCAGATACTTGTGGTTTAGTTGCATATATCATTCATCGGCAATGGCTACGCTGTTGTTACATAATTATGACTTCAAACAATTTGAAAATAACTTTAAAATAGTGATAAATGTAGAAACAAAAAAAAACTATTTCAATACTCAGTGACTATTTCTACTTAGGTTATGATGTGTTGTCTAATACTTTTCTATAAATACATGAATATGTATTATAGAAAAATATATCATTTTTATGTAGGACATTCCTTTGTGCAAATGAAACCTTCTAAGAACAGAATGGTTATGATCCACTTGGGGTCTATTTATAAATCATTTGTTCTGAGGGTTATTTCCTAAAAGTGTAACTGTAGAACTTTATGTTCATAGACAACTGCAAGATTTCAACAGCTTTCTTGAACCAGCCATGATTACCTTTCAGTTTTTTATTTATGATAAGTTTACTTGATTATGCCCATGTCTACCTTGTTTCCACTCAACTGTACAGCACATCCTTTTCCCTCTGATACCCTGTCTATCCCTTAGAGCCTAGAGCATCCAGAAACACATTGCTGATTCTTTCTACATGGTTCTTTGGCTTCAAGAATGACAGGGTTGTATGGCTGCACAGATACTAGAGTTACATCCACTTTATTTTGTTTGCTTTCTGTTTATTTTGGGATGGTGGGATGATCGATCCTGTCACCTCCTTGATGAACAGTAGCCTAGGGACACATGTGGGATGGCAGCAACGGATACCCCATGACCTCAGTGCCAACAGTCCCTCCCTAAGGACAGTCCTGGAAAGTAGCACCTGCAGTAGGAAGTACACAGGGAATGAGATAAAGCCACCTGGCTAGTTCCTCAGTCTACAGACCCAAGCTGACCAAGAGTCCAACCATAGGAGGAAATGAAATGAATCTGAGAATTCACAGCGAAAGGAGATGGAGCCTGAGCTTACAGGGTGTAAGCAGCTTTTTTATAGGACCATTGTCACCTCTGGGGATGGCAGAGAGCTACCTACTGTTAAGAAAAACAACTGGACCCAGCCAGTTATTAGCTAGAGGACCAGACAGCAGGATCCATTCTGGCTGGAAGCCAGTGGAAGACCTCATTGCAGTGGGCCAGCCCAAGGAAATGTGGCCTTGATCTGTGTACACCCCCCCCCCCCCAAGCTCTTACAGACACATGGAATGCTCACCACTGGGGAATGAGTGATACCAAATGACTGTTGGGCCTTTTGTAGACACTATAATTACAATAGATTTTACTTGATTGGAGGAAACTTTCTTATGCCTTTGTTGCCAGTGAGCTCAACAACAGGATCCTTTGAGCCTTTAAGCCACTGGATGGTTCCTCTTTCTCCAGCTATTCTGGACAAATGACATGGATAACAGGCTGTTACTCATATGAGGGAGAACTGGGAATGAATTTAAAAAAGAAAGAGAATTTTTCTTTCATGCAGTATATAGGTCAGTGTTAGGAGAAATGGGTATTTTTCATCATTCCTTCCCCTGACTGAAAAATCAGCGAGGAAGTCATATCTCTATGCTACCATGGTTGCTCCAAGAAGACTGGAGTCACCTTATTTGTCCTTGAACCTATAGATGATTTGACCTTTACCCTTCCTTATGTTAATAACTCAAAATCAGTTCTCTGCATATAGGTTTAAAACTTTCCTTTGGGAACCTGCCCCATCTCTGTTTGGACTAGTTGTCCCTCCTTTATTGAGCAGTAGCAAATGTGCTACTCTGTTTTAAATCCATATTTGGTGAGTTCCCCACTATCCAGAGAGAAGTGCCAAAAGAGGTGGGATAGAGCCAGCGTTGCTTGAGTTTTTATAAGACATTTAGTTCTTAAGTGTATTTATACAAACATCATTTGACTCCAATTACTCAAAACTGTGTCTTAAATTTAGATGAGATGAACTCTTTACTTGAATGAAGATGTATTCAGTCTTCAACAAACATTTATTGATTTCTCACTGTTGGCTCAGAAATGTGTTAAATGCTATGTGGTTTATATTGATGGATGAGATAATCTCTGCTGCAAACGACTTGCAGTCTCTGGAGGAATGTATAGAATAAAGCATTTGTGTAATACTGTGATTAGTAGTTAGGTGTTAGTCAGCACCGGGGGCTATAGAAGCCCTTTGAGGGTTGCAGACAGGGACTGTTAGGCTAAGAAAATTCATTGAAATGCCAAGGGCTTGTGCACTTAGTCATATGGAGTTCTGATTCGTTGAGTCTCCCAAATGCTCTCCATGTGTCATATGATTTGCTATCCTGTTCTCTTAGGATAATTATGTGATTTGCTATCTGATTCTCAAGCTTCAACTCTCTACTGAGATCTATCCTCATCATCCTATTTAAAAGTTAGATACTTTGCCTGGACCCCTGTTCCTTATACTCCCCAAATTCTCTTCCATGCTTTATTTCTTATTTTCTAGTTCCAGTCACCATATGAGTAGTATGTAGTTTACTTTATATTTGTTACTACGAAGAACAATTGAGTTCTGGCCTCTTTCCCTCACTAAAACTGTAAGCTCTATTCTTAACTGTATTCTTAGCCATACTGTTAGTCTCTTAAACAGTGGCTACTGTTTAGAGGCTACTCAATTAAGTATTTGTTGACTGGAAGTAAAAATAAGTTTTATCACCATAATGTGGATGGGTATTTCTTTTTATCATGCACAAAATTGGAAATATATCTAGTGGACTACAGATTTTAGTTTCATTTTTATATGGCTAAAAATTCTAGCAGCAAAATATTAAAGTTAAAGAGAAAAGGAAATACCTTGCAATTAATATATTAATATTTGCTAATGCCTAGTATGTATATTGTTGGATAATATGGACAAAAAAGTTCAAGGGAGATATTTATCTTCTAATATCTTAGAATTTACAGGGGGAACAAGATATGAAACTATGCAAAAAAGGATAGATAATATAGGATTTGAAGACCAGTATCTCATGACTTAATATGTCAAGTAGGAAAAGGGAATGAACATTGTTGTGGTCGCTTTGGATTGTTCTAGGCTGAGTGGCTTATAAGTAATAGATATTTACTTGACACAGGTCTGGAGGCTAGAAGTTCAAGATCATAGTGCCAGCATGATTAGGTGAAGATTTTTTTCTGGATAGTCGATCATGCCTTCTGGACTTTTTAAGAGGGATAGAGAGCTTGCTAGGGTCCCCTTTATGAGGATATTGATCTCATTTATGAGACTTCTCCCCTTATGATCTGTATTATGTCCCCAAAGCTCTACCTTCCAATACCTAGTGCCATCATATTGGTTAGATTTTCAACATTTGAATCTGGGGTGGAGGTGACAAACATTTTAGCAACCTTAGCAATGAGTTGAGTAAGGCTGGACTGGTCAGAAAAGGTTTCTGGAAAATACAGGATTTGATCTTGAGCAGAAGAAAGAGATGAAATTCATCAGGCAGAGGAAGTGCTGAGAGCACCCCATGTCGGTACAAACCTGCGGCACTGGAAGAGATGCCGCTATAGCATGGAGATGCCCAGAAGGAGCTGGGAACCACTCCCAACAATATTGTCCACCTCTTTTGAAATGACCATTTGGGACTCATCTTTGCTATTGATATTCTTTATTGTTTGAGACAAAGCAACAGTAGTTTGGGGTCAAACTGGCTAAAGAAGTTACAGATGGAGTCAGACAATATTGTATGAGGCCTCAGCTGCAATGCAGTTTTTAAATGAGTGGACTGGCCCATACTAAAGTCAACTCAAAGTGGACCAAAGGCCTTAATCTAAGACCTAACCCATGGACACCACTCCATGAAAGCGTGGAAGGAAACAGTGGGAGATGTAGGCATAGGTAACCGCTTCACAAGTAGGACCCCCAGTCAATAACAGCAAGAATTGATAATTGGCACTGCATCAAATTAGAAAGTTGCTGCACATCAAAGGAAATGATTCTCAGAGTCAAGTGACACTCCTCAGAAAGGGGGTGAGGGAGGGGGAATATTTACCATCTATTTGACAAATAAAGGACTAACAGTCATAGTATACAAAGAGCTAAAGAAAAAAACCCAGCAACAAAAGAACAAATAATCCTATTATAAATGGGTGAGCAGACAGTTCTCAGAAGTAGAAGCACAGATGACTAATCAATTCATGAAGAAATGGTAAAACTTTCCAGCCTTAAAGGTAATGCAAATCAACGTTACAATACGATTTCCTGTCATCACAGTCATCATAGCTAGCACTGAAGAAAAAGCTATGACAAATGCTGGTGAGGCTTTTGGGCAAAAAGGAACACTCCCATGCTGGTAGCAGGAGTGTAAATTAGTCTTGCCATTATGGAAATCAGTGTGAAAATTCCTCCAGGAACTTAGAGTAGAACTATCTTGTGTTTCTGCTCTGCCACTCTTGGGGGTAATTATCCAAAGGAATGTCAGGCAACATACAAGAAGATTATCTGCATACCTCCTTTTATAGAGTGTTACTTACAATAGCCAAGATAGGGGATCAGCCTAGGTATCAAACAACTAATGATGAGATAAAGAAGATGTGGTACATGTATACAATGGAGTAATACTCAGCCATAACAAAAAATGAAATTATTTTGTTTGCAGGAAAATGGAAATCATCATGCTAAGTGAGAGATAACTCCAAATCAGAAAGACAAATATCACGTCTTTATTCATAAGCAGACTGTAGACCTAAAAAAAAAAAATAGGACAGAATTGTAAAAGAGGAGGACTGTTGTGGGAAGACAAGCAAGTAGGAGAGGGGGAAAAAGGAGATGAATAATATTATATAACATTATATATACATGGAAATTCCATAATGATCAAGAAAGAACAATATAGAAGCAGTGAACTTGATCAAAGTATGTAAGTAAATATCACAATGAAACTTCTTTCTACAAAGTATTTATGCTAATAAAAAAAGAAAAAATATCAATGGTCTGGATATTCATCTGGGCTTATGTTTTAGAGCTAAAGGCAACTCCAAGGTTAGGTTTTATTTTCAAAGGTCATCTTCCAAGGTAACGGTTTGGAAAGCCATTGCGTATTTTGATGAGTGATTGTGTTAAAACAGGCAGTGCTACTTCTTAATATGTTACTCTTCACAATTGTGACTGTGGAAGCCTTTTCCTTTTCTCTCAGTTCCTTTTTCTGGTCTTTTGCATCAGGAAATACTTTCTCTGAGTCTATATTTATCAAGATTTCCCTCTTTGGAAACACAAATAGGTTAGTTATGAGGGTAAAGTTCTATGATTTAAGAACAATGTAGGATGAAGAATGTAAGTGAAGTTCTTCAACTCTAAGTTTTGGTAATACCCAATTTGAGTTTTGGTAGTTATTACATCAGCTTTATTGGTAAGTAGAGGAGATATTGAACTTTGGCTTTTGTGTGTTATGTGTGCTCGTCCTGGGGCTTGAACTCAGAGCCCGGACTCTCTCCCTGAGCTTTCATGCTTAAGCCAGGACTCGACTTCCAGATTTTTGCTGATTAATTGAAGATAAGTCTCACTGACTTTCCTGCATGAGCTATCTGTGAACCACAATCCTCAGAACTCAGGCTTCTGAGTATTTGAGATTACAGGTGTGAGCCACCAGTGCCTGGCTAAATTTTGGCTTTGACCTTAATCAAAGGGCGTAGTCAGGCAGTAACTCTATCATGTGAGTAGGGATGGGTACCCCTGGTTATCTATTCCATTTCTTCTGTTCCCTTATGCTCCTCACACCAATCATACTCCTTAAATAGATTTTGAGCTCATGCCTGAGCTCTCAAATACTCAGATGACTGGCTATATTTGTAGGTAATTTCCAAAACTTTCCTTCGTAAATGGGTAGATACCATTTTTCAAGTCTTTCACCGTTGGATTTTCATTGGTAGGAGAATTATAATCACTGAGAGGATTATGATCATGATCAGTTTTTACATTTGGAATGTATTATTTCCATTCGACAAGCTTGAAGATTGACAGAGGATAAAGAACTAATGGATAATATTTAAAACTCTGACTTTAAAGTTACTAACCTCTGCGTGTATAGCCAAGTGTGGACTGTCAGAAAGGATGAAGTTTCACTGGCCATTGACAACTACATCCGAAGTGCAGGGGATCACTTGGTCAGAACAAGCCTTGTTACCAGTGACTGGGGTCAAGTTTCAGGAATGGCAGCTTAATCGTCACCTAGCACTTAATGTCCACTAGTCTTACAGCCTGTGAGCCATAGTGGAGTTCCACAGTTACTGGCTTAGAACTCATATTGCTCTAACTCAGCATTCTATCTCACCAACATTTATACTTAATTGATCCAAAATTTGTAATTGTTGCTTAGTATAGTTAGGCTTGTATCGAAGACTAGATTGTATCTTTCTTTCTTTCTTTCTTTGTCGGTTATGGGTCTTGTACTGTGGGCCTGGGTGCTGTCCCTCAGCTCTTCAGCTCAGTGCTAGTGCTCTACCACTTAAGTTACGGGTGCCACTTCCAGTTTTCTGGTGTTTAATTGGAGATAAGAGTCTCATAGACTTTCTTGCCTGGGCTGGCTTTGAACTGGGATCCTCAGATCTCAGCCTCCTGAGTAGCTAGGATTACAGGTGTGAGCCACTGGCACCCAGCTGGTTGTATCTTTCTTGAACTGAATACAAAGTACTTGTATTTATACTATCTCTAGTTGGGTTGGCAAGTACTAATTGGAAGAACCCAAGTGTCTAATGAACTACTGTAAGGACTTGCATTAGGCTAATTTGGTCTCACAACACCTGCAGCAATATGAAAGGGGCAGATTTGAGCGGGTAGGAGAATAAAATGCATACTGCTACAGGCAAAGCACCAAGAGAGAAATTACTTTACAGTAGACTGTTGCTATTTCTGTGTACATTTGTAGTAGTGCAAGTGAGTTAGCTATGTGATTTGAGCTCTTTATTTGTGACTGCTGTCTGATCTATAATTTTAAAGGCGACATACTAACTTATGTTTAAGCAGGAAAATGGCGGTTGTGCTATTTGCAATAAACTTCAGGAGAACAGGAAAACATCAGCTAGTTGGTGCTGCTTTGTAGCTCATTATTATCCTTGCTTAATAAAGTAATAGATACTTCAGGATTGCTTTGAAGTGGTTGCCAATTTCTTCACAGTTCTGTGAAATCTGATACTGCAACTTTTAAACATGGTGTGAAAGTGCAAATGGTAGTACTTATGAATTCATTCAGCAACTTCCAAATTGCAGTCTGGGTAGAGAATAGAATTTGAAGATTGAGCAAATCGGCTCTATAGGATTCCACGGTTAGACAACAGATTTGGTTGACTTTTAGTAATGCAGATTTGAACTTTACAGAGATAAACAGTGTTTTCCCCAACGCATCTAAAGGAATTATAGGAAGGAACTTTGATCTTAACATTTAAAAAAAATTAATAGCCAGAGTTAAGTGGAAGGCAGCCCAGCCTACATTTAATTAAACCTTATTGAGATACCAAATTAAATAGATGCAGTTTAGAAGGTAGAAATTAGTGTCTTAATAATAAATACAAGGGTATGTCAGAAGAATATTTATTTGCTTAAAGCTAGATGACTATGGGAAAAGAGTTTTCTCTTATCTGCTTTTCCTGAGGAAGGAATCCAAGAACAGAAATTCTTGGAAATGCCCAGAGCCATTTTTATAAGTGTCATAAATGCCATACAGGAAGCTAGGAAAGCTTTCTTTCAAGTACTGGGATAGGATCTTTGCAATGTTTACAATCCCTGTTGCATTCCCAGAGAACATGGTAACTAGGTTGTTGTTGCCCAATTTGCTTGTTAACAACAAGGGTTAGAACAAAGGTTGACTCCGACAGCCACTTATTGCCTACTGAATTGTGAAAGAGAAAAGTCTGAATCTATGACTTGACATCTTTCTGAAGCAACCAGTCCTAAGTCTGAAGAGTAAGGCAGTGACTTCCTTCTGCTATACGAGGACATTCGAAAGTCATGTGATGAAGAAGACTTCTTTAGAATTGAGGTCCAGCACACTAACTCACTCTAAAAGTAGACCTGTGACATATAGTGCACAGCTTCAGCCTTATTTTGCCATGAAAAAAAATCCATATCACACTGCAGCATTGTTCAATAAAGTTTTCTACCTACCAAGAAGAAAATACTCTATTTACTCTACTGAATATGCTAGCCACAAGCCATAGGACTGAAAAATGGATTATTTATTATAATCCAAATGGTGGTTTTTACATTAAACAACACTGTTCTAGAAAAGCAGTTGCAGAGATAGGGATATATATATATATATATATATATATATATGTATATATATATTATATAATACTTCAGAGATTCCCATTTCTTTTTGTCTCATGGAGTTTAAAAAAAATTTATTGTAAAGGTGATGTAGAGAGGGTTTACAGTTACATAAATCAGATAATAAGTACATGTCTTTTTGAACAGTGTTACCTCTTCCCTTCTTTTCTCCCATTTTTTTCCCTCCTGACGCCCTCCCTCACCCATGGGTTTTTTAGTTCATCTCGTTAAGTTTTAATGCTGATCATAAAAACAAGGCCTATTACTTCAATGTGATAAGGCCTTATGTTAAACAAAAGATCAGAAAAGGAAAGGAAAGAAAAAAGAAAAAAAAAGAAAGAAAAGAAATAATCCTAAATCACAGGTGTCCCCACAGAAGGACTGATGATTACTGCTAGGCTAAATATGTGCTCTGATGAAAAGTGGTAATGTAGCTTGTCAGCTACTTTCTTCTTGTCTGTCATTTCTGGATGCTGTGTTCTTGTGCTTAGATCAGTGTCAGAACACTAATTCTCTTCCAAGCCACATCTTAGGAAAGAGAGAGAGGAAGTGGGGGGGGGAGGGGGAGAAAAAGGGGACAGATAGAGAAGGGAGACAGAAAGAGAGATGGTAAGCATGACAAAATTCTTATCAGGGCAGGTTCTATCTTGCTGCCAAGTCATTCCGCAAATGACTGTGAACCACTTTACTTAGAATTTAGAGCAGGATCTTTAATGAAAATGTTTATGCTTCCAAAGCAAACCTTTGGTAGCCTTTGCCATCATAGAGCTCAAATATTATTTATTTTCCAATTAAAAAATTTAGAAAATGCTTCGGTGTAATGAAAACCCACATTCAAAGCTAATGAAATTAATTAGCTAATACTGCTTTCCAAAATACACATGAAAGTTACAAATTAAGAATAATCAAGCAATTCTGTATTAACAATAGCATAAAAACATTTAATAAAGCTTATTATTAGTCACATAAGGGAAGATTTTCATTATTATAACCCCACACATGTTTGTACTGTATCCCAAGCAATCTTACTTATCGCATTCCATGAGCCTTTTCACCTAGAAAAAATTCCAACAGGTTTCCTTAGTCCATTTGCAGTTGCAGTGTTTTGTTTTTAAGTGTTGACTGTTCAAAGAAAATCAGATTAAATGTAGAAATAGAGGGAGAATTTGGGGATATTCTAAGAGAGTATTTAAAATATTCTGGGCATTTAAAAAACATGTTTGGCTAGCACGGGTGGCTCAGGCCTATAATCTTAGCTATTCAGGAAGCCAGGATCTGAGCATCATGGTTCAAAGCCAGCCCAGGCAGGAAAGTCTGTGAAACTCTTGTCTCCAATTAAATCACAGAAAAAGCCAAAAGTTGCACTGTGGCTCAAGTGGTAGAGTGCTAGCCTTGATCAAAAGGAACTCAGGCACAGTGCCCAGGCCCAGAGTTCAATCCTCTGTGCTTAGCCAGCAAAAATATATACATACATACATACATATATACACACACATACACACACATACATACATACATACATGCATACATAAACTACTTGTACTTCTTAACCCTAGTCCAATATTTCACTGAAAAAATTTCCATTTCAAAGTTGATGTTTTGTGGTTTGTGGGCAGAACATTGCTCTTAGAATTACTAAGTAGCTATATTTTGGTTTGTGGGTGGAGCAAAGAGGGGAGAAAGAGAAAGACTGAGAAGGAGGCAGGGCACGGATGAGTAACACATAGAAGCTGAAAGAGAGAAAAATGGAAGGAATTAAGGTTTAGGATGAGGTGGGGCAGAATAAAGACTGTCCTTACTTACTGAGTATTCCTTACCTACTATGGAACCTTACTAGATTATTTACATTAATTATCTCATACCATTTTCCTGACACATGCTTGCAATGACCAAGCCAGAGCTTAGAGGCCAAATAGCTCAGCAAGTTACACCTCCAGTCAGGTAAAAGTAGAGGAAATGGATCAGGATACAGGGGAAGCCTCAGGACCGTCAAAGGCTCTGCTCCTTTCGTTGTAACATCCTCTGAACTATGCTGAGCCAGCTGCTGAGAAACGGCAGGGCTGCTCATGGCGGTGGTGAAGATGAGCCTTTGGAAAAGGATGAAAAGAAATGCTGAACTTGAGAGTTGGATGAGTTCCTGCTGTGCCAGGCCCAGAGAGCTCAGAAAATGAATGATTGCTGCCGAGGAGTGAGATGGGATTGATCTCAAGACAAATGGAGGCAGGGAGGCAGGTGCCAAGGTTTGAACAAGCCAGGGCTTTCAAATGCCGAGAAGACTTCTTTTTGTCTCTCATCGTTAGCGAAAAGGAAGCAGTTGAGGTAACAGACAAGTTCTCACCGAGACCCCATCATGGAGGATGTGCCATGGGTTTGAGAAGAATGTTCTGGAAGGGTAAATATATAACATGATGGCATATTTATTCAAACAACCCACTGTGTTTTGGGGTGCCTGCTCCCCTTTACTGTCCTTCTACATTCTACAGTATTATATATGTGTGTATATGCGTGCATGTGTTTGCTTATGTATTTTTATTAAGTAGTTATATAAACAGGTTTCAATTCAATGAGTCAGATTATGAGCACCGTGCATCTTGAGCAAGGCCAGCTCTTCTGTGGTTCTCTCCTGTCTTTTCCAATCTCATCCCTGACCTTGTGTTACAGTTTCATGTAATATATAGAGAATATAATGACTGTATTTGCTCACCCTTCTTCTTTCCATTTGTCTGCCTCCTCTCTTTCTCCTCTCCTACCCACCCCCCCCCCCCGCCCCCCATCCAATAAAACATTTTTCAGCTTTCTGGTATTCATTTTGTTAAACTGTTCTTCGATTATTTAAAGGGGTTGCACCACTGGAATTCTCCTGTGTGTATATCATCTTTTAACCAATTTGTTTGTGTATATATGCATACAACCCTGCACATTTCATATATGTTCATAATTCGGACCTAACTTTCACATAGGGGAGAAAACATGCATCATTTCTCTCGCTGAGCCTGAGTTTCTTCCCTTAGTATAGTTTTTTTCCTAGGTCCATCCAGTTCCTTGTAAAATTGTATAATATTATTCTGTCTAGTAGATGGGTACAATTCCATTTTGTGTGTATTGTGTGTGTGACTTTTTTTTATCCACTCATCCATTGTAGGGCATCTGGCTTGTTTCCAGAACTTGGCTCTTGTCAATAGTACAGTGATGAACATGGATGTGCAACTGTCTTTACTATAATCTGACTTGTAATATGTCTGTTTGTCTTTGTTTGGTTTGTGGTAGTGGGGATGGAACACAAGCTATCACACTTCATAGGCAAGTGCTCTTCCATTTGAGGCATGCCCCCAACCCTCCACAAAAATGTAAAGAGCACTGTTAACAGTTAGCATGCTTGTCAGAGCTGTACAATGTAAACATAATGTAAACCTATTGACGAATTCTTCAGAAGGTCAAATTTCAATCCATTTTACCTCTGACTAGAGTCTCCTTTCGCTCCCTTATATGACAGTACTGCATGGTATTAAACTACTCATTAAAGGACAGCATTTTCCTTTGCAGTTTATTTATAACTTCCTTTAGATCTAGAGGCTTGCCATAGCTGAATAGAAAACTAAATATAAACAGTATTTGTATTTTCCCTTGGAAGCCTATTGGCATTGAAAAGGAAGGGAGGAGAATTGCAGCTTTGTAGAGGAGGAGGCTTTCTGTGTTAATGAGCAGCTGGATGTATGTCAGGGAAACAGTTTGCTACTAAAAATAGAGTCTGCCCAACTATAGTAACCTGAAGCATTTCATACTCAGATTCTGTATGGGCAGAAATAAGTTCCAAAAGGGCATAGGGTGAAGGAACAGGAATGTACAAGTAATCAGAACTATGGTCCCCCTCCTAGAAGTTGCATAATCCAAGCTGAAACTTTGATCAAACACACTTACTACACTCACATGAGATTTTCCTAGGAAGTAGGGTGTGACAGTAATTTCTATAAGGAAGAACAGTGCACAAGGCTATTTTTAACATACTATGTCAAATTGTTTTTTTTTTTTTTAAAGGATTTGGGAGAGAGTAAGCAGAAAGAAAGAAAATACAAACACTTCAAGAAAAAGATAATGTACATTTCTTAGTGCCTACCTAGCAATGGTTTTATAAAGAAGCCTGTGATGTCCAGAATTTTCAGAATATTAGTTTTAAAATGGCTATGTCTATATTTTATTTTATTTGTTATCCTTTCCTTCTTTCTCTCTTTCACTCTTTCTTCCTTTCTTTTCTTTTTTGCTTGAGACTGGAACTGGAACTCAGTATCTGACACTTGCTTTGGCTCATTGGCTGGCACTCTACAACCTGAGCCCTGCCTCCAACCCCTTATTTGTTAATTTTTAAAAGATTGTTTTCAAGTGGTTGTACAAAGGGGCTTCAAGTCAATGCGTCAGTTTATAATACAATGCATTTTGATCAATGTTACCACTATTATTTGTTAGATTAACGTATCTAGAGCTGAAGATGTAGCGATGGTTTGTTGTATACTTGCATACCATGAAGAGGTTCCAGATTCATCCCCTGAACTGACAACAAACAAAAACAACAGCAACAAAATAACCAACAAGATGACTAGAAATGTTCTCTCTAAGATGGATTGAAAATGTTGAGCTTTTATTTTTAATTTACCTGTGTTAAAGACTGAGTTGTATCTAGCCTCTAAATTAATTCTTGTTGCTGTTGTTTTGTACCAGTCTTGGGGTCTGGACTAAAATCTGGTGCTTTCCCTGAGCTCTTTTTGCTCAAGACTAATGCTCTACCACTTGAGCCACAGCTCCACATGCAGCTTTTTGCTGGTTAACAGGGAGATAAGAGTCTCATGGACTTTTCTGCTCGGGCTGGCTTTGAACTGAAATTCTTAGATCTCAGCTTCCTGAGTAGCTAGGATTACGGGTGTGAGCCATGGGTGCCTGGCTTTTAAATTTATTTTTAAACACTATCCTTCAGTGTGATGGTGTTTGGAGAAGGAGTCTTTAGGACATAAATAGGTTTAGAGGAGATTTTGAAGTTTTGGTATCATGATATGATGATGGAATTAAAGACTTTATAAGAAGACAAAGATAATAGCCCCATCTTCCATTCCTTCTGCTTCTCCAACCTCTCTTTCCCCTTCTGTCCCTCCTTTTCTCTCTGGGACACAACAAAAAGGCAGTTGTTGGGAAACCAGGAAAATGGCCCTCACCACGAACCAAATATGCTTTCAATCTTGATGTTGGACTTGTAGCCTCCAGTGATGTGTGGAATAAATTCATGTTGTTTATGCAACTCCATCTGTGGTTTTTTGTTGTGACAACCTGAGCAAACTAATGTAACCTACATCGTTTCTGTTGTGCTGCTAAATAAGGTATGGTTATGGGTCAGTAATCAAGGATCACCCCATTTAACATGTTTGTTTCTCTCTTATCAAAGATTGAATACTTTGAAAGTACCAACAGGCAGAACATCTCCCAACATAGTCTCTGATTCTAAATGATGTGCACATGATTAAATGCTTAAGTCATTTCTACAATGTGTACGTTTAATATTTTAATTGAAAGACAAGAGGTGAAATTTCTGCTCAAAGGCTGTTTAGTACTAAACATGGAAGATCAAAGCTGCCCATATTTAAGCTCCTTATGATCACACCTTTGTCTTAAGATAGTGCTTGTTAAGATCTTGGCATGGACGATTACCTGTTTCCATAATATGGACAAATACATTAGGGAAATACAACTTTCTGCATTTGTATCCAGTGTGACAAAGCTTATATGTGTATTTGGTTAATACCTTCCTTGCAATAATGATAATAAGATTAGCATGAGAAATTAAAATAAAAAGAAACTTTAAAAAGAATAGAATGCTTCTCCTAATTAGTTCACACTTTCTATCATCTTTTTCTTTGTATTTTGGCATCAGATTATAGTGATACTTTTTTTTTATTTTTTACTGGTTACCTAGTATATAATAGTACCCTGTTACTGATGGAGAAACTCAATCAGAGAAATTCACATAAAAGGATAATTGGTTGCTCTACGTTAGATGATTCCATTGAAATTTTTTGCAACTGTAGCATTCTAGGTCTCAAGGACCTAGAACAAACTTGCTAAGATTCTGAGAATGCAGTAAAGTGATAAAAAATCCAAAGCTGAGGTTGAGTTTCCACTCTTAGTCCCGGATACACAATCCCCAAAATGGATTGAAACAAGGGAGTATTTATAGCACTGTATATATTGTTTGCAGTCTTCTTGGCTAAAAATGGAACAAAACAAAATAAAACCATCACAGGCTGCCTCCTTCCCTTCCCTGCATACCCCTCTGGTGGTAGCATTGGGGGATTTTTGCCAGTCACTTTCCAGGTTATTTTAATTCAAGATAAATGGAAGCCTATGAAATTGCTTTTGTGGATCAGACATGGTCAGATACCAGCCAATTTTTAGCGAGCCTTTGGAATGGATATTTCTGAATTGATTCCAAACCTGATTAGTATGGCTTCTGCATTTTCAACTTTCTCCAAGTGCTCTACCCCACTTGATATTGCTATGTGAGACTAAGACTTTCTCCCTAACCAAACTCGAGCCAGGTTCTCTTGAGAGTTCTTCTTCAAATAGGCTCCCACCTGGGACCAAAAAGACACAAACACAAAGTTTCCAATGGTTCAAGTCCACACCCTAGGATGACTCTAGACATCTCCCTCTCCCCCACCCCACCCTGTCCCATAAACCTGGCAAAACTGAAGACTGCCAGAAGCATCCACTGCTATTTCCAGTTAATACCTGAAATTGGGATTCTTGCCTCCCAGCCAGGATGATAGCATAGGAGCCCAATTTTACTAAGAGCCAGCGAAGCAACCTAGCTGGCTTTTACATGGAGTAACCCCTGCTTGGGGGAATTTTTCACTTCCCTGTCTGTAATGAGCCCCACTTGCGCTCTGTCTCTTCCTTTAAAATACCCAGTTATCTGTGCACAAATCTAGCTTAAGTTCAGTGCAGTAGTACAGTGCTGATTTAAATCTGCCCTTCCCTCTCTTCTAGCATCTGGCTTTGTTTACCTTTAACACTACATACTTTCTGGCCACAGTCAGATTTTTATTGAAAAACACCCAATGGGAGAGATTGACAGGAACAACTGCTTTCATCACAAGAATTAGAAGCTGGTGCGACAGACAAACCAGGCCACAGGCTACCTTATATTTTCAGAACACATGCCCACAACCTTTCTCCCTCAAAAAGGAAAGGGGGCGGGGGTCAGATGTCTCTGACTTGAGAATAGCCAGAAACTGGTTTTGACTTACTAATAAAGTCAATCAATTTGTAATTTCAGTAATGAATTATATCCAGCACACCTATAGCTCATCGGCTCTGTGTCATGCGCTTATGGTTAAGAATGCTTGGTTTTGCCTATGAACCTATAGGGACAAAGGACTTCGGATTTAAAGCTTTGAGCATTGTCCACTTGAACACATTTCAAGGGCTGCTCAGGGATTATCAGGACTTACATAAGGACTGGAGAGAGAACTCAGAGGTTGGTGTACTTGCCTAGCTTGCAAAACCAACCAGCCAACCCAACAGACCAACAAATGGTCCCATGAACTTGACATGTCTGGGATACCTCTTTCAGTCCAGATACAACCAGGGAGTTAGAACACCCCAAACACCCCAGCCCCTTCACCAAAGCTGATACATGAAGGCAGAGCCATAGTTCTGTGTAGAAGCTGATATATGAAGTACCTTGCAACGCAACCAGCAACTGTAAACAGCCAGTGTCTCAGAAAGCACTGAATGAAATCAGCTTCAGTAGTGCTGGGACTGGTGAAAACTGTGTACTTAGAACAGTCACATAAAGCAGCTACAGATAGTGAATCATTTACAACTATTAGTAAATGTGCTGCTACAGAGAAACAGCCCACCAGTGCATCTAGATTTACAACTCCTAGACATGGGTCTCCACTGGGCAGAACTTAGTCTACGAGAGCAAAAGCCCCACTTGGCTATTAATTTTGACCAGTTCTCTCGTGAGAATGGACAGGTGGAAACTCCAGAAGATTACATTTGCAGTTGGTTTTCTGTGTGTGGTACTGGCAGCTGTTCGTGTGTGTGTGTGTGTGTGTGTGTGTGTGTGTGTGTGTGTGTTACAGAATTATATTAATCTCAACTTTTTTATTTCATAGTATGGATTTTTGCCACTTTTTGAGAATGCTTTATAAACTCTTAGGTTAAAGATCTTGTTCAGGTATATTTTTTTCACATGTGTATTTGCACCAGGAGGAATCCACCGATAAGTTCATAGGAGATTCAGATCCTCTAAGGAGGCCGAGTAGATAAACAGTGCTCCTTGCAGAGTGCCTGGATAAGACTGTTCCCACGGGCGGCGTGTCTGTTACTCTAGTACAACAGCACACTTGCCAGTGATCACGTACTCCTTGCTTATGTTTGGCAGAGAAAGGGAAGGAAATCCATTTACATAGACATATAATTTTTTTCCCTCAAAGCAGAGTTTCAGGAGAGAGAGAGAGATAATCAAATTCAGAAGGCTTTCGAAATAGCTATACAAATGAGCAAAGTAAATTGGATGTCATAATGATTGAGAAACATCTTAGGAACAAATATCTGGGCTTTACTCAAATGGAAAAAGAGAGAGAAAAGACAGAAGGAAGAGAGGAGACAGGGGAGAGGGAGGAAAGGGGAGAAGAGAGGGAGAGGAAGGAGATAGAGATAGAGATAGAGAGAGGGGAGGCAGGCCCCAAAGAGCTAGTAGACCAGTAACCCCTAAGTGTACACTTCAGCCTAGTTTAGCATCAAATCGTGTTTCATATTTTTTCCACTCTCGCTTTTTCTCAACTACCTGTTTGTCCAATAGGAAATCGTGTAACAGGAAGACACTACAGACTCTGCTTGGTGCTTTAGAGTCAGGGCAAGGCCATGGTACCTTTCTACCAAGACTGCTGCCCAAGTTGGGCCAGCTACAGACAAGACACAGGAATCAAAGGATGAAGGAGGACGTTCCCTCCTATAAACATGTGGTTCAAACAGAAGCGTAGTGTCTAGAGGAAGAATTTCCTATGGAGCCTTGTTACCTCCTCCTTTGTTTTCCCCCTACCATCCCTTCCCTCCCCACCTCTCCAATTCCACCCTTCCCCCTACCAAGTTGTAAAGTTTGCTTTCAACAGTGTCTTGTACATCTCATTGTTACAATGGGTCAACCTGTATCCTTATTTCAGCATTTTGTTATTTCCCTTACCCTCCCCAAATTAGAAAAAATGTATATACAAGATGCAGGGCACCGGAATTAAACACAGTGAAAACAGAGGTTAAACCATGGGGTAGAGCGTTCAAAAGAAACAAAAATAGAGGGAGAATTTCAACTGCCTTTTTGTCACTTGGAGGTGAATCATCCTCACCTTCGGCAGCAGCTGCCTCTGAGCTTTTTCTGGAAGAGGCTTTGCCTTGCACGTGTGGCTGCACTTAAGCTTGGACGGGAAATCCAGAACATCACGGGCAGTTAGAAGTCCCCAGAACTAGTCATAGTACAGTGATACTACAAGGCACATTGTTTTAATAAGCTCTACAATATTTTCAGGACAAGTCTGAGCAAAACATATCTATCTATCTATCTATCATCTATCTATTTATCTATCTATCTATCTATCTATCTATCTATCTATCTATCTATCTATCTATCTATCTATCTCTATCCTCTCTCTCTCTCTCTCTCTCTCTCTCTCTATCTATCTATCTATCTATCTATCTCTATCCTCTCTCTCTCTCTCTCTCTCTACCTATCTATCTATCTAGTGAAGCTTGGAGTGATGGTGCATAACTGTAATCCCAGCTACTTACTTGGAAGGCCAGGGTAGGAGGATGGTGGTCTGAGGTGAGCCCAAGAAGAAGTTAGCACAAGATCTCATCTTTCTTTCTTTCTTTCTTTCCTTCCTTCCTTCCTTCCTTCCTTCTTTCCTTCCTTCCTTCCTTCCTTTCTTCCTTCCTTCCTTTCTTCCTTCCTTCCTTTCTTCCTTTCTTCCTTTCTTCCTTTCTTCCTTTCTTTCTTTCTTTCTTTCTTTCTTTCTTTCTTTCTTTCTTTCTTTCTTTCTTTCTTTCTTTCTTTCTTTCTTTCTTTCTTTCTTTCTTTCTTTCTTTCTTCCTTTTCCTCTTCTTCATCCTCCTTCATTTCCCTCTTCCAATTTTTCTTTTTCTTTTAAAATTGTACTGTGGTTTGAACTTAGGTACTTTACTACTGATCCATGCCTCCAGCCCTTTTTTGATGATGATTTTTCCCCCCCAGTTCCAGGGCTTGAACCCAGGGTCTGTGCACTGTCCCTGAGCTTATTTTGCTCAAGGCTAGTGTTCTACCACTTGAGCCACAGCTCCAGTTCTAGCTTTTTCTATGTATGTGGTACTGAGAAATCAAATCCAGGGCATATTAGTGCATATTAGTCAAGCACTCTACCATGAAGCTAGTGCGATAATAGTCTACCTAGGAAGACAAGCACAGGCCACCATACCTAGCCTGGCTCTTAGCTGAGAGGGGTCTTGCTTACTTTTCTGCTTTTTCAAACCATGATTCTCTCAATCTCAGCTTGCTAACAGGATTACAGATGGAGTCATTGGTTCTGGGTTTCTCTATATTTTCTATTATTTCTCTTCATCCTATCATTCTTTATAGAAAGCCTATTTTAATCTGTATTTCTTCTTGCACTAAATAAATACAAGATGAGTCAGCAGGTCTGAACTTCCATAATTTTGAAGTAATGATGTATTCCAGTGTGCAGCGTGGGATCACGTGAGCTCTATTGCTGATAGTCACAAGTCCTGTTCATGGGAATCTAGATTCTCAGTGCCTTTCATAACTGAATGAGAAGTTTCAGCTACAGAGTTCAGCTTGTGATGATAAAGAAATAATTTCCTCCTGTCCAATGTCACAGCCGTGTTAGTTCTCTCAAGGGATTTCTTGTCAATGATCCCTGGACTGGCTTTCCTTACTTCTTCTTACAGTCTGTAACTGGTAACTTTGGGCAGGGACGCAGTGCAGCCTTTCCCAGCATTCCATCTAGCCTGCCTGCATCATGAAGACCCTCCCGCTTCTTGGCCATCCCCTCCAGAGCACATGCACTGAATGGTCCTGTAGGGCCAGCGATTATGTGCACTGATCTGTCTCTGTCAGGAAAGGATGCTTGCAATGTTTTGTGACAGCACTCAGCCATGTGCTGAGTCAGCTTTCATGGGTAATAAAGCTTCCATGTTGCTCTCCAAGCATCTTTGTGGTTTGCCTCCTATGTTGACTTCCCATTGGATTTCCAGGCAGCTGGAGGTTGTTGCTAAAATGCAGAGATGGTTCACTGTATGTGTGGCCTGGACTGCGATTAAGCTATGGCCAGAGAGCTGCTTAAACATTATTTCTAGGTCTATATGTGGAGGTGTTTCTGGAAGAAACTGACATTTGTATCTATAGATTGAGTCAGGAGGGCCTTCCCCAGTATGGATGGGTGTCATTCAGTCTTGTTCAGATTTGGATTATAATAAAAAGGTGGAGGAGGGGAAAGTTTTTGTCTCTGTTGGAGCTGGGACATGCATCTTCCACTGCCCTGAGACACTGGTGCTTCTGCTCTGTGGTCTTTGGGCTTCGAACAGGACTTAAACCACTGACTCCTCTGGTTTGGCTTGGGTGGAAGCCACTATTTTTCCTAGTCTCCAGGAGGCAAACAACAGACTGTGGGACTTCTCCACCTCCACAATCCAATGAACCAATCCTTCATGAGAAATCTCCTTCATGAGAAATCTATGTGTATCCTTTCAGTTCAGTTTCTCTGGAGAACTCTGACTCCCGCGAGTGCATAGGCTCAGGAGACAGACAGCTCGAGCGCAGAGTCAACGTCGGCTGCGGCTTCCCAGGGACTTCGGAAAAGAACATATTTCTTGGCCTCAGTCTTGGCATTCATAAAGCACACAGGGGTGATGATGGGACCTACCCTGTGTGGTTATATGAGAATGTGGTGAGTTAATTCTGTCGGGACTCTGGAGCATGCTTGATAAATATTATGATTCTGAATGGAATGTGGGCAGAAGGCATGCCACTGATTGAGACCCCAGCCCTAACAATTTTGACTTAGGATCTAAAGTAGATGGTGGCCTAGGAATAAAGTGAACCCGAGTCCTTCCAGATTGTATCTACTTGTACCCCATGCGTATAACTAAAGACTAAGGCTTTGCCTATTTTCGAGGAGGCGTAAATCTATGTTTCTTCTTTGGGATGTATGACCTGATATGGGTGAGCAAGTTATTGAAAGTGAGGTGTTAGGAGAGATCCTGTGAAATAAGTGTTTGGTAAGATCCTCATGGTTAAATATCAGTCATTCATGTGATCTAACCTACTATTTCCATAATGGTTGATAAATAGCCTTACACTTTTCAGTTCTCAAAGGACTTCCCTCCCATCAGATTCCCTGGGCCTCTCCAACCCAAAGGGAGCCTAAGGTCTTGTTTGGTGCCTTTAGGAAGGGATGAGAAGAACATATTGATTGAGAACTGATCGATTCATGTGTGATGCTGAGGCTTGTGTAAGGCCCTCTTTATGGTGTGGACTCCCATCGGCCTGGGTTATACTTTTGAAAAAGTATAGTTTCAGCTCTACTTTGAAATATTGCGGTATCAGTGACATTATCTGAGCTCTAGTTTCTATGTCTAATTTCAGCTTTGCACCATGTAAAATGTACTCTCTAGTTCTCTTAGGAGAAGCTGAGAATGAGAACCAAGTTAGCAGAGGCCCTAACAGGATTGTGCCTGCCAGCTGCGTACAGCCTTTTTGGATTTCTCAAGTCCCCGGGCCCAGCAAGGGGAAACAGACTGAACCATGGGGGGTTGGGGGGGGGGAGAAGGGAGGGTCGTGTTATAGTGTTACTTCCTGGCACTGTGCTAAGTTATCTCATGTACTCAGCTGATCTGGCAGCAGAGCTAACCTAGGAGAGCAGAACACGAAGCAATACTTGTTTTGGCTTATATGAACCTGTGAGATTTGGTCTTTTCTCCAATAGGTTATCCTATGCAGGTTTTACCTCTGCATTTCTAATAGAACTCTCTTCCCTTCCCCCTCCACATGTACTCCCGACCCCCACTGCTAAAACCTTCTGCCAGTTGCTGATGTAACCTATGACCCCAACACAATGCCAGGTTACACAAGACAGAGCCTACAACTTGATGGTGACTAGATCATCTGGGCTGCTTGTTTACTGTAGGATACCCAAGCCAGAACTTTCTTCTTCACAAGATTGAACAGTAGGAGGAAGAGTTATGGTGGAGATAACCATGAATCAAATGCTTCTGAGAACTGTGAGCTGATATCATAGAGGTAATATTTATGTGCCAGGCACATAATTTGGAGACATGATAGCAAGCAGGGAACAATCCCTAATTTCAAAGAGACAGCTCTAGATCTTTCTCTCCATGGTTGAAGCACGACTTTTAAAATGACAACGTTTGCTAGTATATTTCTTTAAGATCATGTATGCAATAACACCCATGCATGCAATAAGGCCCAGATGTATTTGTTTCACTGGAAAATTTCCTCACAGATAGAGTGTGGTTATGACTCTTTACCCCTACCAAGGTATACACTAATGTCAAACAGAAAGGTCAAAAAGACAAACTGAAATTTGAAAAAGCTCAAAATAGGTGCCTCTTTCTCAATCATGACTTAAGGGCTATTCAGTTTTCCCACGTCTTTCTGGACCTTGGTCTGTGCCACCCAGGATAGCAGCAAGCATTTGTCATTGGGCCACAAAGGTAGTGTCTCTGCAAGCCAGGCCACCTGCATGGTGAGGCCTGCTTCATTTACCAGCCAGCATGTGTAGATATGGAGAGGTCCAGACTGAACTCAGCAGAGAGCTCATGCTCAGATAAGCAAGGTCAGGCCTCCCCGGGGCACAGACAATTACAGAAAAGGCAGCTCCTTGCAGCCTCACAAATAGCCTGCGATTTGCTTCTTATTTTCTGTTGGGCTCAGGCCAGTATCGTTCAGAGGGGATTATATAGTGACGTTCATTTGTTTGGGGGGGTGGGTATGGGAAGGCTTGGACTTCTTTTTTTTTTGGTAAGTATATGTAATTTTATTAATGTAAATTGTTTGGAAGCAGATCTTTTGTTAACTGCTTTTATTAACTATGATTATTTCTAGGTGCCTGTGTGACCTATGAAGCATTCTGTAGATCTCAGGTCCAAAGACACGGTAGAGAGAAGACTCCTCAAGATGTGAATGTGAAGTTAGCGTTCGGATGAGTGGGATAATGTGAGTTATTCATATTAATGTAGGAACTTCTAATTAACAAAGTGACTTCCAAATAAACAATCTAGCTGTGTATCTAAGGAGAGATATCTTTAATTGCCCTGTGATAAACTACAAACAGAACCCCAGCAGGAAAACAAATAGCAGAAAAATCTGTCAATAAAACAAATATCGTTATGCCTGTCTGGCTCAGTGCACTTGTTAAGAGTGCTAAAAGCAGAATTTTAATGGAGAATTATTTAAAAGTCATTATTTACAGGCACGTTGGAACACATCTCTGCTTCTGTATGACTTGCTGGGCTTTTATTTTTATTCTTCAGAGCTATTCATAAAGGAGAAAAAAAAGAACATACACCAAAATATGTAGGTAAAAAGTTACCTCCTTTGAAGATTTAGGTATCTACCAAGAGAACCTAGCCAGGATTATCAGTGCTTAGATCAAACATTTCTTGTGCCTGTTGCTCATGCACGAACACTGCGTACTAGCTCCCTGTGATTGCCATCTCATTAGGTCAAACTTCACTGGAAGAGTAAACACTTTCATCACAGCTGTATTCTCGGTCTTCTCAGTCATGTTTTATTCTGAAATATTTTATATTAAAATTGCTGAACTCTCAAACTATCTCGTAGGTGATTTCCACATATGACTCTGATGTGGATGGGAGTGACCATGATCTTGTATTCAAGGTGGAGCACAATCAGCATATTTAAATTACTTTTCAGGAAGTCCTCGTAGAGACTAAGATACAGAGGGTAGAAAGATGGCTCTGCAGCATCTCTGTGCCATACATGCTTTTTTTTCAGGCTTCATCTGCGAACAGCCCCTCCTCTTGTTAGTGCCAACCCTGACTTTTCTTGGTAAGACTGCTGGCGGGGGTGGGGGGGGTGGGAGGGGTGGGGGAGGTGGGAGGGGTGGGGGGGGTAGGAGGAGTGGGGGGGGTGAAGGTCAGAGGAGAGGAGCATGACTCATCCCTTTTGGATGACTGCTATAACTAATTAATAGATGGCCACATGAACCAATATGAGTCAATCACTGTATCTTTTCCTTTCCCCTTTCTCTTATTTTCCTCTATTCAAAACCTGATCCCAGAAGAAAAAGACAAAAAAGCCCTATTGTATTAGTTACATGGAGTTTTTAATCCACGAGTTTTAAACAAGACAGCATATTAGACTTGCTTTTCTGGGAGTGCTGATAAGAACTCCAGAATCCAGTGATTGGACTATGTCATGAAACACTTGGGCTCATGCTGTTTCCCTGTGCTGTTACACATAAAGTTTGCTTTATCCTAAAGTGGTTTTCCATGGGACTACAGGATAGTTACATTCTCAGACGGGGCCATGTGTTCCACCTAAGGACTGGAAGGGACAAGATACAGAAAGGGGTTGGGGGAAGGGAGAAAAGGAGAGGGCAAGGGAGGGAGGGAGGGAGGGAGGGAGAGAGAGAGAGAGAGAGAGAGAAAGGGAGAGAGATAGATAGTAAGAGAGTAAGAGGGGGAGAGAGAGGGAGGGAGGGAGAGAGAGAGATGGAGAGAGAGAGAGAGGGCTCACACTTGGAACCTCAGGAATTCACCTTTCACATTGCAAAGCATGCTTGAGAAATGAGTATGCTGCCCAAGCCCTCTGGAGCTAGGGTTAAGTTTTTCCCTTCATCCCATACTATACTAACCAGTGAGACCTCTGTTTCCAGATAGAGTTGATAAATCCAGCAAATAATAGAAGAGCAAGAATGAACATTTACAAATCACTTTTTTTCTTATGAGAGGTACTGCTACTGAAGTAAGAAGACTGGGTCTATGCTTCCTCCAAATAATTAGCCCTTGGTTTCCCCTGATTGTTTCCCTAGATGGTTTGCTTTCCTCTTAGGTTTGTGTCCTCCGCTGGTTCACTTTACTCATGCATAACCCTTCCGTTGGTTTTGATTCCACACACATTGTGTGGTTTTGGCCTGTATAAGCTTGGTGCTAGCTGCACTCACTGCTGCTGGTCTTTGAGTCCACCTGCAGTCCTCCCTCCAGCTCTCCAATAAAGACTTGTAATTTGGCCTTTTACCTGGTGGCTTCTCTGCTCTGTTTCCTTGCAACAATTCTACTTTCGGTTGAATCAACTTTAGACTCAGAGAGACATCAATGAATGGCCCAGAGGCAAGCAGTTTACAAGACTAACTCCAGCATTCTGAATGGAGACCAGTGCTCCTTTTTCCATCTTACTACCTCTCTAAGCCTCCTCACGCCCTCCACTCTTACCTGGCTGGAGGCAGCTGCTTCTGTCTTCTTAGTCACTTTTCCTCATTGGCATCTCTTCAGCAAGGTGGCCTCAGGCCCTTCCTTATCAGTTTGTGGTTTTTAGACTTCTCTTAGTATGAAAAGAGTTTTATTCTTGGCATTTAATCCCTTTCCTTATCCATTCCATGTTCTTCATTCCTTCACTAGGCTTCGGGTTGGTTTTGAGTCTTGAGTACCTTGGCTAGTCAACTGGGGTCCATTTCTGCCTTTGATTCAAAGGAAACATAGTTGAATGATTTGTGTACAAGAGTGCATTTAGTGGCTCATTACATCTTAAGTAATTCTCAGGAAATGTGATGAAACCATACAGCAGGTATCCTTAACCCTAAATTATAAGAGTTGGCAGTGAATACGTGCTGTGAGACTACTAAAATTTCGCCATCGAGGTGGAAGAGAGACACAAAGTGAGATGATGAAAAGGAGTAGAAGGTGGAGAGAAGAAAAATAAATGAAAAAATATATATGCAAATATTGGGAGTCAACGATTATGTACAAGCCACACTTTTCTCCTCTCCAAAGTTGTTGACCCATTTTTTTGCATTAATTTAGGCATTGCTTAGTAAACACAATGAGCTTTTTCACCAAGGTCTCTGAGTTCCTCTGAATATATTAAACCAGTAATTTGTGTGATGAACTGATATTAGGTTAGCCGCTGACCAAATGATAGTTGTAATCAATAACCCATTAACTCTCAAACCCAGTCATTTGGCCTATTATATTTATTTGTTGAATTTCATATATAGAAAATGTATAAATTATGAAATGGTTTGAGAAAATGAGCTAATCATTGTTTACTTTTCTTTCTTCCTCAAGCCTTTACAAATTCTAATGAGAAGTAGAGGGTAGGAATCATCTGTAGATAAGAATCAATTGTTTGAAGGTAAGAAACAACCATTAGTTTCAATCACTTGTTCAAGTGTACTTTTTGCTTTTGTGGGATGCTGGGGCTGGCAGTCAGGGGCTGGGCGCTTCTTTTGCTCAAGGCTAATGCTCTACCACTTGAGCCCTAGCTCCACTTCCAGCTTCTTTAGTGTAGTTAGTAGGAGATAAAACTCTCATGGACTTTTCTGAGGGGCTAGCTTCAGTCTGTGATCCTCAGGTCTCAGCCTTCTGAGTAGCTAGGATTTCAGGCAGGAGCCGCCCGGTGTCGGGCCATTTTGCATTTTTTTAATTAAAAAAATCTCTGCCTCATTGATTTTTGTGCTATTGTTTTATTCTGTCATGTCAATATTATGATTTTTGCCAAGGTGGAAATTGGTTAAAGGCCTGGCTATGACAACTAGGATTCATTACTTCAAAGCACTTTTAATTGTAATTTTCCTAAACCGTTGGCTCTTCTCTGTTGCTTGTGATGTTTTTGAGTCCTCTGACATATAAAATTTGAGTACTGAGTATCTAAACCTAAGGAAAATAATAGGGTAATTTTTCAGTGATATTTACACATTGTCTTTTGTAACCAGAGTAACCAATTTGTTTGAATCATTGATGAGTAAGAGAAATTCAGAGTAAGAACATTTAATTTATCCATGTTCTTCCTCTTAAGGGAAAGATAATACTTGGATTCCAGAAGGGTGGCATCAACCATGTAATTATGGTATACCTGATTAGTGTTTCTGGTGGGATTGTGAGATTTATTTTTTTTAATTAATAGGTAGATTTGACACCAACCTTACTTGGTAAATGTAGAAGGTAGTACAAGGAATATTTTAAAATGCATACAAAGAGTCATAGTAGCAGTAACTGTGGGAAAGATCTCTGCAAAGTTTAAATAGATATGTTCAATTTTTATGTTATATATTTGGGAAGTAAAAGATATTTTAAGAAGCAGATACTACCCCACAAATATCTTAAATGAAGTTCAGCAGTACTGACCCCAGGAAAATTGGTAACTGGAACGAAGCTTCAGGTGTGCTCATTCTGAATTTACATTTATGAAAGGAAAATAATTTAATTGTCCTAGTTTTCTTTTCCTTTCTCTCAACTTGATGATTCCCACTTCATTACTTTTTTCTACATTCCTATAGGACAGCTCAACTGGATAGAACAGTGATCAGTTGACCTGGAGTTAATAAACTATGGGTGTATGTGTGATTATTCTTGATTTGCCTGACCTAGTCGACTGAACTAGCTCTTCAGAGAGGGAGTGAGTCCTTCCTAGAGGGAAAGATTCTGTGAGAAAGAAATTCTCTTCCTGGCCTTGAAAAAGCAACCAGCCATGCCATAGAAAAGAATACACATTGAGAAACTCTGGGCTTCTACAAGCTCAGAGGGACTCCTGACCAAAGCCAGCAAAGAAAACCTTTGATCTTCATTCCATTAGTTCCATGGCATAGTACTCAGCCAGCAACCAGTAAATGAGACTATGAAGTCTCTTGTGAGTCTAGTTGACACTTGGTTTGGGCCCATGAAAACTACAGTGAAGAAACCAACCATAATGTGCTGGACTTCTAACCTACAGAACTGTGAGGCAATCAATGAGGATGGCTCTAAGCTGCTCACCTGTGGTCATTTGTTACACAGCAATAGAAAATTAATTTACCATCTACTGACTGGTGACACTTAACATTTAGATTTCCAGCCCAGACACATCTCATGAAATTCAGCCTGACAGCCAACTGTCTCTTTGATATCTCTATGTGGAGGTCAACTAGACTTCTCAGAGTCCCTATCTTTGAACCAGGGTCATGCCTTTCTTTCTTCCAATTCACTCTGCCTCTAGAACTTTTATCTTTTTTAAATTATTTTTTTATTGTGAAAATACTGTATAGAGGGATTGCAATTACATGGGCAAGATAATGAGTACATTTATTATCAAGCATTGTAGTAGCCTCCTCCTTTGTTTTCCCCTTCCCATCCCTTCCCATCCTCTCCCCCGCCCCCCCATCAAATCCTCCCCCACATCCCCCCCACCAAAGTTTTTAAAGTTTGTTTTTCAACATAATGTCTTGTACATCTCATTTTTGCAATGGGTCCACCTATATCCCTGTTTTAACAATTTGTTTTTTCCTTTCCCCACCACAAATTATACCAACATCATATACAGTGAAAGCAAGGGTTATACCATGGGGGAGGGACATACAAAGCAACAAAGAAATCATCTTATAAATATGTTAGAAACAATCGCATGAAAGAAAAAAACATTTGAATACTTATCTTGGGGTTCATTTCCCTAACATCAACTTATCTGATCTTTTCTGCTTGACTCAGACATATACTTGTTGTTGCAAATAAGGGAAACCATGGGACCTGTTTCTTTGGGCCTGGCTTACTTCACTTAATAGAATTTTTTCCAAGTCTTTCCATTTCCTAACAAATGGGACAATGTCATTCTTTCTGATGGAGGCAAAGAATTCCATTGTGTATATATACCACATTTTCTTGATCCATTCATCTACTGAGGGGCATCTGGGTTGGTTCCATATCTTATCTATGGTAAATAATGCTGCAATAAACATAGTTGTGCTGGTAGCTTTAGTGTGGTCTTGTTTGTAAACATTCGGGTAAATGCCCAAAAGTGGGATGCTGGGTCATAGGGGAGCTCTATGTGAAGTCTTTTGAGGAACCTCCATACTGCTTTCCAATGTGGTTGAACAAGTTTACACTTCCACTAGCAATGTAGTAAGGTTCCCTTCTGTCCTCATCCCCTCCAGCATCTGTTGTTATTAGAGTTCTTGATTATAGTCATTCTAACTGGAGTGAGGTGGTATCTCAATATTGTTTTGATTTGCATTTCTTTTATGTCTAGAGAGGTTGAGCATTTTTTCATGTGTCTATTGGCCATTCTTATTTCCTCTTCAGAGAAGTTTCTCTTTAAGTCTTTAGCCCACTTGTTTATTGGGCAGTTGTTTCTTTGAAGATTTGTTGTTGGGGGATTTAATTTTTTGAGTTCCATGTATATTTTAGATATGAGACCCTTGTCCATTGTATGGCTAGTGAAGATCTTCTCCCAATCCGTGGGCTTTCTATTGATCTTGCTAGCTCTGTCCTTTGCCATGCAGAAGCTCTGCAGTTTCATGCAGTCCCATTTGTCCAACCTTTCTTTGATTTGTTGTGTTTCTGGGTCTCTATTAAGAAAATTTCGGCCTGTGCCAAGTAGACCTAGGGTTTCTCCTACTCCATCCTGTAATGTTTTCAGAGTGTCTGCTTTGATTCTGAGGTCTTTGATCCATTTGGAGTTGATTCTGGTGCAGGGTGATATATAAGGATCTAGCTTTAGTTTTCTACAAGTAGTTAACCATTTTGCCAGCACCATTTACTGAAGAGGCTGTCTTTCTTCCATTCTATTTTTTTAGCTCCCTTTTCAAAGATTAGGTGGCTATAGGTCTTTAGGTTCATTTCTGGGTTTTCAATTCTATTCCATTGGTCCTGAGGTCTGTTCTTGTGCCAGTACCAAGCTGTTTTGATTACTATGGCTTTGTAGTAGAGTTTGAAATTTGGTATTGATATTCCTCCAGCACTGTAGAACTTTTATCTTAAAACTGACAACTCTACTGACTTGCTTAAATCCAAAACTTTGGGTCCAGTTTCATGCAAATCCTTTGATTCTTTTTTAAATATTTATTTTACTGTAAAGATGCTGTACAGAGGGCTCACAGTTTCATGAGTCAGGCAATGAGTGCATTTCTTGTCGAGAGCATTGTTGCCCCTCGCTTGTTGTTCTCCCATTATCCCTTCCCTACTCCAAATCCTTTGATTTTTGTTTCAAAGTGTTTACCATCTCTCACGAACGTCTCTGCTATTACTCTGATCTATGTCACCATGGCATTTCACAATGAATAATGAAATGACTTCATACCTTCCCACATTCTACCTTGGCTCTCTTACTGCCCTGTTTCAACTTACCCTCTTAAAACTGAGGATGTTAAATGAAAGATACACCAAGCCGGGAGCCAGTGGCTCACACCTGTAATGCTAGCTACTCAGGAGGCTGAGATCTGAGGATCGAGGTCCAAAGTCAGCCCAGGCAGGAAAGTCTGTGAGACTCTTATCTCCTATAAACCCCTCAGAAAATAGGAAGTGGTGCTGTGAGCCACAGTGGTAGAGCACTAACCTTAAGCTGAAGAGCTCAGGGACAGTGCCCAGGCCCAGAGTTCAAGCCCTATGACCAACAAAAAAATAAAGAAGAAAAAAGAAAGATACACCAATATCAGCACATTTGATGGCTGTCTATTCAACATTCCCTGTTCTACATTTCTTCCTTGAGAGGTGGAGTGCGCCGCTCCATTCCTTGACTTTGGTTTGACCATGCATTTGTTCTGAGCACACGCGTTGAAATAGGGAAATAAATACTTACTGTTATATACCCCAGAGAGTCTGGGGTACAACATAAGACAGACTGTGAGTAGAAGCATCAGTGCTTCCAATGGTATACAGAGCGTTGCCCATTCCATTGCATAATTGTTTGAATCTCTTCCCTACCAACTTCTCATTTCCTGAGCTTAATCCACATTGGCTTTTCTTTGGCCTATCTAAAAGGAAGCCTTCAGGTTTTTCCTCAGTTATCACCTTCTCTGGTAGAACTGTTTCCGTGGGAAACCTCAGTTTCCTTACATCTTCCTTGCTATATTTTTTCTTTACAGTTTTTACTTTTACTGCATATTTTATTATTTGCTTTCTTTCTCAACCAATGATGGTAATGTCATTCATGAGGGGAGGGATTTGGTGGTGTGTTTTCTGCTGAATCCCTCCTTCCTAAGACGGAGTCTAATAGGATTTAGTGAGTGATTGCGGTCATGAATGAATTTCCTCTGGACGGCTCTGCCAGGCTGTGATTTTTCTCTTTTTTTTTCTATTACAGGGAAAATGAGGTCTGGCATGCATTCAGTACCATTGTGAAGAACACAAAGTCATCTTTTTTTTTTTTTTTCTGTCTGTTTGGGGCTTGAACTCTGGGCTTGGGCGCTGTCCCTGAGTTCTTCAGCTCAAGGTGAGTGCTCTACCATTTGAGCCATAGCACCACTTCTGGTTTTCTAGTGGTTTATTGGAGATAAGAGTCTCATGGACTTTCCTGCCTGGGCTGGCTTTGAACCGTGATTCTCAGATCTCAGCCTCCTGAGTAGCTAGGATTACAAGCATGAGCCACCAGCGGCCAGTCGAAGTCATCTTTTATCTGGGCCCATTCTGACCATGTTCTAGAGCTCTCCTCAGAGTATCTATCATTCACATTTTGAGCAGCACAGAGAGAGCAAAATGTCTTAGAAAGGTTCTTTGAGAATTTTTAAGGAAAAACAAGAAAAATGGAGGATATCTTTGTGTAGAAATAGAAGAAGAAATATTATGAGAAACCTTCATTAGAGAACCTTCCTAAGAAAAAACCATCCAACATGGTGTCTTGTGAGTATCGTTGTTGATACTCACAAGATACTATGTTGGAAATGAACTTTACCACAGGGGGAGAGGGAGGAGTGTGAGAGGTAGGGAAAGGAAGGGATAGTAGGAGAAAAACAAAGGAGGGAGGAACAATGCCGATGCTCCACAAGAAATGTACACATTACCTTATTCGTGTAACTGTAACCCCTCCATATAGCATCTTTACAATAAAATAAAATGAAAAGAAAAAAAATCCTGAGGACTCTGGATAAAACCTCACAGTGTAGGAAGTTACCTGGAGGCCTGTCCGGCTTCCACGGCTGCTGTCCTCTGGAATCCCCATGGGAGCCTCTCCCCACGCAACCAGCCTTTACCCCGTCACGGCCATTGTCACAGGCTCAGAGGCCCACGTGTCCCCGCTCCTGTTCATGGCTATCCTGGAAGCTGTAAAAGGGGACTTCCTTTGTGTCCAGGGCCACAGCAGGGGTGACCGGTTTTGCTCTCTAGGGTAGGGACCTCAGGGTCAAGTTCCCACTGCTGTCCAACTTGTTCTGGTCACTGTGATTACAGTGAACTTTAGCTTACCCGTGACTCTCACAGACTACTGTGGGTGAGCTCTACCCAGGACCCGATCATACTAGATGAATATGGCGAAGAGTATGGTGAGCAACAGATACTAAGGACACGGCTTGTTTGTGGACCACAGATTATAAATTGGAAACTCTACTTTTAGAGAAGGAAAACCATACAGGTTTTCTGAGTATTTAGTGGCTTGCTGAGGAGAACCTTAGTTCTCACTGATCTTCCTGCCATTTTGGTGTAAACTCAACTGGAGATATATCCACTGTGAAGCTGGATGTATGGATTTTGATTTGCACAATAAATAAACACTAGTCTCTTTGGAAGCAGAGGTAAGGCTCAGGTGGTAAGCTAGCTTTAAGTGGAAAAGCCAAGTAAGAGTGCAAGAGTTTAAGCCCCACTACTCTGTTTGTCTGTGTGTCTGTCTGCCTCTCTCAGACACACACACACACACACACACACACACACACACACACACACACACACACACACCCCAAAACAAACAACCGAACACTAGACCTTTAGTTACAGAAACTTAAGACTAGCTTGCCTTTACAATAGCTTAGTTGCCAATTTTTCTATCTTCAGCATTTCCTGTTCACTGGTAATAAACATATTTGTCATCTAAGGAGGGCATGGGAAAAATAGATTAAGGAGGTGACATTCTATGAATATGATGGAAGTTTAAGAGTTGTTATTTAAATTCATTCATTTATTCTTTGTTCAGCTAGTATGTTTATTGACGTGGTAGATTCTTATACTTTTTTACCTTCTGTCACTGGTGTAGAGAATTTAATTTGTACTTAATACTTTTAACATCTGAGGTATTTCTAAGTCCTGGATATGAGGTTTGAATGCTCAGAGTCTTTGAATAATGCTAGTAGCACTAGAAATAATAACAGTAATAATGATCATCATTATAATTCTAGTAGCAATCTTTTTGAGAATTTATGATGTGCTATAGACAGTACTGGGTGCATATATAATTTAACTTTTCAAACTTCAGATTCTTCTGTGTCAGTTATGTGGAGATAGATTGAGAGGGTGGCTGGTTTTGAAGCTAGAAGGGTATGGGTCAGGATTCCACCTGGGAATTCTACTGGTTGTGGAATGATGGGGCAGTGACAACAAAGTTTCTAGAGAGGGTGGATAGCATCCTTCTGTATATAGGACCTTTGTGGAAAGTGACATAAACTATGATATTATATGTAGACTGGTAGAATATATAGACTAGGTAAAGTCAAATAGTCATCTCTTAATAGACAATGACTCAATAATAATGAACTTATCACATGCTATTTGTATCAATGCACTGGTCTTTGTGAATAGAGAAAATTCCTATCACCCAAGTCTCCAGGAGACAATGCACACATTTTGATTTCAACTGAAAATAGTAATTTGCTAACCATGAACAAATAGGAAAATCAATAGAACTTATGAAATTCTTCCCTTACCTGTATCTCCAGATGCCAGATGGACTGGCTACCAATTCTTCCTTCTGAACTCTTTGTGAACTTTTCATTGAGGTTTTAATCTTTGAGTTGTGCAAGTGTCATCAATAATAAACAGAGTTCACGGGAGGTAGGAGTCAAAAGCTAGGAAAGACACCTGTTTTGTTGTTTTAAGTGCTTTGTCCGAGACAGTTATAAACACTAAGGAATGATAGAGGCAAATTAGCATCATAGTCTATGGGAGCAGAAGGCATGATGGTGATTTTTCCCACAAGATATGAATCTATTTTGGGATTCTTAGTAGCTGACTACTTTCTCTACCATGAGAGTCAATACAGTTTTGACTTTGATTTACTTACTCACTGTCCCTAGAGAATTTTACTCTGAATTTTAAGTGACAGGATGGGGGAGGGGGGAATGAGGGGAGGTAAAAATAGGAAATAAAACAGAAAGGGAGAAGAAAAGCACAAAGAAACAAGAGAAAAGAGATTGCATGTGTCATTATAGATGCTTCAAGTTAAAATATATAATTTTTTCATTCCAATTAAATAAAATATAAGTTGAAAACGTTCTAATTATTTAAGACATCATTGAAAGTATTTTTTTTTCTCTCCAACAAGTATGTCTGCGATTAACCCATTGGGAAGAGTTTATTGAGTGTTTATTGTGTCTTACTTTGAGCCTGGTGCCATGGTGGTTTGTGGGGGCTATTAAGGGATAAGTGTCAAGACCTCTAACCCTGTGATCTGATTGGGGATATAAATACATAAAGAATTAAATACCCTGTAATCAGAAAGCAAAATTGATAGATAGGCATCTTGTTTTACTTTGATCATTTTCTAGAAATATATAAAACCAATATAAAGTACCTTTGGGAAATTCTGCATGTTCATTTTTTTTTCTCCATAAGAATCATGGTGCATATTAGCATAATAGTATGCCTTGGATCCCCTACAGGCTCTGTGCTCTGGGTTCTGTCTTCAGCCTGTCACAGTAATGGGACGTGGTGAAACTTTAGGAGGCGGGCCTAGTTGGAGGAAGTAGGTCAGGGGTCATTGGGGCTTTGGCCCCTTCTGTTCTCAATGCTTCCCACCCACCATAGGTGAGCAACTCTGCTCCACCACATATTACCCTCCATGATGTCCATCCTGACCTCACACCTAAAGAATGACCATAGCCTGAAACTTCTGGAACTGTGAACCTAAATCCAGTGTTTCGCTTTTCTCAAAATTGTCCACTTGGTAGGTAGATGAAGGGGCATTTAAGCAATGGCTCCTGAACTTCCAAGGTCATGGGTGACTCACGTTTCCATGTCCCTCTGCCCCGCTGAGTTGCTCTGATTGCTGAGCAGTTCCTGTGGAAGAACTGGGTGGTTGCATCAGAGAAGTGGGAAGGAGCAGCTCCAGGCATTGGGCCAGGATGAAGTACTGCCAGCTGGCACTGGGCTGCTCACAGCCTCATGGAACTGTATTCTCCACGCAGTGCAGGAGGAAATGTAACACAAAACGACCCATGAATTGTCCACCAGTGTGGCCCCATCCACACTTGTAGTTAAGCTTCACGATTTCCTATTATTCCCCATTCTATGGAGTTATTATCCTAATGGATTCATTTTAGTAAACACAGGAATGAGTTCTTTGACATGAGCAGTACAGGAATTGGTCCAACTTCCATCTAGGAGTTCACGCAATGTTTCTCCAGGCTCTCCTCTCCTCTGCATTGTCTTTCTGTGCTCTGCTTCGGTGTCATTGTTGAACAGCTTCTTTTTCCCTGTGATGTGAAGGATGGATCTGGTAACTCCTAGAAGCTTGTTTGTGCATTCTTTTGTCTCTGGACACACAATTAGACTTATTTCCAAATCTCCTTTGCAATTAAGTATGAGCATATCTGACTAGGAGGTGGGCAGCAGTGAGAGATACCACTCTCCTTCAAGAGCCTCCGTTCACTCTCTTACTATCTTTCTTTGGCTGTCAGCAGACCGTAGAGGATCAAGTGAGGTCTTCATGTCCTGGGGGATGGAGGGAGGCTGGATTCCTGGCTCATCATATAGAAGATCACCTGGCAGATGCCCCGTTGACCTGTTAGGTGAGCCAGATAAAACCTGAAAGCATTATGGCTTGCGAATTGTCTGTTGTAATTGTCAGCTTACCCTCAGAGAACAGTCAGCGTTCATATATCTATGAATCTACTTTTCCCTACAGTATTATCATTATTTCAGTGTGTGCTATTTGACTACCCAAAGGACTAACGAAAGCTCTCAAGTGGAGGGTGCCTGGTTCCCACCAGACACACACGAGCTGGAAATAGGGTGGGTACAGAATGAAGAGAGATGAGATAGGGATGCTCAGAGACATTATGCAGTTGTTACAGGATCCTACACTGTAGAGGCAATTGGCGTCTATGCTGGGTCTCCTTGGTACAGTGATAGCATTAGTTTCAATGATTTCTAATACTTTTTTTAAAAAAATAAGGTGATCAAATGGTAACAAAATTAAATTGGGAAGCTTCTATTTCTTTTTTTTTTTTTTTTTGGGTCCGGTAGTGGGGCCTCAACTCTGGGCCTGGGCGCTGTCCCTCAGCTCTTCAGCTCAAGGCTAGCGCTCTACCACTTGAGCCACAGCGCCACTTCCGGCTTTTTTCTTTTTGCTTATGTGGTGCTGAGGAATCGAACCCAGGGCCTCAGGCATGCAAGGCAAGCGTTCTACCTTCCCAGCCCAGAAGCTTCTATTTCTATGTAGCCTGATTGCTACTTTGAGTGTCCATCTGCCCCTTCATTTTACAAGTTCCAAGGGGAATGTGGGCCACTGCCAGCTGCTCTTGGCATGGTGGTCTTCTTGCTAGGGAGTCAAGTGTTGAGGTCACTCACATGCAAAAAAGGAGGAGAAAACAAAGGCAGTTCCTCTTCAGGTTCTACTATTGCAGACGCCAATGCGCCATTGTTCTGATTTATTCATGGATAGTGGTTTTTGTTTTTTGCTTCTGTTTTGGTCATTTGTGGGGCTTGAATTCAGGGCCTGGGCTCTGTCCCTGAGCTCGTATGCTCAATGGTAGTGCTCTACCACAGTGGTGTTTTAACAGAGGAAACAAGGAGCCTAGCGCTGGAGCATTTCCCCTATGGATGGCTTCCTGGAGGCCTCATAGCCCAAGACCCTAATCCATATCGGAAGGAAAATGATTATCCTGCCACATGACAAATGTTTCATCATGAAGGGGGGTGAGTCCAGACTGAAATGGAGAAGTGGACCCATGTAATGGTGGACAGCCATGTGGGTAGAACTGAACGCAGAGATCTAGTGAGAAAATTCCCACGTCAGCAAGGGTGATGTGAGAAATAGGTGATATCCCCTACAGGGCCTAGGGGAGTCAGAAGTGGTACTTACAAGAATTTTTAGGGAGAAGTGAATAGGACTAAACTTGATGGGTAAGCTGAGTCAGTTCATAAGAAGCATCTGTGTAGAGATCAGGCATGGTTTCATGGGGAATTGCGTTGAGGGAGCAGGGTAGCTTCGAGAAAAGATCTGACTTCATGTTCTTCAGGATCCAGTAGAAAATTGCACTGTTTTTATGAGGAGTCAATATTTGGAAATGATTGTCACGTTGGCTCTGGGGGAACAAATCCTATAAGAGCACTGAGGCCTCAGCCTGAGTTGGTGGCGTGGCACAGCGCAAAAGCTAATGCATTAAGGAGAGTTGGGTTCACTAAAATGCCTTTCCCTTCCTTCCTTCAACATGGTGTTTCTTGAACACTTACTATGTGCTGGGCCTACCAGTTCTCACTGGGGTACCATGACTGTTCCCCATCTCCCTCTTTACATTCATTAAGACTTTGTTGTATGAAACAAAATAATCATATGTCAGCTGGTGAGAAAGAAGGAGTTTGACTAATGAAAGGGAGAATGATTTCAGGCAGGTGGTGGTGAGTCTGCTTGGTGAAACTTGAAAGATAAGGAGGAGCCGGCCATTCAAGGAGCTGAGTATTTCAGGCATTGGAAGTGAAGACTGCAAAGGCCCTCAGGAGGAAGGGAATTGGCACGTTCTGGGACTTGAGAGGAGGCCAGAGATGATGAAGCAATCATGAACAGGGTTAGAGAGACAGGAAGTGAACTGGCCATTTGGAGCAGGATTTCTCAACCATGGTGCTGCTGTTATCGCTCCATGTGATCAGAAAGGGCTCTGCTGCCTGGTGGGGGTGGGGGAAGGAGGGCAGGTCTGTGTATTGGAGGGTATTTATAATGTCCCTGGCTTCTACTAAGGACAGCCAGAAATGTTCAGGGGTTGAGAGTTTACCATGTGGGAAGCAGAACCCCAGAATTTCAGTTAAAATGTGAGAAGGGCATCATAATATTAAATTGCTGTGCCAACTTAGCTGGGCCATGTTGACATGAATATCCAGATATTTGGTCAAACATTATCCTAGATGTTTTTGTAAAAGTATTTTTAAAAGTGAGATTAAATTCAAATCAGTCAACTTGGGAGAAAAAAAATCAGTCAATTTAAGGTAAAGCAGATTGCCTACCATAATATAGATTGGGTATCATTCATCCAACAGAAAGCCTCGGGAGAAAAAAAATATTGACTGTTTCTCCTCAAAGAGGGAATTCTGCCAGCAGTCTGTCTTTCAATTCTGCAACCTTGTTTCTTTCCTGGGCCTCCAGCCTGCCAGCCTCCACTACAGATTTTGGACTTGCCAGGCAGAAGCCCGCCAGCCAATTCTCTATAAGCAATCTCTCTGTCTAAATATATGTATAATATATGTAAATATATGCATTTATTTATACACATGTACGAGCAGATACGTACAGTTGGCCTCTATATCTGTGTGCTCTCCATCTGTGGACTCAGCCAAGTGCAGATCAGAAAATATTTGAAGAACAAAAATGTTCAAACATGTTTCCTTGTTTTTACTTTTTAAGCAGATATAAAAGCTATCATGTAACTTTTCTATTTCATTAGGTATTATAAGTAATCTAGAGATCATGTGAATGATCTATATACATTTTTGCAATGTGTATAGATTATAGACAAGTATGTTATTTTATACAAACAACTGAAGCATATATGAACATCTGAAGTAGTTGGCTGAAACTTGTACCCCGATGGATACTCAGAACAAGTGTGTGTGTGTGTGTGTGTGTGTCTCCCTCCTTCTTCCTCCCAGTTGGTTCTATGTCTATGGAGAATCCTGTCTGCTCTGGGCATTCATTGTTTTCCTTCCTTTCACTTGGGCCTCCAATCTTGGGCCTCCTATTTCCTCAGAGTGGGATCTTGGTGGGGAGGCTTGGATATGACACTGGAGCCACCACAGGAGTTCAAGAGCACCACAGGCTGCATACACTCTGGCAGGGGGGACCATCTTCTTGACATGGAGGCCAGAGCAGGGCAAGCAATGAGGTGCCCTCACGTACTGCACGGAAGCCACTCAGAAAGATGAACTGACTGCACTGAGGAAGGGGGAGAAGCTTGTTTGGATGCATCCGAGGTCACCTGGGGACCCTCCTACTAGTAAGGAGATACAACTTTGAGGACGTTGGAGATAATGTCAGAGCAGGTGTGTGATACGTTCAGCAGACTGGTATGGGGGAACTGGTGATGTAAATCGATGAGAAACATCCCAGTCTGTGCATCATGTAATTATCACGTGTTTGCAGAGGGGTGTGGAGGTAAGGACAGAGGCTCTGCTTGCACTTGACTCCTGGAAAGCCACAGCAGTGTTTGGACAGGGGCAATGGTGCACATGGTGTCATTCTGCTCCCATTTCGGGTCTTTGAGAATGCACCAATAGGCTCTCTCACATTTCCAGAAGAAGACACCTGACTTTTAGTTGATGAAGTAAGAGGGAGCTTGTCTTGCTGACTGCTCAAAAGTTGATTCTTCCTCTTCCTCCTCCTGCTTCTTCTTCTCCTCCTCCTCCTCCTTTGTTTTTGTCTGTTGTGGGGCTTGAACTCTGGGCCTGGGCTTTGTCCCTCAGTTCTTCAGCTCAAGGCTAGTGGTTCTACCACTTGAGCCAGTTGTCTGGTGGATAATTGGAAATAAGAGTCTCATGGACTTTCCTGCCTGGGCTGGCTTTGAATCTCGTTCTTCAGTTCTTAGCCTCCTGAGTAGCTAGGATTACAGGTGTGAGTCACTGATGCCCAGCCAAAAGTTGATTCTTTTGCTAGAAGAAGGAAGAGAAGTGGTTTCTTCTTGATTTCCTGTGATGGAAACAGGGGTTTGCTGGCTTGAGGGAGACTGAGGGAAGTTTCTTTTTATAGACGTTGGGTTTTAGACTGGGTTCCAACAGTCCTCTCAGCATTCATGAAGGCTTCTCAGAACATGTGTTATGTCCTAACCTTAAGAGGAAATTTGGCGGCTCTAACACCAGGGACATGTTGCTGACCCAACCTGAAATCCTTCTTTAGATTGAGTCAGCAACATATCCCATGACTTTTGGGCGATAGAGTTTTTTTGTTTTGTTTTGTTTTTTAATGTAAGACCATAAAGCAAAAGACCCTTTCTACCTAGTGCTGAATTTCCCAGAGGCTATGACCAGGGATTAGACAGAGGCAGCAAAGTTTGAGACAGAGTGCTGAGTAGTACTGAGTCATGCATAACTTGGCTTAGTCATGCCCTGCAAGTATTTGTGGAAAGCAAATAAGACCATGGGTAATTGAGAATTAAATGTGTTGATTTTTTTTTTTTTTACACATTGGAATAACTCAAGTGGAGCAGAATCCCTTTAAACAATTGTAATTTCAATTCAATCCGTCTGAGAGGAGCTTCATACACATATATACGCATATACACACACGCTTTTATAGCTGAGGTGGCATTGCTTTGGCTGTGGTTTTAGTTCTCAAAGCCCCATGTTCTATATGCATATAAGAGGTTTTCTTAAAAATTATCCAATTTATAATCTAAATGTGAAATCTTTAAAAACTGTTGTATCAACACACAGTTAACCAAATAGATGTGATTTCTTTGTGTGTGTGTGTAGCTTGCAAGGCAGGTACCTTACCACATGATCCATGAGCCCAGGTCTTTTGCTTTGGTTATTTTTAAGATAAGGTCTCATATTTCCCCCCAGGCAAGCCTGGATTGTGATCCTCCTAATTCCTGCCTCTCACTGACCTACGATTACAGATGTGAACCACCATGCTTGGCTTATTTTGTGTGTTCAGTATTTATTTTGGTGTCTTGGTGGCTCTGGAGGTCACTGGTGCCATTTGCTGACCTCTGGCTGCTTCTAGTTAGTAATGGTGGCACACACAAGGGACTGAATGGATGACATCATAATTTCTGGTTCTGAAACCTCTCCTTTCTTTTGTATTCATCTCAGAAACATCAGTTCCATGGAAACCCAAGATCATGATCACCAGTGGCTGATCTAGCCAATAAGAGCACATTATCGTGTGATAATGAACAGGACTCTAGGCTCTGACATGGAGTTTGGAGGCATCAGATCTATTCCTTTCAGTGTTTTATTTAAACAGAAGGTATAGTTTTTTAAAGAAATTAATTTAATTCCTTAATTTTTTTTTTGGGGGGTTCAGTCGTGGGGCCTGAACTCTGGGCCTGGGCGCTGTCCCTCAGCTCTTCAGCTCAAGGCTAGCACTCTACCACTTGAGCCACAGCGCCACTTCCGGCTTTTTTCTTTTTGCTTATGTGGTACTGAGGAAGGGAACCCAGGGCTTCATGCATGCAAGGCAAGCACTCTACCACTGAGCCACCTTCCCAGCCCCCCAAAAATTAATTTAATTTCTTTTCATTGTCTTTGGTCTTTGGATAGTTGTGTGAAGGCATAGTTATTTCATTTTATTTTGTTTTTCAGGTAAGCACCAGTTGCTCTCAGCAGGCTGAGACATAGAGGATCAGGGATCAAAGCTAGCCAAGGCAGAAAAGTCTGCAAGGCTATATTTCCACTGGACTGGAGGCATGGTCCAGGTGGTAGATCACCAGTCATGAATGAGACCTAAAAGTAGCACAAAAAAGAGAGTATCATTTTGCCAACTGTTACCAAAAAAACTCGCTATTTCTTAATGAAAGCATTTCTGTACTGGAAAAAGTTCTTTGTTTTTTGCACTCCAGAAATCCTGACTTATGTCTATCCAAAAGCTTCTAAATAGATTATTTAATATATTCTGAGTTCCAGTTTCCTTATTTATAAACTGGAACTAATAATAATCTGCTGTAACTCATATACATGGTTGCTGGAGTGATCACAGGCAATAATAGGAAAAAAAGTGATTCTTAAGTTTCAAAGCACCAGATATATGTAAGGTTGCATGCAGTCCCAGCTATTGAGTGCTTTCTATATGCTCACATTCAAGTTTAATGTCCAGTGCAGGGCAACACAAAGTCCTTGGCAACTGGAATTGAAATTAACAGGAACTAAAATTCTCCCTCTCCTGCCCTCCGCTGCCATGTAAGAGGCAATGAGGCTTTTTTTTTTTTCATCCACTCCTATGGTATGTACATATGATGATATAAAATAATATTTTATGAAATGAGCACCAAGAAAAGGAAACAAGAGATTTTTAAAAAATTACCGTTGTTGCTATTTTTGTTTTCTTTTCCTTTTGTCTTGTCCATTAGTTTGTTTTCATTTGGGAGAGCGAGGGAGGAGCACAGTAAAGGTGGAGCACAGGGTGAATAAATACAACCGTGGTACTCATTAGACACTACGTGGAGGATGAACTGTACATATGTTTTTGGATGAGGATGGGAAGGAAACACTGGGGGAGAGAGATGGAAGGGGAGGCATGGTTAAAAAAGAATTGTACTCATTCCCTGACTCATGAAACTGTAACCCCTCTCTATATCACCTATATAAACAATAAAATGAAATAAAAAGCGAACAGGGAGAAAAGAAAAAAAATAAGTAAAGCGGATTTTTTTTTGGTCAGTCATGGAGCTTGAACTCTGGGCCTGGGTGCTGTCCCTGCGCTCTTCAGCTCAAGGCTAGTGCTCTACCGCTTAAGCCACAGCACTACTTCTGGTTTTCTAGTGGTCTAATGGAGGTAAGAGTCTCACGGACTTTCCTGCCCGGGCTGGCTTTGAACGGTGATCTTCAGATCTCAGCCTCCTTGAGTAGCTAGGATTACAGGCATGAGCCACCAGCGCCAAACTAGTAAAGTGGATTTCAACTCTGTGCTAAACTAGCTTCACCAAGACTTAAAGAGCACTGACTGAATTTTGCATATTGGATTTGGATTTGTTTTTGAGTCAAGGTGGTAAGGCTGACATTTTATTACCATAGAACTTTTTTCTTAAATTATGGTGATAGTAATATTCATTTAAACAAAAGATGATTAGTCTTGGGACTTGAACTAGCTCTCCAGCTATGTAACTCTCTGTCTGAGAGGCTTGCTTTGAGCCTTATCCTCAAATCTCAACCTCTGGAATAGCTAGAATTACAGATGTGATCTGTAGGTGCCCAGACTTCCTTTATTTTTAAAGTTAACTAGAATTACCTTTAGATATGATATGGTAACCTACAGGAAAGACCTTAGTTTTTGTGACAATGTATTTGCTCATTTTAGGTTGTACTTGTGCATAACAAATACCACCCCCACACTCCGTGGCAGGGTCTTTCTTGCTATTTTCATAAGCAGCCGTCTCAAGGTCTTTTCACACAGTTTATCATTAGCTCTCAGGAAATGCCTGACTCCTAAATTATCCTGTCTGCTTTACATTTTTGAGGAAAAAGGAGCATTAACAAAATTATTTTTGTTTGTTGAATAACTTTAACCTCTAACCACAGTCATTTCCCTGTGGGTACAAACAAATACTTCCTGAGTATTTCAAGACTAGAGCAATCAAAATAAGCAAGCAGTGAAGTTTCACTTTCCTTACTCTACAGGAATAGTTGAATTATAAATTATGGAAAGAAAACTCGGAACTTGCCACATGGAAAAGAAGCAGAAAATGTATTATTATCTTTTATTGATGTTTTTTTCAAGTGTTGGAAGGTAGGTCATCAGAGATGGAACAACTTCTATACTAATGAAAATAAGACTCCTTGTGCTCCTCAAAAGTTAACAGGTCCCAAAGAAAAGTAGATATATTGGAAGTGTTTCTTGCAAGCCTTCTGGGAATCATAATGGACTTAATGGTGTCACATCAAAAAGAAACGTCTTTTCTGGATGAGAGTCAGCCTTTTGGCCCATTTATGTTTTTAACTGATTAGGTGAGGCCCATCATGTTTGTGAGGACAATCTGCTAACGTGTTTGTGTTTGTGTGTGTGTGTGTGTTTGTGTGTGTGTGTGTGTTTTGTCGGTCATGGGGCTTGCACTCTGGGCCTGGGTGCTGTTCCTGAACTCTTCAGCTCAAGGCTAGCACTCTACCACTTTGAGCCATAGTGCCACTTCTGGTTTTCTGGTGGCTAATTGGAGATAAGAATCCCATGGACGTTCCCGCCCTAGCTGGCTTGGAACCTGGATCCTTAGATCCCAGTCACCTGAGTAGCTAGGATTATAGGTGTGAGCCACCAGTGGCTGGCCAATCTGCTGTTTTAAATGTTAAGTTATCCCAAAACATTCTAACAAAAGTACATAAATTAATGTTTGGTCATATATCAATCCATAGCCTACCCTAGTGGACATAAAATTATCAATCATAATAATCTTCATTTATGCCAAATGTAAGAGAAAATTTCAGTTTCCTAGAAAGTTTCTGATTCTCGTTCCTGGATTTTCCTCCAGTGTGTGTGTGTGTGTGTGTGTGTGTGTGTGTGTGTGGCTCAGCACTATTTCTGCCTTTCTGGCGCTTAATTAGATATGAGTCTCATGGACTTTCCTGCCTTGGCTGACTTTGAACCATGATCCTCAGATCTCAGCTTCCCGAGTAGCTAGGATTACAGGCTTAAACCACTGATGCCCAGCTACTTTAAAAAAATGAATTTCAGGGCTCAAAGTATGCTTTCCTTCAAATATACTTGAAGTGATTTCTCAGAGACACATTGTTAAACCTTATTGCAGACATAGTTACCGGGAACAGTGCTGGAATGTCTTCTTGTACCAAAGGGAATAATAATGGAGGGAAGCCCTTCCCTGAAGGAGTTATCAGCCATCTTTGTTGCTGAGCTAATATTTGTCTTCACCAGCAATGCTGTCCTCAGTCAATGCTGCTGAAATGAGACTTTGAAGCTCCTCTCATCAATAGGTGGATTTTATTTCTGCACTTCTGGAATCCAGAGTAGTTTGGACTTTGCTTTGGCAATGCAGCATGGAGAAAACACAGTGTGTTAGTTCAGAGCCTAAATTCTGGCCCACTTTGATTCTCTCTCTGAACCCTATGCAGACCGTGTATGGACAAATCCTGGCTCCTATACTGGAGGAGGAGAGGCAAGTAGAACAGAGTCATTATAGCTGAGATTGTTTGAGATTAGCACACCTCAACTGGCCTAGAAACCAAGCAGAGACACATAAATAAATGCAGATGAAATGAGAAAAGCAAAATGAATGGCCATTGTTACAAGTTCTGGGGAGCTGTGTGATATCATAAAAGCCAACTGATACCATTAGTATTTTCTGCTTGGGGTGATATTTCTTTATATAGATTTTTGTGATTTCTCGTTTTGGGCTAAAGGCTTAACTGTATTCCTGCTGGCAAAATTAACAGATTAGCCTTCCCTGATATAGCATAGCTCTAAACTGTCAAAACTGGCACATGTATGTAGTACAGAGGTTGGTAGTTTGGTAGAATCCATGAGACATAAGCTTTAAATATCTTAAATACAGAAGAATATCTTCTTAAATACATAAGAAGGGCGGGGCCTTGTCATCTCTTGAATCCTTGTTCAAGCAGATGCAGGTTCTGACAGGCAAGTGTTCTGAGCAGGTGACAGTGGCACTCATTTCCTACCACATTCCTATCAACTGCCCAACTTCCTGGAGCTTGATGGCATCAGAGAGCTGAAGAATTACAGAGTGATGGACGTGAAGGAGCAATTTCAGAGGACATTCATAGAATTAGATGACTGTGACTCAGACCTTAAGAATGTGTGGCTACCTCTGAAGTACCCAACCACAGGATGTATCTGATTTAACCAGCGTCTGCACCATTCTGTGGTTAGATTTCCCAAAGACCTGACTGAGCTGAAAATGAACTGTGCTCACCAAAAAAGATTATTGGTAACAACTTTGGGGATATTAACCAGAGTAATTCTGATTCTTTTTTTCTGACTGTACTGACAAAATATTGCTGAAGTTTGGATTTTTTTTTTTTTGACTATGTGGACATTTTCTTTCCATGGAGCTTTTGAGATCAAAACTGAGTCTTTTTTTTTTTTTTTTGAGTCCCGTCGTGGGGCCTGAACTCTGGGCCTGGGTGCTGTCCCTCAGCTCTTCAGCTCAAGGTTAGCGCTCTACCACTTGAGCCACAGTGCCACTTCCGGCTTTTTTCTTTTTGCTTATGTGGTGCTGAGGAATGGAACCCAGGGCCTCATGCATGCAAGGCAAGTGCTCTATCACTGAGCCACCTTCCCAGCCCAAAACTGAGTCTTCTTTAAGGAATGTAGATTCTGACTTCAAAATGCAATGTGTCCTAGCTTAAAGTAAATCTGAGACTCTTCACAAAAGTTCAGTTAAAGAGTCTGGGATGTCCGTGGAAGTAGCGACCTCCTAACTTATAAGAAGAGTCTGTGCATGGGTGTCTTTTTAAGATAGAAGAACTTCCTCTATCTACCTATCTAATTACCTATCTAATGCAGTGTGGCTCAGGACAGCGGGTGTGTGTCATGCTATGTGTTTTTCTCTCTGTTCTTACAACACAATGCAGAAGACTTCTGACAGCAGAAGTGGGGGAATTGTCTCCCCATACAGGGGGATCCGTTCTTCAGCAGTGGACAGCAAGCAGGGAGTTCAATCCAATTCAGTTCTGACATGATCTCCATAGAGATAACTGCTAGATCCATCCCCAGGACTGCCCTGCCCCCAGCCTTCGATGCCAGTTGCAAACCCTGGTTTTCTCACCTGTACTTCTGACTGTCTAGCTGTAAATCAGAGATCCCTGGGCTTGATTAATTTGGGCAAGGGGCTCGAAGGATCCAGGGAAACACATTTAGAGGTGTATTGCCAAAGATATCACAAAGGATATCAATGAAGAGATGCATGGGTTCATGTAGGGACAAAGTCTTCTCCCAGGATTCCACGCTCCAGGAAGTGCTGCATATATTTACCTATCCTGGTGCTCCCTGAATCCCTATCATTTGGGGATGTATGAAGACTTCAGTGCTCAGGTACAGTTGCTCATAGACAGGCTGGAAAGCCTGTCTATTTAGATTTTCAACCTCTTGGTTGTAGGATGCCATGCCTCCCTGCAGCGGAAGGAACATCTTTGTGGGGGAATGATTCGTTTTTATGACCTGTCTTAGGAGAAGAATTCCAGTTTCTGTGGTCTGCCTTGAAGAGGAAGTTATGAGCCAGAAACTATAATATCACACTGTATAAATCTGGCAGATATTTTAGGGAAATACATACTAATATTTCATCTGTTTTACCTGATATCTATTTCTAAATTATCTTTAAGTAACTGTACAAAGGAGTTGTCATTCAAGAAAGCATTTTATGGATACAATGAATCACCAGTTTGAACATTCTCATTCCTCTCTCCTTCCCCTCCCTTCCCTCGCTTTTCTTAATTTTGTGGGATATGCATTAGATTTTTTACTTCATTTTACCCCCACCTTGTCATTCATCTACCCCATACCTAATGTTTAATTTTGAGTCTAGTTAACCCTTAAATTGGAATTGCTAAGAACTATATGTCAATTGAATGACTGATACATTTGCTGAGAAATGTAGTGTCTTTACCATCCTGTCACCTATACTTATTTGAAATACTTTATTATGATTGAAAAGATCTTATTCTTCCATTGACAAATTGGTTTTATTTTGGTACAAGAGAGAGAGACTATGCCCACCTAAGGTGAGATATTATACTCGTATCTCAGCAATACTCCGCTTACTAGACCTTGAATTAAAACAATAATCCAGTTCCTTGTGTAAAAAATGAAGAGTCAAAACACATTTTAAGGTGTGGTCTCTTTCTAATTCCCCTCACTAGTTTTGCACAGGGCTGGTTTCACTGGAGGTCCCTTTACCCTGCATGAGCAGCTACCTCCGTCAGCCACGCAAATGTTCCTTCACACAATAAGAAACAAAACCAAAACCAAGAACTTTAGGCATTTTGGACTTACTTGGAGTCAGCCTCTGTGGGCCTTCCTTGGATTTCACAGCTAAGAGCAACCCACAGTGTGTTTCCCAACATAGGAGTTTGTGGTATCACCCCGCATCCACAGGGACTTTGTTTAGCCTGGAAAGCCCATGATATCTGGAGAGGTGGGAGGAATGGATATTGAAAATCCCTGTCTAGGAGAGCTTGGTGCTGCATGCCTCCAGACAGACACAGAGTTTGTTGACGAAGGAGAAGGAAGCTCATGGCTCTTAGGAGTGACTCACTCTCCTGCTGGGTGCTTGGTGAGCCCAGCAAGCCTGCCTGCCGGAACAGGAAGGCCCTTATTGTGCTCAATTGTCTTCCTGACTGCCTTTTCAACAACGGCAAAAGGAAACATTACTGTCTGGCTTCCAGCCATCTCAGCCTCTTGGTACTTACAGTGCTCAGAATGCAAATCTAGGCCTCAGCCAACACACGCAGAGAGGTGCAGGGCTGCTGCTATTTCTGTGGGAGTTGCAGATGAAACGCTACCTTCTCCAGTAAACAATCCCAGGGTGATTGAAGATAACCAGCAACTCCCTTTTCCTAGCCCAACCTCAACCTGGGGTTCACCATTTGTTTCCTGGACCGGTTTCAAGTCCAGTAACCTCTTGGGGAACCTTGACACTACCCCTATGAGTCATGTGAATAATGAAAGGTCCTTGCCTGCAGGAGGCTACCTAGGTAGTGATGGCTCCAGAGAGACTGCAGAATGGGGGAAAGTGTGGCCTTGGGGTGGCTGGTAGGGGTAGAGGAAGGAGAAACACAGAAGGTAAAGATACAAAGGGGATAGAATGAGAATGCATGGGGCTGCCTAGCCTCTGGGTGCAATTACAGACATGGTCAGGCCGCAGCACTGTGTTCCTTGTCTGTCTCCTGAGCTCAGTAAGGAGTCAGTACCTGTCTTCCTCTCCCAGTGGACAAACTGGCCAGGCCCTTTGCCTGTCCCACAGCCACTGCCATCTCCCTCAGAAGATTGTTCCATTAGGCTCAGGGGCCAAGAATGGGGGCTTGTGATAAAGTAGAAAAGGTGGATGGTTCGCTTTGTAACTCAGTGATGTTTTAGACCCACAGTTCCACAGGACAGTGGAAAGGAGAGAGGGAGAAGGGAGAGGCTTGCCAGGCAGATGCCAAGGCTGTGGCCCTGTATCTGGTAGACAATGCTTAATACTCATCAAGAAAAGGAACAAGGAAGCAACACGTATCTGGGAGAGGAAAATCCTTTGGGGGCAGATGTTAGGGATATCTATGTGCAACACTCCCCAGGTAGGCAGATGCATAAGTCTGCAATTCAGTTATGGTTGGGTGGGTCAATAGAAGGTAGAAGCCATGAGTGAGCATGAGAGAGGCTGTTCATTGTGAGAGAGAAAGCCTGGGCTGGGCTGTAAGAGGTGAACAGAGACCAGGCAGGGAAGATGCAGAGGTGGGAGGGGTAGCAGATTCAACCTGCACTTGAGTCAGGTGTTAGACCATCTGTGTAATCTCACTTAACTGTGGTGTTGCTGGTCAGTGCAGGTTTGCATGCAGCAAATAAACAGGTCCTTGTTTTCTTTCTTCTTCTTTTTTTTTTGTCGGTTGTGGGGCCTGAACTCTGGGCCTGGGCACTGTCCCTCAGCTCTTCAGCTCAAGGCTAGTGCTCTACCACTTGAGCTACAGCTCCACTTCTGGCTTCTTCTGCTTATATGCTGCTGAGGAATTGAACCCAGGGCCTCATGCATGCAAGGCAAGCACTCTACCACTGAGCCACCTTCCCAGCCCCACCCCCCCTTGTTTTCTTTGTAAGACAATGTCTTCCGTTCATATCCTGAAGGAGAATTTTTAAGGATTTCATTCTTAAAATTGTACTTTATTAAACTAGTGAAATTGTGGAAGGCACTAAGGGCCCTGTTTTTTATGTATGGTGTGTAGTGGGGGCATTTCAGTTCATACATATAACGTGCAGTGATCTGAACAGGGTGTCTGACACAGCTATAACCTCAGTAATATCATTTCTTTGTGTTTGGAACATTTCAAATATTCCTTATTCGCTATTTAGAAACAATTCATGAATCCTATTGCCAAGCATGTACAGATTTCATTTCTCTTCTCACAGTATTTTCACAATACAAAACTTAATTTAAAAAAAGAATTCTTCTCATCCAACTGCACTTCATTTTTTAAATACTTTTTAAATTGTCTTTATAAAGGGGGTGTATAGAGGGGTCATCGTAACGTAAGTCAGGTAAAGAGTGCATTTCTTTTTGAACAATGTCACCTCTTCCCTTACTCTCTTCCACCAACTACACTTCTATACTCATTGTCCATCCTCTCTCCTTCTCCCCAACCCCCATTCTAGGGAACTCTGATTTTATTAATATCTCTTCTTATTTATTGGTACTGAGGTTGGAACCCAAGGCCTTGTGCCTGCTAGACAGAAGCTCTTCCACTGAGCCATGCCTCCAGTCCTTTTTTTGAGATAGGATCCTACTTCCCATTGGGGCATCCACCTGGATCATAGTTCACCTATTTTTGGGTTTCTCATTGTAGTTGGGATGACAGGCCATGACAAGGATGTCAGCAGGTGATCAGCCCAACTTCACAGGGGTTCTACCCATGTGAATGGAATTGTTCTGCCTGGATTGGCCTGAGGCCATGACCAGCCTCTTTCAGTCTTATCTTCCATGTAGTTTAGGATGATAGATGTAAGCCACCAGCACTTGGCATAAGGAAACTTGTTTTAATGTAAAGGAAGCTCATGCGTGGCTAAGAATTAAGGGAGATGAGAATTCCTTTTTACTTGACTCCTGTATCTTCCTGGCTCTTTGTTTTGACGTTTTTTTTGACTCACCCCTTTGTGTGATTTGTCATCTTATAAATACACTTGTTCTCCTTTCCCAGTGGAAGGGGTAATGTACCAGTAGTTGGGACTCATGCCTTTGCTCTCCTCCCTTTTGTGCCTCCAGCCAGCACCTTGGTTTGTAACTGCAGAGATAAGTTGTGAAATTGTGTGTGTGTGTGTGTGTGTGTGTGTGTGTGTGTGTGTGTAATCAATAACAGGACAAAAGTGTTCATTTTCTGAAAACTTTGGAGTATTCATCAGCAGCTCAGTGATTCCTTTCCTTTCTCCACCAAATGGAATATTTTGTTATATCCAGCATTAGCGAAACTACATGAAGAGACAAATCCTCTTTGTAGGGAGTCTTCCCAGGGAATTCAGCATGAACAGCTCCACAAGAATGGATCGCAATGCATTTTGATACAGCGCTTTCTTTTCCTTCTTTATGCCTCTCCCTAATCATACTCAACTGTGTAAGAATTCTCCCTTGATTTTAAAGGAAGAAAATGTGGAAATGCAATCTTCTTTCATGCTTTTAGTTTTCTTTTGAATCATTTAACTCAATTCTGGGGTTACGTTGTACATATTCTCATTTCTCCTGAAAAATAAATTCAAATTGATGGATTTCTGATATTGACCAATATCTTCCCTGAGATATAGGAAATGAATGCAATTAGGAGAAAGAATCCTAGGTTAGCCTCAGTAGATCTGGTGTGGACTCTGCATGATCTTAGGCAAGATACTTCTCTTAAGGTCTGTTCCTTTATCTGCAAATGAGAGAAATATTATTACCTTAATAAGACTTGAAACAAGTTAAGTAAGATAAGGCATAAGGCTAGTTCCTATTGGCTTATGGTATGTGCTTGATAAATGCTTATTTTCTTTCCACATTGTCTGTTTTTAACTCTGACACATATTTATTAAGTAACCTTGGGAGAACTCTTTCAACACTTGGCTGTAGTACTGTGTGCCTGTTATTTACTGTGTCTTACTCATTTCCAGGAGTCTGTGCTTTCTCATGAGTGATTCTAAACATGTCAAGAATAGAACAATGCATTCTGTTTTTTAAAGTTTTTATGCCCAGTTGCCACCTTTCTGAGGATGAACATGATTCCATATGAACATGAACATGAACATGATTCCAAATGATTGGACATACATCTAAGTTGGGCTTAGGTGGTCTGGCTGAGATTAATTACTTTTAATTTCAGCTTCATCATTTGTCATGGTGATAGTAAGTCATTTGTCATGGTGAAAGTAAGAAGAGTTGTCTCTATGTACAACTTTAATTAAAAATTAAAGAAAAAGAAAATCAGGAAGTCTCCTCTGGGATTTACCATAGAGATCTAGCTGATTTTATTGTTACTATTGGTTATTCATAATTTCTTGATGCACAGGGTCTTGGGAGAAATCCAGCACTCCTTTCTCCATGTGTGCAGGGATTTGCCACATTATCAGAGTGAAGGGAGCTTGGGCAAGAGTAAGAGTGAGCCAGACCAGAAACAAATGAGGACATACCTGAAAGTGAAGGGAGCTGCTCATGGCTGTAGTGGCTCAACAGTGGTAAGCCAGACCACCCAGGGCAACCAAGAGTATCTTGGTTTAAACAGCTGGTCACCACGATTATCTCTGTCTTGCAGTAAATGGACCAAATTAACCCCATGGCCACTACATTGAAGTAATTAGGATGGTAATTGAATGCTGTATGTACTCTGTAGCATACATTTAACACGTCCATTTCTCTACTCCTGTGTATTAGTGTCTGCATGGGGCCTGGTGCTAGCATTAAGCGTATGTTGAAAAGAACTATCCTTGTGAGAGAAGATTCCGGAAATAGCAGGAGAGACATTACATGGTTTCAGTGAATCATGCAACTCCCTGTTTAACCAAGGCCTTAAGTGTGGAGCTACAAACCTGGCCTACCTGTGTGTCTCCTTCATATGTGCCCAGCTTCTAGACAGCACTATGCCAATTCTAAGAATTTTGTCTGGAAGATGTTATGATCATTTTACTCTAGAACATCTTAACTACAATTTGCTTAGGATTTGGGAGAGAAATGTCTTTGTGAACAGCTGGAAGTTAGGTGAATGAACTATATAGTTTTCAGTGTTTTCTTCCCCTTTTGTTGGAAATTATCTCTATGAGCACTTGTGATATCTCTAATGATGTGGTAATAACTATTTGTTTCAGTGAGATCTTTCATGAAATCCACACAATGGGGAAAAAGATGGATATATAACTGATCAGTGGATGATGAGCTAGTTTACTGTTACCTAAGAGTGGATTGGGTTCCTTCTTATATGTAGGCATCCAGAAGACATCTTTTTTTTTTTTTATAATAAAAATGAGCTTTTAGATCAGCCAGGTAAGATCTTCTGTGATGGTTACTCTTGACTGTTGATTGGATTGAGAGAAACCAAGATGATTTGCAAAGCACGGTCTTTTTTTTTTTTTTTTTAAAACAAAACCAAAACAAAAAACATTTATATTAGAGTCTATTAGTTGGGCAAGGGGGTTTCATTGTTATTTCCTATACATTCATACAATATATATCTGATGAAATTCATCCGATCACTTCCTCTAGTTCCTCCCCTTTCCTCTTTTTAGAACTATTTCAAGAGGTTTATTGTTCTATTTGTATACATGTATGTAAACGACTTCAACCTTATTCATCCTCCTTCATCCTTCCTGTGATATCTATTACTTTCTAGAACCTGGCAAAACACATTCTTGAGTGTGTGTGTGGGAAGAGGGGATTTCCAGTGCTCATTACATCCTGGGGACCCTGACCTCATGGATAGTTAAAGTAATACCTAGATGAACATAATACGATGGCATTATTGGAAGGAGGTGGAATGTGGGAGGTGGGGCCTAGCTGGTCACTGGGGGGTGATAACTGTAAGGTATATTAAATAGGTAGGTTTCATTAGGCAGCCGATGAAGAGAACACCACACGCTATTCAGGCAGGAAAAGAAGTTTATTTACCAGACTGCTGTCCCTGGCCAGGACTTATCTAGGCCAGGGACAGGTAGAGATGTGGCCAGGTGGGGGAAAGGTGTGGCCACACTGGATCCAGATGTGACCTCAGGGTCTGGGACCCTCCTAAGGTCAGATAGGAGGCCTGTGACCAGAGGTGGCCCAGGATGTGACCTAGCAGGAGGGGAAGGTGACTGCTTCCCAGTCTGCCAGTTACCTAGGTAAGATACTGGGCAGAAACTTAGCCAAGAGGTAGGGAGGTGTCCCTGTGCAGACCTTATGATAACCTTCCCCTGACCACTTTCTGTATTCCCCTTCTAGCCTTCTTTTTTTTGCCATTATATGAATTGTTCTTACATACCTTCTCTGCTGACAACTCCAAAGCTGTGAACTAAAGCAAGCTCTTCTTTTAAGGAGTTTCTATCAGGGATTGAATACCCAAAAATTGAATACCTTCTCTTTTGTCACTTTCCATATGGCAATATGATAATGTGGTCTGAACAAAGAACCAATAGTCACCACCACAATGTCTTAGTTTTGTTCACTAGGACATTATAAAGAAGGTAGGATGTGGAGAGAAAAATCAGATTTAAATCCCTTTACTTACCTTTTCCTTTTTTTTTTCTTTGTTTCTTTTCTTTTTGGTTTTTCTGGTGCTGGTCCTGGGCCTTGAACTCAAGACCTGGGCACTGTCCTTAAACTTTGTTTGCTCAAGGTTAGCACTCTACCACTTGAGCTATAACTTACTTCCAGCTTTTAAGGGATTGATTAGAGAGAGAAAATTTCCTGCCATGACTGGCTTGGAACCATGTTCCTCAGACTTCAACCTCCTCCATAGCTGGCATTATAGCCATGAGTTCCTGGTTCATACACTGACTTTTACTGTCTATTTAGCTTTTGACTGATTACTTTTTCATTATGATCCTTAACATTTTCATTTGTAAAATTAGTTTAGGAACTCAAATGAGCCCAGAGCTTCTCTAACTGGGTGTCAGGGTTAATAAATCTAAAGAGAATATAAATCCCATAGAGTGGTTGAGTGGTTACTTCGTTGATAACCCTCATATATATCTGCTTATGAACAAGTGAGAGGTGTGTGTGTGTGTGTGTGTGTGTGTGTGTGTGTGTGTGTGTGTGTATGTGTGTGTGTGCGTGCGCGCACGCACTCAGGGTTGGGGTGGAAAGTTTTTCTGAAAGTCACTAAGCATATTACTTTCTACTCTTCTTCAGTGTTAACTTAGCTCAGGAAACCATTTTTTTTAATCCTCTGGGAAAGACTCCTTTTCTTGACCTTCATTTGGTTTGTTCTATTTTCCTCTGGGACAATCCTGTACAGTGATATTTGCTGCAGAAGCATCAGCATCATCTCTTACTAGACCACAATAATCTCTTGGGGTAAAGAACACTGGGCCTCCACAGGAGATGGACAAGTGTCCTGAGGTAAAAAAAAAATGAAACATAATATTGTCTCCAAAACATTATTTCACCTGCTCCAGGAATCTTAGAATGAAAGAGATGAGTTCTCAGGCAAGTCATAAACTGCTTCGTGTAGGAACATATGAATGAGCTCCACTCACTGACATAGTCCTAGGGGTACCATCTTGAACCAGTGAGAACGGAACGTATCTCTGGACTAACAATGGTACCACTGGCCCAGCATTCCACCAGCTTTAAGGATGGATTCCAACATCCCAGGGACCTATAGGGGATGAACAGGTGCTTATCCACACAGTCTTCATCTCCTCATCAACTGTGGTCTGCTGTCTAGAGAGAGACTATGCCACCATAGCTGAAACATCTTCTAAAGGCGGCATGACTGAGTCATTCTTGACCTTGTGCTCCTTTGCTGAGCACTCAGAGGTCATTTGGGTAGTTCTCCATTTTCTTCCCTTCAAAATTCTTTTCTAATGATGTACATGCCAAGGGATGAAGGCTGTTAAGTATGAAACTAAATAATGTGCTGCCTAGCATACATGCAGTATATGTTGAAAGACACCTGAGTTTGTTTTTTCAATACAAAGAATGTGTTCTTTGTCTCTTTGACTGTTTGCCTCTGTCATTTTACCTTGTAGGACTGTTGACTATTATCCCAACCTGGGACCTCAAAGGATGATGTAGTATTGGCTTCTATCATCAAGACCTGAGCTGTGGACTCTGTTAAGGCTGTGTTCCAACTTGCCTGGTATGCAAATAACCAACTTCTTTTTCTTCCTTCAGTCTCTTAGGACATTATGTTCAGAGTGACTTCTTCCTATAACAAGAAATAATTAACTTACGTGTGTGTGTGTGTGTGTGTGTGTGTGTGTGTGTGTGCTTTTCTGACCCACCTGTATTTATAGGTGAAACAGTAAAGAGAGTTTGGAGAGTGTGTGGACATTTTCAACTGGCATTGTGAAAGTTGCTGTCCAGTGAAAATATGCTTCTTGATTTTTAAAGCACATTTGTAGATATAGCTGTTCGTTGATTTGTATGTGTTAATTTATTCACAGATAGGTAGTGAGTTCGATAAGACAGTTCTGTTATATAAGTGATTAGATGGTGCCTCAGTGACGTATACAAGGTCATGTAAGTAATAAATGGTAAACCAGGAAGTTTAACCTTACCCCTTGGATTCTAAGACTTTATAAACAAGGTTTACTAGAGTGATAGGAGATTATTTCTTCATGCCAGTTTCTACTGGACAGATATAACTAACTGGGTTAACACAATGTACAGGCTTAATAGGATTACAGATTTAATAGGTTTGTAAGGTAGTTGGTGTGCATACTTGTTGATCTTGCCTACCCAGCATGCAGTGCTATGATATCAAAATCATTGATTTCCCTTTAAAACTACATTCACTGGCATAGGGCTGAACACAACACCTCAACTAGTCTCTCTGTGTTGAGAATTTGAATCCAAGGCAGAATTCCTGCAGAATGGTACCTGCCCTCCCAATCCATAGCAGAATTTCCCAGAGACTATTAATTTCTACCTTTCCTGTACCTTCCATCATCTTTATTCTTTCTGACCATGCGGTCAGATTTATCTTTGATTCTATGAATTTCCCCCCCATACTGGTCCAGTGAATTACTTCACCATAAGTTTGGTGATATCAATTCAGTTCCTTACCGTAGAAGTCCCTGACTGATATAGGAATTATGGAAGAAAAGTTGAAATACAACTTTTTTTTTCCCTGGTAGCAGATTTAACTCTTGTTAGACAAGTTCTCGTCCTATACCTACATGGAAGAAGGAACATTGCTCCCACACTGCATTAATGTTGGTCTTAGTCATATGTTTTACTTTATACTGTGCATTACTTCCTCTATTCTCAATTCTGGGCTAAGAACGTGACTCTCTTTAGCAGTGATGACTCAACAGAGCCTCAGGATGCTCTTGAGTCAGATGAGTTCAGGCTTCTTCCATGTCTGCTGTCACCATGAAGAGCATGGCCAGACTGTGTTCCAGGTTCTAGGAGGAGAATAGGAGGCACATGGATCAGGGCCACCTAATCGAGATACCTCAGCCGACCCCAGCAGACCTTCAGGCAATCCATAGACAATGTGACCTAAACAAACCTTCATTGCTACCTACCACTAAGATTTTATAGCTGTTTGATCAAAGATTTTGGTACCCATTGCAAACCAACACCGCAATGATTGCTCATAAGTGGTACGCTAGCTCTACCAAAACTCTAAAATATGTGGGGCTGGGCAGTGACTGTAAGCTGAGAAAAATACTAAAGAAACTTTTATACAAGTCTGCAAAATGGTGATCTATATTACATATCCATGACACCGTGGGTGTAAGTGGCTTCTGTGGTAAACTGGAAGTTGACAAAGTTACCAGTGAACTTGTGGACATGGGCAAGGTGGTTTTTATTAGAATGTGAAGCTCTTTTAGCTACATACAATAAACCCAGTAAAATAACTGGCTGGTTTGTGGACTCTGAAAAACCTAAAACTTGCTGGTTCAGGAGAAAACAAGTTCCTCAGACCATTTTTTTTCCATTCAGGAGAGTGAGAGCAAGAGTGAAAACAAGAGCAAGAATAAGCAAGCATATGAGAGAGAGAGAAAGAGAGAGAGAGAGAGAGAGAGAGAGAGAGAGAGAGAGAGAGAGAGAGAGAGAGAGAGAGAATGCTAGGCAAGTACTCAACCTCTTGAGCCATACCCCAGTCCTTTTTGTTTTAATTTTTTTTAAGATAGGTTCTTATGCTTTTGCTAGGCAAGCCTCAGACCTCAACCCTCCTATCTCCTACTGAGTAGCTAGGATTAATGCTATGTGCCACTATGTCCAGCTTGTTTTTCTGACATAAATTCTTGCCAACTTTTTGCCTGAGCTGGCCTATGTCCTCCTATGTCCATCTCTTCACCATCTAGGATTATAGGCATGTGTCTCTATGTAGAGCCAGTGGGAGATCCCTAAATAAAGATGCAGCCTGAGAGCATAGGTCAAATGCAAATACTCCAACCAACTATGACCTTTCACTGTAACATTTACTCCAAATTTGGACTGTAACAACGTTTAAGGAGCTGTCAAAGGAATGAACACTTGAATAGCTTCAGCTGGACAATAGTTACCTTAGAAATCTTAAAAAGGTCACCTTACTATATAGCATGTTATTTCACTGATAGGAATACATGTGTGGAGAGGGTGAATGAGAGACACATGTCTCAGAAAAATGAGGGATGTGGATTTTAGAATATGAAGAAGACAGGAAGTGTTAACAACATATAAGTTTATCTCTCTTGTAAGGTAGTTGCTGTGAATACCTGTTGATCTTGCCTTCCCAGCATGCAGTAGCTTAAACAGTAGTTTAAAATTTGAAAGTGAGGATTTTTTCCCCCTAACTCAGAATAACTAAGTAGGTGAACATCAAGACCCCCGTCCTGTAAAAATATGTCCTGTGTCAATGCACAATACAAAAAGCAGAAATTCTAACATGATGGTATGCCAGTTAGAATGACCTGTCAGCCATTTGCCTTCCTGATCAGGAATAAATGGAATTATTATGTCACTAGTTGACTATAAACATGGGCACAGTTTGAAGTAATAAGAGAAAGTATCAGTGGTAGGAAAAAGTAGTGAGCTGGGTGATGGTTATGGGGCCTACGATGGTGTTCAGAAAATGAAATTAAGGCAGGAAGACCTGAATTACAGACAGGTAACACTTCTCATGTTGATAGTAGGACAAAAGTAAGACCAGGAATTAAGGTCATGTTAACTTAATTAGCTTAATTAGGTAATTAATTAATTCAGTTTACAATGGGTTCATAGTGACTAGGTTTTCATATTGGTTCTCTTCTTAACTTTCTTTTTTCAACACATCAATGTTTATAGCTTATTTGGAGGTGTTGAGCTGCATTTGAGCTTAAAATGCTGAAAGCTTATCTGCTCCTGTCTTCTCAGGTAAGACCCAGGGATTGTTTTCTTTGAGTATGTCAAATAATCACTATAAAAGATTTGGAATAGAAGAGGCCAAACTGTCTCTGAAGAAGGCTGTGCTTAGAACGATGCATTAAAAAATAAAACCATAGTAAATACCACAATCCACGAATGAAGACTAGTGTCCAATAAAGGCATAAAAGAAAAATTCCTCTGGCGCATAATTACTATATTTCCAGAGTAGGTAATGTATGTTGGTGTTATTAGAGTTTATTAAATTAGGCAAATGTGAACAAAGTTATTATTCTTACGCTGCAATAAGCCCCTCCTCCATTTTTGACATTAAGCAATGCTAAGCAATATGAAAATGACAAACAGCTACTAAAGCAAGAACAATCCAAATCATCTGCAAATTTATTGAGTAGTGTCAATATACATCAAAGGCATGTAAAATTCCTTTATCAATCTTCCACAGCATTGCTTTGTGGTAGATTGAGTCTGCCTCACTCCTTGCTAACTCTCTTCTTAAAGACAAAACTCTGCTTTTACAAATATAGGTCTGGAGGTAGATTTCATGTACTGTGCTGTTTTCAAGAATTTTCATCTCAACAGGGGTCAAAATGGTAACATTTGATAGGAACTTTTTACTTTAAGTGCCACTCTGAAATCTAGTCATGGATAAGACAAAATAATGCAAATCCATAAAAAATAATACAAAATAATTAGACAAAATAATTACAAATTCAAAAAATACAAATGCATCAATAATACAAAGAGCAGAACCTTAAATACCTAAAAAGACATCATCCATCTGTGTTCCTGATAGCTAGTTATATTTTGTTAACTTTTTTTCATATTCACTTTTGTTTTGTAAATAAAAGGCATGAAATAGCCCTAGTTTTTATTTTTAAATACAATTTTACAAAGGCCTATTTTGGTACCACAGAGTTCTAAGAGAGAGAGCCTTAAAGAAACAGTAAGTGCCATTTGTCAATGACCCAAGGAACAACAATGCTTGGGGATGGTTTCCAGATGCCTTGGAGCATAAATCTTTAATCCCACTGCCTTTCATGTGACATCCATATATAAAGACTGTTTATAGAGCAATGTAACCTTTCCTTGTGTTCACTCAAACTTATCAGGTCTGCCAAGGCCTCCCTTCTTACGATTTAACTGCTCACAGTACGTCAGCAAATATTATCAACCCCTTTTGCTTGTGCTCTTTGTTTGGATTCTTACCAGAACCAAATAAGGGGCTGACGTACTAGTTACAAAACAAGGTCAATGACAAGAAAACAGTGAACCTTCTCACAACCCTACCTGCAGATTGCAATGCCAGTGAACTGTGACCACAGCAGGCCAGAACCACACATTTTTCTGGTGTGCATTCTGACGTCCCACAAATTCAAGAGAGGACCAATTCATCTTCCCTCCCTCCACATTCTCCTCCTTCCCCTCCCCCCTCCACCCCACAAATCCCCCCCCCATCACACACACAGGAGAGAGAAATTTGCATCTATATTTAAATGTTGGGGGAAATGGTCAAGAATAGATTAAATAGGTTGCTATATTAGAAAACAGCCCATCCAAGTTAGGCAAAGGGATAGCTTTTAATATCATAAATTTGAAAAAGGGGTATTAGAGATGACTTGCCTATTTATTGAGTAATTAGAATAACAGTTTATGGGAATATTCACCTACATATATGCAGCTCTTGACTGTAAACCATCAAAACCAAATTCAAACTAGATTCTGTAAAAGAGAGGAGCCAACTGGCACAATTCTCTTGGGGAGTCAAATAGGTGGAGTTAATCTTGGGGCAATGGTGGCCTTTTGGATCCAGATTCCCTGCCCTGGCTTCTTTAGACATCGGCACAGTGATCCCAGAAACGCATTTGACCTTTGATGTTCACAGCTGTTTCGTTCTTTTGCTATTGTTATTGTTAAAGTGATGCACAGAGGGGTTACATACGTTAGGTAATGAGAACATTTGTTTTGAACATTGTCACCCCTTCTCTCACATTCTCCCAGTTCCCCCTCCTTGCCCTGTCCCCACCCACAAGTTGTAGAGTTCACATTCAGCATGATCTAGTGAGTATCACTGCTGCGTTTGTTCACCCTTTGCCCCTCTATTTTTGTGCTCCCCTTACTCTCCCCCAAACAGATAACCTTACAGTCGAGAAAAAAAGTTACAGAAAACAAAAACAGCAATGAAGGGAAAATAATAGAACCTCTTACTTCAATGTTTTGGAGTTTAATTTGATAAATATTATTTTTGTTTGTTTCAGCTTTTTTAACAGTATTTTTTTTGTCTTTTCTTTTTTGGTACTGGGGATCGAACCCAGGATGTTACACTTGCTAGGCAAGCACTTTGCCACTGAGCTACATCCCAGCCTGATAAATACTATTTTCCATGATCACACGCATGTGGCTATTGAGCCTGTGTGATCCTTTTCTAAGTATAGCCTCCTTTGGGCTCACTATGTGAATGTCTAGAGACCTTTGTAATTTATCATGTCCAAGTGTATTTTTTGGCTTTTACCATCCAGTCACAGCTGTTTCTTGTGACAAATGTCTGGGAACATTGTGATTGGCTCAGTTAAGGCAAGGTCTCTCTTCAGTTCTAACTGCTGTGCCCACAATGGCAGGCTAGCGTCTCTGAGAAGTCTGGCCTGTGTGATGGCCATTTCTTCAATAAGGAGGTGCCACTTGCAATCAGAATAGAAGAGGAGTCACTCCCCTAAGGAAAATAGTCTTGATGGGCCAGAAAAGCATCTGCCCACTGCAGCCTGGTCACAAGTGGAAATTTAGGAATGCTGATTCCATGTTGTATTGGTTGCTTCTGACATTGTGCTGCCTTCCCAGTCAGTGAAGCCAAACACCAGAGATGATGGATAAATCAATCTCAGTGTGCGTATCCACACTTGGGGTAATGCCTGGGAGGACTTGTTTTTTATTTTTATTTTTAATTTTTTTTACTGTAATTATAAAGGTGATATATAGAGGAGTGACAGTTTCATAAGTCAGGTAATGAGTACATAGGACTTATCTATTTTTATTGTAAAGATGCTGTTCAAAGGGGTTACAGTACATGAGTAAGGCAATGAGTACATTACTTGTCAATTGTTGTTACCCTTTCCCTTCCTTGGTGTTGTCCCACTATCCCTCCTCTCCCCCACCTCCCAAACTCCTCCCTCCCGTCCTTCCCTACCCAAGGCTGTAAAGTTCATTTCCAATATACTGTCCAGTGGGTATCCTTGTTACAATGGGTCATCGTGTGTCCTTGTTTCAGTGTTATTCCCCTTCCCCTCCCCAGATTAGACATATGTATATACAAGATGCAGGGTACCAAAAAGGACTTATCTTTTCATGCGGAGGTTTACAGATGTATTATAGCCCAAAATATATTGCTTGTTGTGGGTGGCTTATAACTATTATCTTAGCAACCCAGGAGGCTGAGGTCTAGAGGACAGATGTTTGTGCAGAAAAATGTTCATTACATTTTATCTCCAAAACAATGAGCAAAAAAAAAGAGGCTTTAAGCGCTTGAGCACAAACTAAGCCCTAAGTTTAATACGCCCAATTACTACATACTCTCTCTCCCCCTCATCCTCTAGAGGAAGTCTATTCACTATTAAGATGTATTGTTGTCTCAAGATATTTATCTTTGAATTACTGTATGATGCAGCACTGTTTTTTTCCCCCCTGTGCTAGAGATCAAGCTCAGGGCTTAGTGAAAACTTGGTAAATGCTCTACCATTTAACTATACCCGCTCCCCCAGCATTGACATTTTAATCTGAATCATTTGAATATCAAATATGGAACTCATAAAATATGACAAACAAAAGTAAACAGTGATTTGTGTTTTCATGAAAGGAAAAAAAAATGTCTCACGAGAATCCTAGCCCTTCTGCTGATGATCCCAGATGTAATAAGGACATTTAGCAAATGAAATTTAACAAGTGGAAACTTTTGTTTGTGTTTTTTTCTTTCCATATTTTTTATTGTAAAAATAATGTACAGAGGGGGTTACAGTTACATGAGTAAGGTAATGAGTACATATCGTATTGAACATCATTACCTTCTCATTTGTTTTTCCCCTACCATCCTTTCCCTCCCCACCTCCCCAACTCCTCTCTCCCCACCCAAGTTATAAAGTTTGTCTTTACCATAGTGTTTTGTACATCTCATTGTTGTAGTGGGTCAACCTGTATCCTTATTTAAGCATTTTGTTTTCCATTCCCCACCCCAAATTTTAAAAAGGTATATACAAGATGCAGGATACTGAAATCAGATGCAGTGAAAACGGATTATACCTGGGGGAAGAACATACAAAAGAAACAAGAGAATCACATAGTGCATTATAAGTATGTTAGAAACAATAGCAAGAAAGAAAAAACCCACTTGTGTCCCTGTCTTGTGGTTCATTTCACTTAATATCATCTTATATGGTCATATGTACATAGCTTTTGACCTTTTTTTTTTTTTTGGCTTGTCCTAGATATGTACTAGTTATTGCAAATAAAGGAAACCATGGGACCTATGGTTTTTTGGGACTGGATTACTCTACTTAGTATAATTTTTTCCAAGTCTTTCTATTTCCTAACAAATGAGTTGATGTCCTTTTTTCCTATGGAGGCATAGAATTCCATTGCATATATCACATTTTCTTGATCCATCCATCTACTGAGGGGCTTCTGGGATGTTTCCATATCTTAGCTATGGTGAATAATGGTGTGATAAACATGGTTGTGCTGGCAGCTTTGGTATAACCTTGTTTGTGATCATTTGGGTAAATGCCCAAAAGAGGAATTGTTGGGTCATAGGGAGGCTCTATATGGAATCTTTTGAGGAACCTCTATACTGTTTTCCAAAGTGGTTGAACAAGTTTTCACTCCCACCAACAATGCAGTAGGGTCCCCTTTAGGCCACATCCCCTCCAGCATCGGTTGTTACTAGATTTCTTGATTCTAACTGGGGGGGGGGGGGCGGTGGAATCTCAATGTTGTCTTGATTTGCATTTATTTTATGGCTAGAGAAGATTAGCATATCTTCATGTGTAATGGCCATTCTTATTTCCTCTTCAGAGAAGTCTCTCTAAGTCTTTAGCCCACTTATTAATCGGGCACTTGTTTTTTTGAGGATTTGTTGTTGGGGTATTTAATTTTTTGAGCTCCAAGTATAGTTTAGATATGAGACCCTTGTCCATTTTATGGCTAGCGAAGGTCTTCTCCCAATCTGTGAGCTTTCTATTGATCTTGCTAGCTATGTCCTTGGCCATGCAGAAGCTCTGCAGCTTCATGCAATCCCATTTGTCCAACTTTTCTTTGATTTGTTGTGTTTCTGGGTCTCTATTAAGAAAATGTTGGCCTATGCTAAGAAGCCCTAGAGTTTCTTCTAATCCTTCCTGTAATGTTTTCAAGGTGTCTGCTTTTATTTCGAGGTCTTTGATCCTTTTGGAGTTGCTTCTGGTGCAAGGTGATAAATATGGTTCTAGCTTTAGTTTTCTACAGGTGTTTAACCAATTTTGCCAGGACCATTTACTGAAAAGGCTGTCTTTCTTCCATTCTAATTTTTTTAGCTCTTTTGTCAAAGATTAGGTGGCTATACGTCTGTGGGTTCATTTCTGGGTCTTCAGTCCTATTCCATTGGTACTGAGGTCTGTTCTTGTGCCAGTACCAAGCTGTTTTGATTACGATGGCTTTGTAGTAGAGTTTGAAATTTGGAATTGATGTTCCTCCAGCGCTGTCCTTTCTGCTAAAAATTATTTTTGCTATTCAGGGTCTTTTATTGTTCTATATGAATTTTTGGATTGCTTCTTCTATTTCATTGAAGAATAAGGTTGGGATACTGATAGGAATTGCATTGAATTTGTAGATAGCCTTTGACAGTATTGCCATTTTCATGGTGTTAATCCTCCCAATCCAGGAGTATGGAAGGATTTTCCACTTCCTTAGTTCTGCTTTAATTTCCCTTTTCAGGTTTTTAAAATTTTTGTCATAGAGGTCCTTCACCTCTTTAGTTAAGTTAACTCCTCAGTATTTTATTTTTTTGTGGGGCTGTTACAAAAGGGGTTGTTTCCTAATTTCAGCCATGTGTTTCTCAGTATTGGCATACAGGAAAACCATTGATTTCTGAGGGTTAATTTTATACCCTGCTACTTTGCCAAAGTTTCGGATCAGTGCAAGTAACTTGGGAGTGGAGTCCATGGGGTTCTTTAAATACAAGATCATGTCATCTGCAAACAGAGAGAATTTTACTTCATCTAACTTTTGTTTTTTTAACACTATGGAATTTTGCAAATCACCAAACAGTTATGTTATCACTCGCTCAGTTCTTATTACCTAGCTTTGTATTTAAATGTCCTCATCCTTCAATGAAGTAAAACTGAAAGAACAAAGGCACCAGTTAGAAGATTCCTGTGGTAACGTGCTACAGAATCAATAAATAAGCACCTTTCACTTGAGACGATACTATCACATAACAATCCATGTGAGGGAATAGCAGAAAGAGGAGAGTTTATCTTTGTTACCAGGAGACAATAGATTTTCTAGTATATTTACCTTGACTTTGCAGAGGGCTCCAAAACCTTTAATGTGAAAAAGCATAGATAGTTTATTAAAACTTAGATGGCTGAGCCTCTAATTCAATAGGGCTGTGTTGGCTCATCATGTGCATTTATAGTAAGTGTCCAAATGGCATCTCTTCTGCTCATGTGGACAACACTTAGAGCATCAATACTCTAAAGGAACCTCAAAGTTAAGCTCTAGGTGAGTAATTAGCTACGGTCCAGCTGAGAGCTGGTGGAGGCTTCTGGGTCAGCCTCAGTCACCAGGTCCTTGCAGGGGAGTGAAGCATAGGGTTGCACTGTAACTCAGGGCACAGTTTTGTATCCTTGGGCAGATCTATTGCAATTGTTAAGCTTTTAGCCAGCATCCTACTTTAAGAAAAAATTTTCAGGATTGGCTGGAAATTTGAGAGGCAATTAAGATAGAAGTCTTATTAAAAGATCTCACCTATGTAATGGACCCACAGCAGGCCTGATGCTGGAGACTATCTAGATTACAAAGAAGTTGGGTTTGAGTCCATCAAGGCTGATGGTAGCCCCATGCATGTTGGAAGGAGGGGCTGCCAATGCTGACCGAATACTGAGCCAAGATAAACTTAGGGTATCTTTAAAACTGCCTGGTCCGGGCTCACATGAATAGAATTAGAGCAGACAGGACCTATCTGGAATATGATTTGTGTTTCTTAATCATTTCTCATCTTGATGTATACTTAATATTCAGATTACATTATAGCATGGTACACACGCACCCCCCTCCCCACACCCCACACATAACACAGTTTGCCCAAATGACACTTTTTACCTCGAGCAATACACTTTATTCCATTTTAGTCATTCTATTCTATCACATCCTATTACCATGAAAGTAACAAACCTATTTTGTGATCCAATAATTCCTTTTATGATTCACCAATGGGAGGGGACTTGAAGGCTGAAAACATGAATGTGGAATTTGCCACTTATGCCATTCAAAACTTTGACTTTCCAGTTGGCCCTGCTATGGAGTAGTTGGCACATAAAAACCAGCTGTGGAAGATCAAGTCACTTCCAATCAAGAGGCCCAGATCTTCTGGCTTCTCTCAGTCTCCCTGGTGGTCTACTTCATGTGATATCATCCTTTATCACAGGACTTTTAGACCTTTATACCAGGGTGTAGTTTCTGTTTTTGACCTCTTTTGATGTCATTAACAAGTCTGAGGGCAGACTTTCTACTCTAGGCCTGGCTTCTGAAACCTCTTCAGCTAGACTAATCTTCTTCTATCCTACATCAGATGTGGACTAAAAACAACAACAAAAAAAAACAAGTTGTGTATTTGACTCCAGGCATTTAGGCTACCAATGTAGTTCCTCTTGCTGAAACTCAGATCTAGCCACACTTCTCCTTTGCCTAATTTTTGTCCTTATCAAATAGGTGACTGGGTTAGTGATTTTAAAAACCCCTAATTTATATTAAAAATGATGGCTAAATAATTTCGAATAACTACTGGTAAATTCTCAAACTATACTAGTATAAGAAATAAAACATTTGAAAGACCTGGAATTATTAAACTACCAGAGGAGAACTCAGTTTCAAGATTTAGGAATAGGCAAGGATTTTCTGAATAGGATTCCAATACAGGAACTAAAAACAACAATTGCCAAATGAGATTACATTGGGTTAAAAAGCTTCTGCACAGCAAAGAAAATAATTACTAAAGAGAAAAGACAGTATATATGTGGGAGAAGAATCTTTCCCAGCAATTTATCTTACTGGGGAAAATATGCTACATATATATATATATATATATGTATATATGTACTGATATATATGTATATATATACACACACACATATATATATATACTGAACTTAAAAATTTAAAACCAAAAGAATAAATAATTTAATCCTAAATGAATTAAATAAATTAAATAGATTTCAAAATTCCCAACAAATATATGAAAAAAATTCAATATCTTTAGCCATGAGGAAAATGCAAATCAGAATTACAGAGTTTCCTCTTTTTTAAGTCAGAATGACTATTATCAAGAAAAAAACATTAAATACTGGTGGGCACTATACAGTGTTGGTGGAAATGTAAATTAGTGCTGCCAGCATGCCATTAAGTATGGAGGTTCCTCAAAAGACTAGAAGTAAAATTTCTAGATGAGCCAGTGATATTAATGTTGGTTCTATACTCATAGGTATCATCTGAGTGAACATATTATAGATAAAACTACATGCCCATGTGTACTATGACAGTATTCACAACAGTCAAGTTATAGAATCAGATTAGGTGCCTATTGATGGATGAATGGATAAAGAAAATTGTGGTATATATATAGAATGGAGTGTTATTAAAGTGGTGAGTTTCCACTCGGGCCACATCTCCTCTTCCCACTTCTTGTTGGTTTATTGGAGATAGCAATCTTACAGATTTTTCTGTCCTGACTGACTCTGAAGCTTAATCTTCTGATTTCAGATTCCTGAGTAGCAAGATGGATGGTAGATGTGAGCTACTAGTGCCAGCAAAACCCATTATTCAATATATAATTAATATGCACCCATGGAAAGGAAAAGGAATGCACAAAATAAAGAAGTAAAACCATGTCAATAATAATTTCTAATATCCATAGTGACTGTAATGCAGAAAAGGTAGATGTGAACTATGAATCAACCAACATGTTTAGGAAGAAGCCTAGGTTAAAATGATCTATATAAACCCATAACCAGATCACATGACATGTGTATAAGCCATATTTCCCAAAGGCAAGCTTGTGTACTCGTTTCTACAGAAGTGGTGAAACCAAGAGAAGCTGGAACAAAGGTAAAGTGTCTTATTTCCAGATCACAAAATCCATCTCTGCTCAGAGATCTTTTCTTTTTTTTCCTAATGTTATAGTGCTCAAGAGAACATTGTCACAGGATCCAAGAAATATATTATACAACATGTCATTCATTGCTACTACCCTTTGAATTTCAATCCAAGATAAAACATCTTTGAAGCATATATGTGAAAATTCTAGCATGTAAGAATCACCATGGGGTATACATATTCCCGGGCTCTGTCTTTAGAAAGTCAGGCATTAAGGCTGGGGTGAGGCCTGGGAATCTGAATTTGACCCATGTCTCCCTCTTCTCCTCCACTCCTTCTACAATTGACTTTAACACATGGTTCAAAATCTAGGCTTGGAAACAGTTTATTCCAAAGAGTTGCTCTTTTCTTCTCACCCCACTTCCTCACGTGAGTGATTCCATATCTGAGGGAACCATGAAATTGTTTTGAATAGTTTTCTTCTCCAACGTGATTAATGTCAGTTTACAAAACTTGTCATGTGGCTATCCTCCTATTCTGGCAGGCTGGCAGCAGCAAGGCCCTCAAGTTCAAATGAAGTTCCTGCTTTGATAGCACAGGAGTAAAGAGGAAGCAGGGACCGCAGAGGAGGGGTCTGGACCCAGGAGGTCTCCCTGGTCCCTGGCCCCATGGTAGAGACAAGCACATTTCTACCTGTTCCCTCCTTAGTAGGAGCTCCATTGCAAGCCATTTGGACTCTCATGATGCTTCAGAAATATCCTAAATGGACATAGGAGAGCAAAAGTAGAAGATGAATCAAAGACAATGCAAAAATAAAAATGAAAAAAAGCCCTAGATAATTTCCAAGAGGGTATACCAAAACATTCTTTTTTTAAATGCTGTAAAACATAAGGAAGAAAATGAAGTCTGTAAGAATGAAGAACTTGCTGGCTGGTAGTCTAATTTTGTCTTGGGGGCCTGGAATTTACCATCCAATAAAGTCATTTTATGTGTCTTTGGCTTATTCTCTTACCCATGAAACAGAGGCACAAAAAAAAAACCATATGACCCTTCAATGACTTAGGGGGAATTTTACATAGAATTGTTAAGCTGCTTTTGGCAAAATGATTTTTTGTGCCTATGAAATCTACACTTTTCCAAACCAACACATTTATTTTGAGAACCTCTCATGCAAAAGTGAGAATTTTACCTTTCAACGAATTAGACTTTCAGTCAGGGGCTGGGGTGGAAAAAGAGAGGCAGAGAGTGAGTGAAGATTTTTTTTTGGCGACCCATTCAAAAGCACAATAAATATCGGCACCTGATTAAAAAAATAATTTAATCCAAAAAGAGTTCCCAGAAGCCCCAGAGTGCTGAAATAAAGAATGGCACTCTCTGCAGATCAAAGTGATTAATCTAGGACAATTCACTTAGAGATATTTTTTTTCTAGTTATTACAAAGCCTGGCAAGGAAGAACATTGAAGGCCATATTTAACTGGAGATGACTTAGAAAGTCCTTTTGGTTCTTCTTTGGGGTCCCACAAGGGGACAAACTTAGGAACAAAAATATTTTTTGGTTGGCTCCTTGTCAGAAAAGAGAGAGTAAGGGAGGAAGAGAGAGAGAGAGAGAGAGAGAGAGAGAGAGAGAGAGAGAGAGAGAGAGAGAGATTTAATCTGATCTAACATTACATACTGCTTTGCTCAAAATAAATCAGCTGCCTGGGAATGGCTAGGAACCCATTCCATCTCTGCTCATCCATGTTTTTCGAGTGCCTTGTCTAGCTGATTCGGATGTGTCTGTCTGAGGACATATGTGGGTGCCATTTCAGAGAGAACACACATTTATTTTCTCCCTATTTAATGTTGGAGCATGATCATAGTCACCAGCTGGGTCAGAGAAACAATGACAGCATGGTATAAATCTTCAGAGGCTTTATCAATCTGATTGAATTGAGAAGATAAAGTGGATTTTGCCAGAAATCCAATAAACTCCCTCCACCTCACAGAATAATAAGGCTCTGTGCCAATTTTCTCCTTTATTATTGTCTCTGCTCCTCTTTTTGTTCTCTTTTCTGATTCACTTTCTCCATGTCTTAAGAATTGGTTTATTCTCCAAAGAGGTTAGGTGAGTCTCTGTTCTTTCAGCCTTATTAATTAAAGAAATCACTGTTGTTGGACAGTTCAGAGATTAATTATACTGTCTTCCCTCACTGCATGATATGATCCTGAAAATTCGGTTTTCTAGCACACACACAAAAAAATGACATTTTTTCCAGACACAGATGGCTACCACTTGTAATCCTAGCTATTCAGTAGGCTGAGATCTAAGGATCACAGTTCAAAGCCAGCCCATGCAGGAAAATCCATGAGACTCCTATCTCCAGTTAATGAGCAAAAAGCAAGAAGTAGAGTTATGGCTCAAGTGGTAGAGCACCAACCTTGAGTTAAAAAGTTCAGGGACACTGCTCAGGCCCTGAGATCAAGCCCCAGTACTGGCACACACACATACACACACACACACACACACACACACACACACTCACACACACACACACAAACTTTCAGTGATCAGAGTTAGAAGTTACGGGTAGGAAGCATTTACTGTGATCTCTGGGCCAATGAGGAATACTTATATGACACTATGGACACTGTAGGATACCAACCAAAGACTTAATTTTTTAGTCAAAGCTAACAAATCCAAAGCGAGCAGTGATGAGGTCCCAGGTCTCCGCACTGGTCAGTCTCATTCTTGGCTGCCACGAGAAGCGGGGAGATGGAAGTTAAGGCACAGCAGTGCACTTCCTCTGTGTTCATGGCATCAACTCTACTTTCGGTAAATGGTGTTAAACCCTCATAAGCCATAGCTCTCTGTATGGCCCAGAGATAGAAAGTCATCATATCTGATGAAAGAAAATGTACTCCTTACTACCAGACTCTGTGGTCAGGTGTGTGTGTGTGTGTGTGTGTGTGTGTGTGTGTGTGTGTGAATGGTGCCTCCTAACAGTCTCTATTTACAAGTTTTCAGCCTTCAGGAAGGTCTGTGATCCATTCCTGGATCTCTGTAATGGTAGCTGTATACAATATTTCTCTAGGCTATTCATTATTGTCTGGTCAGGATCTTCCCTTCTCTCAACCGTTGCTGCCAGGGAATTTTATCTCAGGGCTTATCTAAGTTCATGCATCACATCAGGAACCCAGACAACTTGTATTCCAGGCACCTTCAACTACTTGAGCCCACAGTTACCATTCTTCACTCTGGGAAAGTTAACTGCATGCAATTGTAATTGTACAGAATGCAGGAAGGAGGACACAAGACATTCTACTATCGTAAACAAATGCAATAAGTAGGTTCTGGTGATGGGATGGTAGGGATTTGGTTTCTGGCATATTGCTGAGTATCTGTGTGCTTGGATGTGTGAGTTCACATGCAGGTAAGCAACATGTAACCTGATAAATCTATCTGCAATATGTCCACTTTCTAGGAGTCTTGCAATGTCACAGATCAGCAAATTTTGATCAAGCCCTTAGTAAGGGATTGAGCACATACTGGGTCCAAGGGATACCAATTTCCATCCATTCTCTCATGTAAATAATGCAGTGAATCTGGACTTTGTCCTGCCAGTGGGCACTCGTATTCAGAACCTGTTCCAAAGCATCATGGCTCAAGATGAATTTTGGAGGCTCACTCTTGTCTTCACACCCCAGAGAGAGTGTCAGACAAATTTCTTGACAAACTCTAGGTGTTAAGAAGAATATAGTGGCTTTCCTTACTTTCATTCCCAAACTTGAACATTGAACACCGAAAGAAAGCCCAAGAAAAGTAATTGGTTTTCACATTAAAAAGTGAGAGTAAGTCCAACAAAGTGATTGGTTTGTTCTAAGGGGGTTACGTTTTAAATTATTTTTGTTAAATTTCAATGATCAAAATACTTACCTGTTTTTAGTGGGGGTGATAGTCTCCTTATGTAGTTCAGGCTGGCCTTGAGCTTGTGAACCCCCTGCCTCAGCCCCATAGTGCTGGGATTCTAGACATGACTCATCATACCCAGCGTACATGTTTTTTTTTTTTTCTTTTACTGTTGTGCTTGTCTCTCTCTTTTGCAAAGGACCTACATAGTTTTATAGTTGGTAATTTTGCCTGTGGTTTGTGAAAGGACCCACAGGTAAGCTGATTTGAATAAGTAATTGCAACAAAACAAGACCCTTCGTATAATAAAGGTGCATTCAGAGTGCCAGGGATATATGCGTGTAACGCACTTCACCTCTTCTTTCTTGTTTTCTTCACACTCACATTCAGAGAAATTATTTCCAGATTCTGGGGAAAATGGAATGCCACCAATCATAGCTCTCATAAAACAAAAATCAGGTGACATTGGGTCGCCTATTGTGTGTGTGTGTGAGAGAGAGAGAGACAGACAGACAGAGAGAGAGAGAGAGAGAGGGAGAGAGAGAGAGAGGGAGAGAGGGAGGTAAGGAGAGGGAGAGGGAGAGGGAGAGGGAGAGAGAGATGAAGGAATAAATGCAAAAGTATCTGCCTATCCTTTTGAAGCTGTAGAGGTCTTGTTATTACAACCCTGAGGTGAGAAATGTTTGTCCTGTGTCTGAAATTAAGACATAAGATAGCTGCTAACTCAAAAGCTTCCTTCATTTGAGGCGACCCCCACCCCTCCTTTCTCCTCTCTAACTTTCAGCTTGCACAACTCGCTCAAAGGATAGCATCAAAGGGTTGTTTTATCAGTTAGTTTAGGATAATAGGTGGGGGCTGAACTCTAGTTAGTGAAAGGAAACTTTTCAGACTTGGAGTTCACATTCGTTCTGTTGTTCTTGGCAAATGGCCTGAGAAGGAAATGGAATTCATGGAAGAGACTTGTTTCCTGGACAGCTAAATGACCCAGCAGTTGCTAGGAAGAGATCATAGAACAGAATGATCAAATGCACGTTTACACACAACTGACAGCATGGAAATATTTCCCTTCCCTTGTGTAAGTCATTCTTCAACTGCTCTTCTCCATGCTCCTTTAATACAGCATAACCCCAGTCACTGGTCGGGGATAAATGGCCCCATATGGACTCAATTCTGGTGGTCATTTGGTGATGCCTTTCCAAATGGATTCATAGAGCAGGTGATCATTTGGCACTCAGATCAGATTAGTCATGCCTTTTCTCTTTGTTCTGTTCTGCCCCCTCTGTGAGATCTAAAGGCAAGAAGGAAAACAAGTCTGGTGCTCCTTGTGAAACGTTTGGGAACAGTGGTCAGTCAGCTCAAGGACTTCCAGGTGCTCTTCAGGGCCTCAAAATCTTGACAGTGCTCTTCCTTGTTATGCAAAGTGGTGTTCTCATAAAAGGAGAGGCTGCTAGAGGGGTGGGAAAAGAGGGAGGTAGAGGAAAGAAAGAGGATAATGGTGATGGAAACCTATGGAATGGTCTCGCTTCTTGCTTGAGGCTGTAGGGAGCAGATCATTGCTACCGAATGCAGACCACACACTGCTCCTCCAGGGGAGTCCAGCCGTCCCATATGTGGGTGACAGTGTGGTGGGGAATGGAGGCTGGGGGAAGGAAGGCTGGGGGAATGGAGGCTGGCCAAACTGACACTATCCTCATTTTCCTGTCTTTCCAAGTCCTTATCAGGGTTCCAAGGACCCATATCAAGTTTGTGTCTTCCTCTGCCACTTGTAAGGAAACTTCCTAGTATCTGAGCGCCTCCCACCGGACCCCCAAAATATTCTTCCTGCGCTGGTATTAGTTCCAGCATCTTTCAGAGGTATCTTCTTACACTGTTATGTTTCCTATTGTTCTATGTGGCTTGTGGAGCAAGGATAACAATGAAAGGAACTTTGCAAACACTACTCTACCCCAGACATGAGAGAACCTATACCTGAGTAAGAGATTTTAAAATAAAAGATGACAAATGTGGCCAAATCAAATTGTTCCAATATATTATGATGGTTAAGAGTTGCCCTCCTGGAGCAATGCCAGGTACTTTTGTGACAACTTCACTTACGTTAACTTCACTTCTGTTCGCTTAGAATAGTGCTAAGGACTGTGAAATTATTATCTCTACCTTTTTATTTTTAACAAGTGAAGCATAGAGATGCTAAGTATTTAGGTCAGCTGGCAAATCTCAGACCTGAATTGGATCTTAAACACCTTTGCTTCAGTGGCTGAAACCCAGCTAGACCCGAGTGTAATACACAAGATCTAAGCAAGAAGAAACAGCATGATAGGAAAACACATGGAAATGGATTTAGAGAGCTTGGCTGCTGTGTGGGTCACTTACCTACTTTGAACTTATATGTCCTAATTAGAAAGCAGAGATAACTTACCTGCTCACAAAACCTGTGCTTAAAGGAACCTTCTATAGGAAGATATGCAAGTTCAGCCTGGTATAGCATAGGTGGCAATAATGTCTTCTTCTGTCTCTTTGTGTCTACCCAGGTATTTATCAGATTTGATGTTCAGGTCTATTGATGTATGCCAGAGACAATATTATAACTGTGCTATGACATAATAATCCCCTTCCCCTTTTTCTAATGTCTACTCCGTAACCTCCCAGATCATGTGACAAAATTAGCTTTACACGGTGAAGAGATTTTGCAGATTACTTTAAGATAGGAAATTTATCCTGGATTATCCTCGCTGGCCCAATATAATCTACAGACTCTTAGGAAGAAGGCAGAAGCATCAGAGAGAAATGTGGTAGAAGAAGAGGAAAGGGGAATTCAAAGCGTGAGCAGGGACTTGCTCCACCATTGCTGGCTTTGGAGATGAAGGAGATCAAGAGCCTTACTGGGCAGCTGGCTTCCTTGAGCTACAACCAGTTCTCAGTTTACATCACAAACAAGGACCTCCATCTTATATCACAGGGAATTTAGTCAACCACCCGAGTAAATTTGAAAGGAGATCCAGCTCCACAGTCTCCATCAGGGGCACAGCCCTGCCAGAAGTTGTTCAACTTCATCCTGGGAAACTCTAGCATTAGGCTCCAGCTGAGCTCTGAGATCCCTGGTCCTACAGTATTATGAGAAATGTGTGTGTGTGTGTGTGTGTGTGTGTGTTGGTACTAAGGCTTGGGCTCAGAGCCTGGACACTGTTCCTTAGTTTTCTCACTCAAGGAGGGCACTCTACCACTTGAGTCATAGTTTCACTTCTGGTTTTCTTGGAAGGGAGGTCGGGGAGGGAAGGGATAGTAGGAGAAGAACAAAGGAGGGATAACAATGCTTGACAAGAAATGTACTCATTACCTTACTCATGTAACTGAAACCCCTCTGTACAGCATCTTTACAATAAAATAAGAATTTAAAAAAATGTTACAGAAAAAAGAAGAATCTCAGACTTTCCTGTCTGGGCTGGTTTTGAACTTCGGACCTCAGATCTCAGCCTAATGAGAAGGTAAGATGACAGATGGAAGCCATGGATAGATATGCATGCTTGTTGTAAGCTGCCAAATGTATCAGTCATTTGCTAGCACCAGCAGAAAACACATGCAAGGATCCAGTTCTTCTCAGGAATTCTTTTAGGTACTGGGAATGTGGCTAGGAACTAGACAGACTGATAATCAAGAGACAGGCTCACCCAAGTACAGAAAGATAGAAAGAAAGAAAGAAAGAAAGAAAGAAAGAAAGAAAGAAAGAAAGAAAGGAAGGAAGGAAGGAAGGAAGGAAGGAAGGAAGGAAGGAAGGAAGGAAGGAAGGAAGGAAGGAAGGAAGGAAGGAAGGAAGGAAAGAAAGAAAGAAAGAGGATGAGGAGAAACTGTGTAGCCACTGTCCTTCCTTAATCCAGTTTGTCAGTGGTTCCCAAAGCAAATTCCTTGCCAGTAAGTGCCTCAGTCTCCATCGTTGTCAGACCATAATAGTACATGGGATTTTTCTCTGGAATTGAGGTGTAAGTTCTACTGAGCTGCTTGCCATATTGTCCTTGGATGACCTATGAACACTGAATTGCCTCTGGACAGTCATATACATCTCCTGGCAAAATGAGACTGAGCCTGTGTGTTCCCTAATGTGTTAAAGGGGCTGCCTCCAGCTCGGGAGCAACCCTTCTTCTTCTTCATTTTCTTTTGATGGGATAATTAAATTCATTGCCCAAATTAGTGTTTGCAGAAGATCCCCGTGTGTATCTTAGGGTGGCTTCTTTTGTAACTCTTTAGACAGTGGCAATTATCAGATGAAGGAATGAATTGTAATTGGGAAGACAACAAAAAATATTCTCACTGTGCTGATCTCAGACACATTTTCCATCATCAGACAGACTGGCTGCAATGAACCAAGGTCTCATGCAAACAAATGTAATTATCTAAAAAGACAAAATACCACCCTCAGCAAACAACCTTAAGAACCAAACAAATATTTAGATTTGACAGCATGTGTGGGAAATCTGTATAAAAATGTCTCTGCTGGGCACTGGTGGCTCATGCTTGTAATCCTAGCTACTCAGTAGGCTGACATCTAAAGACTGAAGGCAGTCCAGGCAGGAAAGCCGATGAGACTGTTATCTCAATTAATCACTGAAAAGCCAGAAGTGGAGTTTGGCTCAAGTGGTAGAGTGCTAGCCTTGAGCAAAAATGCTCAGGGACAGAGCCCAGGCCTAGTTCCAGCCCTAGGACAGGTATGCTTGTGCATGTGTGTGTGCATGTGTGCATGCACACACACATGCACACACATCTCCAATAAACTGAAAAACACTTAAGAAACACGAGGGTGAATGATCTGAAGAAATTTTTCATATTTACTAAAGAGTCATATAAATCAAGATTGGTCTGTTGGCCTAAATCTAAGTCTATACATGGAGTAGGATTTTTGTTACCTCCTAGGATAGACTTTCCCCAGTCATCCTAATTTATTACACTACACAGTTTCTCCTCATCCTGTTTGTTTGTTTGTTTGTTTGTTTATTTATTGGTCAGTTGTGGGGCTTGAACTCTGGGCCTGGGCGCTGTCCCTCAGCTCTTCAGCTCAAGGCAAGTGCTTTACCACTTGAGCCACAGCACTACTTCTGGTTTGCTGGTGGCTTATTGGAGATAGGAGTTTCACAGACTTTTCCTTCCTGGGCTGGCTTTGAACTGGGATCCTCAGATCTCAGCATCCTGAGTAGCTAGGATTACAAGTGTGAGCCACCACTGCCCAGCCATCCTGTTTATTTTCTTTAAAGTACTTTCTATTAAGCACTATCTTATTTAAGTCTTTAGCTCATGGCTTCATTTTCTTTCTGGAATGTGAGGTCCTACCTACTAGATGGGCTGCCATTCATGTTCTGTCTAGCACCTACTCTAATTCCCCTAGAAAAATCGCCAATCTTGCTCCCCCCTCCATTGCCATGTATTTCCACTGAAACATGTGACATTCCAGACTTCAGCCTTTTTTCCACATATGCTTTTATTTTAAAATAATTTGACAAGAATTTGTACATTTATATTTTGACGTCATTTGTCTACTCTCTCTCTTTCCATTTGTTTGCTGCCCCGACCTCCACCCTCCCCAACACCTGGTCCACCTTCCCAGTATTCATTTTGTTAAATTGTAAGTTGTTAAAGGAATTACAGCATCTGAATCTTCCCCTCTGTATACCGCATTTAATTTAATTTGTGTGTAGAAGAATAGGACCCTGTACATGTTTACACACCTATTTATAATTTAGATCTAACTTCCATATATGAGAAAGAACATGCATTGAAGACTCTTTTGGTTGGGTGTCAGATGAGAGCAAGAGCAATAGTATGGAAGATGGACCTTGGTAATCTTAAACATGTCACAGCGCGGGAGAGGGCAAAGAAGATGGCACATGAATATACGTTTAGGCCATCCATCCAACAGAGATTTGTCTTGAGCTGAAGGTATCCACCCTAAAGGCCTAAGCCCTGAAGGAGGATTTCAGCAAACACACAGAAGCTTATGAACCCAATATGAATAAAAAGGTTCGTGAGACCAACAACAATAAAAAAAAAACAATCAATTGGCCAAAGTCCTCGTCTAACTGAATCTGGGAAGTTCAAGTTTCTGAGGGAAAACAGCTTAGACAACTCAGCCACTCAGGGAAAAGCCATCCATGTAGTAAATCAAGAATTGAAATCAACACTTAAGTCAGTATACTCATCAGAACGCTGTTCCATACACATCATATCCTTGACTTCAGCGTCAAAGGTGGACACATCCTCTAGGAGCTGCTGCGGTCAGGTGACATGTACTCATCAGAGCCCACGCTTGGTTGGGAGAAGGCCAACAGATAAAGGACATCTGCCATGAGGAGTCTGGGTGAACAAGCCAAAGCAAAAACAGTCCCCACAAAGTTTAGCAGTGGGTAACAAAGGGCCATGTCAGTAGTTGAGCAGAAAAGCTGGGTGCTGGGACTACTTGAATAGTGGTGCAGAGAAGCTGGTAGTCCTGGATAGGCTGTATGCAAGATCTGGAACTGAAGACTTGGTGTAGGGAGTTAGACTCTAAGAACAAAAGTCAAGTAGGGAACAATTGAATATGAATGTGACTTTTAAGTTTCAGGCACAAGACAGGGCTTTAGCCTGTGGCCAGGTCTTGGTTCTATGTTTTTGACTGTGGGGTGTGGTTCAGTATGCAGTGTGGCATCTTGACCTCCATGAATGGAGTAATGAGGGATATGTGGACAGAGAGAATGTTTAAGATCATCATGAATTTTTTATTTCTCAAGTTGTTATCCTTAGATATTATCTTCCAGTTCTTCTTGGCTGAGATTTTTCCCAGTTTCAGCTTTTGGGCATATACTGCGACCTTTTCTCATCCCTAACCACATGTATATATAGAGAGGTGTATCTCAGTCCTGAATCTCACAGGCATTCCAGATTCAGTGTGTTGTAAAGTGGTATCACATCAGTGAGGAAACAGTTCTTTGTACTGTGCAGTAAAGAGGTCTGACATATTGCCTGTTTCAATGGCTTTTCATTAAACAACCTATAGTTTTTATCTGAAGAAATAGTCCAGTAAATAACAGTTCTCATGGTCTAATCACTGACTGTTAAGCGGCTCTACTCTAGCATTTTCCAAACAGTCCTTAAATTGATGATGCTCAAGTGAAAAAACAAATACAAAACTCAATCTCATTTTTTGGTAGTACTTCGAGTAGGACTCAAGTCTTGAAGCTTGAAGCATCTACCTCTTGTAGCCATGACCCTCCTGCCCCAGCCCTTTTGCCTTTAATTGGCTTTCATATAGAATCTCATGCATTCATGGGGCAGCCTCAGATTCTGAGACTTCTACCTCCACCCTTAGAGTAGCTGAAAATACTGTGAAATAGTGGTAACAATCAAGCAATATGGTATTATTTCCATAAGACTACTTTCACAGTTACAAATAATGCTAATATTTCATTATGGTAACAGCCTACTTCATGTGGATTCAAGTGGCAGATGCTTTGACTTACTGTGCATAGGGTACAGGTAGATGTGAGTAATCTTCCAGTACTGAATGCAAGTGAACTGAATACTTGTGGATTTTCCTCAGTGGAAAATCTTAGATACCAAGGAGCAACTGTAACTAACAGCAATATAATTTACTATTGAGAATTAACTATTGCTAATCACTACGAGTTACTCGTATATTGCTCTCCAGCTTTTCATACATGTATGTAGCTGCTCTGTAACTATTTCATGTTTGACTTTATATATCATATCACAAAGTAACTTTTCATATGAGCAAATGTATTTCCATAGTAAAATTTAATGGCTCCCTGCAGACCTATTCTCTGAGTGTATTAAAATTTATACAGTCAAATTTGTATGTCTTATATATGGCTTGTCTCCAATATCTTCACTGTTTCAAATAATGCTAAAGGCAAACCACTAATAATAATATCTCTGCTTGTTCATGAGTGTTTTCTTTAGAACAAATTCTTAGGGAAATTTAATCTATAGGTTAAAGTTTATGCAAAAATTTCAACCTTTTTTGGTATATGTATTGTCAAATTTCATTCTCATAATATTTCTACCTCTAATTCCTGTGATCAATTACTTATGATAACAGGAACCTGGCTATGTAAACTCCCCTAAATACATGATATAACAGGATCAGTTATTGTACTATTGTTGTATCAACAGGAGCCATTGTTTAATTGGATAAACCTTTTCTAAAAATACAGTACACCATTTTGTATTCAGACCAAATACCTAGATTCTAGTGACTGGATCTGACATTCATTTGTAATGGTATATTAGATGAAACTATTAATGACAATTGACTTAAGTTTATCAAATGGCCTAAGTTCTCTTGACTGATGATAGCTTTAACATTAAGTTGATTGGACTTTTGTACCACAGTGAACTGTGGAGAATTTGGGATGTCTAAGGAACTATAAAGAATGCACGATTCCATAATTTTCTGGCTACAGGAAGTTTTGTTTTCTTAGGCATCTGAAAAGGATGTGGATGAAATTTGTGGCTACTCTTCTCTCCCATTATTTTCTTCTTAAGACATGTGGAAGTCAGATTTTTTTTAACTTCAGAAAATTGTTATTGAAGCTCCTTTCCTAATTGCTGCTTTTAATTTCTTTTCATGCATCTTTAAACATTTTTCCCTTCATTTCTCAAAGGTTGCTATCTCCAAAGATCTTTATTTCTGTGAGTATTCTTTAAGAAACTTGCATTATTTGAGCCCAGGAAGCACTTCATTGTCTGCCAGGGAAGACAGTCCCTTCCCATCAGGAGACAGTGTCCTCTTGAGCTGGGTTGAATTTATGATTCATTTTGTTTGCTAATAGGTGAAGGCAGAGGAGCCACACAAGTTCTAGGTTTAGAACTTGGCAACATGGATGATTTCACCTTCTGTGTCTTCGAATGCATCCACTATGCTGTAAGAAGCCTATGAACAGCCACACAGTAGAGGATAAGCCCTCAGCCATCTGGTCTAGTTTTAAGCTTGATCCCATCTAAATACAGACATGAGAGTGACCTCTGCTACTATAGCACTCACTGAACACAACTGCCCAGATGAACCCAGTTGGCTCATACAATTAAGAGAATTTTTAAAAAAAATGCTATTGCTTTAAGTGAGTAAGTTTTTAAATGGTCTATTCTATAGAAACAAGTCATTCTTATATTTGCTTCAGAAAAAAATATGAAAGAACATAGGTGGGTATAGATCCTTTTACTGAGCAATTAGAAAAGGCTTGCATGGAGGAAGTGCTTCAATACTGCAGAACCGATCAGTGGAAGACAGAGAGAAAAGTCTTTTGAAAGTAATAAACACCCTCAAAGAAGATGTGTGATACCCTCAAGTAAACCAAAATGTTGACAAAGTTTAATCTGATGGTCTAGAGAAAGATGGTAAAACTAAGAGGAATAACAAGGATCCCACACATTTCCTTCTTTTGGATCATCTTGTTAGTGGCAAAGACTGTGCCATGAACACATTTCACCTACTTACATAAGACAGCGCCAAACATTTTCCCAAGTCCTACTGACACAAAAGGAGCAGCATAATAAATGCTTTCAATAAGAAAGCCAATGTTTGATCCTCATTCACTAGCCCAACTAAATGATTAATTCATTCCAGAAACAGAAACAAAGGCGCAGTAAGATTATGAACACAAATTCCTCAAGAAACCCATCCATAGACCACCTAGGAGACATGAGGGGACTAGCAGTCAGGATTGGGCTGGGCAGGATTTGGAAGTGCTGAGGTTTATCTTGGTGCTCCCATCTTTCAATCTGCTTCATGTCTCAGTAGCACCGGACTCTTATTTTTTCCTCTATGCAAATCTGTTTCCCAGAAAGGATCAGATATGTGTGTTCTTAGTTAAAAGTAGGAGCCCAGGAAGAAGAACTTTGGTCCCCAAGAAAGGGATCCATTTTACTTCCTAGAAGACAAAGCTATTTAAACTAAAGGAGTGTCTATGAGAGAGATTTTTCTTTTTTTTTTTTTTGTCAGTTGTGGGGCCTGAACTCTGGGCCTGGGCACTGTCCCTGAGCTCTTCAGTTCAAGGCTAACACTCTACCACTTGAGCCACAGAGCCACTTCTGCCTTTTTCTGCTTATGTGGTGCTGAGGAATCCAATCCAGGGCCTCAGGCGTGCAAGGCAAGCACTCTACCACTGAGCCACCTTCCCAGCCCTGAGAGTGTTTTTTTTTTTCTAAATGAAGTATTTCAGTATGAAAGAACACAGAGTTGTGGAAAGTGGAGCGAACACTTTGCCTTCTCATTTTTCCTCTAAGGACGCATTGGTAACAGACTGCCTATGATTTTGGTAGTCTATTATTTCAATAAGTCATTGAAAGAAATATACTGTGCTCAAACACAAAGCTAGGTTTCAATGGTGGAAGCTATTCTCTGCTCCGAAGGCATTCATTGTCAGAGATATGAAGTAACAAAGGATATCAATCAAATGATAACAGAGAAATAAGTCATACAAAAATATATAAATGACCATAGGAACTCTAAAGAATATTTTTTTCTGGTCCTGGGGCTTGAACTCAGAGCCTGAGTGCTGCTTCTAAGTTTTTGTGGTCAAGGGTAGCCACAGCTCTGCTCGCAGCTTTTTGGAGATTAGTTGGAGTTAAGAGTTTCATAGACTTTGCTTCCTGAGCTGGCCTTGAACCACGATCCTCAAATTTCAGCCTCTGGAGTAGCTAGGTTTACAAGGGTGAGCCACCAGCACCCAGCCTTTTTTTTTTCTTTCCCTAAATGATGTAAGTCAAGAAAGTGAATAATGGTCAGGAGTAGACCATCAGGAAAATGGCAGCAGGAAAGATGTGGTCAATACATGAAGTGTTGGAAAACGCAGGTTCGTAAAGCTAAGAACTTCCCATCATAACCTGGTTGCTGGTTAATATGGCTGGAGCTTCAGGTGAGTGTACAGATGCCTCAGATAGAAGTGGAGGGGTCAGAATTCTTCCGTGCGAAGGAGTTGAAGATTCTGAAATACAATGAGCTATTGGAAATCTGTTACCAGAGTGGCGTTAAGTTGGTGGGTGAAATAAGATATGACAACCATTTTTGATGGGTTAGATAAAAAAGATTCCAGATATGGAAACCTGAATCTATCCATGCATTTATTTTCCTGCTCAACAACAGTTAATATTCACCATTTCCCAGGCATCATGGGAAGCTAATACAGAAGGAGGAAAATTAGTGAATGAACCGGAACAGCAGCAGAAGAGATTAAAGCAGTGGATGCAATCGCTCTTCTAATATCCTTCTCATTTGCTGAACCTTGGCCTTTTACATCTCTCTATGTTGGTTCTCTGCATGCAGCCATGTCTGTCAAAAAGGTGTGTGGGTGATAGAAAGCCCTGGCAGGAACCGATGGTCTCCAGCTGCTAAGTCTGGGTAGAAATGAAGAATCTGAATTCTGAACATCTTTCCTGATGCCTGGGGCGAATGCAGGAATTTATGTCCCTTCTTGATTTCACTCACTTTCTCTTCCTGAATAATGCTGTGTGATCCTCTCTGAAATATCTACTCCCCGGGGCTTTTCCTCTCTAGATTTAAAGAGATCTAGGACTTGAGCTGAGGGTCTGAGAATTGGATTTAAATGATTTCCGAAAAGAATGGAAAATAACTCTCTAAAGATAAAACAACCATCTTCCAAACCACTGATGAAGATAATATCAGGCTCTAGTCACTGTTAACATTTCTGTAGCTTTCCCTGGAAATGCAGGCAAAGAATTAGGATAGGGCTGATCAAAGAGACTGCCCCAGGAGCCAGGGGTATGTCAGGAGTAGGAGAGTAAAGGAGAGTTTAGAAGTGTGCAGGTAAGTGTGAAGTGAAAGTGGCCATTCAGCCATTGAGAAACTCCAAGGCTAGTTTGCATTTGTGTCTTTCAAATTTGTTGATTTTCTTGCTTCTCTTTTACTCTCTGCCCCCTCCTCCCCTCTCCAGTTCCTTACTGGTTTTAGCAGATGAATAGTACATCCCAATTTATCTCTTTTTTGAAGAATTTATTTTCCCTTAGTTAATGTCCTTTTAATAAATAAACTTTATTAAGAACATGTTGACTGAATTTGTAGACAAAGCCACTTTAATCTTTTTAGAGCAGTTTCAGATTCTCAAGAAAATTAGGGGGAAGGAGAGAGATTTCTCTTGTATCTTCTGCCCTACCTGCCTTCTTTACTAGTAACATCTTCCCACAGATGGGGGTGATTTGTGGCTCTCTCTGTTGACATCATTATTACTCAAGGTCCAGACTTTATACTGGAGTTCCCTCTTAATGTTGTATATTCACAGATGTTAACCAGCATACCATCACTATGTGAATGTTCAGTGTTCTGTTTAATTTATCTTAGGAGATGATCACAAGGGCTCAATAGCTAAGTGCATATGATCATATAAAATGATCCTTATCAAAGTGAACGCCAAGAAATGGACAGAAGTTTTCTATGTTACTTACCCTCCCCTCCACCCCCCCCCCCCCCGATTTCCCCCTTTTATCGCTGTTTTTGATTTCTGCACCTTTTGAACCAATTAAGTAGTGGCACTCCCTGGACAATATATTGAAAATGAACTATATAACTTGTGGGGGAGGGGATAAGGAGAGAAAAAACTAGGGGAAAATGAGGGAAGAGGTGACATTGTTCAAAAAGAAATGCATTCATTACCTAACATATGTAACTGTAACCCTTCTGTACTTCAGCTTTACAATAAAAAATTTTAAAATTCCATTCACTGTCCTGTGTGTGTAGGGTATATACTCCTGCTTAGGTATCCCCTGGAAACCATTAGTGTTACTGTTCCATAAAGAATATCCATAAAGAATTTCCATTTCTATAAAGAATATCAAGTAGGAGTTGCAATCTCACCATACATAAGCTTTAATTGATTTTATTTTGTTTTCAGTCTACCAAAATGATCCTTTGTGTCAAGGTCTTTACCTTGACAAGTCTTGTCAAGGTAGAAGATGAGAATCTTGTAAAGAACCCAGGGGTGAAGGTTTCTGAGAATCAGATTATCCAAGTATAAGAAGTGGAATGCTTTATCCAAGCATTTTATTCCCTGGTGGCATTGAAACAGACAATTCTGTTAACACAAAGTAAAATTGGATTTCTCTTTTGAGTTAAGAGACCTTATGATTGGAAGAGTTTGCTCGGGATCAGAGACCTCAGTTCAAATCCCACAACCAAGATTTGCTACCTCTTAAGTGCGTAGATCCATGATAACAGTGTGTGTGTGTGTGTGTGTGTGTGTGTGTGTGTGTGTGTGTGTGTGTGTAAGTTCTTGTAATAAAACAGAGAGGATTATACATGCTGTGGTCCATTAATAAGATTTTCTAAAAAAAGAGTATATGAGGCTATACTTAAAAAATCTGAAGGACCTATGATTATAGGAGCTGAACACATTCTCAAATAAAGACATTGCCTTGTCTGTCCCTCTAAGAGATGCTGATTGGAAACTTTGGGTAGCAGGCTCCCCTGTGGCTGACAGAAACTGAGAAGGCGGTTGGTCTTCTCCTGGATGACTCTCAGGTCTTTTTATAGATAGAAAATCTCGGCTCATATTTCCAGATGAACCTCATCTCCTCCAAACTGCTCCTTCCAAATATTACCCATGTTCTATTTTAGTTTTATCCAGTTATGATAAAAATTTCAAGATGAATATTGTGACTATATTACCTTTGTACCTTTTAAATTAAGCCTGATGTTTTCACATTATAACACAGGCTTTTTTTTTTTTTTTTTTTTTTTTTTGCTTTAGGGCTTAGATTCTAATTCTAGTTCTGAATCTTGGGACCTACAAGTCAGTTATTTTATATTGCTTGGTCTTAGAGCCCTTATCTGTCCATTGAACATGATCAGCCTTGTGTTTGTCTTACATATAGAACTCACATTTACACCTCCTATAAAAGTGCTTTGCAGATTCCCTCGCATTGTAAGGCATATTAATGTCATCGTTTGTAGTGCTTATGGTCATGGGAATGGAGAATAATTTAAAAATGATCCTTTGAGCAGTGTCTGGAAATAACACCTATGGATTAACATCAAAGTTTGTTGTTTCAAATCCTTCTCACTGCTGTACATTAAACACATACTAGTACAGTATGTGGCATTGTATTTCAATGAAGTATTATTTTTTTGGAACCAGATCAGACCCTTCAGCATATTTCTAGGCAGTTTTGATCCCATACATTTGTCCTGACACTGAAACCACTTGCTTGTGTCTGAAAGAGTAATTGCATGCATGTCACATTCACACATCAAAAAAAAAGAAAGACTGACAAATGAACACTCAGGAATTCCAGAACCAGGAACAACTAATTCCAAGGTTTCAAATATCACACGCTCCTGCACTAGAGGAGACATGCATGATAAAGCTGTTGAGCTGTAGTCTGGAAAATACCACGGCTCAACTTATTTCTCTAATAGTCTCCAAAATAAATGTTCTCCAACCAAAGTTTAGTTGCCACACATTTTTCTTTTGACTACTGTTTTAAGCTGCTTCTGCACACAGCCAGGAAATAGAGATTGGAGTCGAGTATCTGCAGAATTCTTTACTAAAAAACAGTAAAGGCTCCTTACATACTTACAAAGTCATTCAGAATCAATTTTGTATGTCTGACATATTTGTGTTAGCTCACCTTAGTTGTGTCTATTGTATAAATTGCTGAATAGTTGGAGGATGAGAGAGTTATTGCTCACACAAGAAAACAGCTCAGACAGGGCTTGTATGTATGTGTGCTTGTGGGTTCTTTCTATTCCTACTATAGAACTCATCAGATTTAATAAGACAATGATTCAACTCCTGCAAAAATAACACAAAGGAAATGCTTAAGTGATAGGGAGCTCTCAAATCACATGCTAAGCAGCTGTTTTTGTTTTTTTAAATGAAAGGTTGTATGTTCACTCGTAGAAAGGTTGTATGTTCCTCATGATGAATCAGTGGCTGACTATACAGCTTTGGAACCAAGAAGCATGGAAGATGAACAAATGTTGGCTTCTATTAGATTTTGTGTAGATAAGGTAGAAATCGTTTACAGACTCTGTGAAGATTATTCTCCACCTTGGAAAAAATGCTAACGTTTAAGGATACTGTGTTAGGTATTGTTTTCAGAATGTGAGTGTTTGATATCGCAAAATCATTCAAATGGCAGCAATTCACCACAGAATTTTTAATTGTGTATGTGTGGTGGGGGTGTTTCCAGTGAGTTAGTTCTTTTTCTTTTAGTTATCCTGGACATGTGATTTATAGCATGACATAGAACTTAAGAATTGGAGACACCTTACAGCCATCTCGTCTGGTCATTGCTGTATCTGGGTTGGTCTAAGTAGGTTTCTATCATGGGGATAGCTCAAAGATTTGGCTTCTGTTTTGAGTTCTGACCCATTCAAAGAGAGAAAGTCAACTCGTTATTTTGATTAGGTAGAAACAATTTCTAATTGAGATAGTCTTTTGGCAAACCACCGTGGTAGCTGTTCACTATGAAATAGTGATAGCTTTTGCAATTCTCCGTGCTGTCAAGGTCAAGATCTGTCTTGCAGTTACCCTTCATGCTCGAGGGAATTGTGTGCGTTATGTCACGAGCACCTTCCTTCCGTTTTGTCAAAGGTTAAAGCAAATCTCAGATTACTGGCGCTGAGATCAGAGCAGAGCCAATAATTTGACTCCAGGTCCAGTGTTCTGTCCACCATGACTTCCACCTGCAGGCTGTCCTGATTATAACGAAGCAATCATAACTGGATGGTTGTCATTTTGTGAGGTCCGAAATGGGTATTTTTCACTTTATGTCGATGTAAATCCATGATACTAAATTGAGTAAATGATGAGTAATACCCTGGAAGAACTTTTATAGGAGAAAGAGGTTATATATTCTCTATCAGTCCATAACAAATTACTCTAAAAAATTTAATAGCTTGAAACAAAAATCATCTTTATTAGTTCACAGTTTCTGTGGTTAGAAATGCAGGCTTCTCTTCGCTGGGTTGTGTTTCAGGCTGTCTCACAAGCTGGGTAGTGGTCAGGACTTTGGTTTCCTGGGCTGCCTTCTGGGAGGATCTACTTCTCAACTCACTCCCATGGTTTTTGGCAGGGTTCAGTAGTTTGTGGGTTGTTAGACTGAAGGCTTTAGCTCCTTGCTGGCTGTTGGCATGAGGCTACCCTCATTCCCTTACTCCATGGTCCTCTTCAACATGACAGCTTGCTTCATGGAAGCCGGAAAGCTGAGAAGGCAAGAGAAAAGAGAATGCTCATAAGATACAAGTAACCCACCTCCTAAGACCCAATTTCAGAAGTGACACTCATCACTTTGGTCACACTTGGTCTTCGTGTGCATATTAGAAACAAGCTCCTAGGTCCATCCCATATACTCAGGGACAGGGAAACACAAGGAAGCAAAACTACCAGGGAGCCAGGAATATTGAGAGCCCTTTCAATAGTTGCCCCCCTCAGAGATCTTGCCATCTTTGTCACATTATTTATGTGGACCAAACCATTGATTTTGATTTGCTGAGTTCATCACAACACGCTGTTTGGGTTCATGTCATCACGGGTTTAGATGCAGCCATCACTCAAATGAAGAGGTGGATAGAGAAGAGTCAGCCACCTCTTGCACCCTCTCTAATTCCTTCTCCTGCCCTGAGGTGTGAAGGGAAAAGCTGCTCACACAAAGTGCCGCAGGAGCTCATGCGTTCTTTTAGGTTAAGAGCCTGGAGGGGGAAAAAAAAGAAGCCTAGTATTGAATGGCCTCATTTGAGCTTTGGTATCAGGAGTCTTTGAGTTCGAATGTTGATTTCACTCATCAGTAGCTGTGACAATGTTGAACAATATGTAATTGTCTCCTGATCTAATAGTCTTTGTATATCAGGATGTTGGGGATACCAGACAAGACAATGTGTATGAAAAAGAAAACCCAGATTAGATTCTCCTTGGAGAAAGCATCATGTGGGAAGAGCAGAATTTAATTGCTGTGACAAGTCTCTGTGAGCTTGACCATTGTGATACAATTTAGTATCTGGACTCCATCTGTCTAAGGGCAGTACCTAGCCCATTAGGTTTTTGGATGTTTAAGAAGGTGAAAACATGTTAAACTACTTAGCCAATGGTTTCCATATAGCACATTCTCAATAAATATTTGAAATGACAACAATAAGTGTTACAGTTCTATTCACATAGTATCTTGAGAAAAAAAATTAAAACTCTCTGGATCTTCATTTCTTAGTCTAGAAAATGGGGAAAATAATGGTAACCACATCTCAATGTCGTCAAATTAATGAGTTAAAATCGATCAAATGCTTATAAAAGTGTGTGGCTCAGAATGTAGACACGTTAAACGTATTTTATTAGTACTTTCTTATTATTTGTTTCTACCATAGATAATCCTTGTCTAGAATGAAATGTCATCACAAGTCTTTTTGTTGATATATATTGCATTAATTGAGACTACATATGCTTTATCTGATTTATATTCTTGAATAGTTCATAAGATGACTAAAATGAACTAGGGACTCTGGTTGTAATGCAGAATTTGATATCATTTATTTGGAAGATAAAAATGGTTTCCTGTGCATCAAGGAACAAATTTTTCTGGAGTGGATTTTAAATATTGATCTGACATTTTAAACCATTTCTTAGTCAAAAAACCCATAGGAAAATACCCATTAATATTCACATAAATAAATACATTTTCTCATTAAACAAACAAACGTCCACACCAGGTACCAGTGGTCCATGCCTATAATCTTAGATACTGGGTGGCTGAGCTGGGGAGGGTTGTGGTTTGAGGCTAGCCTAGGCAGAAAAGCTTTGAAGACCGCTTCTCAACTAATAACCGAGTGTGGTGGTGCTCACCTGTTATCCTAGCTATGATAGAATGCATAAAACAGATGAATCACCATCTCCGTGTGTACCTGGGTAGGAAGTAAGACTATCCCAAAAATATTCACAGCAAAATAGGGTGCGGGGCATGGCTCAATGTAGAAAACCTGCTCAGCAAGACAGAAAACCTTAGTTTAAATCCCAGTACTAAAAAAGAAAGAAAGAAAGAAGGAAGGAAAGGAAAGAAGGAGAAAGGAAGAAAAGAAAAAGGAAGGAAGGAAAACCAGCTTCTTAAAAAATATGATTGGCAAAGTAATGAAAATTCTAACTCTGTCTTTTGTCTGTGCTAATAGAATCAAGAGCTTGATTTAGCCTTTACCCACAGGAAGAGCCAACTGTGGTAATCAAATATTAAAAAGAGTATGTGTGTGTGTGTATGTATATGTGTGTGTGTGTGTGTGTGTGTGTGAGAGAGAGAGAGAGAGAGAGAGAGAGAGAGAATCTGCATTCACATATCACAGGTATGAAGAACTGAGGGGCCCGAAGACAATGTGTAGGACAGATGTTCCGTATTATATTCCAATGGCTTTTCTTTTAGATTTCAGATACTCATTCTTTCTGTCTGGTTATCATTTGGTCATCAAAATCAATGGACATACGTGTTGTTGTTGTTTTTGTTGTTTTCAGTTTGATTTGTCTTCCTCTTGAATCGTTACTGCCAAAAATTAGTCCAGCTTTAAACATATCAATTTCACCCGTTGTCTTCAGAGATGAGAGCTTGCTTTTCTTCTCTGGGGAGAAGTTCTATAAAAAGGAATGTTTCAGGACAATAATAGGGTTTTAAACACCAAACAAAGGATATACAATAGCCATACAAAGAGAGTGAAAGAGAGAGAGTGAGATCATTTTGTAAAGAGTCCTTGAAGTATAACTTCAAATGTACTGTGTTTCTAGGAAGAATGTGCCTAAAAAGGAATGTCCCTTCAGTGAGTTCTAAATTGAGTTAGTAAAAATAAATGGAAGTAGAGGACATAGTCTGCTCTTTGGAAGCTATAGTAAGAGTCTGGCTGGAGTGATAGTTTCCATGAGAAAATTGGGGATTGTGGGAACTTAATGGCTTCTCTAGATTTCTTTCTGCTTCAGTCATGCGGTGAATCAGAGCCTTACATCACTCCTTATCCCGTGGCCCTCTCTCTTTAATCTTCTCTAAAATAAATTTCCTTTATCATCTCAAAGTAAAACAAATAAAATCTTCTAGTCTTCCTGCCTTTGGGAGCCAATGAAGACAGTGACTATATTTGTCATGGCCATTCAGTGCTCTTCAATTAGAACAGATATGGAACTGCTCAGGTGACTGTAATACAGATAAAAGGGAGTTGCCCAGCTCAAAAGAGAATCTGTTTTTCTTTGACTGCGCCTCAGGAAAGGTCAAATAGGATTAAATTTTTTAAGTTGACCAGAACAAAGACAGATGACTTGATTTTCAGTGCAAATTTGGTTATGTCAAACCAAGTAGCACAAGAAATATGATAGATTAACCCCCAGAGAGTTGGTGGCATATTTCATTTCGTTCCTTCTGGAGTCATGGGGGGCACATTGCTGTCTTTCAGGATGATGGATTTACAGGGATTTCCAAATGTCTATTACTGCCCTTCACCCACTCTGCTGAAATCAGTCAACTGGACAAATGGTTTGGGGGTTTTGTGTGAAGATGCTATAAGAAGAATTATTGGTTTCTCTCATTCATACTGGTTATTATGTACATGGGTTGAGAGGAGACTAAAATTCATGAATTACTGTCATCAAAAATGAGAGCAGTATTTGAATGTCTTGAATTCTCTGAAGAGTTCAAATACAGATATTTATTTTGAAGGGATCTTTATAGCTACATCAATATCTATATTTAAAGTACATTTTCTTACAGTGTTTGCACTATACTCTTTATTCATTTCCATGGACTATCCATAAGTTATGGAAAGTGTATACAAGTCAGGTACATTTTCTATAGCTAATTCAGTGGGGTTGGTTAAGAAGGAATGTGGAGACTGGGAGCTAACTGGAGAGTGTTTGGAGGGAATGATAGAGTTGTCACAGCAAATTTGCTATTTTTCAACCCAAGTCTTTTAAGATAGAAGTGTCAGAGGGAGAGCAGGTGTGTTAGAAGCTGCTAGAATCTGCTCTTAAATGGAACTACAGACATTCATATGCTTCACTTCTGGTGGAAATAACAAAAATATCTGTCTATATATCTACCACTCCTCTATTGAGATTGCTTTAAATTAAGGACTGCTACAGCACCAATTTATTTCAACTAATTATTATAATGTAATATGATATAGTATAATAATAGAAAAGTTTCAACTAGTTAATTGTACAAATGAACCTAAGCAGTTTTTGTTTCATTCAAAACACAGAGAAAATAATTGTGATTCCTCACTGGGAAAATAATTGTGATTACCTGTTGGGAAGAATACAATATTTCAATACCTGGGTACCAAACACAAACATGGATTACTATCCAGCGTCATCATCATTGTCATAATCTTCCTTCTTCCTCTTCTTTCTCTTCTTCTTTCTCCTCCTCCTCTTCCTCCTCTCCCCATTCCCCTCCTTCTTCTCTTCTTTAAATTTCTTGGCAGTACTGGGTTTGAACTCAGGGCCTTGGGCTTATCATCCAGGCACCCTACCACTTGAGCCATGCTCTTAGTCCATATCTCTTCTTTTTTTTTTTAAATTAAGTGTTATTATAAAGGTGATGAACAGAGAGGTTACAATTATATAAGTCAGGAAAAGAACATTTCCCATATCTCTTCTTAATGAACTTTTTAACATTTGTAAAAAGTTTGGAAATATGCATTTACTTCATGCATTGCCCAGCATCTCTATTCAGGATTAAAATATGAACCATTTATCTAACAAAAATGGGAATTATATAGTTGATTTAGAGAGATTTGGGAGACAGACTTCTACTGTGTTTGCTCCTGTCCAGCTCCATTCTCACGGAAAAAACAGAGGCACTTCTCACTCCCAGGACTGACTCTTACAGTGCTTAATTCCAGCCCTTGCATACTCCCGAGTCAATCTCCCTGATTAAGAGAGGGAGTTAGCAATTGGTCAGCGATGACCAATCACTCTTGCTGTAAGAAGGATATTGGAGGTAGCTTATTTACTCCATAGGGTTACTTTAGAGAGACAGGAAAAGAACAGGGGTTCACCTAGCAACACTCACTGTTCCCAGAAACAGAGGGAATAGGGCTCAGCATTAGGGATGGACAAAAGTGGATAGATAGAGAGAGTGAGTCAAGATCAGGGTTACTGAGGAGGATGGACCATTTACAAAGCTGGCATAGTTTAGCTGATTGTGGTCTCTGCATCGGTTATGGGAAGTTGAAGAAATAAACATGTCCCCCAAGTCTCTGAAAAAATGATTACCCCTAAAAAACCATTGTATGAATTTACTCTGATTTTTTCCCCTGAGCAATTGGAGTATGAACTTAGGATTTTGTGCTTGCTAGACAGCTACTGTATGCAACACTTGAACTATGCCCTGAACCTTCCTGTGGTAGTTACCTATTTTTTTTACCTTTTGAAACATTTTTCCAAAATATATTTTCCTTTTTTATCTCCTTTTCTTATAATAACTTTTCATTAGGACTCTTGCAAAGGACTGAGACAAATTTGGCTACAAATATTATTAAAGGAGGAACAATGGTTATTTTGAATCAATATTTATTCATTTGTTTTTTCACACTCTCTTAAACCACAATGGAAATGTATTGGGAACCTACAGTGACCTTCTAACTTATTTATTTTAATGGCAAAAGTCATGTTCTGAAAGAGGACATTAGTATATATGGTTGTTTCATGACAAAAAAAACCACTCAGGGTTTATTTCTGAAATTAGAGTTTCCAAATCTGTTTAAAATAAACAGTTGGGTTTTGCTAATACAAAAATACGTCTTCCAAATTTGTTTTCATTTATTTGGAAATGAAGAAACAAAATGGCTAGAGCAAGAAACAAAACAATTTGATAAATATTTATAGGTTTGGCTCAGCTGATTTGGCTCCTGTTTTTCTACTGAACCCCATTTTCTCTGTGATCATCTAGTGATTTCTGGACCATTACAGTGAACTTAGAAACCAGGAGGATTATTTGGATTAACATGTAGTTATCTTCTTCCTTAATTATATTTGAAGAAGGTGGCAAGGGGTCACTCAATGTTTATTTCCTAATACTGTATTATCTATTCAATTTTCTTGGTGATCATGGACAGGGGAAAGAGCTCTTACCATCTTTTGAGTGCCTTGTCTTTACTATGTGAGCTATGCGTGCTTTGGAGTTCATCCTCTTCAATGCGTCCGTTCTGCCTCATCTACAAACTCTGTAGATGAAAGGATGGGGCTCATGCCGCCATCTACTCCAGGCTCATCTCCTCTCTAGATTTTACTCTATAGAGATGTTCCTCTCTGTCCTGTCCCTACGGGCTGGACTTTTTCAGAAGAAAGGTCTAGGTTTCATAGACTCCCGTGCCAGCAATTCCCCGGCCTGCATTTGTCAAAGCATGGCCAGGTTATAACGTCAGATATATTTTAGAATGGTAGGACATGACGTAGGTATTAAAAACATCCCCATGCCCGACATTTTCTAAGTCAGAAGGGACCTTTCCACGAAGAAACAATGTCCAAAGCAGGCATCTCCATTCTGTATGCAACCTCAGCCGGCTAGAATCCTGTGGCTCATTTTCTACTGAAGTTAGCATTTTCTCTCACCATGGCTCTAGCCACACTGAATCTGCTACCGTGTTCACTTCCTGGCTGTTTCCAATCACACAGATAAGATTCTTGTGTCAATATATTTTTCCAGTTTGAATGCCCCTTCCCATACCGAAATGCTACCAAACAAATGGCTGGCTGGCTACGGAGGAGTCATGGCATGTGGGGTGACTCACAGAAGCGTTCAGGGGCTCCCCTCAGGGTTTGCATCTGAGCCTGGCCTTTTTACTGATGGTATCCCAAAGGTTTAACTCCCCCCACTAGTGCCTGAGTGCTGGGACAGTTGCCGCACGTCAGCCTTCTCTCACTACCCTTTGTGCTCACCCAAAATGTTCCCGTAGTTTTGCAAATGAAAGGATAGGAAAATTTTCGTGACAGTTGCAAGTATAATCTCAGTTGGATGAGGGCTCTGTCCTTCATGTTCAGAGACAATGGTGAAAGGGTTTTATTTTTTATTGTTTTGTGGCATCTTTTGCTGTTGTTGTTGCGAATAAATGTACAGCCAAATAAAGAAGTATCACTTTAAGTGCACACTGTCTCTGAGGAGGATTGCAAAGAGCTTGTTTAGGTTTGAGATTTTGCCTGCGTGTTTTATTAGGTCTAACTTTATTTTTGTCTCCAAAAAGAAGTGACTAATTTCCCGTGTCTCTACCTTATCCCATCATATTTCTGTTTTCTCTGTTTAGATAGTTATATAAAATATTATCACAATTACCATTTACAAAGCACCTGTACTATGTTAGGTGTGTAATAGATGTCTTTCCTGTACCATATCATTTAATTTTCATTATAGTTCTCTGAAGTAGATTTTATTATTCTTATTTTATAAATGGAAAAAGAGCCTCAAAGGGGCCATTCATTTGTCCATGCTCTAAATCTAGGCCAGAGGACACCATGCTCCAAATGATAGCCCATCTTCTTTTCTTAAATTTTAATTTAATTTCATTGTCAAGATGATGTACAGAGGGGTGACAGTTACATAGGTAACGTAATGAGTACATTTCTTGTTGAACATCATTACTCCTCCTTCATTTTTTAAAAAAACATTTAATTAATTAATTTATTATTATTATTATTTTTTTGCTGGTTGTGAGGCCTGAACTCAGGGCCTGGCACTGTCCCTCAGCTCCTCAGCTCAAGGCGAGCACTCTATCACTTGAGCCACAGCGCCATTTCTGGCTTTTTTCTGCTTATGTGGTGCTGAGGAATTGAACCCAGGGCCTCATGCATGCAAGGCAAGCGCTCTACCACTGAGCCACCTTCCCAGCCCTCCTCCTTCATTTTTCTCCTCCTTTCCTCACTGCCCCCCCTTGGGCCCTCCACTCCCCTTCCCCCAAGTTGTAAAGTTCATTTCCAACATACTGCCTTGTGAATACCTCTGTTGCATTGGTTCACCCTTTGTCCTTTGGCTCACCATTTTGTTATTCCCCCTTCACTTCCCCAAATCAGATAAATGTATATATAAGACACAGGGTACCAAAATCAAATACAGTGACAACAGGAAAAACCAAAGGGGGAAAATTGAAGGAAAAAAGAAATAACTTCACATAGTACATGAAAACAAAACAAAACAACAACAAAAAACCTCTTCATAAGGAAATGGAAAGACTTGGGAAAAAACATCATACTAAGTGAAGTAAGTCAGATCCAGAGAAACATAGGCTCCATGGTTTCCCTCACTTGTAATAATTAGTATATGTCTAGGATAGCCCTAGGAGAGGATCACAATAGCTCAATAGCTATGTACATATGACCAAATAAAATAATATTCCATCTTCTTTGGGATGATGTTTGTTGTTTCTTGTAGCAATAGAAAGTTCATTCCTCTCTGATGCAAAAAAAAAAAAAGTACATGAAGGACTTGAAAGACTTTGAAATCTACTCCAAAAAGTGGAGGGAAATAACAAAATGCTGAAATAAAGCTACAGATTGACCCATTGTAGCAATGAGATGTACAAGACACTATGTTGAAAATGAACTTTACAACTTCGGAGTGGGGGGAGGGAGGAGTTGGGGAGGTGGGGAGCGAATGGTAGGGGAAAAACAAAGGAGGAGGTAGCAATGCTAGATAGGAAATGTACTCATTACCTTACTCATGTAACTATAACCCCTCTGTACAGTATTTTTACAATAACACACACACACACATATAAAGTGGATCCAATGTAAAGAAAATTTGAAAGTTCTAGCTGGTTGCTGATTTTCTTGTCTGAGTTGCTCTGGCTTTTTTGTTACTTTGTTTGTTTTTCAAACTCCTTGAGCTCCTCTTCACCAGGGCTGTGGTGGAACCCAAGGCACTCACTCTACTGAACTTTATCTCCAGTATACTTGAAGTTCTTCTTTCTTCCTTTCTTTCCTTTATTTTTTTGAATCCTTCCTCTTTTCCTTTTCCTTTTCTTTCCTTTTATCCCTTTCTTCCTTCCTCCCTCCCTCTTTTCCTTTTTTCCTCTCTTCTTCCCTTCCTTCCTTTCTTTCTCAAGGCTGGCACTCTACCACTTCCACCAGCTCTCCACTTCTGGCTTTTTGCTGGTTAATGGGAGATAAGATTCTTATATGTTTTTTCGACCTTGGTTGGAATTTGAACGGTGATCCTCAGATCTTAGCTTTACTAGTAGCAAGGATCACAGGCCTGATCCACCCGTGTCCAGCCCAATACCATTCTTGAGAGAATCTGAAGCTCTGAAAGAAAGGTAACTGAAAAGAGCTGTCATGTATGAGGGAAGCCCTTTGAACTCAGGGCCTGGGCACTGTGCCTGAGCTTCTTTTTTGCTTAAGGCTAGCACTCTACCACTTGAACCACAGCATCACTTCTGACTTTTTCTGTGTATGTGGTACTGGGGAATCAAACCCAGTGCTTCACGCATGTTAAGCAAGCACTCTACCACTGAGCCACATTCCCAGCCCGATGGAAACTTTTTGTCTGTATATATTTAGCAGAACTTTTCAGGTGAAAAACAGAAGAGAACAGAGATGGTAGAATTAAACATGTGGGCTTGGGTGCCCTTTGTAGAAAGGAGGTACCTCGTGATACCAATTGTCCAGCAGCGTGTGAAATCAGAAGCGAATACTGGTCAGAGAATTTTAAGAAAGCCTCCATGTAAATATCTGGGTTTTAAGGGGGAGCCAGGAAGGTTCTGTAAAGAAGGTAGTGAGATGAGGAGCGAGGGGATAAAACTCACCACAGACAAGGCAGAAAACAGTTGCATGTGACCGTTGATGTCCGGGTTGAATTCTGAGGCAGAAATGAAGATGTGGAGACTGTGCATTTGCAGTGAAGAGCTTGATGGAGACTTCTGAGAAGGTATCTGGTAAAGAGGATGGAAGGTGAAGCCATGTGGCAAAGGAATGCAGTAACGTGGAGATTATGGAGACTGTGAATGAGCACTCCTTGGGCCCATCTCCAGTCCAAACCCTTGTGAGATATAATTCCTTCAAATAATAGCTTATTTGATGCCAGGATGAACCAATGGAGGAATGGAGATGAGTGTGTGTGTGTGTGTGTGTGTGAGAGAGAGAGAGAGAGAGAGAGAGAGAGAGAGAGAGAGAGAGAGAGAAGAGAGAGAGAGAGGGGAGATTGACAGTGAAAGGTGCTAATGATCCAATTTCTACCATGAGTTACTTGAGCCTGTTCCTGGGGGGGGGGGGGGGGAGATCATGTAAACTCTGCTTTGCGCTTATCCTTTCTAACTGCCCCAGAAGCTCACATTTTTGTTCTGTGAATTTTCTTTGTATGGATAGAGGGTTATTCTGCATGCGAACCCTGGTACCTCAGATTTATGAATTTCAATCTTTCATTTCATCCTTCCAACTCTTGTACGAAGTTCAGAGAGATTAAGTAGCTGTGTGATGACAATAGAGACTCACTTCTTCCTTTAGACATCTAAATATAAAACCACTGCACCATTCAGCCAGTAAACTGGGGGCATTCAAAGGAGGAGAGTGGGAACGGTGGCCCTGTGGTGTGTTTGGACAGTTCATCTCATCCAATGATAACCCTTTTTCTGAATTTGTGCTTTCATCCTTTTTTTCCCTTTTTCCTGTAAAAAGGGGTAATGAATAGTTTGATTGTCACAAAAGTCCCTTGTGGGCTAGCACAATGAATTCAAAATAACCAACAGAGTAATGAACTGTGCAAAGAGATTGTGATCTCTTCTAATTATTTATATTGTTAGAAATTATTTGCCATGATTATCTTGTAACACTGAAAATAGAAATTGTTCATTGTGTGCCCTTCCTGGGTCTTTACTTCTTCTTCTTCCTCCTCCTCCTCCTCCTCCTCCTCCTCCTCCTCCTCCTCTTCCTCCTCCTCCTCCTTTTTGTAGGGGTTGAACTCAGGGCCTGGGAACTGACCCTGAGCTTTTTCAGGGCTAGTGCTCTATCACTTTGAGTCACAGTGCTATCTTTTCCCTCCCTGGTTACTGCCTCAGATCAAATACCCTTATCAGCTTTGTCTTTCTGGATGGAACTCTTCCCTTCTTCTTCCTCCTCCTCCTCTTTCTCCTGCTCCTCTTTCTCCTCCTCCTCCTCCTCCTCCTCCTCCTCCTCCTCCTCCTCCTCTTTCTCCTCCTCCTCCTGCTCTTCTCCTTATTCTTATAGGGCTTGAACAGGCCTGGATACTGTCCCTGAGCCTTTTCAGGGCTAGTGCTCTATCACGTTCAGTCACAGTGCTATTTCCTGTTTTCTGGTAGTTAAATCAGAGATAAGAGTCTCACAGACTTTCTTGCCTGGGCTGGCATCAAACCTCAGCCTTCATATCTCAGCCTCCAGAATAGCTAGATTACAGGCAGGAGCCTGGCTCTCCCAATCTTTTTTTGTTCATCTTTTTATTCCTTTCGCCTTAAAGGCCTCTTTCCTTATCTCCTCCAGTAGCCTTGCAGAACAGGCATTTTTGTTGTGATTTTTTCCCCTGCTTCCCTTGATCCCTTTCTGCTCTGTGGACGAGCCCTCAGGTTCCTGGCACTAGTGCAGGTGATTTGGTAAAGACTATGGAGGTGAAAGTTTTCTGTGGAGAAGCGAGGTCAGCAGGTACACTATGGGTACTTCCCTTCCCCCTAGGAAGAGGCTGTGTGTAAATTATTGTTTTTACGGACACTTTTCCAGTTTGGGTTCCCTGTTTGTAAAATCTAAGAAATAAATAACAAAGAAGCTTGGCCGGGAAGCGGAGGGAGGGGGTGGGGAAGGAAGAGGTAAAAATCAGTGAGTACCTTGATCAATTCTATTTCCTTGTTAGAAGGGTTGTTTTTCATTTTTTGTCCTGAAAAAACCTTCATTCTAGTGTGTAGTTTTGATTTTTGTATTAATTATCTTTAAGTCGTTGTTCAAAAAAGGTTGCCATTTAACAAAGCAGTTGATGGAAACAGTGCATCTTGATCAATGTCACCCCTTTTACCACTTGGACCTACTACCCTGACCCACCCCTTCCTTTACTTTTTAAAATTGTGTAATAGATGCATTGAATTCTTGACTGTATTCTTCCTCACGGCTCCTCTTTGTCCATCAGCCACTCTTCTTTTGACCTTTATAGACATTTTAAATGTAGTGCTATTTCAGGGACATTTCAAGCCTATGGATGCCCAATTGTCATTTTTAAAACTATCCAGACTGTTCTCCTGGGTAGACTTAATGTTTGAAATAACTGACTGATATTCTGTTGTGCTGGTCATCACCTATTTAGTGAGTCTCTTCATGAAAAGAAGTTCTGATGTCTCCTCAGAACTGAGCCTCATCAGCTTTTGGATTTGTTATACTTCTATTTTTCTTTAAATTGTATTCATTCTAATAGGCTTGTCTCTCAGTGATCCTCTTCAATGGAAAAGCTATTCAAATCCTTTTCCTACTTTCTACTTTTTGCTTTTCACATTGAGTTTTGAGAGTTAAGATGCAGTTTGTTTGTGGGGTATGTGATTTACAAATATTTCTCACTGTTTCTATTGTGTCATTTTATTCTCTTAGCAGAATCTTTTCCTGTTAAGAGAGCAGAAGTTTTTATTTTCCTGGTGCTCAATTTATCTTTCCTTTATTAATTTTGCTTTAGGCATCACATCTAAGAATTCTCTTGCCTAATTCTAGATATGAAAGATTTTGTACTATTATTTTTTATAAACTTGTATTGATTTCTATGTGTTTCAGGAATTATAATTAATTTTTGGGTAGGAGTAAAATTTAGGTCAGCATTCACAGAACATTTTTTTAATTATTATTTAATGGACTCTCTACCTTAGAATAGAAATGGGATTAGAATGGCAGGAGGTACCTGAGCTTTCTAAATACCTGGGTTTTATTGCTACATTAGGGCATGTTTATGGTATTAGGAATCTCTAGTGCTAGGAAATGAGAACTTAGCATGAAGAAAGAGAGATCCATCTTTACATGAGTGAGGTATTTTTAGGACAAGTAGAAAGTTGTCCTGCCCTAATAGAGAGGGTTGGTAGCACATCCTGGCTGGTCTTGGACAATTCCAGATCATACCAGTTGACTCACTGAAATGATCAATTGGTCACTTCCATCTTCCACTGTCAAAAGATTCTAGTTTTTCCAATATCAAATATGATCCCTCAGCTGAATCATAATAGGTAAGGGCCTATCCTCTTTACCTAGGCCCACCTTGCTTATTTCAGGTTCCCATCCTAATGTAAGTACCACACGCCTGAATATTTTACAAAATTGTCTTTCAGAGAGACCATTTTGGTGCAGTGACAAATGGCAAACAAGAGAGATTATGGACTAATGAGATCTGAATATTGGTGTGGAAATCAAGGTCTAATAAAGATTTTGTTAGACTTCAAGAAAAATCACTTCATGAATGTCAGCCTCCTCATTAAAGAGAAATAACAAGATTTCCTAATGTCTAATAAAGTAATGAACATGGGTATTGTCTTTAGAATGGAGTTGATGAGGTATCATGGCCTGAACTATGGCTGATTCATTGTCTATGTATAGCTTGGATTTAAAAGTTACAGCTCCTTTTTCTATGTATTCTTGTCTACTCAGGAATGATGGTAGCAAAACAATCCCCTCACATGCTCCTCCTACAGTCAATAAAGATAGAAGTGTCCTAATCACATAAATCAATAAAATGTGTATGTCACTTGACATCCAGGTCTCAACTTTATTTCTGAATCAACTTTGCTCTTAGTTTCCATCCTATCCCCAAATGGACCAGACATTTATAAGTCATTGGGAAGTCTCCAAGTTATAGCACAGAACTAGAGGCTGCATGAGTAGACTCCTGAGAAGACAAAATGAAATCGCTATAGAACATGTGAGAAGCCAAATGAATAGGCTGGGTTCGATACCTGGCTTCTATACCATTCATCTGTGAGTCATCATTTTTTATCTGAACAAGATGTATTTCCTTCTATACAAATAGTGCCAGAGAGTTTCACGTTGGGCAACCAGCTGTTCAGGAAGGCTTTGAAGAGAAACAACAGAAGATTCAGTTGAATGTAAAAGAGAGGCTATAAACATCAGCCACTAATGTCGCTCAGGATTCAAGTCAGAGGCGAACGGAAAGAGAGATAGAAACACAAGATTTCATATTTATTTGAACAATGTGAATATTGCTATTGAGTCAAGTTCAACCTTTAGAATGGTGAGGCACAATGTAGGGTTTAGAGTTATATGCTTTGGAGCCCAAGGTCAAATCCTGGTACTACAAGTCTTGGTACTACAGCATGCTAGCTGGGTTTGGGGCCAGTTTATGTTTTCTCTCCTTTAGGATGTGGGTGATAATCAGCAGTGTTTCAAACATACCCAGCATGTAGTAAGTCCACAGAATGCATTTACTTTTATCTGTATTTTCTAAAAACAGGTACTTCTAAGTCAGCTTTTCAATTGGAGGAGATAGGTTAACCCTAAGCAACATATTTATGGCTTTGTTTTGATGAACACTACTCAAACTATCTGTTAGGAAGAGGGAGTCTTTAAGAGATTTTAATATCTAACATGTCATCGACTGAGATATCAGCAGCTTTGTCAAGTGTATTTCCAGAGCCATGAAGTTATTATAGGAATCTTTCTATGCTCCCCCCCTCCCCCCTTTTCCCCCCTCCTCCCCTCCCCCCCCCCAACTGTCCCTGTGTTCACCGGCCGGCCGCAGGCCGCACAGCTCATTCTCCAGCACCAGACCTTACACCGTGTGTGGAAGCCTGGGCGTGGATGGCCCTTTTCTGTCTGTAATGGATGTCTGTTGTTCAGCATCCTTCTCCCTGCGGGAACTGCCTCTCCTTCATTCTGTATGCCTCCGCCGGGGGTCTGCTTCTCCTTCCCCAGGCACCTGACCCAAAATAGGTGGCAGCCTCAAATGTAGAAATATGAGAGTGCTCGTGTAGTTAGGTCGAGACTGACAGAACAGCACAAGAGCACATGCAGAGGAGTACGATTCCAAGACAAAGGGAGCATGGTGAGTTACCCAGCTCCAGAGGAGCACTGAGGGGGAGCACTGGGGGGGGGAAGGCGGGCTCCCAAGTGGAATGTTTAGAAGCAGGATGGTTAAAATTGAAGGTGGGTGGGCAAGCACCAGACCTCTCTCTTCTCCCATCTTTGAAATCTCTTTTCATCTGGTACAGTTGCAAACAGGCACTCTATTTGTAGTACTCATTGACCTTTTTATTTATTTTTTGTACTCAGCAACTAATTTTATAGGAAACTGTCTTCATTTCCAATGTTGAATTTCAGCGTTGTCGTCAGTCTGTGTATCTGTATTTTTTTTAAACTAGGAGTTGATATCATTGCTTATCAAGAATGAAGATTCTTCCAGCCCTCTGGTTGTGAAAGAATCTCAGCCCGTGGATTCTTAAAGTGTCTCTCCAGTGAGAACTGTTTGGAGGAGGACTCTGGCATTATGGGTGCCTAGCACTTGGTAATACTTAATGCCAGTGAAACTATAATAACTACTTTGTACTCCTCTTGTAAAGACGCCATTCTTAGCACTAAACACATCATTGAGTGAGTGTTTCAGGATTCTAGTTTCAGTATCTCTTAGCCACCAGGCAGTGTGTCCTGACCTGACCCTTTTTTGTTTATATAAAGTGGATATAAACTGATGAATCCACACAGAAAGCCCTTTTGGCGGATGGCTAATTGGCTATTGTCTGTTATTCCAGGACAAAGGAAACAGGCTTTTGGTTGAAGCCAAAGAGAACTGGTGGAACATAAGAACTTGTGGGGGGTGAGGGGTTTGTGGGATCCTTCTTCTAGAAATCCCTTGGCACTCATGTCCCCGCATGTGTTCAGGTTTAGATGGCCTCTGGGTGTCCCTGCCCAGGACACAGATGCGCTGCCTGAGGTCATGGAGTGAATCGGGGGACATTTGAACATTCGGAGTCTTTTGCCTTTTCTCAGGCCTCAGGGTGTGAGGAATTATTAAAACTGCCTTCACTGACCTTTGATGAAAACATTCACAAAAGCTTTGGAAATCACTTTTCCATCCCAGACACTATTGATTTTCGACAAATGATAGATTAAAAAATAGACATTTGCATGTAAATTGAGCAGGCCCAAGGATCATCAGTTACTCTTCTATTAGCAGAGTGCTTATTGCAATTCATTATTTATTATGTGTAGTGGTCCTGGAAGATGGGGTTTTCTGGTCTTCCTTTCACAGCAAAAGTGGGTTGTTAAGACAGTGTAGTGTGCTACCAAAGTTTAAGTTGGGCTGAGCCTTGGAGACTCATCTAATTGAATAAACAGGCCCTTTCTTTTCAGGGTAGGTAGTTACATGCTTATTGAGTGAATTTCTAGCTAGGTTTTCTTTTGCAAAAGCACAAGCATTTTGAAATTTTATTCCATGTTGTTATGGAAACGGTTTGGTTCATTTGTCACTAACATGTTTGATTACCTTTAGCTATGGAGAATTCCAAAAATTCATGAAAGCAGAGAGAGAAAGAGAAAAGGTATAAGAACACAGAACCACATCCAGCTTCAACAATAAGCTCTGCTGACGCATTTTGAAAATTTCTTTCATCTACTACTAAACACCTACTTTCTTTTTGATATTTGATTGTTGGAACATTTTAAGACAAACCATTAATACTATGGCCATTTCCCTGAAATCCTTTAAAGAACAGACAAGGACTTATAAACAGAAACAGAATCATTAATATCATTATCATCTGTAATGGAACTAATACTATTATTTACTGTCACCTAATTCTAATTCATGATTTTTGAATGTCTAATTTTCTTTGGTTTCTTAAATCAAGAACCAATATTTTTGATGATTTTATTTCAATCCTTCAAATTGGTGAGAATCTCTAAGTACCAATTATGGGTTAAGAGCAGACCAATCACATTTAATCTCTGCCCTGGACAAGTTCACATCTCACAGAGAGGGAGATCACTCTGACATGTCACTGGTACATGTAGTTGGGGGAGGTTATGCCATGTTGCACGCATTATGTTAGCTAGCACATAGGAGAGGTTGAGAGGACCCCAGGGAAGAAGCAGGGGAGATGGATGACACTTGAAGTTCAAGTTCACACTAATATTTATGAAAAGATGGCTGTGAATGAGAAATTACCTTTGGTTGAAGTGTTTCTTAGCATGTTAAGTCCCCTCAACAATGCCACAAGATATCTATTATTATTATTTTTCTTATTATTTATTACATCTCTGCTATAGGTGTATGAAGAAATTGATTAAATAATGCAATTGTTGGAAAATGAGTAGGATTTTTTTTGTTCATGTGGTAATGAGGAATTGAACCCAGGGCTTCATGCCTGGTAGGCAAGCAGTCTACCACTAAGCTACATTCCAGTATGAATTTGATGAGTAAGATTAACAGATCAAAACAGAAGAGTCCAGTAAGGAAAGAATCCAGAATGCAAGTTTATTATGGCTGATGATGGAGTAGAGATGGGGTGTGTGAATAGAAAGAAAAGATGACAGGTAGTTAAAGGGAGGCTACAAGTTGGGCTGACTGGAGGTTGGGAATGCTGCTTTCTAGAGTACATAAAGGGCTACTACTTGTGTGTGTGTGTGTGTGTGTGTGTGTGTGTGTGTGTGTGTGTGTGTGTGTGTGCATGCGCACGTGCGCCCGCATATCAGCTCTGGAGTTTGAATTCAGTGCCTGGGTGCTGTCCCTTAGCCTATTCCCTCAAGGCTGGGATTCTACCATTTGAGCTCTGCTTCTCGATTTTTATTCAGTAATTGAAGATAAAAAAAAAAGTCTTATAGGCTACAATGCTTGATAAGAAATGTACTCATTATCTTGCCCATGTAATTCTAACCCCTCTGTACAGTATTTTCACAATAAAAAATGGAAAAAAAAAGTCTCATAGACTTCTTTGCCCAGCTGGCTTCAAACTTTGATCCTCAGATCTCAGCCTCCCAAGTAGCTAGGGTTATAAGCATAAACCAATGGCATCTAACTGAACTTCTTAATTAAAAAAAAATTTAAGGGTTGGGAAGTTGGCTCAGTGGTAGAGCGCTTGCCTTGCATGCCTGAGGCCCTGGGTTTGATTCCTCAGCACCACATAAGAAAAAATAAAAAAAAGCCGGAAGTGGCGCTGTGGCTCAAGTGGTAGAGCGCTAGCCTTGAGCTGAAGAGCTGAGGGACAGCGCCCAGGCCCAGAGTTCAGGTCCCACGACCGGACCCCCCCAAAAAAAATTTAAGAAAAAAATTTTTTCTGCAAGTTTTTTCTTAAATAATATAATCCCACAGATATTCTATTTATTTGTTTATTTTTATTTATTTTCTAAACATGGAAAGGTTATATAAGTAGGTTACAATTTGACATGTCCAACTAAGTGTCCTGTGCCTTTTGACCAGAGTTACCCTTTCCCTTAGTTTCTGCATTCCATCTGTTCCCTCCCCACAGATTCATTTCACATTTTCGCTTCCTTTAGCGCATCTATACATTGAGTATTTTGTCTTTTTGTTTATGGTTCCTGTTTTCTCACATCCAGTCCTTCTCACTAATTTCCTACCAATTCAATCCAAATTCAACTTCTTGATATTCAATTTGTTAGTCTAGCTGTTGATTGTTCTCAAAGGTTTACTCCATCGAGTTTCATGAAAAGGAAGTATCTGTTGGCACTCTAAAAGGCAAAATGGGAGAATGTCTGAATAAGAGACTAGCAATGAGAGGGGATGGCCCTCCTATATTGAGGTTGGAATTTAGGGTCTTCTGCCTGCTGGGCAAGCATACAAATAAACCATATCCTCAGTTCAAGAAATAAGATTAATATTAGACTATTATTTTTCCTGAGGGTTCTTAATAAAAAGAATTCTTTTGTCCCTTAAAAAAGTAAAACTCTTAGCGTAAAGCCATTGTCTAAGGTCTGGATTTGATCCCAGCATTGAAAAGTAATGCACACTCATTGTTGAAAAGTTAAAAAGACTAAGAAGAAATTTTTTTTGTATAGTCTGCAGAGATATTTTCTAAGGCTTTTGGTATCTCTTCTTCCAATTTTGCACACACACACACACACACACACACTTTTTTTTGTAAATTTCACGTCCTAAGTTCGTATTATTTTGAATTTTTGCCCCTTTCATGCCTCAATATTTTAGTGTCACTAGATACCCGAAACTATGACTTGACACAAATGTGTTATTCCATCAGCAATGACATCATTTAAAAAATTATTCCGTTATGAAACAGCCAGGTTATTTACAGGTTCCTCTTCCCTTTGTTTGATCTCCGGTCACTCTGATAGTGCAATTACCGAAGGTTGGCACTGAAACCATCCTTTAACACCCAAATGTAGTTGGTCAGTTACCACAAAGGGATGAGACTGAACTTCAAGAAGCTGGTGTGCAGTCTGGACTTGTAGCTCCATTCCCCACCCACCACTCGGTATTTTGGATAATTGTTTAAGCTTGTGGGTTGATTGAACTTGACCTAGGTTTGTAAGTCAGGATAACATGTTTTTCTTGCTAACATCAGAGAAATACTTTTCTGGAACATTCTTCACTTTACACAGGAGCCACCCTTTAAAACCTATTATTAGTCACTTTCAGAACAAAGGGGAGTGAGAGAGAAAAATCTCTGATTTTGAGAGATGCCAAAAAAGTGACAAGTTGCTCAGCAGAAACCTAAAGTAGATGCTATTTTATGGGGGAAAAAAACCTTCTAAATAATCAAATGTTTACAGAGATGGCATCAATGATCTCGTTCTAATTCATCTATTGACTCCTTTCCAGCCCATGCCTAAATTAACCATTTGAATTCTTTCAAAGATTGTCCTGATCGGGCCACTTGGAAATGTGGGAATAAAATGAAATCTATCTAGTGTTTATGTGTAAATGTAGACCGTACCTAATGGCAGGAGATGACTTAGAGGCAATGGATGAAATCAATTATTTACCCTCTTTCAAAGTAATATGATAAACCAGCGGTGTGACATGAGAATGTTGGGGTTTAGTTGGTGGTAGCTGTGACTGGAAAAGGAAGAGAGAGAGAAAAAGGAAATGAGGAAAGCAACAGGGAAGTAGTCATGTTGCCAAGGAAATGTGTTTTCAGTAAGCTATTCTTACCTATTGGATTTTGACCACTAATGCCAATGGCTTATGAATTTGCCAGGAAACAGCCATCATATACCATGTAGATGGGCCCAGCAAGGCATGTGCTCCCTAGGATGCTGTGGCCAGACCTGTCCAGGCAGGGCCCTGGGAGATGGTCTAGCAGCTGTGATCTTTGGAAACTTGTCTCTCCAGAATCCACCACGTCTTTTTTTTTTTTTTTTTTTTTTTTGTCTGTCGTGGGGCTTGAACTCTGGGCCTGGGTGCTGTCACTCAGCTCTTCAGCTCAAGGCAAGCGCTCTACCACTTGAGCTACAGCGCCACTTCCGGTTTTCTGGTGGTTTATTGGAGATAGGAGTCTCACAGTCTCTCCTGCCCGGGCTGGCTTTGAACCGCGATCCTCAGATCTCAGCCTGCTGAGTAGCTAGGATTACAGGTGTGAGCCACCAGCGCCCGGCACAACACATGTCTTCAGGAGGCTGTGTAGATGACACCACATCTCCTCATTTTATCTGTGAGAGTTAAGAGAACTTTGGACAGCATTGGTTCGGGGTTGGGATGGGGGGAGGGAAGGTCAATGACCTGACTTTGAGCACTCTTAACTTGTGTGTCTTTTTAGATTTTAAGAAGCCTATCATGTGTCTCCACAATGATGGGCCATGTGTACTGAGCTGGCGTTTAACTGCTGTTTATTAAAAAGTAAGACTGGTAAGTATGTACATGGAAGGCCAGAAAAACAAACCATTGGAAAAATCAAATGGACCACCAAAGTGCTGCTGTGGGTGAGAGGTAGACATACACCATCTTGCAAGGGAAGCTGGTGGTACTGAGATGTTGACTTTCTTTTCTTTCTGATGGGTTTCTTGGAAAAAAATCTAAGAGGTCTGGGAGGAGAGGAAATGGAGATTCCGGCAATGGGGATGGGACGGGGAATGGGATGGAGGACAGAGGAAGGAAGGCCATGATTTGACTGCAGCCATTTTGGTTCCATTGGGAGAAGTCTTCAGAGTACTTCGTGGGAGCCAGGCACTCATCTTGTACCATTTAGTACAAGTTTCTGGGTTCTCTAAGGGATTCCCAAGGGACTTTAAAAAACAAGAACACTTTCAGCCAAAGAGCTTTGTTCAAAACCTTGGAATGGTATTGCTATCTGAAATAGGTAAATTTTAACCATTGTATTCCCACCCATCCCTGAATTGATGGTGTAGCCATCAATTGTATTGTATCCTTCTAATCTCAAGAAAATTAGTCATTTTGAAATGAAAACCAACCGATTGTCCCTAGGCCTGGGGTGTGGGGAGCTGGTAGAAGAGATGCACTTAGTGATGAGTGCACACAGGCTCTGGATGTTTCCCACTCCTGCAAGACTCTCACTCCAGACTGGGTATCTATGTGCCCACTGCAATATGGAAATTATCTGAGGCCGTCCAACCCTGTGTTATGGCCACATATGAGGAAACAGCTGGAGTAATTAAGGCAAAGTGCTTCACAGTGCTCATGACATAGTGAGCGAGCTCTCAGTCAATGCAAAGCGGGCTTCACCGACTTTTTAAATATATATATTTTTATTGTAAAGATACTGTACAGAGGGGTTACAGTTACATAAGTAAGGTAATGAGTACATTTCCTATCAAGCATTGTTACCCTCTCCTTCACTGACCCTTGCTTTAGAATTTAAAATACACCTCCCCAACAGTTTAATTTTCTGAATAAATCATATGCTTTTCTTCATGCACATGAACTCGATGTGAAATATTGAACAGGGGCCCACGGATGTGTTCACTTTCTAAAGCAGGAAATTTGACATTGCCTCTGCTTGTTATTTATTTACTTTTAAAGCAAATATCATGTGACGTGAACTAAGCCAATCCCACAGAGACAAATATTGCAGATATTCTCTCATTTGCTGAAACTAAGTGGAAAATGCAACACACAAGAAAATCCCCAGGTTATGCATGAAAAAGAAGGCTTGTTAGTAGGGAGGTGGAAGAGAAATAGAGAAAGAGGAGGAAGAAATAGAGGAAAAGAAAGAGTAATATGGGGATGAATTTGATCAAAGCACATTAGATGCATGTCTTAATGAAACTCCTTACTAGGTACAACTTAATATACATCAGTAAAAAGTAAACATCTGGACCTAGGAGAGGAAAGCAGGGTTCACCTGTGAGTTTGTGGCCTTCGCTGCATGATTTTGTAGCTAATTTTCATACTCTCTGCTGACAGCGCTCTAAAATTCCTACATTTCTTCACCTTCTCTTTTCTTGGGAGCAGTGGCAACACCCTTTGTGTGTGCTATGAGTTCAGGGTACTGGGGGTTGGCTTGTGCATGAGGGAGATGAGATCCCTCTATTTATAAATTGGGGGTTTTGCACATTTTCTCTTCCTGTATAAGAATGGCAAACGGAAACATCTAGACTAAAATTCTGCATGGAAGAAGTGCAGCTGTAGTGGTAGAGCACCAGCATAAAAGCTGAGTTCAAGCCCCAGTATTGGAACACCAGAAAAATCTGTATGGACTTCACAGTGTTCACATTGTCCGATCACATTCTCAAGGGCATGTGATAACATTTTCTACTGTGCTTGGGCACAAGAAATAATTCCTGATTACTGCCCAATGTCAATCATTTTTCTCTTTATATTTTAAAAACTATAACAGAATGACACCCATGTCTATGTATACTTTCTCTTTCTATCTTGTATTTATGTTTCTGTATTTTTTGTTTCTATTATGTAGAATGTTTTCTTCGACTTTCATAGAAAATAGTCCTTTTCTATTTATTAACAGGCTTAAAAACGTGATTGTATATCCAAAGACTTCATTTTATGTATCATGCATGTATTGAAGATACATATAACTTAATAACAACAACAAAGTCTTTGGACTGCTTTTGTCTTTGTTCTTTATCCACAAAGGAAATCAATTCCAAGTGTCTAATTTTGAAAGATGAGTTTGGTTTGCCTTAGGGTTGAAATTCATGGTAGATATTAAATTTGTCAGGAAGCTGAGCAATTCACTACTTAAATTTTAAATTAACATGCTCTTTATATAAAGATAGAGTCACCAATCCTTGCCTACAGTATTTTCTCCACATGGGGTAGTGTGTGTATGTGTGTGTGGTGTGTTATGGTATGTGGATTGTGTGTGTATATTTAATGTACATAGTGTAACATTTTGTATAAGGTAAATCTGCAAAGAATTTTGCTGGAAAATACTGCTTCTTGGTTGTATTAGTATTTGAACAATAGTTGCTTCATGGAAGCATTTATTTTTTTCTTCATTTTTTTTTGTGATTTCAGTCTTCCAGGACTCTTCAAAGTGGGGCTGGAGGCAGGGAGGTAGCTAAATTACAGAAACTAATAACTTTCCCACATTAAGGTTAATTAGTTACCTCTGTATATAATAAATTTCTAGCACCATTATATGCTGGTTTTTGCAGACAAAGAATTCTTTTATTTTTAATTCACTAATGTTATTTTCTAAGAAGATATTTATCAAAGGGAATCTTTTCTTCTGTTTTTATTTCCAATTACACACACACACACACATATGATAAAATGCAGTGGAGAACACTACACATTTTGTCAAACACTATTGAGAAAATGATAAAATAATAGGATTAGGGTAAATTGGTGGTAAAGCAAATGTGAGTTTTTAATTCAAGAAGCCAGTGATGTTTCAGGAAAACAGAAGGGAAGGCCTGATATTGGTTCAGGGAAGAAGAAGAGGGGCTGGTTCTTGTTAGAGGGAAGGCCTGTTATTGGTGGAGGAGAGAAGAACAGGGCTGGCCCTTGCTCAAGGGAAGGCCTGTTATTGGTGGAGGAGAGAACAGGGCTGGCCCTTGCTCAAGGGAAGGCCTGTTATTGGTGGAGGGGAGAAGGCACATGGGACAGATTTGGACAGGTATGGGATCTCTGGCTTTGTGAATTTTCTTTAGACTGCCTCATGCCTTGTTGAGAGATTTCTGTCCTGTTCTTCTGAGGTCCAGTTATGGATCAGTGTTGCATTTCGGATGCTGACTTAATGTGTATGTTGGTACAAAGGGGAAACAAACTATTAGGATTTAGTTAGAAAAAATTTAAAAGTTACACCTATGCCATATAACAAGAGCAGAATATCATTCACGTTATTTAGAGTTTTATCTTGTGTCACACATAGCCACTGATTTATACACAAGGCTGTTAGGGAAGGGACTGTGCACCTCCCAGCTGATTTCACACGTTGCTTTCTCACCTCCATATAACCTTATTTGGACATAAGACTTTTAGAGAGGCAATCAAATTTCAACTAAATAATAAAGATGAGGCCTCAGTCCAATAGGACTGGTGTCCTTCTACGAAGGGAAACCAGCACTGGGTACACATAGAGTCTGTGTGAGGACACAGGAAGAAGATCCTGTCTGCCAGCCAAGGAGCAAGGCCTCAGGAGAAGCCAAGTCTGCTATCTCCTTGATCTTTGATTTCTAAATTCCTGAATTGTGAGAAATAAGTTTCTCTATGTTATTTTATTATTTTTAAGTGAACTTACTTTATTGTTATTATAAAGGTGATTCAGAACAGGATTACAATGACATGAGTCAGGTAATGAATACATTTCCTTTTACATAGTCTCTTCAGTTCCCTTTTCTCTCCTAGTCCCTATTTTATTTTATTATTTTGTCAGTCGTGGGGCTTGAACTCTGGGCTTGGGTGCTGTCCCTATGCTCTTTAGTTCAAGGCAAGCGCTCTACCACTTGAGCCACAGCACCACTCCCTGCTTTCTAGTGGTTTTATTGGAGATAAGAGTCTCATGGAGTTTCTTGCCTGGGCTGGCTTTGAACCATGATTCTCAGATCTCAGCCTCCTGAGTAGCTAGGATTACAGGCGTGAGCCATCAGTGCCCAGCTTTATTTTATTTTTTTAATTAAAAAATGGGAAATGAATCCACATGTAATTTGGGCTTACTGTGAGTTGATGCAGATAGGGTTTTGAGAAGGAGCCTAGAGCTAGCTCAGGTTATAGTGAAGGAGACACAATGACAACCATGCGTCATTAAGGTATCTGTGTCTTGATTTCTGAGTATTGTGTTTAGATATGAAAATGTCCTAGTTTCTCAGATCTCCTCCTTGCAGAAGGATGCTCTGTAGTTGTGTTTAGCCACAGAGTGGCCTCCCGGAGTTTCTTCACTCCTAGTCATAGATTGCCTGTATGATTCGAGGGCAACCATAACCAGAACAACCATAACTTAGCAAGGGACCCTGAGCAGGTTGATCTTCAACTGGAAGCAGCTTCCTGTCCCCTACCCATACACATTTTCCACATGCTTTTGGTTGTTGAAATTAATGAACCTGTTGGGATTCTACTGGACCTAGTGCTTAGAGACTGATGTTCTGACTGCCCACCCTTCAATATCAAAGTATTCCATATCAAACAGTTTTCCACCTCAAACTGTGAATATGCTGCTGTTGAGAAACTCAGATCTAACGTAAATTTCACACATATTTCAAACTAAAGCAGGCCTTCATGATAACTCTCATCAGATTGCTTTCTAGGCACTTACTACCTATGAGACACGAAGGAAAGCGATTTATTATTCAAATCACAGCAAATATTAATTCACAGTTCAAGTACAAGCTGAAAAGCTTGTGAGTATTTTTCAAGGATTTGAAATGCAAAGAAGTTCTGATTTTTAAAAATTAGTTTATTTCTATAAGATTTCTGCCTTATTGTGTTTATGAGTGTGATGTCTATAGAATTTTCACACTCTTCTAAACATGGGCAGCAAACAGACACTTAAAAGTAATCCATTAGACTGTGGAAGATCTTAGAAGTCAAAGCACACATGGCTATTTTTAAATATCTGGTCTCATAATGAGCAAAAATTCTCATTTTAGAAGAAAATATACATATAGTACTTGACTGACAGATCAAGTAGCTTTGCCAACCTTGAGAAGAAAATTGGCCATGCATTATGAGAAGGACTACAGCTTGTTCTTTCTCTATCTAAAACAGAAGTGATCAAGATGCAAAAGTTGTGCAAGGACCTTAAACTTGCCCCTCAGTAGGTATTTCCCTGGGGTAATCTTAGAAATGGAGAAACAGGCAATGTTCAGCGTGACATTGTATGTGTATGGAGTAGCTCACCTACCTTTCTCTGAGATCACTGTTCTTTTTTTTTCTCTACCTGTGTTGGAAGATAATCCCGTTTTTTTTAAAAAAAAACTCTTAATTCAATGAGAGCATGACTTTCTTCTGGGATGTTTCATCAAGCACTTGGGTTGGTGATGAGAAATATTTTCAAAGACAGAATCTTAATAGAGACTTTTTAAGCTCTTATGAATTCACATCACTAGAACTAATAAGCTTATGGTCGCAGGCTAGTGTGCATGTCTATTTGATGAAACTAATTTTACTTAATCTTAATTAATTTTCAATTTCTATTTTGTCTCCTTAGTTCTCACATTATCCTCTTAATTACAGCTTATGCTTAGCTTTGCTGATACCAGAAATCAAAGTTAAATGAGAAAAGAACATGAAGTCCAAAGCTGCTTAGCTGGCAGGGTCTACAGAGCAAACTCTTACTTGACTATGGAAATGTGTGTGTGTGTGTGTGTGTGAGAGAGAGAGAGAGAGAGAGATTGAATTTCCACACAAGTAATCCTTCTCCCAGACATATGTTTTCATCTGAGAAAGTAAGGCCTATTTTCTATCTAAAAATATCTTACTGAGAACTTTATTAATATTTGGGTGTTGTATAAAGTCATTTAAGTTCTCAACCAAAGCAACCATGATTCCCGAAATGACCTATTGACTTTCACAAAACTGAAGAATCTTAGAATCTTTCCTAAAGGAAATGACAGACTGTTACACAATTCTTAGGACTGAACACTTGGCAGCAGTGGATGTTCATGATTTAATCAAATTTCTTAGTATTTGGTTTCACTCTCTAATTTGGTTCCTTATATTAATTAATTGTAATTTTGCAAAACCTGGTTTACGATGGAACTTCTTCCTGAAAAGTAGTAGTAGTTTATGCCAAGGGTGGAAACTCTTCCAGCTCTCTGTGCCCACACCGCAAAGGCAGCGCAGTCCACAGTCCCAGCACTAGTAGGCCTGACCTCTCTCATTCATCCCCCCATGATGAGATGCCAATTACTCCACGAGCCTCATTTTGATCATTTTTCTACAGAAAAGTGAAAAACCGATACTGGTTTACCATTTAATAGAAGAAGTTAGGACAATTATACTGAATGTGGAAGAATGGTTGAAGGAGTAAGTAAGCAATATGAAGGTGGGCACAATAGTCTTTTAGTCATTTACTATCCTTTACCACCTAGAGAACCCCAAGTCTTTGGTGGTGGTGGTTTATTTCTCTTTAACTTTTTTTTTTGGTTGGTCATGGGGCTTGAACTCTGGGCCTGGGCACTATCCCTGCGCTCTTCAGCTCAAGGCGAGCGCTCTACCACTTGAGCCACTTCTGGTTTTCTAGTGATTTATTGGAGATCAGAGTCTCACGGACTTTCGTGCCTGGGCTGGCTTTGAACTGCGGTCCTCAGCTCTCAGCCTCCTGAATAGCTAGGATTATAGGTGTGAGCCACTGACACCAGGCCCAAGTCTTTATTAGTCAGAGAATTCAGCTGCTTCCTTCCCTCATATCGTCGTCTTCCTCACTCCTCTTTGTTTCTCTGGTGATACTGGGATTTGAACTCTGGGCTTCACATTCCCTCAGCTCACTTGCTCAGCTGGTGTTCTGCAACTTAAGTCATGCTACTGGTCCTTCTTGAGCCATGCCTTCTGTTCAACTTGGTGGTGGAGTCTTGTAGATCTTTCTGTGCAGGCTGGCTTTAAAGCCCCATTCTCTAGGACTCAGCCTCTTGTGTGGCTAGGATTATATGCATGAGGCACTGTACTCTGTCTGGCCCCAATCAATATTATTTCCCATCTCTTTCTACTTCAAATTAAAAGTTCTAAAATCCATGTGGCTTAAAGGAGGAAAAAGAATGATGATAAATAAAAGCAGAATTAAAAGGGATCCTAGTTTTACTGTATTGTTTTATTCTTTTCCTTTTCTTTTTAATCTTTCTTTCTCTCTCTCTTTTTCTTTCTCTGTCTTTTTTTGGGGGGGGCAGGTAAAGGGGTCACCAGACCTGGGGCTTGAACTCAGCCTGGGCACTGTCCTTGAACTATTTTTGTTCAAAGCTAGCTCTCTACCACTTGACCACTTGAGCCACAGCTCCACTTCCAGCTTTTTTTAAAAACATAGTTTATTGGAGATAAGAGTCTCACAGACTGGGCTGGGAAGGTGGCTCAGTGGTAGAGTGCTTGCCTTGCATGCATGAGGCCCTGGGTTCGATTCCTCAGCACCACATAAGCAAAAAGAAAAAAGCCGGAAGTGGCGCTGTGGCTCAAGTGGTAGAGCGCTAGTCTTGAGCTGAAGAGCTGAGGGACAGCGCCCAGGCCTAGAGTACAGGCCCCACGACCGGACCCCCCCCCCCCCCAAAAAAAAAAAAGAGTCTCACAGACTTTCCTGCTTGGGCTGGCTTTGAATCACAATCCTCAGATCTCAGATTCCTGAGTAACTAGGATTACAGACGTGAGCCATTGGTGCCCAGCTTATATTTTTTATACACCTTACCTGCTCAGAGTCAGAGAATTGAACTATGGGATTGAGAAGATGCTATCTCACTGGAAAGAGTTATCCTAGTTAGAGAATGAGACTTAGCTTAGGATCTCTGCATGCATTTCTCTGCTACCCATGCATAGATTTGAAAATTCAATTTTCCCAAGACTCAGCTGAACCACAGCAACAAAAAAGGTGTCTAAGTCAGATTTTTTATTTAAAGAGGAAAGGATGTTGGTTATCTATCTATCTATCCATCTGTCTATCTATCTATCTATCTATCTATCTATCTATCTATCTATCTATCTATCTATCTATCTATCTATCTATCTATTATCTATCAGTTTATCTACCTCTATTGTCTATCTGTGCTACATAGATTCAATTGAGATTGAAACATCATCTAAAAACACTGCAGAGATGAATTTACTCTAGGAATAATACAAAACTATGGGGAAAACTGGCATCATAAATGAAACGGAAAAGGATAAATATAGAAGGGAGAAGACAGAGATAATTTTTATAAATCAACAGCAGAAATCTATATTGGATAAAATTGGATTTTGATAAAATTAGAAATATAATGTTGTTGAAAAGGAAGAAGCATTAGCAAGCAAATCATCACAGAGCAGAATGGAGTTTAAACAAGGTTCAACAAAATAAACACTAGAAAGCTGTACTTGGAAGGAGTGGGTCCAGGCAAAAGAGGCAGACAGGCATTATAAACAAGAAGACATATTTGCAAGTTTTCCTAGAAAATAGAGGGAAAGAAGGAAATGGAAAGAAAATGACATATATAGAGGAGAGAAAATAGAGAGTCAACCTGAGAATTATAGGTGTCCAGAAGAAAAATAAAAAACAGTAGGACAGGAGCAATTATTCAACTATGTAATTAAATAAGTTTCCTGGGTTGAAAAAGAATGAACAAGCAGATCAAAAGAGCTCACTATGTTCAAAGCAAATCAAACAAAAGGAGAACATGTAGCCTGAATTACAAGGATGGAGGAAAAGAGACTATAAGCATTCAGGTGGAAAAAAATTAGGCAAAAAGCAAAGAAAGCAAAAGAATAAAGCCAAGCTGACCTTAGACTGACATTTTCCCTGGCCACAATAGGAGTAAGTGTAGAGCCATGTGAAGAAGTTATGTGTCTGTTTTATATCTAGCTAGGTTTAGTCAGTTAAAAAAAAACCCAAGATATTCACAGATACACTAAAACTATGCCAATTGCATGATATTTTTGAAAATGATGAAAATACTACTGAGTAGGGTCATTTAAATATATGAAATTCAAGAAATAAGCCAAGATATGACATGATTGTCACAAAACCCAAGGGTATAAGACATGGGAGATATTTTGGTTTATTTCTCACGTTTTGAGAACTGTCATCTCAGAAAATGTTTTAAAAAATTACCTTTCAAGTAGTTGTACAGAGGAGTTGCCGGTAAACAAAGTGGTTTATGAATACAATACATCTTGATCAATGTCATTCCTTCCAACATTCTTTCCTGTCCTTCCCCGACCCATCCCTTTCCTTAAGCTTCTTAATTTTGTAGAATATACATTTAATTCTTGACCACATCCTTCCTTTCTCCAGTTCTAATCTTACTATTTTATATTACTTGGATTTGAATATTTTTCAGTATCTAACAGGCAAATAATTAACAATGTTTCCTTCTAAGACACTTATGGAGGTAGATAGTTGCTTTTATATTCATCCTAGAGATTGTCCTTTTATGAGTTTTTTTCCCTATAAAAAGGTGAGAATGAGAGACAAAGGAACCAAGGAAGTCTTTATAGAAGAGTTACTCAGATGGTCTCATTTTTCTCTTTCCTAATTCATCCCTTCATCTATTCCCAATTATGCAGTGCAGAAACAGATGTGTCCACACCAGTCCTCTGTTGTTCATGGTAGGAAAGCGTTTCTTCAGTCTCTTAGAGGACCACATTGAAAATGATTGTGGAATTGAATAGTCAACTCCTACTTTATCCTAATCAGAGAATTAGAGTTAAAACCGGCATAGAAGATGATGTTTTGAAATGATTGAATAATGTTATTGTATTGGCTTGGATTTTTGATTTTCAAATGTCTTTTGCACAATATGGAATGTGGCCTGGCTTCTCTAAACATTTTTATATCTCTACCATAATGCTACATCTCATAGTAACAAAAACCTCTATGGTTTTAGTGGCCAAGTCCCAGACCATGTGTTCCATGTCAGTAATTGAACATTTCAATTTTGGAGAAAACCAGGCATGTAACCATGGTTTATAAGTATCTCATAATGCATAGTTTTAAGATTTTTTAATCTAAGCCTTTTGCTCATTATCTTATTTCTTCTGAATATTATTTTTTAAATCTAGTGACATCATTAGAATAATGCTTATTTTGAAATCAATCTCTCCATCTGTTTTCAATTTTAATTTTTAGTTAATGTACATTCCTTAGGTCTTTCTAACTCAAAATATTTAAGATTTTAGTCTGTGAGGGGCTGTGTCATTGATATTAATGTCCTTATTTTAACTTGAATGAAGTAAACCTCCCCGATATGAGACAATTCTAATTGGTTATTGTCTGGGTTTCTAATTCCTAAGAATGGTAAGTTAACATTATTAAGAAATGTTACTGTGATCCAGGAACTAAGATTTATTTAGTTATCGTACCAAACCCTACCAATACCAATAACAATCAAGAATTATTTTAAATGATCATTGTGAAAACTTATTGAAATAATATTTAAATTTATTTCGTGGTGATGTTGAGTCAAGCACTCTACCACTGAGCAATATCTTCAGCAAAAGGGATTGGAGGGGGGAAGAGGGAGAAAAATGAGGGAGGGGGTAACAAGTTAGACAAGAAATATGCTCACTACCTTGCTTATGTAACTGTAACCCCTCTGTACATCACCTTGACAACAAAAGTAAGATGAAAAGCCTTAAACTGACTCCCCATGTTCAAACACATTTATGGCAATAATACACTGCAATACAAACATACAATTGATAATGATTCTAGTATAATAATAGGCATTTTACAAATAGGACCACCATGGTTAAGAGAGCTTAAGTGATTATACAAGTTTATCTGGACATGTCAAAGGTCTTTGGTTTGAGGACTTCCAGTGCTGATCCTCTTCACATCATCACTAAGTTTCCTTTTGTTGGCAGCTATTAGATACTTCTGCTTAGATTCAGTGCCCTGCTACTATTCCCAACAGACCAATGGCAGGATATCTTGATCTCCACAAGCATCTCTTTACAACATCCTTTAACAGAGGGAAAGACTAGTAAAAAAATAATTCTAGAGTTTCCAGGACGTTTGTTTCTGAGCAGTGGGAACAATCTGTCAAGAAATCAATTCAAAAATAATTAATGACTTTTTTTTTTGTTGTTGTTGTTGGTCATGGAGTCTGAACTCTGAGCCTGGGCGCTGTCCCTCAGCTCTTCAGCTCAAGGCTAGTGCTCTACCACTTGAGCCACAGCACCACGTCCGGCTTTTTCTGCTTATGTGGTGCTAAGGAATTGAACCCAGGGCCTCATGCACACAAGGCAAGCACTCTACCACTGAGCCATCTTCCTAGCCCCGACATTTTTTTTTTTTTTGTCAGTTGTGGGCCTTGAACTCAAGGCCTGAGCACTCTCCCTGAGCTTTGCTGCTCAAAGCTAGGGCTCTACCACTTTGAGTCATAGCTCTACTTCTGGTTTTCTGGTGGTTCATTGGAGATGAATCTCATGGACTTTCCTGCCTGGTCTGGCTTTTAACTGCAATCCTCAGATCTCAACCTCCTGTATAGCTAGGATTACAGGAGTGAGCCACTGGCGCCCAGCTATATGCATTCTTAGTAGTTCCATGTGCCTGGGTTACCTCTGAGTTCTCATGAAGTTTGTCAGGAGGCTCACCTTTTGAGTGCATACATTAGTTGTTATGGCAGAAAAATAACAAAGAAAATTCGTTGTGACTGATACTGTTTCTGTCAGAAACCAGGCCTATCATCTGGCTTTAAATAGAATGCATTTTGGTCTTGATAGTCTATGTCAGAGAGTATATATACAGCATGTCTACTGTTCAAAGACAAGACTGGAAAGGGCAGCTTTGCCTTGTTTGAAAATAATGTTTACATCCCACCAGATGAGCTGGCTTTTGAGGTTCTGACCAGGTGATGGTAACCAAAGCAACAGACACAACTAATCTGAATCCTCTCACAATAATGTTTGGGGGTGGTCTTGTTGGGGTGGGGAAGAAAGTTGACAGAGTTGAACTCAGACTCTCCCTAGAGAAGAGGAATCTTAGACTCCATGCACTGACAAACCTGTTCTTGCTTTGGTTTTCACATGCAAGGAAGCAGTTTTTCAAAATAACTGTTTAGATGACAATTTGGCTTCACAGAACTTGGAACATACTGAATGGATTAAGCAAATTATGATCAGAACAGCTAGCCAGGCAGGCCAAAATACAACCAAACAAAGAGGCATCCTTCTCTGAAATGTTCAAGATCCTAGAAAACCTCCACATCAATAAAAAGTTGTTTTAATTCTTAGTAGGAAGAAGAGTCTCTAGGAGACAGAGACTTATCATTTATTTAGTGGAGGTAAGAGGAAAAAAACAGGAACTTTAAAAAATCAACATTCATTTGCTTTAGAGGTGAGACCGTGTATTGGCAGCCAAGCATGTCCCTGTTGGGAATAGAGCTGCCACCAGGACTTGTTTGGAGGTCACAGCATTTGAGAATCAAGAAGCCTTGCCTGGGGATATGTCCTTACTCCAAATCCCTCCAGCTAGCTCGCCAGATGGAGCAGAGAGGATTATGCCCAAGGAAGGGATAAATCTTCTCACTGGTACTCAGACCTGGATGTTATTTTCTGGTTCTTTTTACAAAGGCAGATGATCGGATTTAGGGAAGAAAAGTAGAGATCAGGGACAAGTGTAAGCTGTCCTAGTGATCTTTTGACTTTAATCTCTTAAACTCATTACCTTATTTTCTATAGTGGATGCCATGCCTGAAAAGGAGCGTGCCTTTAAGATTTTCTTGCAACTCTTAATACCTTCATAAATAGACTACTTTTAAAGTCTTTTTTAAAAAAAGCATTCTTCGTAAATTAAGTGGCACCTTCTAATTGATTTATTGAACAAGCAGAAGGATTGTGTTGTTAGTTTGCTGATATTTAGAGCCCTTGTACTATAATAGTTCTAAAATATGACATACTAGAGAAGATGACTTGTTACGGATTGTGATGTAAGGACTGGCTCATCTATGTTATTGTAACGAGAGCCTTGGCTGTGGACAAGATGGAAGTGATGGAGTGGAAATAGGGAAATGTTAAGATTTTTCTCCTTGGGGTGTGCTGAGGAGTTTCAGTTTGGAATTTGGAATGCAGGCAGTAGGGAGCATATGTTTCAAATAACCATCAGATAACAGAACTCCAAAGTATAAAACAAGAGTGTTTGTATCCTTCTACTAAAGTTCTTCTTTCGCAGTATCTCTTTGTAGCATGCTCAATGTAGGAGGGTCATACATGCACGTGTGGTTCTTCAGGGACACCATGGAAACCCTAGGACTTGAGACTATGAGAAAAGGTGACATAATGAAAGGGAGCCATGGCAGGAACAGAGACATGTTGGGCCTGTCATCACAGAGGCTAATGCACAGCTGTTAATCACCAAGTTGTCATAGCTTTTTGGGCAACTTGACCTTTGACTGTGTTTAAGAAATATCTTCCTCTGGATCTTCTAACTGTGTTGAATTTTGTGCCCAGTCTAGACTTGGACACTCTTTTGTGGCACTGATTCTATCTTTTCTGTAAGTCCCAAGTTAGCCTCTGTCATGTATAGGCCATTCTTGGATTCTGTGAACTCTGAAATCCTGTAGAACAGATCCTCCTGTGAGGCTTTCCTTCTCTTTTTTCCCCTCTATCTTCTTCCAAACGAGAGGCTCGTGAAGGCCAACACACTGAACTGTATTCTTGATCTCATGTAGCCTACGGGCTTTGGAGTTCTCAATCGAGCTTGTGTTTAGAACACAATTCTCCTGAGCTCCTATATACGTGGGCATGGATTTTCTGAGGCCTCTTTCCTTGGCTATGGATGGACTCCTTCTGTGTCCTCATATGCTCTGTTTCCAGTAATCTGGACTGGATAAGAATTGGCCAAGAATTGTCCCTGGGACTAGGCAAGAAACTTGGCCCAAAGACTTCACTCAAATTGAAGAGAGTGGGCATTGGCAGAGATTCTCAGAAAAGCTGGCGCCAATGCCAGGAGAAGAGTTAGAAGGAGCATCAAATGCAGGGGCAGCAAAGACAGAGCCGGACACAGACTGGTTGATGAATGAGTTCTACTGAGTAAAGCTGAAAGAAGCAGGTATGGTGTCTTTTTTTTTTTTTTTTTGAGAGTGGCTTAGACAAATAACATTATAGGTTTGTGAACTACAGAAATGAGATATATCATCTACTTTACATATGGATGGGTTCGTGATGATACTAATAGTCAGCATACTATTTTTATTTTTAAAATTTATTTTTGATTAGAAATTATGATTGTAAAGGTGTTATACAGAGGGGTTACAGTTACCTAAGTCAGATAATGAATCCATTTCTTTTTTGTCACTCCTTCTCTTGCTCTCATCCGATTTTTCCCTTGCTCTCTCCCAGTTTTTCCTTTCCATTTCCACCCAGGAGTTGTACAGGTCATTTTCAGCATAGTATCTAGTGGGTGCCACGGCTGCAACTCTTCACCCTGGGTCCCTCTAACTCTGTGCCCCCACCTTATTTGCCCAATGACAGAAAAACAAACACAGGAAAAGACAACCAAAAACAAGGAAAAACTCTCTTCTTCCCATTTCCTGAAGTTCATGTCAATAAGTGTTATTTTATGTGATCAGATGCACGTGGTTTATTTTTCCTCCATTATCAATTTCTTGAATCATGCCTTCTGTATGTTTCCCCTTTAAACTGAAAGAGAGTAGCTCATGGAGTGATCCTTCTGAATGACAAAACAGACAGAATTCATACAGTAGACTAGTCGGATATGGCTGCTAACATAAACCACTAGAGACCAGGCAACTTAAGCAACAGAAATGTATTTCTTCTACTTCTGTACACTGCAAGTCCAAGGTTATTCCGCAAGGTTATCTGATTTTGTCTCTTCTGAGGCCTCTTACTTTTGCTTGCAATTGGCCACCTTCTTGCTAGATTTTCGCATGGGCTGCTCAGCTGAGTCTGACTCATGGCCAGGTTTGGATTGACTGAGACTATGTTTGAAAACTTTCATAAACGGCCAAGATTAAAAATCAGATCTTAATATTTCATAGAAATATCTCAGCTTTTGGCTTTGCTTCAAAAGCTAAAGGTTTTGAGAAGACAAGATTTTCATTCCCAAAGGATAGTTGTTGGCAAAACTCCCTAGTCAGTGATAGCACTATTCAGTTTCTATTGCTGATAAGCGATCAGTGCCTTCAGATCCCCTGAGCAGATCATGTACTTGCTTGCCTTGTCTCAGTCCTCTGCATGTATCTAGTCCCAGCTACTCAGATTCTTCCCATGATTCCAGACCAAGGTCGAAACGTCCATATGTACAACTTCTACTTCATATAGACTCTGTTTTTCTTCTTCAAAATCTTCCTAGCCTTAGCATTTATATCAAACACTTATTTATTCCTTCATACTATTGATTTTCTTTTAATGTTACGTAGCTAATTAATCCAGAGTATAATTTACTTGAAAACAAAAGTTGTATTTCTATCTCACCATAAATAAACCAGTGACTCGGAATTCTGTGGTGAATCATGTACTAGAACCTCCTGCTCAATACAGATGATAGATTTTTGGCAACACCCGTGATAGGTAGCCAGTTACTGCTGTGATTTAATGCTGGGATGAAGCACATGAGAAAGAGCATAGACCTGGGATCAAAGGAGCTCAAGTTTCAATGCAGCCTCTACATCCCATGACAGATCACTTAACCTCCATGCACCCCAGTTTATATTCACTTGCAATAATGGAAAGGGAATAGCTCTTTACCAAGTGTTTCTGGCTATGAAATGAATTAGAAAATACCTGGTATGATATTGGGTAGAGTTGGGATACAATTCACACAAAGGCTTTTTTTTCTTTTCCCCACATGTTAGTAGGCAACATTAATTCTTCTAAAAGGAGTCCATGTTCTAATCTCAGAAAGCTTTGAACGTTAGGTGACAGAGCAGAGGGGGTGAAGAATATAGAGGGAGTTTTCTAATCAGCTGTCTTTGAAGTGGAGAGATATTTTGGGGTTTCTGGATGAGCTCAGTGTCTCTGAAACACAGTAGAGTTAAAAGATGATTCCAAGTCAGAGGAGCTATAATGGTGGCTGGTCAGTAATCAGAATGGATTGATATGAGAACAACTCAATCAGCTATTGCTGGCTTTGAAGACAGAAGCGCCTAAAAGACAATGCATGGAGGCACTGGAATTCTTTGAGATGAAGTAAGTTCAGAGAGAGAGTCAATGCCTGGACTTTTGCTCAGGGAGACTCATGTCAGATTTCTGATCTCCAGAGCTATAATTTGTAATGTTCTAGGTCAAAACATTTGTAAGGATTTGTTATAGCAAAAATAGGAATATATATTCCCCAACTTCCTAAGATTTTGTGCTTGAACTACCCTCCTCAAGATAAAATAGAAGAGTGGATACTTCTAGTTCATGTCCCAGTCACTTGGTAGCTGGGGAATTGTATGTTCAATGAAAGGATAAATAAATTTAGACAAGCTTGCTGCTCACAAGGTCATTTATTTCATTGGTCTGATTGCTAAAAAAATGGAAAAAAATCTACTTGTTATTAAATCAGAATCAGTTTGTGATTCTTGGTTACCAATAAATCCCGTATTGTCTTATGTAATCAGAAGCTGGATATTTGTATCATGAATATTTCTTTTAAGTTAAAAACTACATAAGGTTTGCTGAGATCCAATAATCTCATAATCATTGAGCTTGGTAGAAAATCAGGAAACAGGGACTTTGCTTAGACATGCTACTGATTTAAAATGAAGTCAACAGTGATTGGAAAATCCACTATGTGCGAAAGCTTGTACCTTACACAAACAGAAAGGGCAGGGTTTGTTTAAACTATAATCCTTGGTTCTATTGACAAGACCAAGGTTACAGTAAAATGAAAGATAGTTAAGAAGCCAGAAGGTAGAGGAGATAATGCCCAGATCATGATATCTAAGGAGAGCAACCATGATTGATGAACCAAAGAGCAAGGCTTGAGAAGAGAGTTCAATCTGCTCATGGAGGACTTGAAATCCATCCTACCAAGATTTGTATACTGTGAGAAAGAATAAATCCTATAGGCTGAACATCAAGTCTTGGAAATACTGAATACAATTCTGGACTCATGAGTTGGAAAGATCATTTCTGGAAACCTAGAGGTTTTGGTTGAGAAATTCTCATTTGAAATAATAATTGCAGATAAGAAATCATCCAGGGCCCAAGGCTCAAGAGGAAGTATCCAATCAGCAGAGGGTAAACAGCAAAACAAAACAAAACAGAAGCCAATACTTGCATGGGACCACCTCAGTGCTTTAGCCAAATTGTGCTTGAGTTGCTCTTGCTTTATTAGAGCCATTCCCTTCCTTTCTTCTCATGACCTAGTGTGCTACTGGCCTGCTATGTACTCTTGGCCGATACTGCTTATGAAACCATTCTACTCACTGATCTGCTCAGTCTCTGCCCCTTCTCTGTCTCCTGTCATTGGCCCTAAGCACGACCCCAAGAGAAGTCCTGTATATCTTTCATCATCCAAAGCTCAAAAACTGAACTCTTCAAAAATGATCTAAAACACGCCAACACAGAAATATGCTAAATTCATTTTACTGCATGTAAAAAAGAGAAATGTTTTCTCAAAAGCCCTCAAAGTCTGTTTCCATTAATGTACTCATTAGATATTTTCCTTTGAGCATTGGTTCAATAGAGCTCTTACTGTTTCTTTTTTTCCCAATTAATCACCATTAGTGTTCTGTATCCTTTCATTGAGGATAAATACTAAAAGTCTGGAATGGTATCACTAAGGGCTGAAGTTCCACATGTGGAAGCGATGTCAAAATCAATCACTTGGGAGCAAGTGTTTATTCTCATGACTGAGTACCATGATTCTTCATCTTCAAGACAAAGAACATTAATTTTTGATGAGATCTCTGATCATCTGTTATTCTTTTACTCTTTTGGCATGTAGTGTAGTAGCTTTTAGTTTAAGGTTTAACGCAGACTTACACAAATTACAGGTTTTTCTGTAGGTAACTAAATGCTAAATGGGTAAAGGAAAGAGTATCCTTTAACTGAAATGCTACCATTGAAAAGCAGCAATAACATCCTTACTTTCTCATCCAGATGTCTTATCTTTGTTTTAGTCTTAATACAGTTAGCATAATATTTCTGTACTCAATATTTCTGTGTAATAATGCTCATCTTTCTGTATTTAAATTCTCTGGGCTACTCGAGGGCAGAAATTATTCCTACATTCCTGTGACTTACTGCTTTTTGAAAGAGTAAAGGATAAATTGCATTTTTTATACTATTGGCCATTTCTCTCTTTTTGAAATGTTTTCCTCCTTCACAGCTTGTCCCTAAACTTCCTATCCACTCTTTATTGAGCTAGCTCCCTTTGATATTTGGCATTTTATCACAAGAAAATCTTGATATGTCTTCAATGTTATCAGTAGTCTACATGTCACCCAGTATCAAAACTATGGCATCATTTTCCATTTGTTTTCTGCTTCCCAGTGTTATCCATTATCACAAGTCTTCAAACACCACTATTCTACTTGCTCTCACATTGGAATGTGATGTTTTGATTTTTCCATTTTAAACCTATCATTTAACTCTCACTGTGTAGGCCTAATTTAAGGGATCAAGAACGCTGTAGCCAAGGGTCTTATATTTGAGGCTGGGGTATGTGTGGTCTTTTTGAAATAACATTTCTGATACTCTAAAGGATCTTCAATTATTTAACAGTGCCAGAATATCTGAAGATCTTTTTATTACAAATGTCTGATACATTTCCTGAGAAACAATACACACCCTCGATGTATTCTTAGGAATCACAGTATTACCAGATATATAATGAATGAGGTGGAAGTGAAGCTATGGCTCTAACTATGGTAGAGTGCTAGAGCAAAAAAGCTAAGGGACAGTGCCCAAGCCCTGAATTTCTGCCCTAGCACTGGCACAAAACAAATAATCAAAACCACAAACAGTTGTATAATTAATGTGAGATCAAATTCATTATAGCTAAAAGGACAAATAGTAAATTTTGGTATTTGGTAAAAGCAAATCTTCACATTACTTTTAGATTCTTAAAAAATATTACCAGGGTAATAATGGATTTTATAAAATTGCTACACATGACAGAAAACTGTGATGCTAATTTAATATGACCAGTTAGCCAAGTGTTGGGATGCCTAGATGCCTAGATATCTGGTTAGATGCTCTCTCTCTCTCTCTCTCCCTCCCTCCCTCCCTCCATCTGTATGTTTATGTGTGTATGTGTGTGTGTGTGTGTGTGTGTGTGTGTGTGTGTGTATGTGTGTGTGCGCGTGCGCATGCGCATGTTTCTGGGAGAGATGAACATTTGACTCAGAGCAAGTAAAGGTTCACTTTCTCAATGTGAATTGCCTTCATGTAACCCATTAAAGGCTTGCAAGAAAATAGGACAGAGAAGGGTTGCATTCTCCCAGCATCTCTCTGTTTCTTTTTCCTCTGTCTCCACACTCATCCTTCTACAGTCAGTGCTCTCTATTCTTCACCACATTTTGCTAATGTTATACTTCTCCTCTGTCAGGCATGTCCATCCAGATTCTCCTTCTCCTCCTCCTCCTTGCCAGTCTGAATCTTCTTTGTTCTTGTGACTCCACATTCTAGTGCTTCAACCTCGGTGAATTTCTCTTACTTTCTCTTGAACAAATATGAAGCATATCTCCTTGTTCCCAACCTACACTTCCTTTTTACATAGTAAAAAGGAAAACTACACATGTAGTTTTTTTCTCCTCACTAGGATATCTAATTTTGCTTAGTATGGACTATTCTTGAAAAGTTTCGAAATCTGAATTGGGGTAGCACAGGTTCTTACAAATGTGAGATGTTCAATCATTGTTTACACTGTAACTACATGAAGACCAAAAATGACAAGATATGCTTATAGAGACTGAGTAGATAAGCCTGAAGTGGACAAATCTACATATTAAATCCAAGTCATAGAAAAAAAGTTATTGATAAATCCAGGTTCATTAAAATATGAAATATTCTTATAAATACTTCTATTAAACTTCCTCTTTTTATCTTCTGTTGTATTTCTGTGCAAAAGCTTGCTTTAATAACTACACATTTGCAAAAGAAATAATCATTATATTTTTACCTCTCTGTATATTTTTCTTTTCTTCTTTCATTAGGAGGCTTACATTTAGGAGACATTTAGAGATGAGGCCTCATTAAAACAAAAAAAAACCTTCCTTGAGAGAAAAGGTTGATTTGGACTCCAGAATATAATTGGTTGACATGTGATTAGCGAGAGCAGAATTTCTCACCATTACACTAATGCCTGAAGTTTATCTGATAAATATTTTTGGCTTTCCCATTAGTCAGTTTACCTATATTTATATGTAATTGGTCTAAGTCTCTGTTTTATTACTACATAATTGGATATTTTTCTGTATCTTGGCTTCTTATTGATCGAACATTTTCAAAGATTCTCCCAGGAGTACTACTATAGGGAAGAAGAAAGACAAACATAATTACACTTCGGGAAAATCTACAGAACATTTACTTATCCTTGGTCCTATTATTAACAGCTTTGATAGTGGTGTGTAAGAAGATGTAAGAAATATGACTGTATTGAGTTTTGAGCATTGATCTGTCAAGCTGAGAATTTTCATTTCAATAACAGTTAAAAGTTTAAGTAGGTCCCAAGTAGAAGGAAAAGTCAGGAATGTTTTTAGCAGACAAATGCTAGACACTTGTATAGTAGTTAGTAACACTCCTATCTTTACCAGAAATCAACCAATTTTATATGAGGCAAAATCAGCCTTTTCCCTCAAGAAAGACTTTTCTCTTAGCACCAGGACCCTTCCATAAGCATTTGCTCCTAAAAAAAGGGAGATACATCCAGAAAAGTGAGAGCATGATAACTATTGGTTTTCAAAATGCATTATTATTAAAGTAAGCACTCAGGGAGGAACCACAAAGGCAGAAATGTGTGCTTCTTTCCCAAAGTCCTAATAAGCTTTAACCAATCTCATTGTCAACTAATAAACCCTCACTTACTGTCCCTCAATCCAGACGGTAATGCTATTATCGTCCATCAATTTAAGTAATAATGGAGTACAATCATATCAAGGTCCTCTTACCAATTCAACTAACTCATAAAACAGCAGAAGACAGTAAGAATGAATTCACTTATACAGATTGAGAAGAACTTACCCACTTTATCTGAAAAGCTTGGGACCAGAAGTGTTTCTGGATTTCACGTTTTAAAAACCAATTTGGAATACTTACAAATTCATGATAAAATATTAAGGCTGAGAGTCAAATATCACTAAGCTTATTTGTGTTTTATGTATACCTTATGCAAATAGCTTGGTGGTGGCAATCTGATCCAACATGTTAAGTGCACCTGTTTTTGTTGTTGTTGTTGTTTTTCTTTTCATCAGTTGTGGAGCTTGAACTCACATGTTGAACTTTCCACTTATGGTGTCATGTTGGTAGTCCTCAAAAATCTTCAGATTTTGGAACATCCTGAACTTAGAGATTTGGGTTAAGGATGTTGAAACTGTATATTACCTACTTCTTGGTACAGAGAGGGTAAAAACTAGCTGTTGCTCAGCTTTCAGTAAATCCTTCTCATCCATCTATCTATCTATCTAATCTATCTATCTATCTATCTAATCTAATCTATCTATCTATCTATCTATCTATCTATCTATCTATCTATCTATCTATCTATCTATCTATCTATCTATCTATCTATCTATCTATCTATCTAATCTATCTATCTACCTACCTACCTATCCATCTATCTATCTACCTACCTATCATCTATCTGTCATCTATCTACATAAAATTCCCAGGCACTTATTCAGATTTAAATGCAATTGCTGACTGTCTTTCTTTTTTCCCTCCCTCCCTCCCTTCCTATTTTTTTCTTTTTTGGTACAGGGGATTGAACTCAGGATGCTGTACTTGCTAGGCAAGTGCTTTGGCACTGAGCTACATCTCAGCCCACAACTGCAGATTTTCTAATTTATTCACTGCATGTCCAATCTTATGTCATTAAAAAATGACACCAGAATTTTCTTGATTGGAAAAAAGTTCTTAACATTTTCAACCAAAACAATGAGACCAAATTAGTAAAACAACTATTTTTTTTTTCAATTTAAGAACAAACAATCCAGCAGTGTGGGCTCCTTGAGACATTTTGATTACTTTTCCACTGTTAGTGAACACATAATTAATTAGGTTTGTTCTGGAAGTTTTGATTTAGAGTAGAGCATTAAATTTAACAGGTGACCAGTCTCATTACTTTTACTGAGACATTTCTTGCAGCCGGTAGCCACCTGCTTGCTACCAGTTTTACATGAACTATGGTGTTTCAGAAAGTAGACGATCCTTATATGCATCCAAGTTACCTGAAAAACTTGTTGAAGGTGCACTGTGTGGGCCCCCACTAGAGGTATCTTGAGCTTTAGCCAGGAAATGTTAACTTCAGGATGGGTTCCTCATGACTCTGAGGTTGAAATAATGGATTAGTGCATGTGTTCTTCTAGTAGTTGGGTTGAGTTCATATAACAATGAAATATGGCAATACAAATCATCAGTGTTCACAAGTAGGACTGATGGAGCATTCCTGTTTATTTCAGGTCAAAATACTCTTCTCTTTGCAGAGAGAAGAATACTCATTTGACAAGATAATTGTAATGTGGCACATGGTACAGTCTCAGTAAATACTGGCTGAACGAAGACGTCAGTGAATCAATGAGCAGACAAACATGACATGTTAAGAATGGGAAGAAGGAAACGTCATCAGAAGACCATGTTTGAGGAAACAAAATTCAGTCATTAAGGGCATATACTGCTTTTATTCAAGAGCAAAGCACAATTCAAAGCAAAGCACAAATGTACAGTTGTAGAAAATATTCTCCATGTTTTAAAATTATTTATACAAGTGTTAAAATGAGTAATAAATTTTGAAGTTGCTGATAACTCTACTTCTCATTCTTTTTTTAATTTTATTTTAATATGTTTTTATTGTAAACATAGTGTACAGAGGGGTTACAGTTACATGAGCAAGGTAATGAGTACATTTCCTATCAAGCATTGTTACCTCCTCCTTTGTTTTTCCCCTACCATCTCTTCCCACCCTACCTCCCCAACTCTTCCCTCCCTTCCTGCCACAAGTTGTAAAGTTCTTTTTCAACATAGTGTCTTGTACATCTCATCGTTACAATGAGTCAACCTGTGTCCCTATTTAAGCATTTTGTTTTTCCCTTCCCCTTCCCAAATTAGAAAAGTGTATATACAAGATGCAGGGCACTGGAATCAAATACAGTGAAAACAAGGGTTATACTGGGAGGGAGGAACATACCAAAGAAACAAAAAAAATTACATAGTACTTATAAGTACGTTAAAAACAATAGCAAGAAAGAAAAAAACCTCTTGTGTCCCTGTCTTGGGGTTCATTTCACTTAACATCTTCTTATATGGTCATATGTACACAGATTTGACTTTTTCTGCTTGTCCTAAACATATACTAGTTATTACAAATAAGGGAAACCATGGGACCTATGTTTCGTTGGGCCTGGCTTACTTCACTTAATATAATATAATTTTGCCAAGTCTTTCCATTTCTTAACAAATGGGGTGATGTCATTCTTTCTGATGGAGGCATAGAATTCCACTATACATACACACCACACACACTACACACATCACACACACTACACACACCACACACACACACACACACACACACACACACACACACAGACCTTTTAAGTAAGAGGCTGGGTGCCCATGCCTTACACCTACAATCCTAGCTACTTAGGAGGCTACCAGCCTGGTCAGACAAACCTGAGATACTCTCATCTCTAAATAACCAGCAAAAAGCAAAAAGTGGATCTCTGCCTCAAGTAGTAGAGTGCTAGCATTGAGCAAAAATACTAAGCAAGTGTGAAGCCTTCAGTTCAAGCCTGGGTGTAAAAGAAGGCTGGTGGGGAGTTAAGGGAGGTAAACAGGAAGATCACAGGTTGAAGCTAGCCTAGGCAAAAATGAGTGACATTTAATCTTTAAAAAGAGCCAGAAAAGGCAAGAGTGTGGATATGGCAAAGAAAAACTATTAGTGACATGCAACGTTTGTGGGGTGGGGAGGGGTTAGGTAAATGAAGCCACTGTAAGTGACGCTCCTATGTTCGATACAAGTCATTGAGAGGTGACCGCATGGAAACTTCAGTTGGTGATGCACCAGTGAAAGATCACGAGTTTTGACAAATTCTTCACTCTTATGTAGAAGGCTGATGGTGCATCAGTGGGAACAGTGCTATGTGGGGATGTTCTGTACTTTCTGCTTAACTTTACTATGAACCCAAGCTTGAAATGGTCAATTATGAAAGGCTGGCTGGAGGATACAAAGCATGCAATGGTTGGGATTTGATGCATGGTATACCCATGAAGAAAGAAGGTCAGCAGGGAGCAGAGTAGCAGTAACTGTGGAGATAGGAAGATCTATGAGAGGCAGGCATCTGAACTGAGTTATGAAGATGGAGACAGAACCATGAGATGGATACACTCCAGCAATACTGGTTTGGGGTAGAGAGAATCATCTGGTAATCTTGGAGCAAAACTGGAAGTAAGGTGGAGAGCTGTGGAGGCGGTGGGATTCAGTAGGAAGTAAGGCTGGAAAAGTAGGTAAGGGCCAGGTCAAGGAAGTTTGCTGGTGCTTGCTCCCAGGCTCTGAACTGGGGAGACAAATTAAGTAAATGCTTGTGTTCATGGAGCTAACCAATGGTGGGAAAGGAAGGCTTCAGACTGTAAGTACAAGAATGATGCCTGCCATGAATGCAGAAGTGTAATTAGATATAGGAAGAGGTCTAGCATAGAGATTGCTTTGAAAGCCATTAACTTATTTGTTAGAGTAGACACCATAAAGAGAGGAGGTAGGTAAGAAGACGAGAGGGCTGAGAAGAGCCATATGGGGCAGTACCTTTGTAGATGGACATCCAGGGAGACTGAGGGGAGAGCAAGAAAATCACAGACTACCATGGACAGAGGTGATTCCAAATCGTATTAAGTGAAGTAAGCCAGACTCAAAGAACCATAGATCCCATGGTTTCCCTCATTTGCAATAACTAGTATACGTCTAGGATAATCTTACCAGACAAGCAGAAAAGGTCAAAAGCTATGCACAATACAACCATCTAAGACGATGTGAAGCGAAATGACCTCCAAGACATGGACACAAGAGGTTTTTCTTTCTTGTTATTTTTAATGTACTACGTGATTTCTTTTTTCTTTCATGTTTTTTTCCCCCTATGATTTCCCCCTTGTTGTCACTATATCTGATTTTGGTACCCTGGGTATTGTATATATGATTATCTGAAATTATGGAAGGGGAACACAAAATGGTGAGACAAAAAACAAAAGGGAAACCAAGGCAACAGTGATACTCACAAGACAATACGTTAGAAATGATCTGTACAACTTGGGGGGAGGAACTGCGGGGGAGGGAAAGAGAGAGAAAAACGAGGGAGGAGCTAACAAGTTCAACAAGAAATGTACTCACTGAGCCTGGCGCTGGTGGCTCACGCCTGTAATCCTAGCTACTCAGGAGGCTGAGAGCTGAGGATCGCGGTTCAAAGCCAGCCCGGGCAGGAGAGACCGTGAGACTCGTATCTCCAATAAACCACCAGAAAACCGGAAGTGGCGCTGTAGCTCAAGTGGTAGAGCGCTCGCCTTGAGCTGAAGAGCTGAAGATGGAGACGTGGGGCAAAGTGTAGGTGTCTGGCAATGGAAGCGACTTTAGCATGCTTAGTGACCAAGGAGAAGAAAGTAGTGGAGAAGAAGTTGGTAATTGGGTAGAAAGAGAAAAATGGTAGATCATATTCCTGGAGAATTTAGGGTTCGACAATCAGAAGGAAGTTTTTCCTTCACAATGAATGGGAAAAAGCAACTGTGTATGGATCCGTGAGCGAGTTAGGCTAGAAGGACCTGAGGGGACACAAGAGCAATAAAGTAGAAATTCAACTATGAACTCTATTTTTTTCCCGACACTATTGAGATTTGAATTCAGGGCCTCATGCTTTCTGAGCAGGCACTCTGCCACTGAGGATCTATCTCTTTAGCTCTGTTTTCTTTTTCTTTTCTTTTTGTAGTGATACTGAGGCTTGAACTCGGGGCCTTATCTTTGCTTGTCTTTTATGTTCATGGCTGGCATTCAAACTACGTGAGCCACACATCCTGTCCAGCTTTCTTGTTGGTTAAATAAACATACAATCTCTTGGACTTTGATACCTGGGCTGACTTTGAACTGAATCCCCAGCAACTAGGATTACAGTGCCTGGCTGAGCCACAGTGCCTGGCTCCCAGTGCAGATTTTTTGCTGGTTGTTTTGGAAATAGTGTCGAGCTTTCTACCCAGGTGTGGGCCTGGACTGAGATCTACCTAATTTTTAGGCTTTCTGTCATTGGTTGGATGATTGGCCTACACCACTGTATTTATCTTCCTTTCTGTGGAAATAGAGTTTGTCACACTTTTATGCTCAGGCATGATTCAGTTTCAGGTCTCTCCCCCTCCCTGTCCTTCCTACTATGTAGCTTGGAATGACAGATGCACATCACTGCTCCCAGTGATCATTTGATAGGGGAATCTAGCAAGCTTTTCTGCTTAGACTGGCTTTAAGCCATGAGTCTTCCAGTCTCAGTTTCCCAAGCAGCTCAGATTACAGGTGTAACCACTTGGCACTCAGCAATTTGTGCAACATTTTTTATGTCATTGAAATAGTTTGCATCACTTGAATACTTATATTCTATATTATCTCATCCTTGAGTCCTATAATATCTTTTCTCATAGCCCATCAGATACAAAAAATAAGAGAAAGAATAACAAAAAGTTGTGTCTACAAAGTTAAATGAATGTCAAAAATCAAAAATGAATTTGATTTTGAATGCTCCGGGGTTTTTTTAAATTTAAGTCAAGTGAGGGCCTCTGAATGCTATAGATCATCACAGAACACAATTCTAGGAAACTCTGAGGTTACTTCATACCTGGAAAAAAATGTAACACGGAAGATCTGTTGTAGAGTTTTATAAATATTTATCAGCCACGTCTTTTACCCACAGGAGGTTAAAGATCTCCAAGTTTTGAATGAGAAATATCTAACAGTTTGATTGGACCCAAATTAACTGGCAAAAAGGAAATACCATTCTTTAGCACAACCAATGAATGACATTTTTCACAAGACATTCCATGATAATAAGAGTTATTTCAGTCATTTTCAAAACACTCATTGTAAATACTGCAAAGGGTTTTATCACTATAATCATGTTTTATGAGTTAGATTTTGCTGTCAGATTGGCTTTGCCTCAAAAGGAAGTCAAATGGGATATTCTTTTAAAATACGTGTGATATTGACTAGGTGCATTTTAATGTGTTAACTTCCTTCTTAGCTTTCATTTGTTTCTGCTTTGAACTTGTCACATCACATCACATTTTACTCAAAGTTGTATTCTCATAAAAATATATTATGGTTTTTATTTTGTAAGATTAAATATTTTCCATCTTCAAAGATAGCTTTGTGGTGATTGTACCTCTGAAGTGAATTATTTTTTTGATCTACAACTAGACATAGGACAATGTTAGGAGAGAAACATGGAGGAAAAGAAAAGTAAATCCTATGATCCATCTTATTAGAAATAGCATGTTCATTTGGCATGAGTCTGATCACTTGTGTAGTCTCAAAGAATGTAGGCTAAGCTCAATGTGATTTTCCTTCTGGTAATTTTCTGGGTGTTTAACGTGAAATGTTGTGGCATAGGGCAAAGTAAACAGAAGAATCATTTTATAATTTGTGGTTCTTTCTCAAATGTCAGCCATGAAGTTGACAAGGAGAGATATATTGTTATCGCCACGGAGACAAACACTGAACATACCCACACAGGAAAGAAGATGGAGAGGTTCACTCACATGTGACAATAGCGCAGAAATATGGATGACGTTAAGAAAAACTAGCCACACAACTGAAAAGAGCTTTTGCAACTTATGATAAATACATTGCATTGATCGTGACCTAGGAAAAGCTACATGTACTTTGTACTCCCTGTAGGAAAATGATTGTATGACATGCTTGTGTATGAAGAAGTCATAATAGAGTATGCAATTAAAAACTATAATATATAAACTATAACATATAGACATATATGGGAAAAAATAAGGTAGGTAACATATCACTATAATCTCAGTTACATGAGAGACAGAGACAGGAGTATCATGAGTTTGAGTCCAATTGGAGCAAAGTTAGTAGAAACAAAAACAAAAGGGCTGGGTCATGCCTCAAGTGGTAGAATGTTTGCTTAGCATGGGCCAGGCCCCAAGTTCACATAAAAAATGTTGTAAAGAGTCTTGTGAAGGTTATTTGAATTAAAAAAATGCTATTTGTTCCAGGTTCGTGATATTTTTAGCTTTTAAAACTTGCATTTACTGTGACTTATTTTCTCATTGTAAATAATTTTGTACTTTTATATTTCATTTTGCATGTTTTCAAAAATATTCTACCAAATTTAGATCTTTCTTGGAGTATTTTTTTCAGTTTTCAATGGTGAAAGGGCTTTCTGACAGTTTTCAAACAGGCTCTTGTATTTGGTGTTTTGTAGGGAATCCTCACTGATACTGTCAAAAGACTCAAAGTATTTTCCTTGCAAGAATATATATATATAAATATATATATGTGTATATATATATATATATATATATATATATTTGGTCATGGGCTTATGCTCTGGACCTGGGTGCTGTCCCTGAGCTCTTTAGCTCAAGGCTAGTGCTCTACCATTTGAGCCACAATAACACTTCTACAAGAATATTTTATAGGCGCCGGGCGCTGGTGGCTCACGCCTGTAATCCTAGCTACTCAGGAGGCTGAGATCTGAGGATCGCGGTTCAAAGCCAGCCCGGGCAGGAGAGACCGTGAGACTCCTATCTCCAATAAACCACCAGAAAACCGGAAGTGGCGCTGTAGCTCAAGTGGTAGAGCGCTCGCCTTGAGCTGAAGAGCTGAGGGACAGTGCCCAAGCCCAGAGTTCAAGCCCCATGACCGACCAAAAAAAAAAAAAAAAAAGAATATTTTATAGGCATAAAATCTTTATGGTTTATAATCCTTACATATTTCTCAAAGGACCATATCACCTTTTGAGCCACAATAACATTTCTACAAGAATATTTTATAGGCATAAAATCTTTATGGTTTATAATCCTTACATATTTCTCAAAGGACCATATCACCTTTTTTATTAAAAAATTATTTTGTGTTCTTCTTTTCAGACCACTATCTCTAACTCTATCTCACAAAAAGAACAAGATGGTTCCAGATCAAGGGTGAATCACGAAATGAAATGTAGACAGTATGATTAGAAGGAAACACATGGAAGCATAAATAGGACCTAACAGGTCACTAATGTCTTCTTCCTTCTCAGCATGTGCCTTTTGCAATTAGAAGCGTTTGTAAAAACCAAGAGCCTACATAATCTTGAATAGATTTTATTGGAAACAAGAATCTCATGGACTTTCCTTCTTAGACTGGCTTTGAATGAATCCTGATCCTCAGATCTCAGCCTTCTGAGTAGCTAGATTATGGCATGAGCCACTGGTGCCCAGCTGGTCTTTTTTAAAAAATGAACCAAGTGGTAAAAGGGGAATATATTGTAATGTCATGTTTTGAATTGTTGATGAGAGAGGAGAGTGTTCCAGAAAATGGGTGTTTGCTCCATCTCTGCATTGTCAAGTGACCTTTATATGCTATCATCAGTTGACTTCTTCAAGGCCAAGCCTGCAGATAGACCAGTGGTTCCAGAGCCACAGTGATCTATAAAATCCTAATTCCTTGCGTGAAGTGTCTTACAGATGTGTCTTCGTGGTCACTAGGTTGAGGTCCAGGAAACAATTGTCAGAGAAAAATGCAAATATATTCCTGCTAGTGAAAGACTTATGATCTACCTACGCAGATCTGGGAAAAGGCAAGCCTGTAGCTCCATAAATGAAGTAAGCTTGTTATTGTAGACACCAATTAGTGAGGAGGAAGAATTGCTAGTTCTGAAAGCAGTTTCCCATTCTGAAAATCAAGTTTGGTAAACAGGGTTATGTAACGTCCCAAAATGCTACGTCTATATCATCCATCAGCATATTTGAAATATCTCTGTTTCTGTAAAGTGTACAGGATGCTAGTTTTACCTTACTGATAATCGTGTCTTCTGAATAACAATAGGCTGGGACTTGAAATGGTTCTGTGTAGTGAGGCCAAAATTCCATACATTTAAGACAAGGGAAGCAGATTTTCTTAGTCATATTTTATCATGTGTGGCAGTGATGGATTCCACCCAGACAGAGTGTGTATTTTCCTCGTGTCATGATGTTCTTTAACCTTAACACAGCAGAGGATCACAGGATTTATGTCCTCTGGTAGAATCTATGGCAAGTTAGAACCACGTTGTTTTCCTGAATACCACTTACAGAAGTACTTTGTCTTAGGAAATGGAGCTAGAATTGACTCTGGCTGTTAAAAAAAAAAAAAGGAAGCATGTCTTGATGAAGGATAGTGCTTGGCAGAAATAGTTTCCATTCAGCCTTGATACAAATCACAAAGGGAATACAGTCCTTCCTACCTAATTGATAAAAGATTTCTCAGGGCACCCAATGACTCGACTCCCATAAATGAAAGTAAGAGCTTGTGACATTGCACTGTAGTAAAGTCTGTAGACCAACCAGAGTCTTCATAGACTAGCTTAAATTCCCAAGGTAATGGAACTCACAGTTTAGGGATAAAGAATTTGTGATAAATGTAGTTTGTCTTTGTAAAAATAAATCTATTATTGTACATGACAATTTTTATTGCATTGCTAATACTCTCACAATTTACGTGCGTTTTGAGGGTATGTTTCAAGACCAGTGCTTTTAGCAGCATAAAGAAATATGAACACAGAGATTCCACAACTCATATCTGGATTTTAATAATTCAATGTGCTTTAAAAAATATGTCAAATTAAGTATCATTTTGAGGCTCTGCCTTTTGATGAGTTTTTAAATTTTTCAATACCTGATTGAAATTTCAGAAAGATTTAGAAGACCTTGGTCTACCTCTCTCTCCTTCCTTCCTTGCTTCCTTCCTTGCTTCCTTCCTTCCTTCCTTCCTTCCTTCCTTCTGTTCTTCCTTCCTTCCTCCCTTTCTTCTTTCTTTTCCTTCCTTTTTTCTTTCTATTCCTTTCTCACTTTCTTTGGGTCTTCAAGTACATTGTGGAAAGTATTTTGTGCATAGTCTTCTACCTAGCCTTGATTCTGTTTCTTATAATTGTGAGAGAATACCGGAGAGTGGGTAAGCTGTAGAAGAAAGAAGGTTATGCAACTCACAGTTCTGGAGGCTGGAGTTATAAGCAAAAGGAGTTATCTCTGAGAGGGGCTTATGTTGCTTGATCTTCTGGTGGAGCAGTAGGGGAAATGTATGTGCAGAAGAGGTGGGGGCAAGGGAAGATGGACCCCCTCTCATAGGAACTCATTCAGTCCTTAGCTACAAGTCCTAAAGCCAGGAAGACATTAGTCCCCTTCCTCCTGATTTCATTGCCTTTTATAAATCCTACCAACCATCACCACTCTTACACTGTGGGCCAGATTTCAACATAAATATTGGCACTGACAAACCACTTCCAAACATAGTATATACTTTTAAGCCCATAGCCTCTAGAAAGCCTTGTAAGTTGAATTTTACTTTGAACTCAATAGAAGTTTGTCACCCACTCGTAATAGATACCTTGTGCATGACAACAAATAGTCCAAGCACGGACTTCCTCGGAATCTTCAGCACTAATCATGTGGGGCTGCTCTGTATTATTGCAACTGGTAACCTATATTTTGGCCATAAACAGAATTATCAAGTTGGCAGGGTGAGACTGGGTTTACTACACTCTGTTTTGAGAATGTAATGTGAGCTGGAAGTATTTTCATGTTAAGCTTTTAATGAATGTGTGTATTATCCATCTTTACCAAAATAGTAATGGAATTTCACTAGATAGCAGATACCTGTTGCTTATACCTGTAATCCTAGACACTCGGGAGGCTGAGATGGAGAAGATTACAGTTCAAGACCTTGTCTCTATCAATGTCCAGATGCAGTGACATGCCCCTGTTGCCCTAGCTATGCAGAAGGTGGAAGTTGGGAGAATCAGAGTTCCAGGCCAGTCCAGGCAGAAAAGCCACGAGACTCCATCTCAACAGAAGCCATGATGATACCACCTACTTGTCATCCCAAGTATGGAAGAAAATATAAAATGGACAGATCAAAGTCCACACACATTTCAGGGAAGAAAGCATGATGTCTCAAAAAATGACCAGTGCACAAAGAGCTAGAAATTTGTCTCATCAGTAGACCCCTGCTTAGCAAACATGAGGTCCTGAGTTCAAAACTCCAGTACCACAAACCAATATTCACAACAACAATGAAAAACTTCACTAGACAATGATATTTTGGAGGGAGGCCTCAATTTAAATTTCCTTCTCAATTTCTTTCCCTAAAGGTAACATATTTATCCTAGGTATTTCTGTTTTGGTAGGTAGATTTTTTTATTATTAATTGACCTTATTGTTACTATAGAGGTGATGTACAGAGGCATTATAATTACATGAGTCATGAGTACATTTCCTTTTGTACAATGTCTTCTGTTCCCTCATTCTCTCCAGTCCCTTCCTCCCATCTCCACCCATGAATGTGTAGTTCACTTTGACCAGTGTCCAGTGAGCTGCACTGCTGCACTTTTTCTCTTCAATCCTGTACCGTACCCCTACCCCTTCCGTACTTTCGAGATTATAAAGAGTTGAGTGCTTAAGAATATACCTTCCTTTTCACAACAACATTCAGTTTGAAACATATGCACAGACTTTGTTTTACATAGATTTAAAAAATGAGAGAAACACCTGGGTTATTTGAGATAATGTAGAATGGTAGCATACATAAGTATAGTATTTCACATATGTATATGTGTGTGCGTGTAATTCCTATTACAAAGTTCCATTTGCTTCATTAGGATACAAATGTGGGATGGAGAGCATTTCTGTGGGGTAAGGTGAAGGTCACATGTCCTGCACATGTGGATAATCACTAAATAAAGCCTTCTTTACCTCATGAATGACATTACCCAGCTGTCCACATGTAACTTGACCTACTCGTGGCACCACACTGAATAGAAAAGAGGAAAAACAAGAAAGACACAGGAAAGGAGCAAACCAGCGACATTTTTCAACCCTTGCACAGTTCTTGCAAGAACTCTCTTACTCTTTTTAGCATTTTATGTGGAGCCATTTAAGATCATAAATGACTGGCCATTAAGTCTTTATAACGATTCGGTCTATGTTGCCTTTGGAGTAACACTGACAAGTAGAAATGAGTATGTTAGCCCTCAGAATCAGCTCTCTGGGAGAGGCAACCTCTCACTTGGGAAGGCCATAAACACCAGAGCACCAAAAATACAGACAAATAAGACAAAACACCATAATTCATCCCTGTAACCTTAGCTCCTTGAGAGGTAAAGATGGAGAGGTTCACATTTTCAAGCCAGCTAGGGAAAACAATTCTCAAGACCCTATCTCAGTGAGAAAAGTTGGGAGTGGCAGGGTGCTCCTGTTATGCCATCCATGTAAGAGACACAGAGCAGAAAGATCAGTTACCTAGGACACCCTAAGTACAAAAATCTAGACCCTAACTTAAAAAGCAAAAAAAGCTCCCATTCCAGGTCAACGATCAGACAGACTAGATCTTTGAAATGGATTTTTAAAAAAATGATGTGAGCACTGTAGATCATGCCTGTAAGTCCCAACAGTCAGGCAGCTAAAGCTGGAGGATCACTAAGTCCACGAGTCTGAGAACAGCCCTGTCAACATGCTCTTAAAAAAAAGTTGACACTCATCTGTGCTCTCCCATTTGATTCCATTTTGGAGGGTAATACGTTAAGAGCGAAATTAGGTGTGAACAAAATAGTTATGTATCTATGGGACCAGTTGCAGTTCTCTGATTTGTGGAAATCCTTTGTTACTTCTTTTCATTGCTTACCATATATACCGCAGAACAAAATCAATTTGAAATTAAATCAGTTTTACCAGAATCATTCCTCCTGTGGGGATTTTCCGGCTACATGGGCCTTATTATGGTAAATTCTGACATGAGATCTGATCCTATGAGACAGATAAAATGCAAGTACCACATTAAGTTCTCACTAAATGCCGTGGTCAGTAGCTTCTTTTTCACACAAGTAATAAAACAATGTTTGGGAGCTCAAAATGATAGAGTATGCTGCTTCTTCTGGCTGAGTAAGAAACAAAACCAAGTCAGGTAACATGAGGCAAGGTTAGACAAAGGAGCTTTGAGTGCAAATACAGGCATTCCCTGAGTTGATTCTAGCAGACCTTCTGCATTCAGAGGATCCTAGTCAGTGAGTGCCGGTGACTATTTGGGGCAACAACCAGGAAAGTGAAGACGATGATCAGAGGGAAGGAACCAAGTTGACCTTCTGAGGAAGACAAAGTTGGGATGGCTTGATGGAAACACTGTTCATCAGTCCAGAAGTGAAGGGAGGGCTTTGGAACTATGGAGAGGCTGAGGTGAAGCACTAGGGGCTACCTGTGGTTTAACATCAACGATCCACCATCTTCCAACTTAGATTCTCTGTATGTCATCCATTCAGTATGAGCCAATTAAGGTAATGACATTTTCTTATTAACCTACATTATTTCGTTTTTACTTCTTTTTCTTTCTCTTCCTTCCTTCCTTCCTTCCTTCCTTCCTTCCTTCCTTCCTTCCTTCCTTCCTTCCTTCCTTCCTTCCTTCCTTCCTTTCTTTCTTCCTTCCTTTCATCTTTCTGTCTATCTACCTATCTCTCTGTCTTACTGAAGGTTGAACTTAGAGATTAATTTTTGCTTAAGAAGCTCACACTCCAGACCTTTTGTGCTTTTCTTTTTAAGTTAGGGTCTAGATTTTTGTACTTAGGGTGTCCTAGGTAACTGATCTTTCTGCTCTGTGTCTCTTACATGGATGGCATAACAGGAGCACCCTGCCACTCCCAACTTTTCTCACTGAGATAGGGTCTTGAGAATTGTTTTCCCTAGCTGGCTTGAAAATGTGAACCTCTCCATCTTTACCTCTCAAGGAGCTAAGGTTACAGGGATGAACCATGGTGTCTTGTCTTATTTGTCTGTATTTTTGGTGCTCTGGTGTTTATGGCCTTCCCAAGTGAGAGGTTGCCTCTCCCAGAGAGCTGAATCTGAGAGCTAACAAAGGGATGATGTGGGATCCGGCTTTTTATATGTACACTGACTAATTTTGAGTTAGTACCTCCAACAATCTTCATATATATATGTATATATATATGTTTATATAGCTAAATTATATTTATGTATTTTAAATATATAGATGTATGTATTATTTATTGAAGTCTCACCCATTAAGCCAATATTACCATGGTCACCTTAGCCTTGATCACCATGGAAAGTCTCTATTCCACAAATCTCAACTTACCAGTTTTAGGCTGTTTGCCCTGCTTTGTCTTGTCTTTCTTGTGGAAAGCCCAATAAAGACTTTTGTCAAAGCTTCCTCTTGTCTCTCCTGAGCCAAAATAGCTCTCTCTCCCCCATATGTAGCCCTGCCTGCTGTGGCCTCTTCCCTTCTCTTAGAAATATATGTAATACATTCCTTCAGTGCCATTAACCCTATGTGGTATTACTCAATCTCATCCTTAAATTCAAAATATGGGCACATTTTGTAATGAATGGGAAGGGTACAAGAATACTACTTTCAGGCTTTACTCTATAGTTGGGGGATTTCTATAGGTCTGTCTTGGCTTGGGAATGGAATAAACCAAGAAATTCTGAGAGAGTCACTACCAAGTATAGCTACGCCTGCTAGAGCAGCCAAATAAATGGTGATCTAACGGATATCCATGTCCTGGAGTAACCCTTGCCCAGCCCACAGATCAAAAACAGAGAGAGTTCAGGTAAGGAGATCTATTAAAATAATACCTCACCACTTTTCAAAGTTCACATCATTGATTCTTTAGCTAGACAGTCTCCATTCCATGGCTCAGTTTTAAACACGAACTTGCCAAGTACAGTGGAAGTTGGAAGTAGAGGCAAAATACTATTTTTAGTTTTTACTAATCTAACCATTTTAACTTATCTCTTTTGCACAGTCTAACTAGTTCAAACATCATTTGTATTAATATGGACATCCTAGAAGTAGTCATCTCTAAGACAAAAATAAATCTATTGTGAGTCTCAAGTCTCCGCATATCTCATGAGCAGGGGCACGGCCCACCTTTGCTCTAGACTCTCTTGCCATGCATGTGTATCTATTTAGTGAGCATCTTTGGGAAATAGAGACTGCATCTTTTTCAAGAGCAGAGAATCAGATGTTCACTCAGATGGTATCTGTCTTTGAGGCAAAACCAGGCAAGCTTCATGTTCATGATGAAAGATTCATAGTCTGTAAGCTTGTAGAATCTCTCATATAAATAAAAACAATCCTTCTTCTTCTATTGTGTGTGGGAGTCTCACCTGGTGCATTCTTAATATTGTCCTGTGGGTTTTGTGGGCAAATAGTGATATGTAGCTAGAGAGTACTTTTGCAGGAGCAAAAATGTGTCCTTGGTCTTTGAGCCCAGAGCCTCATGTTTCCTGCCAGAATCCACGAGGGTATCACTGCAGGAGCTAGGCTCCCTTGCAGATTTGCGACCTAGCTGAAAATCTTGGACTCTCCATAATTCTCAATGAATCATCTGTGAGGGAAAGCAGTGGACACACTGGAATATCCCGGACAGCTGTCAAGAATATAATGTGTGTGAGAAAGAAGGAAGAAAGACTGAGTGGAAGAACCTTGCAGAGGTGAAGGCTGTAAGATGAATTTGATAGGTTCTTACGTTTCTTTAAATTAGGAAACTAAAAGGCTGAGCCCTTTACAGTTCGCACAGTATTAATTTGCAAGCTCTGTGCTGCATCTCTAAGAATGGCCCCAAGAAAGATCCTTGTAGCTCCAACCATTCATGAAGGAGCAGTTTGTACAAGCACTGCCTTGAATCAAACAGCTGGTGATACCAGCCAACTATCTTCCTCATAAGGAAAGCCATATTGTCATGGCTTCCATAGAAATGACACGTCCCAGGACCCCCCACTTCCTCCCATTACAAAGTTAGCGATATCATGTTGAAAAGGTTTGATCAATCCATTCAGGGAGTGATGCGGTGTTGGACTGAAGAGTGGGTTGGACAAAAGACTTGGCTATAAGCATTCAGGAAATTTCCAGAAAAACGAAAGGATGTTATGGCTATGTGGCTGTGGAATCAAAATGGGTAGTGTTTAAATGCTGTGATCCACTGAACGTTTATTGGCCCTTCATTATGTGTACTTCTGTCTCCCCATAGCAAATAGTTCCCCCAAAGTAAAATAAAATTATTGTGTGTATTGAGAAAGGTGAAAATATAACATTTGTTGAAGGGAGGCATTTTTGAAGCAGAACATAGGGCCAATTAGGGGAAAAATGAATCAACTATGCACAGAATTTGAGATAAAGGGCATAAAATAAGATCTAGTTTGTAGTGAGCCTTGTGAAGATGTACAAGAGTCAACTTTCTAGCAGCAATGTAGCTCACTCCATGTGGTTTCAAATAATGGATTTGTAGACTTACTGTATAGATGATGTAGGTTAATTTGAATAGTTTCAGAGTACTGACCTTGGTGCATTCTGAGCATTTGTAACGTTTCCTTAGCAGTGGTCTCCTTGGAATGACACAGTTGTAGAAGGGGGAGGGAGTCTGGGGAGAGACTGCTATATTAAATCATGAAACTATACTCCATAGCAAAACTTTTAGAAAAGGGATACTGGCTTTCCCTCAGCCACATCACTGTTTGAGTTGGAACTGTATGGGATTTTTCTTTTTTTAGAATATTTAAGTTTAGATCTGTAAAATCTCTCCAAATACACAAGGTTGTATCACAATTTTTGGACCCCTAGTGGAGTTGTTTTGTTTGTTACCTCTGCTTCCCAGGTCAGTTGGTCAATTGACTAATCTCATAAGGAAAAGACTTGGCTGTACCTTTTACTGAGAAACTTCCTTGACTCAAAGGTTTCATTATTTCTTTCTTCTTATTTTTAATCTCATTTTTAGAGGCTATTAAGATACTAAGTGAGATTAGGTGTTGGTTTCTGAGTTCTGGACTGCTGACCACTGTTGTGTGGTGTTAGACAAATAGCTCAACAAATTCTTAAGCCAATCAACAGACAACACATGTGCAGCTGTACCCAGACATGAAGGAAATGTCATTGTCTGATTCCCAGGAATGGGAAAGTAATTTCAAGTCTAAGGTAAAGATATAACTGAATTATCAAATTAGTAGTTCTGTCTCTTTTACATCATTCTGTAGAGGACAGGATTTCTTCTGTATAAGCCCACACTGGCTTCTACTTTTCAGTGTGCTCTAAAAATTAAGAGTTAAGCTTTTATAATTCAGAACTCAGGCAAATTGACAGACCCTCAGGAGTATTTCTACAAAGTGCTTATACTCTCCCCCCCATTTCTATAATTGTCAGTCTTTAATTTATTTCCTTTGAGAAAGAGCTTATCTCACTATCAACTCATTAGTTGCTTAATATGGGGTAAGCTGATTATAGGCAATCTGAACATTGGCTGTTCACATTGCAGAGCCGTCAAGTTAATAATGCCTTGGGAGACTATTCCTTCCGAATTGATCATTTTAGCTGTTCTGGACAGATTTTATGTGTATGGGTGGGGTGTGTCCTCTTGTCCTTCTCCAGAGACACTACAAACACTGTGATCATTCCAGGAGAAAGGGAAAACAGTGATGGCACAAAGCCATGCATTTGGGAAGAGAGGAAATGAAATTGTTTCTGTTACTATTTTGCTCTCAGTCCAGTGGTGATATCCCCAAAGATTCCATCTGACACTAAGAAATGTGAGATATGCATGGTTACCAAAGCTGGACAGGATGAGTTTGAGAAAGTAACTAAAAAGGAAGCAAAGGCGATTCATCCTAAATACACTGGGAGAAAAGAAGGAATTCGAAACCCTCGGCCTCAGAATCCTTTCCTTTTAGTCCATCTCCAAGAAGCTAAAACATCTGGTGAACCACGTCAAAGATTCAATCAATCATCCTTGTGTTTGGCTTTAATATGCCAGACATCTGGATCGACTGAGTTTCTCTTTTCTTTAATTAAATCAACTGGATGTTTTGGCTTCCTGCAAAATCAGCTTCGGTCTAAAGCATACACATCATCATCTTATTTGTACCCTTCTTCAGTTTGGATGCTTTCTATTTTAGTTTCCACTTCTATTCATGTAACCCTAGATTTGGGGATTGTTTTGAACATTGAATAAAACTTATTTAATACGGCTGCATTAATAAATAAACCAGACGTGTAAAATTGACTTGAGCTCCAGTTGTTTCCAAGGCATGGTGAACCTTACCTCCTGGTGACTAGAAGCTGAAAGGGTCCAGGAAGAATGTTAAATAATTATGCAGCTAGTGTTCAACAGAGATCAAAATATCCTCTTTGATGTAAAGGCAGCTGGCACTGACAGTAATTTTAACTGTAACAAGAACATACAATTTATATAATTTATGCATTCCTAGGTTTTTCAGTCCATAAGAATTTGGCCTGGTTTTATGTTATTTTCAAAATATCTTTTGCAATCTTATCTGGAATGGCAGCAGGGCCAAATAATGACTGCGAGAGAGTTAAACAGAGATGAAGGAAAGCCATGGACTCACACCGGTTTCGTGAAATATTATAGTTTCCAGGAGAGACATCAAACCTCAAAATAGACAAAACAATGTTTATCACTCTAAATATACGACAGAAAACAACTGAAGAATTTTGGACTGACATCTCATCCCTCACTCTTATGGGGAGTTTCCATGGAGCCCGTCTAGCAAACAAGTCCAAAATGGGGCCTGCTTTCTCACTTAGGGTGAGTCTGTTCTTTTTTCTTAAAGAAATAAAAGATTAGAAAAGAAAGTTCTAACTTTGTATAACTGTCAGTGGTTTCAATAAATTATGAATTTTATTGTAACTGCTTGAGCCAAATAGGCTAAATATTTTACATTTATGATTTTGACACATGCCTAAGCATGAGATCTAAGAGATTTCATTAAATTTGGCTCCATTCTTGCACAAAGCCTAGGAACACAGTCAGGCTGGTTGCTAAAACGAAAATTGGAGCCCACTTTGACTCTACTCTCTTAGATGGAAAATTCTTCATATATTTTCTGGATCTGGTTTTGCAGGTGCTTTTGTCTGCAGTGACATCTTTATGAGGATACTTGTGCAAGTCCTTTCAATGCATAGAAAGTGCTCAGCATAGTTAGGCACACTTTACATATATTATTTCCTACTTAATAACCATAAAATCTTATTATTAACTTCATTGGTTAGAAGCTGACACAAGTTTGGCAACTTTCTCAAGGATAAATCATTTGTTATTTAGGATTAAGAGTCTTTGGAATATATATGTGTGTGTGTGTGTGTGTGTGTGTGTGTGTGTGTGTGTGTGTGTGTGTGTGTGTGTGTATGTGTGTGTGTGTATAAACACAAATTTTTTAAATAGATATTGGTAGAAATTCAATATTTTTTAAAAGAGAGACAAACATTGAGTAATATTTATTTAAAGTAATGACTTAATACTTTGGTGTATAGAACACTATACCCATAGATACATTATTTGGATAAATACATCCTTATTTAAAACCGTGGTGTCATATGGAACACATTGTTTTGCAACTGTTTTTAGAAATAAACTTAATTGGTAACTTCTTTTTTAAAATTTATTTTATTGTAAAGATGTGCTACAGAAGGGTTACAGTTTGTAACTTTCTTTTAATAGTAGACATGTACTGAATCTTTACATGAAAGCCATTTGGTAACAGTCTAATGTTTTGTGGGCAATATGACTTGGCCACAAGTATGTAACTCTTTGTAAGATTAAATGAATGAATGTGATTTAGCACATGGTATATAGATTGCTTCTCCTTGCTATATGCCATCATTAAATAAATGACACCAATATTTTATCTAATCTCTATGTTATTGTCTACTGTGTCTTTATTTAGTTTGTGCCTGTTTATCAAATTAGTGTAATGGAGATTCTCATAGCTATTACGTGGTACAATTGTAGTAATTTTTTTCTTTCAAAATAGTTGCTCAGAAGTAGAATTTATGATTCAAATGGAAAATCTTTTTACAAAGTACTTGATGTATTGTCAGGTTTGTGTCCATAAAACTGTAATTTACATTCATACCAATGGCATACAGAGTATAAATTTTTAAGAATAATTTCTCAATCTCATAGGCAAAACAATAGCAAAATACTTCTGTTGATTTTACCTTTTTATTATTATTATTGAGATTGTTTTATTATACATGGTCAAATATTTTATAAATAACTTTCTTTCAGATTGCCATAAATTTATATATGATCAACATTTGCACATTTAGTTTTAGAGGATCAGGTAACTGAAATCCATACTTAGATGAACAGAAAAAAATGTTAGATTAGTACAGAGGTGCTATTAAAATTAGTACAGAGGTGCTATTAAAATGGTAAAATAAACTAGGTTTGTTTTTTCATCTTTTTTTCTTCTTTTGAGTCTTGCTCATAAATACAAATGTCTTGCTGGGTGCTGGTGGCTCACACCTGTAATCCTAGCTACTCAAGAGACTGAAATCTGAGGATCATGGTTCAAAGCTAGCATGGGCAGGAAAATCTGTAAGACTTTTATTTCCAATAAGCCACCAGAAAACCAGAAGTGGTGCTGTGGCTCAAGTGGTAGGGTGCTAGCCTTGAGCTGAGGTGCTGAGGGTCAGCCCAAGGCCCAAAGCTCAAGCTCCAGGACCAAACAAAACATAAAAGAATGTCTTTCTTTTATTTCTTCTCTCCCTTGCTAAATCCTTTCCTGTAAAAAGGAACATTTTATGTGATACTAGAGGCCTCAGATCTGACATCTTCTAATATTAGGATTCTCAAAGTGAAATGATAATATCTTCTAAGATTCAAGGCACTGTTATGGTTTGAATTGCATCCCTTAAGGGATGTATTGAAATATAAATACCTTTTCCCTGTGAATGTGACCTGTTTGGAACTAAGGTCTTTGTAGATACAGTCAAGTTAAGCTGATGTTGTCTTCATGGACACTCCTCCAGGATGGTTGCCCTCCCTAACTGGGGAACTAGCCAAGAGAAGGTAGAGGCAGACATGGGCAGGGTAGAATAATACACAGTTCACGGAAGGCCTAGTGCTGCTGGAATCGGAGACAAAGCAAGGTCATCTCTGAGAGGCTTTAGAGGGAGAATGTCCTTGCTAATCCAGTGTGGACTTTTAGCATCCAGAAGAGTGAGGAGATAACATTTTATGGTTGTGAGCTAAGACTGACATTAACCACCATAGGGTATTTTGGAGCTCAATGCTTCATAGGTTCTGCCCACTCTACTTTACCTCCAGCGAGAGCGTGAGAACTGTAAGCAGAATAAACTCTTTGTCCCGGATGGCTGTGAATTGTTTCTTTCAGGAAAGGAGGAGGGGCAAGCTTGAGTAGTCTAGATGTTTTTCTTCAATTTACGGAGGCCACCGTTAGACTATTTTGATCTTCTATGTGTTCTCCTTCAGAAATACTCATGGATGGTAGCCTAGAATCTACAGGAGATAAGCAGTCCCCTGCTTTTCCTGTAGTGGCTGGGGTAAAATTGCATAGCGTTGAGTAGCTAAGTTTTTAGAAAGCATGGTTATGGGGCCCTGGATAGTTTTACTGAGCACAGATTATTGTACACATTATATTGTACATTGGATACACCAAATAACTGAAGTTCCTCTACTTCAGGTTTATCAAGGTATAACTGACAAAAAGGTGTACATTATAACGGCTTGCCAGGTGTATAGTTACCATGTCAAATAGTTACCAAACTCAAGCTAACTCATTATTTGCATAGTTACTTGAAAAGATGATGTTGAGAAGACTTCAGACCTACTCTTAGCAGATTTCATGCTCACAACCCATTATTGTAAAATACTTTAACCAGATGTACTTTGCTGTACATTTGATTCCCAAAATTTATTCATCTCAGACCTGAAAGTTTTTTTTCCCTTTGATCAACATCTCCCCATTCACTCGGCCAGCCACCCCTTCAGCTCCTGGAAACACTATTCGATTTTTTTGCTTCAATGAGTTTGTTTTTTTAATTCCAAGAGATATCATGTGGGAATAACCTTTCAGTATCTGTCTTGTTTCATCTACCATAGTGCTTTCTAGACTCATCCATGTTGAAAATGGCAAAATTTCCTTTTTTTAAGGGCTGAATACTATTTTATTGTGCATGTATTTACGTAGAAAGGCCATATCTTCTCCATGTAATTATCCACTGATAGAACTTAGTTTGTTTCCATATCTTGGTTATGGTGAGGAATGCCACATGAATATGGGAATGCAAGTATCTCTTTGAAATACTTCACATATATATATATGTATATATATATATATATATATATACATATATATATATATAAAGCAAGTTTATTTTTTTTTCCATTCGTGCTTTTCTTTGCCAGTCCTGAGGCTTGAACTCAGGGCCCTGGGCTCTGTCCCTGAGACTCTCTGTACTCAAGGCTAGCGCTCTATCACTTGATCCACAGAACTACTTATAGCTTTTTCTGAGTAGTTTATTGTTGACAAGAGTCTCATGGACTGTTCTGCCTGGGCTGGCTTTGAACTGTGATCCTCAGATCTCAGCCTCCTGAGCAGCTATGATTGTAGGTGTGAGCCAACGGTGCCTGGCCCTTTCATGCATTTTTCCAATTCATGCTTTCACCAATTCACATCCCAACCAATAGCCTACAAGAGACACTTCTCTTAAATTTTACCTTAGAATAAAGAAGATACTGGATAGGCTTTTTAGGCCATGATAAGGAAATGATTGCTTCCCTTCTTCTATATATGTCTTCGGCCTGGTCTTTAAAGTGCAAAGCCAGGTAAGTTTCCCATGGACTTCTGAGAATAAGAGCAGGCAGGGAGAAAGCTCAGGTGAAACTGACCCCAATCTATTCCCCTCTGGTCACATTTTGAACTAGATTAGGGGATAAAGAAGGAGCTGTGTAAGGGTTAATTTTATGAATTCAAGACTATATTAAGAAGAGTGGAAATTTTTATTAGACACCAGATCAGAAATCTTTTTTGAATTGAGAAAAAGACTCAGTGATATTATTAGAAACTCAAAAGGTTGGAAGGATATTAAAAAGGCTCGTGCCTGCAGTGCTGAATTTAGAAAAGCTTACTCAGAAAATCCAAAAGGGATGTGATTGGTGTCTTAATGTCAAAACATGAGCAGTAGGAGAAGAAACAAAGTAAGTTAGAACAACTACCTGGGGGGAGAAGCCTGAGAGATTTTATTCCTATTTGAAATATTACGATGTTCTTAGATGGATATGAAGGTGATAAGTATAAACCTGTTTATAAAGGGGAGACCCAGGGGCTCTCAGTGAGGAGGTCAAAGGTTCTAGGTCTAACCAGAGGGTGAGGGAAGGATCTTATTCAGCATGAATGAGAAGTGAAGAAAGCCAAATCTGCCAGAGTAAAAATTGGCGGAAGAGAGAGGTCAAGTCGAGAGCTAAAGGACCTGCAGGCTTCAGTCAGAGGCAGCAGCAGCAAGAGTAAGCCAGGCCTGGGTGGCAGGCAATGGTTTGGGAGCTGTCTGGACCAGACTTAAGCTGCTAAACCCAAAGAGATACATGGGACTGTATGTGGTGTGGAGAATATCTTCATTAGGTCATATTCCTACTTCACAGAGTAAACGCTTTTTTAGAGAAGATCAAGGGTAGAAGAAAATCTGGAAACCTACATGCAGTGCTCCAGGAAGTGTGTAGATGATTGTTATCTGCACACTTTGTTGGACTTGGGTATGGGTATTTATTTACTTTGTTGTTGTTGTTGTTGTGTTGATCTTAAGGCTTGAACTCAGGGCTTGTGTCCTTTCCCATAGTTTTTCTGCTCAAGGTTGACTCTCCACCACTTGAGCCACAGCTCTACTTCAGACATTTTGGTGGTTAATTGGAGATAAAAGTCTGACAGACTTTCCTGCCTAGGATGGCTTCACATCATGATCCTGAAATCTCAGCCTTCTGAATATCTAGGCTTATAAGCGTGAACCACTTGCATTGAACATCAGATGCAATTTTTTTTATCTCATTACATACCACATACTGTGTCTGCAGGAGTCAGATTATCTCAAATTATACTCATCCTTTATTGAAAAATTAGTCTCCGGGTTGGGAGAAACAAAACCCCCCTCCTCACATTTGTGTATTTCGTAGGTAAATTGGGTTGTTTAGTACCCAGAGATTTTAATATACAAAATGATTTCACATGCAGTACGCTATTTAGTGGCTTTAAGAAGGCACTCAGTGCTTGCTGGTTCCCAGACCCATACTAATACTGTAATTCCTATATGGACGTATTTCATTCTGGACTCTTCCAGAATGTCCCTTGCTTGTTGAGATAATCCAGGAGTAGGGCAGGGTCATATTGCTAGCTACTGCCTTTCCCCCTCAGTCCTCATTTTGAAAGCTGAGCTGTTATGAGCCCACAGAAATATGTTCAAGTCTCATGGACATTCATGGAAATGAAGATCTTTGTGCTTCCTAAGCCATCTGGGCATCTGGTTGGTGTTTCTGAGTCCCTCCTCACTCACTCCTTCTTTCATTAGGCCCGTAGTGCCTGGACAGTGGTGTTTCAGCAGAGGGAAAGAAAACCAGATGCCTTTTTTCCCTCATGGAACTTCAACAGTCTGAGAAGTAGGCAAGTGGCACCAGGGACAGGAGAAGGATTTCCAGTTCAACAGGTGTTTTTCACACCATGCCTGTTTTAGAAGTTGAATGCAAGGGAAGAGCACTTGGCACAATATGAAAAGTGAAATGATATATTTGGATGGAACTCCATAGCATTCCTGGGAGACTGAGACTTTCTAAATGTCATTAGCAACCAGAGAATGAACCCTTACAAACGATCCTGTCCAACTTTCCCTACACTCGGCTCCATACAAAACTTGCTTATACAAAGAGCTACTTTTAATTAAAAAAAAAAAAGATTCTTCTCTGGTACTTGGTTTGTGTTGTTGTCTTTGAATACAATAAAGAAAACATGTTTATACACATCAGGGAAGTGTTGCCTTGCATATTTAATAGTTATCCAGGAAATGAACACAACATGTGGGACCCAAACTTGCCTTTGTCTTATTTCTCAGTCGTTGCTGTTTTCCTCATAGTTGGCCACCCAGTCTCATCAACTCCGGAGGCCACCCGGGGAATACTGGTGTCAGCAAGAAAACATGCAGTTGCAGTTAGGTGTAAACATGAAAATTTTGGTTAAATGTGCTAAACAACAGCTAATGTGATGGCAAGCTTTTTGTCTGTAACATGCAATGGAATTAAAACCAATGTGCTTGTGTCAAGCCATGCTACTGGAAATAATGTGCTTGCAGTTCATAAGTGAAAAATTAAATTCAAAGATCCTTGATAGGATGAAATGTGGAAAATGTCATAGTCTATTCAGGCTGCTGCTATAAAGCAATACAATACCATCAGCTGCATAGCTTATAAACAATAGGCGTTTATTTCTCACAGTCTGGACTTGCTGTGAAGCCTAGATCAAACTGGCAGATATATCTGGTGAGGGGCTCCATTCCTGGTTCTTAGCTCTCTCCCCCCCCTCCCCCTCTGGTTTTGCGGCTTGAAGAGCTACAGCTCCACTTCCAGCTTATTTATTAGTAGTTAATTGGAGATAAGAGTCTCACAGACTTTCCTTTCCTGCCTGGGCTGGCTTCGAATTGTGATTTTCAAATCTCAGCCTTCTAGGTAGGTAGGATTACAGGTGTGAGGCACTGGTGCCCAGCTAGATGGGTCTCTTTTTTGTGTGTCCTGTCCTGGTGAAATTCTCTTTTAAGAAGGGTGTTAATTCCATTCTCAAGACCTAATCACCTTCCCCCAAGTCCTGCCTACACATGCAATCTCATTGAGGTTTAAGTTTTAGCATGTGAATTTGGGAAGGCACACAGACATGCTGTCTTTAGCTGTAGGTAATACAGACAATGTTTATCAGGAGGATGAGCTGAGCGATCTTTGTTTTATACTTACTCTAAAGAGTCTCCAGATGGGCTGGGAAGGTGGCTCAGTGGTAGAGTGCTTGCCTTGCATGCATGAGGCCCTGGGTTCCATTCCTCAGCACCACATAAGCAAAAAGAAAAAAAGCCGGAAGTGGCGCTGTGGCTCAAGTGGTAGAGCGCTATCCTTGAGCTGAAGAGCTGAGGGACAGCGCCCAGGCCCAGAGTTCAGGCCCCACGACTGGAACTCCCCCCCCCCCCCAAAAAAAAAAAAACCCAAAACAAAACAAAACAGTCTCCAGACATCTCTTCCAACCTGAGCTGGAGTCTGGTGGTAAGTTGAGCCTGTGTTTTTTCCTCAGCCTATCTGCTTGAGGGAAAGTGTTGTGGAACACTGTCTGCAGAGAGAAATATTCCATAGCTGACTCACTATCATGACTCCAGTGTGTGTCTCTCACTTATATAATTTTTATAAACATATTGCCTAGTAGTGTACTTTTTGAGGATATGAATACCACAGATACTATCATCAAAAATGGTATTATCATGTAGTTCTACTTTGTACTTTTCAGCTTACCTGCCAAAATTTCCATGCATATTTGTCCTCTGGTATGTTTATTGGTATCAATTTGACTCTCAAAAATGATCAGTTTTATGGATTGGGAAGGTGGCTCAGTGGTAGAGCGCTTGCCTTGCATGCATGAGGCCCTGGGTTCAATTCCTCAGCACCACATAAGCAAAAAGAAAAAAGCCAGAAGTGGCGCTGTGGCTCAAGTGGTAGAGCGCTAGCCTTGAGCTGAAGAGCTGAGGGACAGTGCCCAGGCCCAGAGTTCAGGCCCCACAAAAGGACTCCTCCCCTCCCCCCAAAAAAGATCACTTTTGGTTGATAAATTGGATGGCTAATTTACCTTAGCACATTCTATGTGTCTGGCTCTCTGTTAAGTACTCAAGATATATTATCCCATTTAGCTCTTTTTTATTGTAAAAATACTGTACAGAGTGGTTATAATTACATGGGCAAGGTAATGAGTACATTTCTTATCAAGCATTGTTGCCTCCTCCTTTGTTTCCCCTTCCCATCCCTTCCCAATCTCCCCCCCCCACCCCGCCCGCCACCCCATGCCAAAGTTGTAAAGTTCGTTTTTCGACATAACGTCTTGTATATCTCATTGTTGCAATGGGGCCATCTGTATCCCTATTTAAACAATTTGTTTTTTCCCTTCCCCTCCACAAATTATACCAACATCAAATATGGTGAAAACAGGGGTAATACCGTGGGGGTAGGGACATACAAAGTAACAAAGAAATCATCTTATAAAGATGTTAGAAATAATAGCAACAAAGAACAACATTTGAGTTCTTATCTTGGAGTTCATTTCACCTAATATCAACTTATCTGAGCTTTTCTGCTTGTCTCAGACATATCCTAGTTATTGCAAATAAGGGAGACCAAGGAACCTATGTTTCTTTGGGACTGGCTTACTTCACTTAGTATAATTTTTTCTGTCTATCCATTTCCTAACAGATGCTGCAATGTCATTCTTTCTGATGGAGGCATAGAATTCCATTGTGTATATAAACCACATTTTCTTGATCCATTCATTGACTGAGGGGCATCTGGGTTGGTTCCATATCTTAGCTATGGTAAATAATGCTGCAATAAACATAGTTGTGCTGGTAGCCTTAGTATGGTCTTGTTTGTGACCCCGAATAGCAAAAACGATTCTTAACAGAAAGAACAGTGCTGGAGGAATATCAATACCAAATTTCAAACTCTTCTACAAAGCCATAGTAATCAAAACAGCTTGGTACTGGCACAAGAACAGACCTCGGGACCAATGGAATAGAATTGAAAACCCAGAAATGAACCCACAGACTTATAGCCACTTAATCTTCAATAAGGGAACTAAAAAAATAGAATGGAAGAAAGACAGCCTCTTCAGTAAATGGTCCTGGCAGAAATGGTTAAATACTTGTAGAAAACTAAAGCTAGATCCTTATATATCACCCTGCACCAGAATTAACTCCAAATGGATCAAAGACCTCAGAGTCAAAGTAGACACCCTGAAAACATTTCAGGACGGAATAGGAGAAACCCTAGGTCTCCTTGGCACAGGCTGAAATTTTCTTAATAGCGACCCAGAAACACAACAAATCAAAGAGAGGTTGGACAAATGGGATGGTATGAAGTTGCAGAGCTTCTGTATGGCAAAGGACATAGCTAGCAAGATCAATAGAAAGCCTGCGGATTGGGAGGAGATCTTCACTAGCCATACAATGGACAAGGGTCTCATATCTAAAATATACCTGGAACTCAAAAAATTAAATCCCCCAACAACAAATCCTCAAAGAAACAACTGCCCAATAAACAAGTGGGCTAAAGACTTAAAGAGAAACTACTCTGAAGAGGAAAAAAGGATGGCCAATAGACACATGAAGAAATGCTCAACGTCCCTAGCCATAAAAGACATGCAAATCAAAACAATATTGAGATACCACCTCACTCCAGTTAGAATGGCTATAATCAAGAACTCTAATAACAACAGATGCTGGAGGGGATGTGGACAGAAGGGAACCCTACTGCATTGTTGGTGGGAGTGTAAACTTGTTCAACCACTTTGGAAAGCAGTGTGGAGGTTCCTCAAAAGACTCCACATATTCCACTTAATTCTATGCAAACCAACCAACCAATGTGCCTGATTTTCTATCATTTTAGAATAGTTTGTCTCTGCATCTTCCTTGTTGTAGACTTGATAGGCCAGGATCTTAGAGAGAAGGGGAAGGTATTTTAGTGTACTGAACATTCTCCATTACCTTTTCTCTTGGTGCATCTAGCAGTTTCTCTGTAAGAAAAAGGGGAGCTGAGAAGAAACATTAGCACTTTCATGGATGCATGCACAGAGAAAATTACGCATATCAAAAGCCTACAGATCAGGGCTAGGAAGGTGGCTTAGTGGTTGAGTGCTTGCCTAGCATGCATGAAATCCTGGGTTCAACTCCCCAGTGCCATGTAAACAGAAAAAGCCAGAAGTGGTGCTGTGGCTCAAGTGGTAGCATGCTAGCCTTGAGGAAAAAGCTCAGGGACAGTGCCTAGGCTCTGGGTTCAAGCTCCAGGGCTGGTAAAAAAAAAGAATAAAAATCTACAGGTCAATAAATCTTCACAAACTGACCATATCCATGTAACTACTGCCCAAACCAGGAAACAACATGTCCAGTAGCTTAAGAGGTGTCTACAGGACTCTTAAAACAGTGGTGTTTGACAGGGTGGTAAACACTTTGCTGATCAGTCTTGAACATTAGTTTTACCTTTGAAAATAATAGAAATGGAACAAACATCATATGTACTCATCATGGCTTTTTAAACCCACCTGGAAGTTCTTTCCATGTTATTCTACGAAGTAGAAGTTCTTTTGTTGTTTTCATTGTTGTATTGCATCGTGTAAACAGGCCACAATGTAATTGTTCATAACTGTTTGATAGACATTATTTCTATTAGTGTTATTATATACATCCATTTGGTGAATACAACTATAGTTTTTTTGTTGAATGTACACCTTGGTGTAAAATAGGGCTACATTCTAGGTATTTGTTCAATATCAATAAGTGGGTTTTCTAAGGTGGTTACATTAGCATATATTACCAGGTCCCTACATAAGATATATTCTAGAAAAAGCCATTATTTAACAAAACTATTTAATTAGGAAATTGGTTGCCTTTATAAACAAAGATCTTAGTTTACAAGAAGACTTAACTGTTAGCCTATTGTCTATTATATATTTACATTATCATATACTTACATTATTTATATATTGTATGCTTAGATGTTTATATACTTATTATATATTTGATAAATTTAAAGATGCAACCAAGTTCCCATATGATTTCTGAATTATACTTTTAGATGGAAAAGCAATATGAAGGACCATTTTCTTTCCTTCTTAGTTCTTCAGGCAGAAATCATGAAAGTAAAAGCACAGTATAAAATCATATTGTTTAGCAATAACTAAACCAAACTGAGACTCCAAACTTTGTGTGTTCTTATTTTTGGTATACTAAATGATCTACCTGAATTACATGGAGTGGAAATAGTTTCTCAGAGGGCCAACTTTCTGCATGTTCCACAATACACCAAAATATAGCCACATAATCAGAGAACTTGTCCTTGACGGTGTCACACTGTGCCACCATCTGGTTTTTCTTCATCCCAGCTTCCATAGTCCCTGGAAATAGTTTTCACCCTTCAGAGTAGTTCCCCGGGGTCTTGGTGCCACCTGCCTGTTTTCTGCTCAGTGGGCCGTGAATATTTGAATCTGGGCGTCAATGGCACAAGAGGTGGAAAGATGCTTTGTCTGGGAGGCTTTTATTCACTGCACCATGCCATGTGTTTAAGCCTTGATACATGTTTCACAGTCCAGATCCAATTCCCTTACAATGAATGCCAATTCCTGTTGGATCCTAGTTTACAATGGACTATCAATCATAGCTCTTTTCTATCTTCTCAATGTGTCCTTGTTTTTGTTTAGCATTCATGTATTTCATGAGAAGTTGGAGGGGGAAAGGCCATGCTGACAATGGCTCATGATGCATCATTTTGACTTGTCTAATGTAGGTTTACTCCTAAAGGTATCTGTTTAAATTTAACTTACCCTGGTTGAGTTTCATAGGCTAGGTTTGGTCAAAACAGGTTGGTTGGATTTCAAAATATTGTACTCTGATCTCTTAAAACTTTGCAGAGTCATGCTGAATCTTTTCCTAGGAGTACTGTGGAGTTTGCTACTTGCAAGTAGTTTACACAATATCTCTCCTAGGGATAAAAAAAAAGATACAAAAGGAGGACAAAATTGATTACAGAAGAAACTGTCAAAGGGGACTTTGAGGTTCATTTTTTATTACTTGTTACATTTGTGATTTGTTTACTGTTCACTGCTGTTAATCTTTAGCATTAGACATATGAACTTGTACATAGCAAGTGCTCAAAAACTATCAACATATAAAAGTCTCAGTCCTTTCCCTATACCACTCTAAAAGGCATTCCCCTTTCTCTAGTATTTAGTATAAACCTGTTCTTTTGAAAAATTCTAACCAAGTCAATTAGACATAACCAAGTATCAAAAAATGCATTTTTATGCTTGAAGTTAGGGATAAAGAAATGCTAAGAGATGACAAAAAACACTCAATTACAATTTATTTACATATTTTCCCTAAAAGCATGAAAAAGTAAAATGGTAATATTGAGGCTAACTTCAACAATATTTGTCTGTCAGGTATTTAAAAAAATTAAAATGCAACTTCAAGCTGTAGCATTAACCACTTGTAACATGTTGGCACAGATCGTTGAACAGTGATTATGGGTAACATACAGCCAATGCACTCTCTGTCCAAATAGTTTCAAGTTATGGTTAAATGTGTTAAATCATTTGAAGTACCTCTAGTCAAGAGAGTCAGTGTCTCCTTTTGGCTTGATGGATGTTTAGTCTATTTCTTCTTGGCAAAATATTTTAGTGTAAGTGTCTCAGCATTAGGCTGACAAGTGTTTTCTTTCCTACTCATTTGTGTTCTATTGTATAACAAAAATTATATATATAATATTAATATTTACAATTTATTCAAAGGAAACATATATATGTTTATTTAGCATTAAGCATAATCTATGAAACTTAGGAGAGTTATGAGCATGAGAAATAGAAGATTTCTTTCTGTCATCTGCTGGTATAGCTTCTTAGTTGCAACTCTGTCTGAGGTCCTTTAGAGAAAAATGAAACTTGCACAATTATAAGGAACTAATTTTGACTTTTACCAATTATTTTATTTATGCCTCACCACTTCTGCTTTTCCTATTTAATAATGCAGGTACATTGGTTTTTACTTGTTTTGTTTTGAAACTTGAGGCAGGAAATTCTGTATTCTTATGACATTATTACTATAACACCAGTAAACAGGTATCTAAGATGAAAAGTGATCTTAATTTGGAAATTTTCATGGAACATGCAGAATATGTCACTGGGATATTCTAAGTACTTTACAGCATAGTTCTATGTCCTTGCAATGCTGTGCATGTCAAGTTGTAAGTGCATAGCTGAGATTTGCTATAGAAATGCAGAAAGTTAGAATATCCCAGCTAAAAGCGATTAAGTGTACTATCTAGTTGAAATTTATTTAATTTTGGAAACAATCCATAGGTAAATAGGAATAAAGAGTCAAGAAGGTAGAAGTACATAATAGTGTCCTAGAAATGAAAATACTAGCAGGAAGCCTTACTAATACCTTTTTCCTTCATACCTGTGTTCTTAGATATTTCAGTATTTTTTTCCAGAGGAGGATGGATGTAAAGTGGTTGAGGGATAAACACTTTTTTTTTCTCAGTCGTGGGGTTTGAACTCTGGGCCTGGGCACTGTCCCTCAGCTCTTCAGCTCAAGGCTAGCGCTCTACCACTTGAGCCACAGCGCCACTTCTGCCTTTTTCTGCTTATGTGGTGCTGAGGAATCGAACTCAGGGTCTCATGCATGCGAGGCAAGAACTCTACCACTGAGCCATCATATCGATTTGGGAGGAAAGTTTGAGGTTTAAAAGGCAATGTTCCTGAGTCAAGTGGAGATCCAGGATGGAATTGCTTAAGAGGACAGGATGGAAACACAGACACGAATTTTCAGCATAGAAGCAATGTTTAAAACAATAAGAAGTTATAATGATAAAGTTTTAATATTTTAGGTAAAGGGACAAAGATAGCTTTGGGGAATTTATTCAGTTTGTGGATGGAGGGAGTAGGAAAAATAACGGAAGGAGAGGAGATGGAGACTTGAACGCCAATGCACCGATTAACTGGGTCAGGACAAATGGATGTTCACTACTTCATGATGCTCAACATTCAGATTTGAGGACTGAAAAAAATTGCCTTGAAATTTTCACAAAGCAAATGACTGGGGACATACTTTATAGTTTAAATGTAAACAGAAGGGACCAGGGAATGCGGCAGGATTGTAGAAACGAGTCAATTATTGAATGTGGCTAGCTTTAAAAAAAAAGCCTTGCAAGGAAAAAGATAGAGGTAGGGCAGTGATAGGGAAAACTGAAGCATCTAGAAAAGACACTCTCAAAAATAAGTGAACATGAGCTGTTCAGGATGTTGTGGTTTAGTCAAGGAAAGAAGGGTGGGTTTTTTTTTTGGGGGGGGAGGAGTTTTTAAACAGATTTATTTTTAAGTACAAGAACAAGTTTTTACATTCAAGTTTTTGCAATTACTTAAGGCTTTCCAATCAAGGGAAGGAATTCTGAAGACAATGGGGGAGAGATGCAATCAGGAGAAGGAATTGTACACAGGCGGGGGTTCATTTTCTTAGGAAGGGTTGATATTTATTTTGTAGGCTTTGGGAATAGAGTCTAAAAGAGGAGTGTAGAGGCTGGTTGCTTTTTTTTTTTTTTTTGCTGGAAGATAAGGTCAGGAATTTGTTGGCAAGAATAGGCAAGAGTGGGTGGAGGGGAATAGAAATGTTTCTACAGTAGTCTCCTGTATCATTCCCCATTTTATTAATGTGCATATTAACAGATCAGCTTTGGGGAGAAAAAGCGAGTTACGACGTGGGGGTACTTTCACAAAGATTAATTTTTAATTTGTTTTAAAGATGTTTTTGCAAGTCTCTCTCCTTTGGTGGATGTGGTGATGTTTGTGTCCAGTGCTGCGGTCCAGACCGGGAAGCTAGTGATATTCCTTAAAAACCATTTTACTTTGGAGATTGCCTTTTTTTTTTTTTTTTTTCTGAGGGCGCATGCTCAGTAGCTGATCAGTGCAGAATGTGAAGACTTGAATAGCTCGCTCCAGCAGAGAAGAAATCTGAATGAAGGTCCCAACTCCGAAGCTTTCCTCCCGGCTTTCTAAGTTCCTCATTAATAATGTGGCCTGTTTGTCTCTTCTTTTCAACATATGCTCCAGGGGATATTTCCCAAACAGCCATTATGCTAATCTATGTGTCCAAATCTGTTTATCAGGGAAATCAACCGGCAGCCCGTGGAAAGACATTGTCCCAGGTGTTGTGAATGCTGTTCGCCAACCCTCATCAAATGTCAGTTCCTTAGACTTTTTCTCCTTCAAAGAAAAATTTTCTCTACCAGATCGCATCTCCCTCCAAAGACAGCCCATCTACAATGGCTGACGTGTGCCACGTGGATCCCCGGGGCGCCAGCTCAGTTCCCAGCGGGGCCTGCACTGCTGCCTAGCTTTTCCAGATACCCAGACCTCCTCCTACCTCTTCCACAGGTGTGATGTTCTGGGCCTTCCTCCAAACTCCTTCGGCTTGCGACGCTCCACCTGCCCGTCTGCTGCTCCTGCAACTTAACTAACATTTTGTCAAACCAGGTTTTCTTTTTTAACCAAATTTTTATCATGACAAACAATCGTCATTTTATTTGACTTTTCCAAAATTAAGCAATGGCCTTACCATGAAGACATCTTTTTCCTCCAGTGCTCATGGTTTAAGGTTTTGTTAATAATGCCCCCTCCCCCCAATATAGAATGCATGTGTTTTACTTCTTGTTTTCAGTTATTAAGGTCCATTGTATTAAATTTTCTAGTTGCCTGATGTCTCCACGGAATGTTAATTAATCCATGTATCTATTTAGACAGAATATCTAGAAGGCAACTTCTACTGTCTTTTATGGATATTAACATGGTTCTATCTTGTTGAAAATCTTAGCTAAATGTGCAGATTGCTTTGTTCTCCAATATTTATTTCTCTTTTATTATTTAGTGATTTTTTTTTGCTTTGCTAATCCTGGAGTTTGAACTCAAGGCCTGGGTGCTGTCCTTGAGCCTCTTTGTGATCAAGGCTAGGGCTCTACCACTTGAGCCACAGCACCACTTCCAGCATTTTCAAAGTAGTTTACTAAAGATAAGAGTCTCATAGACTTTATTACCCTGTCTGGCTTTGGAAAGTGATCCTCAGATAGTAATTTTTTTTAAAAGGGCATGAAGTTACCTTGCAGAATACATTTTCCAGCCTCTCTTTTAGCTAGCTGTGGCCATGCAAATACATTCTTGGCATGTAGAGAGTCACAGGAATGGAACATACACGGATCACAGATAGATGTGCTCACAAGGGCAAGAGCTAGAAAAGAGGATGGCAAGTAAGAAAATGGATGAGACCTGACCTCCAACACAGGTCAACATGTCAGCCAAGATCTTATATAACGAAGAAAGGAACAGGTATCTTACACAAGCCATTATTAGTTTAGGCAACTCTAATAGCAGCCAAATCAATTCTTTAATTAATCCTCAAGGAGTCTGCATATCTGAAGGAGGATTCCTAATGTTATATTCATGTAATCAGTCAGTAGTAGCTTAGTAATAATGGGTTTTTAAATATATGAATTTTTTCTTTTGTCCGTCGTGAGGCTTGAACTCTGGGCTTGACCACTATCCCTGCGCTCTTCAGCTCAAGGTGAGCGCTCTACCACTTGAGCCACAGAGCCACTTCTGGTTTTCTAGTGGTTAATTGGAGATAAGAGTCTCATGGACTTTTCTGCCCAGGCTGGCTTTGAACCATGATCCTCAGATCTCAGCCTCCTGAGTATCTAGGATTACAGGCATGAGCCACTGGCGCACGGCTTATATGAATTCTTATAAAGCTATGATTATTAATTTGGGCTATTTGGGCTCTCAAGAATTTGTAAGACCAGAGGAGACGAGTGGGTGAATACAGTAAAAAATTACATATATGAAAATGGACCCCATAACTTGAGGAGATGGGTGGGGTTGGGGGGAGAAGGGAAGAATGATGGAAGAAGTGATATCCTTGTACTCATAAGTTTGACATGATGAATTAATACGCTTGTACAACTCCTTAAAGATAAAAAGAAAAGAAACCCATAGGATCCATATGACATATGTTCTTCAGGTACAAAACTATATTTTATACTTTAATACATATACTATGCATTTATATAATATACATCTTAGAGCATAGGTATTGTATAAATCGTATGCTATACTATACATTGATATGAATGAACCTATTTATATTATAAATATGTATAAATACTATGCATTTATACGTAGCTGAGATATGTATAAATCATAATTAGCATTTTAGGACAAATACTAAGCCAGAAAGGACACGTGATGCTTGCAGTCCACCTCTTTTTGTGAAGTTTTCCAGTGAGGCAGTGAGCTCATACCCCTTGGTCCCTTTGTGTTTACAGTATTTCTGGAGAAATTTGTGAAATACCTGCCTGTCTGTGCAGATATTTATTCTCAAATCAGGAGTTCTCAGTCTGATTCCTTGTGATCTTTTACTTGTTTCCATCAGTTTTTTTTTTCTAATTTAATTTTATTTTATTTGAGAACATACTGTACAGAGGGGTTACAATTACATGGGCAGGATAATGCATACATTTCTTACCAAGCATTGCAGCCTCCTCCTTTGTTTACCCTTCACCTCCCTTCCCAGCCTCCCCCCTCCCCCCCGCCCAATCAAACCCCCCCCTCTTCCCCCCCACCGACATTGTAAAGCTGGTTTTGACATGACATTTTGTACTTCTCATTGTTGCAACAGGTCCACCTGAATCCTTAAACGACTTGTTTGTCCCCAACTCCTCCACATGTTATACTGACATCAAATATAGTGAAAGCGGGGGTTACACTGTGGGGGAGGGACATACAAAGCAACCAAGAAATAATCTTATAAATGCGTTAGAAACACATGCATGAAAGAAACAAAAACATTAAAATACATATTTGAGGGTTTGTTTTCCTAACATCACATTCTCTGACTTTTTCCGCTTGACTCATACCTATACTAGATATTGCAAATAAGGGAAACCATGGGACCTATGTTTCTTTGGGCCTGGCTTACTTCACTTAATATAATTTTTTCCAAGCCTTTCCATTTCCTAACAAATGGGGAAATGTCATTCTTTCTGATCCATCAGTTTTTTAAAAAAAATTTGATTTCACATGGATCGTGATGCCATTCATTCCATTAATAGGTTGATAATCTGAAAATATTGAATTTTAATGATTTTAGAACCAACTTCTGTGAAATTTCACTTCTTCTTTGCCTTTTTCAAATGGTCTTATTACCATTTTCAACAGAGGTCTTATTTATTCCAGCTCAGTAGTTACACATGGCTAAATCTGGCCACACCAGGGAGGTCATTTATTGTTTTTGGCTGTCCTTTTCCAACTTTGTGTTCAAACCCTTGGGTGGCTGCATGCTAGCTTTCGAGTGTAAGATAATGTTTGAAAGATTTCAAGCCCATGAAGTAGAATGGAAGAACGCCGCTACTAACTTACAAAACTGAAAATATAAAGGGTTTTCTTCCTGAGCTGGAATTAGACTTTACTTGCCTTTTACTCTCAAGAATGTGAACGCTAAGCACTAATGGTGAGGATGAAGGACAGCAGCAGCAAGAGAGTTGAAGATGTTCAGTAGAATTTTGCACAGTGACATTTTAGGACAGCTTTGGGAAGTGGAATGGAGATACAATACTATAGACTGGTGTCATTTATGCGGCTGAGTTGAACATTTTCACTCTATGTCTGTGGGTCTTGGGCTTTCAAATTAATTGAAGAGAGTTCTGAGGTTTTGTTAAGCAACATGGGAGATATAAAGCATAACGAGCAAACCAGAAAACGATAGAGATGGCCCCTGAGCCAGAGAATACTAAAAGACCATCAACATTTAATTGCCAAATGTCATGCAAATTGTGTTCGGAGCATGCAAGGTAATTTATCATTTTATCACTTGGTAAGTCAGCAGCAGCATGAAAAAAAACCTATCAAAAGAAGCACTGCAAAGGAGACCCTAAACACAGCTACGAATAGACTCCAACAAACTCAGTAACAAAAGCTGCCCCTCATTAAGAAAGACAGTGAGAAGGAATGGAGGAAATAGGGGCCTTCACGGCCACAGAGAAGCTTGAGGGAGGAACAGGTCTACTCTGGACTTGCCTCTATTCCCTCTACGATGGTTCACCTAGGATTCTTGACTTAGGCCTGTAGAAGAGAATTTGCATGCTTAATTTAAGCAGAAAACCGATCTCCTGGAAAGCTATGGGGTTGCCAGGCTAACAAGAGTTACAGGCTCTAGGAAAGGAAGAAAGTCACTTTGAGAATGAATGCAGTGTATTTGTGACTTTTGTCCAAGGATCCATTTTCAAGCACACTGTTGAGTCACATGATTGAACCTGTGGCTAGACAATATGGTTTTCATCACAAACTCTATCAAGTGAAGAATATGGAGAAGAGGAAAGGCAGACCAAATTTGATCACTTTCTAGTGATCAGCCTTTTAAAAAATATATTTTTTCTTGTAAAGATTCTGTACAGAGGGGTTACAGTTACACGAGTAAGGTAATGAGTGCATTTCCTGTTGAGCATTGTTACCCCGCCTTTGTTTTCCACCTATTATTCCTTCCCTCCCCACCTCCTCAATTCCTCACTTCCCCCTCCCCAAAGTTGTAAAGTTCATTTTCAACAGTGTCTTGTACATCTCATTGTTACAGTGGGTCAACTTGTATCCTTATTTCAGCATTTTGTTATTTCCCTTCCCCGCCCAAATTAGAAAAAAAATGTATATACAAGATGCAGGGCACTGGAGTCAAATACAGTGACCACAGGGTTCTACCATAGGGAGAAGAACACACAAAAGAAACAAAAAAAAATCACCTAGTGCATTAAAAACAACAGCAACAAAGAAAACAAACATCTTGTGTCCATATCTTGGTGTTTGTTTTGCTTAGCATCGTCTTATGTGGTCATATGTACATAGCTTTTGAGCTTTTCTGCTTGTCTGGTAAGATTATCCTAAATGTATACTAGTTATTGTAAATAAAAGGGAAACCATGGGACCTAAATTTCTTTGGGTTTGGCTTACTTCACTTAATATAATTTTTCCAAGCATTTCCATTTCTTAACAAATGGGGCAGTGTCATTCTTTCTGATGGAGGCATAGAATTCCATTTCGTGTGTGTGTGTGTGTGTGTGTGTGTGTGTGTGTGTGTGTGTGTGTGTGTGTGATCTTGATCCATTCATCTACTGAGGGTCATCTATGTTCAGTTTTGAATGTTAATAGTTACATTATCTTGGGCAAGTTCATTAAAATAAGTTTCTTTACCTCTAATGATAGTCCTTAATTCAAAGGGTGCTGAATGCCTACACTGGGTATATATTAAATCGGAGACCTATCAATGACAGGTAGTAAGTGCTCAGTAGATACTCTTTTCTTTCTTTGGATGAGAGAATCAATGTATGATTTGGTAAATGTTACAAGTACCTCCAAGAATGTTCTTATAGAACAAGCACATAGTTTTCTTATGTCAATCTCTCTTGAGTGTGTAATTATCAATACGTATATATGAATACTTCAAACGCACAGGGCTAGAGAAATATCAATGCATAATATAGTAGTTGCTCTCAAAGGAAATTATAAAATGCTAAGTAAAAAAGAAAGAAATAAGTACTTTAAATATTAAAAATCTGTGCATTGTACCCAACTGCTATGGAAGGTTAGAGCAGTTATATAAATTTCCTTAAAGAAGTCTGCTGTATCAGACAGAGAATATCAGAGGGTATAACATTTCTAGTGGGAACATGGGGAAATTAGTATATTTGAGAATCCCTATAACTGAGAAATCATATTATCATGCAAGATATTATATCATATTGTCACATTTTATTATGATTTGTAAATCTATGTTCATGTAAAAAATTAAACATCAGGATAGGAAGATATTTGATAATACTTATTTTTATATGGTGCCAGTACTGGGGCTTGAACTTAAGACTTCATGTTTGCTTGCTTCCTGCGCTGGTGTTCTGCCATTTGAATCATGCTTCAATTCAGTATTTTGTGGTTAATTGGAGGCAGAATTTCTTGTAGTTTTCTGCCCAGGCTCACTTTAAACTACCACTCTCAGATCTTACAAATGTGAAACTCCTAAATTTCCAGACCTAGGATCCTTAATAATGGCTCAGTCTACCATCAGCTTGACCATAGTGGTGGATTTAAGACTAATCAGAGAATAAATGCAAATGAAATTTCCATCTAGTCATGTTGACTGTACAAGTCTTAGTTCCCAGAATCATAGTTGGAAAGTCTTACAGTTGCAAAAGTATATGGATATATTGACAGATTGGGTCTAGTTCGCATTAACTATTTTAATATTCACAAGTGCTTTCCTAAACCATAAATGAGGTACTGAGATTAGTCATAACCTTTTAGTTTCACAACATGTAAAGAGAAAATTTTAAGATAGCCTATCTCTTGTTACAATATTCAGTTATTTAAAAACTTTACATTTAATGGAAATCTACCAGGTCTTATGGAAATGTTTAAATATAGCCATAAGAATATGGTTTCATATTAGAACTTTTGGACTGATTAGAAAATTGAGTGCCAATAGCTGGTTCTGAAGCTCATTAAAATGAATAAAAGTCTTGGAATGTTTTCTTAGTGAGTGAGGTTTGTTTTTGGCAGAAATTACATATACACATTGCTAGTTTAATGACTCTATGCTTGTGATTAAAACTTAGTAATTTTTCTCCTTTGATGAACATAATAAGTGCATGTGGCACTCATAATATTCCATATTTCTTGGTCATATGGTAGAATTTCTGAGTGCTTAAAAATATTAACTCTTTTACATAATGCATCTGGGGAATGATTTCCATTTAATGGTTTCTATTATATCAATGAAAATAGAAGGATTGTGTCGGGTCAGTGGTACAAGCCCACTAAAAATTCAGCCACTCTGTAATCAGTGCTTGGGTTAATTCCCTCCTGGGGTATTGGAAAGACCTCATTAGATCATCTGTAATATGGGATCATGAAGTCAGAATTATCTTTTTTCTATCATGCAAAGTCTTTGTGCATATTGATTTATAGGAATCTTCATGAGATGTAATTTACATTTCATCCACACAGAATTGAAAGCACAAGTCTTGTTCTCTATGGGTACTACAGAATGTGAAGTTATTTAACAACAGACCTGTCTCTTGCTTTCATAAACCTTCACATTTATTAACTCATCGCTTTCCTCATTACAATGACAAATCCTCTGCCCCAAGACAAAAAGCATTTTTAAATAAAGAAACAAATCACAGGCTCCTAAGACATATAGAGGCAAAAATTGAATTAAAACCTTTCACAGGAAACCCTAACATCATCATCATAACAGTAGCTATCAGAACTGAACAGGCAACGGAACTGGGAGCTAGCCAGGTCTAGACAGCTGGATGCTCAGGAATGACCTAGCTGTATGTCCCTTAAACACTCACATTATATTGACTTTGGGTTTCACTTAGCTGCCCAGCCAATCAGAT